>NC_053201.1:11939173-12582231 GCF_905163445.1 Pararge aegeria | reverse complement strand
TATTAAATATTTTAAATGTAAAATATTATATTTCATACTAGCTGACCCGCGCAACTTTGTCTGCATCAAATCGGTTATTATCGGATTTAATATTTATTAGTATTTCTATACCCGTCGTAACGTCTAAACGATAGGTCCAATTTGTATAATTTAAAGAGGAATTTGCAGGTACATAATCAATTTCAACTATAAAACTATTTATTTGGATAAGGATCTGATAGGGACGTCACCATCTTAAGATTGTACCCGTGTTTTGATTGAAAAATTATAACAAAAAACGGTAATTGCGTCTTAACAGTTAGACATTCAGCCTCCCGGACTTATTTTAGGTAATATTGGTTACTTTAAACATATCCATGCATCCATGCATACATACACCCACACATCCATACTCACAAACTATCGCATTCATATTATATGTAGGATGGTACACATGCGCTCGATCGTTGTCCCATTTGCCTTGCGACTCGCTGTTATCTGTGAAGAGTTATGTCCTTTATCTCCGACAATATTTATCCGATCTTCATTAAAATTACACAGTACATGCTTGATAGTATAAAAACACTTTCAAATAAAAAAAGAATTAATAAAATCGATTCAAATCTAACGGAGCTATGAAGTAAAATTGATAAAAGTTTTCATCACATTTCCCGGGAGAAGCTTATTGTTTATCGGGATAAAAAGTAGCTAATATGTTGACCCGGATTATCAGCTACCACTATACCAAATGTTATTTAAATCCGTTCAGTAGTTTTCATGTGATGCCCGGACAGACAGACACACAGACAGACAAAAATTAAATAAAAATCTTTATTGGACTCAGTATCGACAATAAAGCATCACCCGGTAGAAATTTTCAAAATATATTAAATGTACAGAAACCTGCCAGTTACAGTTTTATTATAAGTATAGATTATTTAGTTTCCATGGTATCAACTATAAAAGGTGTGAAATTTTAAAAGTATCTCATTCTCACCTATACATTTATGTGTTTGTTTCTTTACCATGTCGCATTTTCGTTTCATCGAGTTTAAGAATCACAACAATACTAAAGAATTTTTCGTCCGCGTATGAGGCAACCTTAAAAGATAGGCATATGCTGCCGCGAACTTTTTTCAAAACTTTTAAAGAGGAACAATTCTTGTTATAAATAGACAAAACGGTTCGGTACATCCAGAGATTACCGCCTACAACCTCACAAACATACGAACTTTACCTCTTCATAATATAAGCATAGACAAAAAATAGTTTTCTGCACACTACACACTACACATTTTAATGGACACTTTTTACGACTGACAGCAGGTCTATGGTATTTCTTCGAAGGACATGCTTCTCGGCAATTACCAGGTTGTAGGTACTATCTCTACAAATATTTGACATGGCCAATGCCCATTGATGGCTCACGGCGGATCAAAGGTTAACGAGACGATGCTTGAAATCGCAAATTGTCAAGCGTTTACCTGCATTTGGAATATCTTTACATTCAGTAGGCTTTCTAGTGAAAATATTTAACTTGGAACTATATAGAGCCAATAAGTAGTATTAAAGTGAAACTAAAAGCGGTGATAGCCTACGACCGAGTTACCGGCAGGGGAAATTTGGGAATTTACTATTTCGGAGTTGTGTCTGGTTGAGTAATCTGGAAAAATAATAGGTATAATTCTTTATTAACCACAACAATTCCTGCAGCAAGATACTTCTTAAAAAAAGGTTTTTTAGCATCAATAAGTTCTTGAAGTTTAAGCAATAATGATTACCTACATTTTGTTAGGCATCAATTTATTATTGCTTAATTATAATAAAGTAATTTCATTTCATTTTAAATTTCTTTGCTGATAATTTTTACTTTTATTATTTTTCTAAGTACCTACCTATGTATAAGTAGTAGTAATTAGTTTATAGACGCGTGTTCAATAAATCTTAAAGCATGTAGTTTGGAATGGACAAAAATGCATCTTAAATGTAATTCTAAAATATAAAGTCTTTATGTGTTGCTATAAAAAAGAAAGAAATTAATATTCATAAAATAAAACAATAATATCTATCTTCTTGCTTATACTCGTATATTCCCCTGTCTGTACAGGGGAAAAGTTTCGATAAATTAATAACAGCATTCAACAAGTCCACCGAATTTCGTAAGGTATAGGTGGCTGGCAAATATTTCGATAAATTCACACAAAAATGAACCAGCTAGGCAAGTTCCGAGCGCCTGGCCGTCCCACGCGCGGCCTTGCGCCCACGCCCAGCGCAGGTCCCCGAGATCCCACCGCTTACTTGCCTAGTACCTACCTACTGGTGATAATGTGCAGCACTTTCTTTAGACAATATTAGACGTTTCTTCATTAGGATGAAGGTTTGTGTCGCAATTGTTGACGCATTCTTTCCGATTTTATATAATTGATTGTTGACTTCAGCCTCTGTAAATCACACTTTCGAGAAGGAGAAGGAGAGAAGATATTTAGAAAGACAATGCCGTTTATAGAACCATGATAGGTTGTCTGGATTTTTTTAAATATTGGATAGAAGCAGACGTTACTTTGCGGAAATCCATGATATATTATCAAAATTAAGCTTAACCTCCGAAACCGGAGTATCCTCAGGAGATGCAATAATTCAAATCACAACATCTCCTGAGGATTCGCGGTTTCGGAGCGAAACGTGCGTAGAAGGTATATTGCCGAAGATCTGTTTGCTGTGGTGAGTAAGGATTGATGAAATTATAAATTACACCACACAGATTCTCCTGCTTTTCGCGGATTATAGCAAATTAAGCTTAATTTTGATAATACTGGATTTTTTTATACGCATTTCGTAGATTATAATAAAAATTAAGCTTAACTTTCATAAAGTCATGGAATTCCGCAAAGTAACGCTTGCTTCTATCCAAGGGTTGTTAGCTCTTTTAGTTTTATTTAATAGCCGCGGTGTGGTGACACCTGTATTCTGATCTACCTTCAACTCACCGCTCTTAGTTAAGCCACATGTGCCTGTAATGGCTCCGGCAACCACGCCCTTCGGGCCGGACCAATGCAGCTTGGCGGCAGAAAAGCATGGTGTTAGCAGAGGCGTGCACTTCATAGATGCACAAAAGCACTGCCTACCCTAAAATTTATATATAGCTCGTATATTATTGCTCTAACCAGGTTGCTCTTCTAATAATTTAAAATGACATTGTGAGATGGTGATGACAAAAAAAAAACACCCGGCTAAGTTTGTTGTGGGCCAGGACGCGTTTGGAACCCTCGTAGCTCTAGTTTTAAGTTTACTAATGTGGTTATCGCCATCATCTCACTACCGTGTAATTCTTATGTACGCATCAAAAGTGCCACCTATGGGCCTACTAGAATAAAGATATTTTTGACTTTGACTTTGACTTTATAGGAGGACGATTTCTGCTATTTTATGCAATTTTCCTGCTGTATGCATACCCTGGTGAGAAACCCAGTGCATGCCACTGGGTCAGTACCTACTTCCCCGGACGAATTTCGATTATGTTCACTGAGCCCACTTCGATTCCCACAACTGAAAAATGTTTGATGAACATGAATGTTTTGCAGTGTCTGGATGTTTATCTATATATTAAAAGTATTTATGTGTATATTCGTATAAATATTCATTGGCTATCTTAGTACCCATAACACAAGCCACGCTGCCCCTGGGGCTAGATGACGATGTGTGTATTGTCGTAGTATATTTATTTATTATTTACTAGCTGTTGTCCGCAACTTCGTCTGTGTTTGATTTTGTTTTTTTATGTGGCATTCAATTTAGTTGTAGTTCAAACAAAATTCAAAGTATTCCGTATCGCTAAGCCTTAAATGAGGGGTTTGCTGTTTTCCGCTGAGTTCTGTCCTCTATCTTAAACCACATTCATCAGATCTACACAAAGTTTTGGCAAAATTAAACACATAGATATTATAAACTCCATAGTATAAAAATAATTATTTGAATCGGATATTATTTTTCGGAGTTATGGTGTAAACCCCCAAAGGAACCGAGCTTAATAACGGCATAAAAAGTATCCTATATTACTTCCAACAAGGATATGTATACAAAGTTTCGTGATAGCGTGATAGCGTAACAAACAAACTTACATTGATATTTATAATATTAGTAGGGATTTTATTTCATTATACTTGTTTCATTAAAATCATGTTATTATGACGATGAAATGGAAGTCATTGAGAATCGAATATTGTTAACCCAGTTTAGGGCCTAATCGGTAAAAGTGAAAATGGCCCGAACACCGAAAGTGAGATAAAGTCAACACACATACGGACTCACTACCTACCTATAGTGATTAGCGCCCGCAAGGTCGTGGTTTCACTAGTTAACGCCCTTTACTTTCGATAAATCCCAAACATGGATTAACAGTCAATCACAAATATTTGTTAGCTGATGCCCGCGACTTTATCTGCTTTTCTGATTTCTTAACCCCCACAAACTTTGACGCAGAAACGATAAGGGTTTTTTTTTTAATTTAGTTTTCTTACATTATCATATTTTATATGCTTATAACTAACAGTTTCGTAAGGTACAATTTTTTTAGCTCTGCTTCAGCAATTTGATACATCTGCCGGGCTGTTCTTTCTATACATATAGAGAACTAAAACATTAAAATTTACACACATAAAAATTATAACTAAAAACTTATAATCTACTAAGTATTGTTGAATCGCTTGAGGCTACTCAGGATGGAGTTTACATGTCGGTGTAAGATTGGTATAATAGTTTCCGCATAACTTCTACCTTTTGTTTATGGCGTCGCGGACTTTTTTTTAGAAACAATCCCACATTACATTATCTTACTCCAATTCTAACGGTTTGCACGAACCGTAAGAATTAGACTAACGTATCTCTTAACAAAAATAAATAAAAAAAAATCTACCATGATTTGGTTTTATATTTTGGCCAATTTACACAATATCTTGAGAAATTATAGCCTCAATTCTGAGGCATACCTGTAATAGATACTGTACAGTTTTATCAAAATCCGTTTTTGCGTATCCATAAAAACAATTACCATATAGCGGAACGCTTTTGCTTCAGGTATTAATATACAACTTGTAACAGAATTACGAAATAATATTGAAGGATGCATACGTATATTTCATAAGGAATCACCCGGTAATAAGATTAAATCAAAAAAAGTATATTTATTTTTCCATGCAAACGAACTCAAAGCGAATTCTAAGTGTTTACTTTTGACAACCCTATTGAAGACAAAAGCCCAACATACGCATAGTACATACGCTACGCGACGCGTATCGTTACAATAGATTAAATAAAGGGACAGGTGTCAATTGATTTTAATTTAGCGTGTGACGCTGTAACTTTTTTTTTCAGTAACAACTATGGCAGTGGTTTACTTAAAAACTATCAGCGTTTCGGTTTCACATAAGTCTCAGAGACAGTACATAATGCATCTCGAAAGCCTGTGAAGTAATATTTCAGTTTTAATTTAGACGTTGTATGGATTATATACAAATCAATAATAATATATTATGCATATGGTTCACCTATAGACATTTTATAAGCTAAAAACATTCAAAACAAATAAGTTAATAATCTTAATGAACCGCCACACATCTCGCCGAGTTCCTCAGTTAAAAATAACAGCTTTGTAGAGCGGCAGTATTTATAGAAAGTTGATAACGCTTATGGGGATCGGTCTTCTTTGCTATGCTGTTTATGGTCAGGGAAATACTTTGCCGGCGCAGTTGATCATTTAATGGTCCCAGCGGCGCTTCTAAAGTCATACCATGCAAATATATACATATAGTTAGGTGTTACATCTATAATGATTAATTATTAGACGTCTGCGGTGCGGGATGTTAAATAATGATGTGAAGCGGTGATAGCGCACTGGATAGGACCTTGACTTCACTTTCGGGGGGCCGAGTTCGAATCCCAGCTAAACCTCAAACTTTTCTAAGTTATGTGCGTTTTAAGTTACTAAAATATCCATTGCTTCAACGGTGAAGGTAAACATCGTAAGGAAACGTGCATGCCTGAGATACTACTTCATAATGTTCTCAAAAATGTGTGAAGTCCACCAATCGGCACTGGGCCCGCGTGGTGGACTACGGCCTTAACCCCTTTCTCATTGTGGGAGGAGACACATGCCCTGTAGCGGGCCGGTAATGGGTCGATGTGATGATAACGATGTAACTATAAAGCTTCAAAAAATTACATTTTTCTGATTCTAATTCAAGTCTATTTGAAATAAACGATTTTTTTTTATTTTTTTGCCGGGAGAGTGGTAACTAAATGGTGATAGCTTAGTGGTTACCGTGATATTCAATACTACCGATGCGAGCGAACACGCTGAAATAAGCGCGCGTACATCACCATCACCCCCCCAAAAAAACATCCACCCTCCGCTTGTGGGGCTTTTGAATGCCCAAGCAACCGGCGGATAACTTCTTACGATGTTGGTCGAAGCTTTTCGCGGGAAGACCATTGACTGAAACGACGATCGGAACAATAACTGTCGACCCAACATTCCACATGGCGGTAGTCTCGTCAGCAAGGTCCTTTTGAAATGAACGACTTTCATATTTTTTTGTCGGGAGAGTGGTAACTAAATGGTGATAGCTTAGTGGTTACCGCGATATTCAATACTACCGATGCGAGCGAACACGCTGAAATAAGCGCGCGTACATCACCGTCATTATCATCAGCCCGTTACCGAGCCACTACAGCACGGCTAGCATGGACAGGAGACAATTATATCCCCGGGAAAGGATATCAATGTATCTTCTCCCATAGCTTTATGAACTCTCAGAACAATAGCGCACAAGTGGAAATAAATAAATAAATATACTGCGACAATACACACATCGCCATCTAGCCCCAAAGTAAGCGTAGCTTGTGTTATGGGTACTAAGACGACTGATGAATATTTTCATGAATAATACATAAATACTTATAATATACAGATAAACACCCAGACACTGAAAAACACTCATGTTCATCACACAAACATTTTCCAGTTGTGGGAATCGTACCCACGGCCTTGACTCAGAAAGCAGGGTCGCTGCCCACTGCGCCAGTCAGCCGTCATACCTAAATAATAAACAAATAATAAACAAATAATATATGTGTATAATAAACGGGGGTAAACTTCTCCTGTTCCATGTACCAGTGATATAGCAGGTGGACACGTTAATTATATCAGGGGATACAATCGGTGGATGTATTTTTTATCTCCTGCCCGTGCTAGCCCTGCAGGGCACGGGTCTCCTCTCAGAGTGAGGAGGGTAAGGCCGTAGTCTATCTATAGCCAAGTGCGGATTGGTAGACTTCACATGCATTTGAGAACGTTACGGATAACTCAGGCATGCAGGTTTCCTCACGATGTTTTCCTTTACCGTTTAAAGCAAGTGATTTAAAATTCTCTACATTATTTATTATTACCCTAAAGATTGGGCTAAATTATTAGCTCGCATACTCTCGTCAGGTTTTATGAAGCGCGAATTGTAGTGTGTTAGTCGAAACTCGCAAATAAAAACGCTAGTTTGTAACCGCTCTTATCGCAAAAAAAAGTGTGGGAGTGTAACCTTTACGCGCGATTGAAGTAAAGCTTTTATTATTATTTTTTGATGAAAGAGTATAATGTTCCTGGGACTCCGCCATTTCATTTAATATTCATTATTTAATTTTATATTCTATTTAAAATTCATTAATATCACTTTCACATTTTATAAATATTTTCATTTGTTCTACAAGAACACAAGAACTACAACAGAGTAGAACAATCGGCAGAAAATTTATTATTAATCTTTTATTACAAAAGTAATAAATAAACAAGTATATTTAGAGATTTTCAAAAAACTTTGCAGTTCAATTTTTTTTTTAAACTGTTGAAATTTTATTCACTTTTCTACTAAGCACTTCCGTCAGAAAAAAATCGGAGTTACTCCCTAGTCGCGCCTAAAGAAGTTTCACTTCAATAACCATTATATAGTTTTTTTTTTTGTTTCAGGTTTAAACGACACAATAACTTAAATACAGTCACTGTGTTCCTCGACTCATTATAATGTGAAGTTATTTAGAAAATAATCAAAAAGTTGTGTGTGATGTGATGTGACAATGGTGGACTAACTTCGTGCTGTAGTTTTTTGGGATTTTTTGCTGTTCGTAAGTTCATAAACTAAATCTAATCTACATTTATGTATACTTCGACGGGTGCAAGGTGAAATGAGATATACATGCAGGTATGTAAAATATCTGCTTTTCACGAGAGAGCTTCAATTAATAACCATGGCGTAGTTGTATGTTTACGTGGTAAATGTACAAAAATAAGGCAGTATTTTATTTTTAATTTTTTACTATTTTGTGGAACATCATATTTCTAATTACTTATTGCAATAATCAAAAAATCATAGAATCTCAGTTAACTCTTTTTACTTTGCACCCGGTGACCCTCGTTGTATTAGGTTTTTTGCTTTTCTATGGATTTAACAATTGGATTTGAATAATCTATTTACATATGATCGCTATTTTTTAAGGCAAGTTATAGGATATGAATGTTCATTTTGGGTTATTGGATAGAAGTAGGCGTTACCTTGCTATGATATACAATTATAATTAAGCTCAATTTGCTATACTTACTCCGCGAAAAGAATGATAATTTGTGCGATGAGACATACAAATTCTCTTAATCTTTAAACTCCAAACCAAACAGATCTTCGGCAATGTACTCTCTACGCACGTTTCGCTCCGACACCGGATTATCCGCAATTAACAATTGTACGAGATGGAGTTGACAATAATTGTTCATTTCATCAAGCGAAACGTGCGTAGGGACTAGGTAAATTGCCGAAGATCTGTTTGGTGTGGAGTATAAAGATTGAAGAAATTATAAATCACGATGTACAGTATCTCCTGCTTTTCGAGGAGTCCAACTATCTACGTAAAATGGTATAGAATAGCGGATGAAAGTTTGTAGATACTTGAAATATATTTTTTACGTGTACATAAGTCGCGCGGAACCACTATTCACTCGTAAGTCACTGTAAATGATGAGAATCTACCAATAATAAATCTGAGGAGTTTGTTATTTTGTGAGAACGCGCTAATATTTGGAACTAGCTGCATCAAAGTTGCTTTTTTAAGTTTAATAGCCAATTCTTGAGGAAGGATATTGAATGATTTGTTAAAGTAATAATGTAAAAATAGCACATATGGATGTTGGGGTCACAAGGTGTTGGAATGGCGACCTCGCACCGGTAAACGCAGCATTGGTAGATTCCACAGGTTAACGAAGACATCCCTACAAAAGACCTATGTCCAGCAGTGGACGTTCACTGGTTGAGATGATGATGATGAATGTATGCACATATTATGTTATCTGTTAAAAAGTTTAAATACATTTTTGTCGGTTACACTAAGTCGACACGGCTCGATATAAAAGCGACTTTATTTATTTATATTTCGCAATACACGATGGGCAATCTTTAACTTTTTTATTTGCACTACTGTTGACCCGAGACATCTAAACGCATTGCAAATCCGACCTAAGCAAACAATTCGTTGTTATAATAACATTGAGTAAAGACCCATTGAGAATTGTACCTAATTTATATTTCGCACATATTGGTACACATCGAGCCTCTACCGCCAAAATAACGTATCTGCCAAATCAAAAATTTTAGAAAAGAAGTTTTATTTGTATTAGAAAATAAAGCTTCTTTTGGAATAAATTGTTTTTGTCGGTTAAGCTCGCGCGGTAAAAGCTCGACATGTCGAGAGTGTGCGGTACATCTATAACTTTCGATTAGTTTTTAATATATTGTCTTCATTTTGGTAAGTTGCAATGCTGTCTAATATAGTAGCTGAACTGTCAGGGCATTATATTAAACCCATATCCCTAGGCGGTTTCCGCACAACATCGGCATCGTGCCGGAACGTAACATTGCTTGGCGCGACGTTTTTACGTTAGTGTGATAACTAAAGGCCCGAAGCCTCCCATCAGCACGGCTCGCATGAACTGGAGACATTTTCTCCTCCCACAGTTTTATTTGCTCCGAGCATGGGTGTAAGTAACATACAGAACATCATTCAGCCATTATTCCATGCAGTGCATTGTGTCCAAAAACTGTGAAAACGCTCCGCACTTCTCACCCGCGGAATGTTCCTAGCTTAACGTTTCCCATTTTCCCCATTTTATGGTAAACGTTCAGAACATTATCTTTATCTATATATATAAAAGAGGATGTTTGTATATATGTCATCGATAAACTCAGAAACTATTTGACCGATCATTATGAAAATTGGTATGCTTATGTATTTTTTCACGGAGAAGGTTTATATGCTATGCCCATTGATGTAACTCCCCACCAGGCGGCGCTGTCAAGTATCGACTTCCGCCCCGTTCAACCGATTGTCATAAAAATTGGTATGACCATGTATTTTTCCACGGAGAAAACGAACATGCTATGTCCATTGATGTAACTCCCCACCAGGCGGCGCTGTCAAGTATCGACTTCCGCCCCGTTCAACCGATTGTCATAAAAATTGGTATGACCATGTATTTTTCCACGGAGAAAACGAACATGCTATGTCCATTGATGTAACTCCCCACCAGGCGGCGCTGTCAAGTATCGACTTCCGCCCCGTTCAACCGATTGTCATAAAAATTGGTATGACCATGTATTTTTCCTCGGAGAAAAAGAAAATGCTATGTCCATTGATGTAACTCCCCACCAGGCGGCGCTGTCAAGTATCGACTTCCGCCCCGTTCAACCGATTGTCATAAAAATTGGTATGACCATGTATTTTTCCACGGAGAATGTAAATATGATGTTCATGTTATTAAATATCACCATCATATAGCGCTTCAATGCATTAACGATGATATACAAACATCCTCTTTTATATATATAGATGAAACTGAAATAAATTTTTTTTATCAATATAACCTGTTTTTGTCTTTATTATTTATAAATAAAAATAACATAAATTAAGCTGTCATTTCAAGCTGAGAAATTATTTTAATCGATTTTTAATTAAATATAGCTACAATTTTAATCTACATTTAATCATTTATTATTAACATTTCTTATTTACAATTATCGTTTTATTTTAATTAATTTTTTTTTAAATATAAATTTAATTTTATCTTATATTTTTAGAAAGAAGTTTATTTTATGAAAAATCCCTAATTTTTTTTTTTAATTAAATTTTATCTTTTAAAACATTAATTACATCTAAACGCGAGTGATAATATCATTAATAATTACCATGTCCAAGCTATTGGTTGTACAGGATATTGCAATAGTTGTCTCTGTTTCGTCAACGTAATCTTAGAAAATATTTTTTTTATTTCAAACGCACATCATCGATTAAAAAACTAAAAGTTATCATTTTTGCTTTAGTACTCACCGATTACTTGATTGGTCATTGTATATGACCAATTATTTTCACCAAACGCATTATCAGCATAACTGCACAAATTTTCGAAAGTATACCTAACCTACCCTTTTTGCGTAAAATATTTATTGAGCAGCTGATAACTTGTATATTATCAAAATATATAAAAGGCAAAGGTCACTGACTGACTGACTGATTGACTGATCTATCAACACACAGCTCGAACCACTTGACGGATTGGGCTGAAATTTTGCACACAGATAGTTATTACAACGTAGGCGTCCGCTAGGAAAGGATTTTTTTAAATTCCATCAGGGTTAAATATGGGATGAAAGTTTGTAAAAAATTCTTCATTTATCAATTTATTTTTCAAGCTACATCAATTAAACTTTGATTTTAGGTTATCGATTTATAATAAAGAAATACGTATTTCATAGGGGATCAAAATTTATATGAAAGTTTCTGATTTTCTAAGTAATTTCCGTTCATATTTTTCTATAAGCAGCAAGACCTTTTTTTAACCCTTTGTAGTAAATTTAACAAATCAAAAATAAAACTTAACGTGAGCGAAGCCGCGGGCAAAAGCTATATATATATAATTCTTGTGTGCGTGTGTATGTCACTGAACTCCTCCTAAACGGCTGGACCGATTTGAATGAATTTTTTTGTATGCCTTTGGGTGGCACCCTGGATGGTTTAGATTAGCAAATCAGCCCGACAGATGGCGCTGGGGTCCGCTTGTTACAATATAATTGCTGTCCTCTGCTAAATGGAATGAACTGACGAACCGAGTGGTTTTTGATGCTTAATTTATACACCTTATTTGTACACCACAAATAGTAAAAAATTACAATGGACACAACGAACATAAACTTAAAAAGGATACAAAGGGCGGCCTTATCGCTTAGTAGCGATCTCTTCCAGGCAACCTAATCCCAAGATTAGGAAAACCAAGGGAAACCGATTGGTGGGGTGTATTATTATTATATACATACTTACGAACAATTACACACTAATACTTATCAAGATTACACACATAAAATACTAATAATAATTAACATAAAAAAAATAATATACTAATTTATACTAAAATATACTTAAATATGAGTAAGAGTTAATATTAGTCGTGTGCTCGGTTGCTGCAGATTCTAAATGGTGGTAAACTTCTCCTTTTTCCTCTTGATGTTGCACTAATACACGGGGCCAGCGTGGTGGAATACGGCCTTGGCCCTTTCTCTTTAGGGGAGGAGACCCTTGCCCTGCAGTGGGCCGGTATTGGGTCGATATGATGAATTAACAGGGGTAAACTTCTCCTATGCCCTACGGATTCTCCGATCAGATTCTCCGATCAGATGAACGGAAACTACGAAATTTTAAATTCCCTTATTACGCCAGAACCCTCGCAATTATAAGACCACAATACTCAATGTTAGGGAATTCGACGAAGTATATAAAAGAAAAGGTCGGCGCGCATGCCGTATAGGTGAAAAGTCATTGCCTATCGTATCGGTTACAAGCGCGCTGTTATCATAACATTGACCCACTGGTAACTCACATTTCACCGCAGCACTCTCAATACAGCGGTAAGTGGCTATCTGTCAACGAATCGAACTTGCGGCCGATTGATAGAAATTACACAATTGCACTCACTTAGCGCTCGTTGACCAAGTTTCTAGACGCTCAAGTCATAAGCGGTAGCGAGTTTAATTAATTTAGTTATTTTCAGCCCACCAAAATCATCCCACCATATGACCGATGCTGTGCATACGTACATAAATAATGTAGGTACCGACGATTTAATTCCTGTGTATTTTATCAGCACAATGAGATTTAAGGTTGTTTTACCTATATACTATCACTGTTTGAATTTTGTATACATTCCAAACACGTTGTGCTGGTATAAAATCACGTTAAGATATTGAGAGCGCGATTAGGTGCTAGCACAACTTTCTTACTGGATAGACTTTGGCATAGACACATTTGGCCCGGCTAAGAGTGCCATTACAGACACCGAATTTAAGGAATCCGATAGAAAAACTTCAGAGTTTGGAGCATCAGCGCAAGGTTGTCTGCCTTTCGGTATTCTATAAGATATATTTCGGAGAGAGTGCAATAGAACTGTTCGATCTAGTTCCACCCTTACCTTTTTACAATCGGATCGCAAGGATCTGGACTAACCTTCCAGCTTTCACTTTGGGTAGCCTAATTTAATCCACCCTCTTAAATCGTTCAACCATTTGCATCTTTGGCGATTGCTTCCTAACCCGAAACGTTAATAAAACCGGTATAAATAAAAACAAAAAAACCGATTCGCCATTTCCTTTCACATAAACCATAGAAGAGCAAACAATTTACTTAACGGTGAAGAAACAAGCCTGTCACACACAAATTGAGTTATTGCTTGCCGTTAGTGTTTTGCTTTATTTGCATCTACACACGCTTTATTTTAAACATTATGTTTATTTATATATCATTATTTCCTCTGCTGAGAATTTGTGATATCTCGTGAGATTAACAAGTTTTCCCCTGGTGAGGTGAGGTAGTAAAAACAAACAGAAAACAAACGAAAAAATAAGGACCACACTTAAACAAACCAGTTATTTTTGGAGATACTCTTAATATAAGGTTCATCCGATTTTAAAAGTTCGAAATATAAATATGTTCTATAGAACTTCACTTTAATTAAATGCCACTCAACTTCCGATTAAACTGCTCCTACAAAACCGACGTAAACTTTAAAGACAAACGCGGAAGAATTCGCTGGCTAAAGTTAGATATATTATACGGAACAGCTACTACCTTAAACAAGTCGCTGAGAGTCGCTGGATACAACCGAAACGAAAACAAAACAAACTAAAAGCAAAGCTAAAAGCAAATGAAAAAAATTTCTATTTCCGTGGATATAAATAAATAAATAAATAAATAAATATAAGTACTACGACAATACACATCGCCATCTAGCCCCAAAGTAAGCGTAGCTGGATGACTGATGAACATTTTTATGAATAGGACACATGAATTCTTACAATATACATATAAACACCCAGACACTGATAAACATTAATGTTCATCACACAAACATTTTCCAGTCATGGGAATCGAACCCACGGCCTTGGGCTCAGAAAGCAGGGTCACTGGCCACTGCGCCAATCGGTCGTCGATAATAATGGTATTGTAGAAAGTAAATCAATGCTACGGTTTTTAAAAAAACAAGAGTTTTTATTTTTTCTCAATTAAGATGCCCTTTCCTCAGCCATTTTAACACCCTCCTTGATTATGTCTTTTGAGTATAAAATTACTAAACTATTGCTGATTTCACGGGGTTTGCTTAATATTGGATATAATGTTTTATTGTATCTGCAATCAAAAAATGCTATTGAATTGTGTCTTTCTTCCTTAAGATTAAGTTTTCCAAAAATGAGCAATCTTTTTTGCGTAATATTGATAATATATTGTAACTAGTATTATTTCCTATAAGTAATGATTCTCATACAATCTTTATCTTCCCTTGAGGGGGTTACTAGGGTCATGATGATGATGTTGGAGGCTTTAGTACCAGAGGTTTTTGTTACAAAGCTCTTACAAAAAAGTACTACTTCTTTGCTTATTTCTACTGTCAAGAAGCATTGCTGTGTTCCATTCTGACGGGCGTAGTTGCGATTGCCGGTGCAACTAGCCACGGCCGAAGCCCCCATAACAGACCAGAGAAAATTCAGAAATTATTTAATAACAGTAATTAGTTTAGTTTGCGGCCGACTTGAGCAGTGGGCAGGGACCCTGCTTTCTGAGTCCAAGGCTTTGAGTTCGATTCCCACAACTGAAAAATGTTTGTGTGATGAACATGAATGTTTTTAGTGTCTAGGTGTTTATCTGTATATTATAAGTATTTATGTATTTTATTTATAAAAAAATATTGATCAGTCATCTTCGTAATCATAACAGAAGCTACGTTAAATTTGGGGCTAGGTGGCCATGTTTGTATTGTCGTAGTATATTTATCATCATCGTCATCATATCGACCCATTCCGGGTTTCCTCCCACAATGAGAATTGGTTATGAGAAGTATATTTATAAGTTACATTGTAACATTATAAATAACCAAGGGCTGAAAAAAATTACATATTCCCGCTGCCGGGGACAGAACCCGGGACCTCCGACGTAAACCACAGCGCCCACCGCTGCGTTAGGGAGTTAGTAAAAAAGGGTTAAACTCGGGCGGAAACTTATTGATTAAAAAAAAAATCTAGCCTTGTAGAGGTTTTCCAACGGAAAAAATAAAAATAACTCTCAGCCTAATCATCGTTATGCTGGCCGAGGCAACCTTCGCGAACAGATGTTCGCGGGAATGCTATAAGGTGGGTTTTCGCAACCGCACGTATAAGGCGAAACGGGTCATTGCTAGCCGAACGTGACCTTACGCCGGCGCCTGGCTCCCGCGTGCGAGGCGTCAGATCGTGTATCTTAGATTCGCGAGATTGACTAAATTGATCTACTGTTCATTTGAACTAATACATTATTTACACTCACATGTTACACAGTAGCGGCTGCCGAGGACTTTGTCAGCATACAATTTCTCGAAGTTATACTTCTTTGGTTAGGAAAAAATCATGGGAGTGAAATGCGCGCGCACATGGTTACACGATTTTAACAGGATGAAGGTAGTTGCGAAACCGACTGAGAGGGAAATACGACGTCCGCCAGCTAAATTTTTACGATGCGAGCACACCGTCACAAAAAACCGACACCCTGAAGTTAGCTACAAGGTTGGACAGTGCACACTTTCAATTTTCAAAGTCTGCGGGCTCACTCCGGTGATTTAATTGATTCAATTGTAAATAACAAATTTTAATGTTCAGGGAAACTTGGTGGTCCGATAATGAGATTACTATATAATAATAAAACTTTCAATTTATTTAAATACCTTTTTGCCATTGTGAGTGTCGTTTTCTCTACAAACTTAGAATAAGGCGTAAGATAAAATTCTCTCTAAATTAAATCTAAAGACGTAGTGACTTTTTCTTTTAAGTGAAACTACTATTTAGTACGTAGTAAACTATTAAAGCTCGTCCGGGGAAGTACTGTCACCATGTTTGTTTCCGCCTCTATGCATCATTCTTGCAACTCCTTTGTCAACAGCTTCCCAACAGACCGAACCAGAGGAAATGCAAAAATTATAAATTTACATATTGCTCTTATCGGGGATTTAATCCCGGCTTCAATCCCCGGTAAGGGACCGGGACCACTTACAACCTCAGCGCCCACGTCTGTGCTAGGGAGGTTCTCTAAATCGAGAGAGTCGTTTCCTCACAATATTTTGCAAATATACTATATAATATAATAATAGTTTATTGAGCTTTTCTTGAGCTGTGTTTAACGCCTTTGGTTGCCTGGAAGAGATCGCTATGTAGCGATAAGGCCGCCGAATTGTATCATCATCATCATATCAACCGATAGACGTCCACTGCTGGACATAGGTCTTTTGTAACGGATTATTAGACCTAGATTGGTAACGAGGAGACCGCTACAGATGCTACACGAAACTCCGTTTTCTTATACTGTCCTTACATTTTAAGTAAAAGTCAGTGTTATCTAAGCTTAAAATTATGTGACTTTCCCTGTTGGGCATAACTTCTATGAATAAAAGAATTCACAGCCCACTATGGAAGAAAATTTATCGATACATTTGTATGTAGACCCGTATTACTACGGGATTAAAGCGAGGGCTACACAGTCTTATTATTGACAACGATAAATGTACTACTTACAGAAGTCTCATTGCCACCAATTTGAAACATGTGAATGTACTCCTTTCATATGATAAACCCTTTTAATCTGATAACTCTATTTTTAAGGTTGTGACAGACGCATAAAGTCGCAACATAAGATTTTGTTTAAGCGTTTGTAACGGAACCCTTAATCGTTGGAGTTACAAATTTACAGTTCCAAATTCCACGGTTCTGTGCCGCTTGGATCCAGCGGCTACCTGCGACGCGTTTAATGTCGTCTGTCCGCCTCGTTGGGGGTCGACCAACGCTGCGCTTACCAGTTCGGGGCTGCCATTCCAGCACCTTGGGTCCCCAACGTCCATCCTTTCTCCGAACTATGTGCCCGGCCCATTGCCACTTCAGCTTTGCGACTCGTTGAGCTATGTTGGTAACTCTGGTTCTTCTACGAATCTACACATTTCTGATTCGATCGCGTAGAGATACTCCGAGCATAGCTCTCTCCATCGCCCGCTGAGTGACTCTGAGCCTTCTTATGAGGCCCATAATTAAATACAAATTGTATACTTTTTGTTCAATTTTTATTTATAATTTTACTATATTTTTATGTGGTGTACAATAAAAGTGTATTCATTCATTCATATTTTTCCTTCACCTTTCATCATAATCTTCAATCATCATATAAACCCATTACCGGCCCACTACAGCGCACTGGTCTCGTCCCACAATGAGAAGGGGTAAAGGCCGAAATTCACCACGCCTTCCCCAGTGCAGATTTGTGGACTCCACACGCCTTTGAACACATTATGTAGAACTCTCAGGCATGCAGGTTTCCTCACGATGTTTTCCTACGCCGTTGAAGCAAGTGATATTTTAATTACTTAAGACGCACATAACTTAGAAAAGTTAGAGGTGCGTGCTGGGATTCGAATTTGGCCCCGCGAAAGTGGAGCGAGCTCCTACCCATTGGGCTGTCATCGTTCAAGCAAGTTATATTTCATTGTGATGCTATTAATAATATAACATTATATTTACTAATAAATTAAATATGGGGTGACCCCAAACGCGAGTTCTGCTAAAAGTGACGCCATATGGTTATGAGCAAACTTTGAGAAGCGTGCCCTTGACCTAAAAACGCGGACTAAATACCTATTGACCTCAAAATATATATTAAGTAAAGGAAAACTGTATTAATGTGTTTGACGACCTCCGTGGCGCAGCTTTGAGCGCTTTGGTTTTGAGTGGGAGGTCCCAGGATCGATTCCCGAAACCATTTTACAACTTCTGAGATTTTTCTCATCTGGTCTGGAGGGGGGCCGTGGCTAGTTACCACCCTATTGACAAAGATGTGTCGCCAAGCGATACATATTCGAAGATAGAAAAAATAAAAAAAACATATGTAACAGCATATACAAAACATATAAAGAAAAGGAAGAAAAAAAAAAAATATTTTGGTGTATTAAGAAGCATCCTAAATTTGAGTGTAAGCGGCGCGCTGCGGCGGTATTGGGGTCGTTTCATATAAGAACTAAATTAGCTAACATCCATCGGAAACCAGGAATGTTAAGTGAATCAACAAGTGCATCCGTGGCGCCAGCTCATTGCGGCTAAAAATAATCCAAGTTCACAGAATATTTGTCATTTTACTGATATACGAGGGGTGTCCAATACAAATTAAAGGCCATTCCACATGTGACGTGTGACCGCAGATCAGAATACAGATATCACCATCCCGTCTCATCTCGGAATAATAACGTAATTAAATAAATGCCCCTCACGGACTTTTTTGAAGGTAATCAATAGTTTTCAAAGCGCACGCCAAATAATGAATTTTATAGGAAAAAATTGGTAATTTGGGTTACTTTATTGCAATTTTCTTAAGATTTCTAAAATATTGAAAATAAATTATAGCCTTGGTACTTCGTCATTGTTAAGCTTTCTTATGACGAAGAAATAGTTAACATCGGTCCAGTACTTTCGGAGCCTATTCGGGTACAAACAACCCAAAAAAATCTTTCCTCTTTATAACATTAGTATTAGGTTTTTCATAAAACCGGAAATTGTATATTTTTCTAGGATTTTAAATTTCAGTCTAATTGTTTCTGTTGTTTTTGCGTGAAAGAGTAAGAAACATCTACAAATAAATACATTATTTAAAGGCCGACTGGCGCAGTGGGCAGCGACCCTGCTCTCTGAGTCCTAGTCCGTGGGTTCCATTCCCACAGCTGGAAAATGTTTGTGTGATGAACATGATTGTTTTTCAGTGTCTGTGTGTTTATCTGTATATTATAAGTATTTATGTGTATTATATTCATAAAAATATTCTACACCTATTTTGTGTATTGTCTTAGTTTATTTATTTATTCATCCTTACAAACGTTTGCATTTATAATATTAGTGATTGTATACATCGTGTAAACTAGTTATGTTTAATTTTTCCTGTATTTCTATGTGGTGTACAATTAAACTGTATTCATTCATTCATTCGTTAATAGAATTACTTTTAAAATTAACTTTTATGTATAATACTATGAAAATTAAGCTGAATTTGCTATACTCCGCAAAAACCAGGAGAATCTGTACGAATTTATTTATTTATTTATATTGTCTTCAATCTTTACACTCCATACCAAACTGATCTTCGGCAGTGCATTCTCTACGCACATTTCGCTCCGACACCGGAGCATCATCAGATGATGTTGACTTTACAGTGAATACCTGTTAAGCACATCGATTAAAATATGATGAAAACGAATATAATAGTAATATATCTAAAAAATATTGTTAAGATATTACTTTATGAAGATTTTACATCTTTTATTATTTTGCCATACTTTTATGGCTCTAACGCCAACACGATGTTATAGATCATGTGTCTTGATGGATTCCAATTGATGTAAAGTTATAGAAATATTATGTAAATTTTGATAGTTTTACACATAAAGAATTAGTGGCCATTTTTTGAAGACGTAACTTGAAGGGAAGTATATCGTTACGAAAGACGTTTTCTAGTCATTATGCCTAAATAAGGTTTCGAGCTTGCAATAAAAGGTTTGTTGTAATAAAAGATATCATATAAAAATCTTGATTACGATCTTTGGACAGCAGACTAGACGCTTAATCATTTGATAGTGTTACGAAATCATAAGGAAAAGAAATTGTGCCTATTAGTTAATTAAAAAGGCGACTTTTTGACATTTTGTTAAAACTGATTTTCAGACTTATTCTGCACACGCAAAAGGTACGCTATCTACCCATCTTTCTCGTGTTCTTCTACCTCTCTCCGTTTTTATTTTTCGAAAAATAAAATGTTACACCATCACTTCATACAGACGCAGTGTCGTAAAAAGTGGTGGAACCGTCTATAGACCTCGCGGAGTTCCCAATAAATCTGTCACGCATAAGTATATAATATGAAGGTATCAAGGTTAAACGTAGAATATTCTTATAACGTGATAGTAATATTTTAATGTACGTCCAAAGAGGATCGCAACCTAATCAGGACCTGAAATAAACGACCTAGTTTCGAATGATACATATAAAGTTCCTTGAAAAGATTTAGATAAAACAAATTTCGACCTAAATGATTCGTTCGAACAAAATAACCGGAGAAATCAAGGAAACTAAGAAAGAACGCACAACCAAGCGGTTACTCTCAAACGCCCTGCTTTCTTTCAAATCTCCACGTAACATTGCATTACGTGGAAGATCGAAAACGCGCGGTCAATCAACCTTATCAAGCCGTGCACAAGTAAATCGATGGTTACACAGTCGTATTATACATAGAATAAATGTCAGTCTATTCGTTGTAATATCTGAAAAGGCTAAACTATTTTTGATGTGTTAAGCAAGTAACTATCTAGGAGCTATGTTAGGTGTATCTCTACGTGATCAAATCAGAAACGAGGAGATCCGTAGAAGAACTAGAGTTTCCGACATAGCCGATATAGTCGCGTAGCTGAAGTGGCAGTGGGCGGGGCGCATAGCTCGGAGAACCGATGGACATTGGGGGGGTGGGACAACCAGGTGGACAAACGACATCATACGAGTCGCGGGGAGCAAACGGCCTAGAGTGGTGGAAATTGGAATGCCCCACAAAAGACCTATGTCCAGCAGCTGACGTTAATTGGTTAAAGTAATGATGACGATGAAGCAGGTAACAAAGTTGTTAAAAAGTAATTTAGGCCAGTTTTCACCGAACCAGATTACTGGGAATATGGGGAGAACTGAACAGATTGGAATTTTTAGCAAGGAACTGGACTTCTCAAGGTATGAAATAAATAATAAAAAAATGCCCGGACGATGTCGTGAGTAGGTAACTTTTGGATAAAAATAAAATGGTTGGTGGCACATTCGATATAACACTCGACTAAAGTATTTATCTGAAATCAATATGTATTCAGTTACGAAAGATACAGTTTTGTTTTCATAACCGAAAATAGACAATTTTGTAACAATTTGGACACCTGTGTTGGGAATTTAGTTAAGACTTTCAGTCTAAATATATTTCCGATTCCCGACCTATCCTCACGCCCCTCGTATTTCCGATAGAGGGGATTATTTTGGAATTTAAATTCGAAGACAGGAAAAGACGAAATACATTAATCTCTATTTAAACCAGAGGCGAGGAGGGGCTATAATATTAAGGATTACATGTATGATAAAAAAAGCTTGTGTATGTATTGCTCTAACTTCATAGCTCAACATTAACAAGACTGTGAGATTGTGATAACAAAAAAAGACCTGGCTAAGTTTGTTGTGGGCTCTTTTTAGACCAGGGCGTGTTTGGAACCCTCCTAGCTTTAGTTTTAAGTTAACGAATGCAGTTGTCACCATCACTAACATTAGTGTATCATGATAAATGTATGAACGCTTAATAAGTGCCTGTGATGAGGTCTACATAAATAAAACATTTTTGAATTTGAATTTGAAATGTGAATTTGGCGTGTGTTTTAAGTTCTTATTAGGATATGGAGGGTATAAAAGACATGCACAGAGGGCATGCACAGGGTATGCAGACGATATCCATGCAGGAAAATCCCCAGTACGTACGTAGCTAAGCAACCAAACAACTCGATTATTGGCAAAGAGTTAGTTGAAAGGACGGAGAGGACATACTACTGCTACTTTTTTATCAGGAAAACAAATTTTTATCTACTACTTAGCTAGTACCCAGTGGCGTGCACTCCAAACATGAATGAATGAATGAATGAATGAATACACTGTATTATATTTTGACGGCCGATTGGCGCAGTCATTGGCGTGCACTTCATACATGCACAAAAGCACTGCATACCCTAAAATTGATATAAAACCCGTATAGGAGGAGAATTTTAGCCGTTATATTCAATTTTCCTGCAGTATGCATACCCTGGTAGGGAATCCAAAGCACGCCACTGGCCGCGCAGTGGGCAGCGACCCTGCTTTCTGAGTCAAGGCTGTGGGTTTGATTCCCACAACTGGAAAATGTTTGTGTCATGAACATGAATTTTTTTCAGTGTCGGTGTTTATTTTTATATTATAAGTATTTATGTATATTATTCATAAAAAATATTCGTCAGCCATCTTAGTACCCATAACACAAGCTACGCTTACTTTGGGGCTAATTGGCGATGTGTGTAGTGTCGTAGTATATTTATATTGTACACCACAGAGAAAATTTACAGAGATACAAATACAACAGCACAATAAGGTAGAACGTACAATTTGGCGGCCTTATCGCTAAATAGCGATCTCTTCCAGGCAACCAAAGGCATACAAGAAAATGCTATACGAAATTAGTAGGTGGTACAACAAACATTAGTGAATTATTAGGATTTTTAACTAAATTAACATAAAATAAAAATATAATATAGTACATATGTAAAAAGAAAAATTAACAAAAATTTTTTAACTAAATTAACATAAAATAAAAATATAATATAGTACATATGTAAAAAGCATAATTTATTTATTCTTTAAAATAATTGTTTTATAAATATAACCTAAAATAAACTATTTAAAACTAAATAAAATCTAAAACGTCCTCGAAAACACCGCAGCGAGGCACAGTTCCTAAGATGCTGGCAGAATTGCCCCTTTGGATGGCCAAACTAATTCGTTGGCCAAGGTAACTGCCCGCTCTAGGATCACCGGTAGATTCGATAACCCTTTTCGATAAATCTTTTTAAAGAGCTCCGGACCCCACGGTCCCAAAGTCTCTTCTCCAAAAGGCACAAAAATGAAGCTGGCCTGCTCGGCACTGGTAGCAGCCGCACCCACCATTGACGAGGTGGCTGGATGTGTGATGCAGCTAGGGTATCAACACAAGTTGCATCCCACAGAAGTGACCTTCCAAGCCTCCAAGGTATGAGCGTCACACCATCAGGTCTCTTGCCATCTAGTATATATTAAACATAACATATTAAAGATATGTACAAAAATATAATATTTTTAGGAACCAGAGGTAAAACCTTAATTAAAAAAAACAATCGTGACTACACACACATATATTTTAATAGAAATTAAAGCATGAGTTTACGCAGAACTAATAAAACACTCAACAGATTACTAATTTAGAGAAATTCAACTCATAAATCTAATTTACAACAAAAACAAAATGAGCAGGTTGACTTTCCAAACGGACAGGGGTCCCCCTTAAACTAACTAGTTTATAGAAAAAGAAAGAAATATAGTTTAGAGAATCTTCGGGTACCGTCAACTGACGGTACCCGAAGATTCTCTCGAATGCTTTTTTTTTGCTTTTTCGGAAGGACACTTGCCGATAACCACCTAAGGGGTTGCTACGGCGTCACCGGGGGAGTGGGGCGAGCGCGAAAGCTCGCCATGAGAAGAGCCCCAGGGCTCGACGACATCGGGGGGAGTATGGGAGACGTCGACCCGAGGGTGCCTCCTGCGAGGACTCGGACCTCGGCTCGGTTCGACGTTAATCTGACTGTTGGTGGACTTTTGGACTAATCATTGTTTAGTCCGAACGCCCCCGTGACCGTGGTAAGGATCCACGTCCGGATGACGTCAGAAATCGGGGCCCTCGTCTTCGCCGGCGAAGACGCTGTGTATGTTGCGTGTGTGTGTGTTGTTGGGACACGTTGTCGGTTGTTATTTTATCGTCAGGGTCGTCAAGGACATGCTTCGGACGTCGCCGCTTAAGCTCGACGTCGGGGACGGGGGTGTAAGTGGACGCCTCGACCACTAGGGGGTTGGGGTGTCGGACTGCATTTTCAAAGGAGGTCTTTGATAATGATTTCATGTACTGAGCTATGGTGGGAAGATCAAGGTCTCGGTGGAGATCTACGTTGCGCATGAACCACGGACTGTCCGTGGTCATACGCATAAACTTGTTCTGCAGGACTTGAAAGCTCCTGTAGGAGCTGTGAGGGCGATGGGCGAATACGACGCTGGCTTATGTCATAATGGGACGTATGCACGTTTTATACAAGGTTACCTTGTGACGGAGGGATAATTTGCTTTTGCGGCAAATCATCGGATAGAGACGACCCATCACATACGCAGCCTTGTTGCGGGCCTTGCGAATGTGTGCGGTGAAGCTCATTCTATGATCGAACGTTACTCCCAGGTATTTGGCCTTGTCTTGCCAGGGTATGGGACGCCCGTAGAGGGTGACCTCTGCGGGGTTTACCGTGAAGCGGCCTCTCGGTTTGCCCGTGAAGAGCACCGCTGCGCTCTTCTCGGGGTTAACCTCGATCCTCCAGAGGCGGAACCACTTGCCCAGCAGGTGGAGCGCCTTTTGGAGTCGACTTGCAATGTTGCTCTTTTTGGGATCGGTCGCAAAGCGGTATCGTCGGCGAATTGGGCCAGTTTGACCGTCGCCGGTAGGTCGCGGGGAATGTCGCTCGGGAAGAGCGCGTATAGAAGTGGGGAGAGCGCGGATCCCTGAGGGACTCCCGCTCGTATAGGTCTAGGGGAAGAGAGCGTACCGTCGAGACGATAGCGAAATGTGCGATCGGTGAGAAACGCTCGCAGCAAACGAACGAGACTAGCTGGCACGCCCAGATGGTGCAGCTTGTACAACAAGCCGGCGTGCCAGACCCTATCGAAGGCCTTGGCAATGTCTAAGAACACGGCCCCAGTGGGGCCCATGTGTCTGTATCGATTGATCTGATCTCTCGAATGAAGCACGCACCGCCTTTTATAGTCTCTAATACCACCACTACGCGTTGTCCCCTCCGCGATGACGTGTTGCGACTATTTCTCCAACAATATATATTCCATACATACAGCACTGCCTTTCCTCAATTTTTTGTATATGACGAGCTCTGTCACAAAAAGTTCTACTACTACTAGATATCATATCGCTATATCATTCTATCGTTATATTGTCACTGGTATTCTACGAAATGTCGACTCGGCCTAAACGTAGTGACATCATTGCTCGCTGCACAAAAAAGACAAGAATAAATCTCAGCGCAGCCCTATTCGGGGAATATGGCGCGGAATGCCGCCGTTACGATGATAGGTGCTGATCGCTGGCATTCCTTCCAAATTAAACATGCGTGTTGGGAACTAAGCAAAGCACGTGGCCCACTATCGCTTATTAAAGCAGTATTATTATTTAACTAAGCAGCATTCAATTATGTTTGCGAATAGAAATACTGAGTTGGCGAATTTTATACCGAGTGAGCGACTATAACATCGTCGTCCTACTTCTAATAATACGTTGAATATTACATCACATCAATATTGTTAGATTCCTTTAGTCGCCTCGTACGACACCCCTGGTTCTCTACCCCGGGTGAGGAGTGGTAGCAACTGTATTCTGATCTGCCTTCACCGCATGGCATAGGTTGAGCAGGTATATGCTTGAATTATATGATTTCTACGGTAATTTTGGACCCACCCATGCATAATCCTTTATGGTAGAGAAAGGGTCTATCTATCTATCTATGAGTTATAAAAAGCCTACCCTTAAGCTTTTATAAAGTTTAAATTATGTACTAAAACACATTTATTACACAGAGGTGACTATACAATTGATGGATTTCATAATGAAAAGATGGCTTGGAAGCAATCGGCTCTGTTTTCATCTCTCATAAGATAGAGAAATCAACTTGGAAAAGAAATAGCTGAGTTTCTTGCCGAGTCTTCTACTTCTCGGTTGAGTCTGTCTTCCCAACCGGTGGTGGAGTCCCAACAAATATTAGTCTTGACGTTTCAAAAGTGTTTTTAGACTACTTGAAATGAATTTCGAATTTTATTATATCTAACTTCTTTATCTGTGAACAAGGAATATTGTATGTTACAATATCCCTTATCCACAGATAAAAACCATATCACGTTAAAAGTAAAAAAAAAAACTATTTGTATTCTCAAATAATTCGAGCTATTTCTAATTAACACGGTTGTAACTTCAGCGTTTACTAGTCTAACATAGAACCTTGTCGTAGTAGTTAGTGATACCTATATACTGTGAGTATAGCAGTCAAGATGTCAGCAATATTATTAATCTATTGTTACTAGGAATCGAACCAAGGACGACAGGTTCCGACGACATATCGATAATGTACGTTTGTTGCAAATTAGGGCTGTCCCAAAATACAAGTATGCCCATTTTAACTAAACCTTCACGAATCGCCTTAATCGAATGCCCAAGTATTTAGGCGAGACTATAGAAAAAAGTTTCACCAACTCTTACGTAATAACTATTTGTAAATATAATCCTATCCCTACTAATATTATAAATGTGAATGTAAGTTTGTTTCTTACGCTTTCACGTGAACACTACTGAACCAATCTTCATGAAACTTTTTATACATATTCTTAGAGGTATTAGAAATAATATAGTGTACTTTTAATTGAAAAAAAAAATACGAAAGAAAAAAAAATGTGAATAAATCTCAAAGTCTCATATATGACTATAGGTGTAGACGATGTAGCAGTACGCTGCCTCCCAAAATTACGCAGGCGAAGCCGCAGGGCACATCTAGTAAATAATAAATATACTACGACAATACACACATCGTCTTCTAGCCCAAAAGTAAGCGTAGTTTGTGTTATGGATACTAAGGTGACTGATTAATATTTTCAAGAATAATATACATAAATACTTAGAATATTCATATCAACACCCAGACACTGAAAAACATTCTTGCTCATCACACAAACATTTCACACATCACACACACACGCCGGCTGGCGTCAAATAGTTGATGTATGCCTAGGAATGTCCTTAGATTTGGCGTTACTTATTAAGACATTCCGTTGTTCGTCGTTAGTGAAAGCGGGCAGTAATGGTTCTATATCTGCTATACACAAAATTAAACTAAACTGACGTTTGTATCAAGAACATAGGTATATGACAAACCATTTAGTCAGCGTCCATGAATAAAGCAGTTTGTTAGCGCTTTTTATTCTGGCTTGCTTCACACTGATATTTCAGGCTGATATTCGTGTCGTGGTGTCGCAAAAAAACAGATTCGGGGTATGGGCTTAATATTACTGGCCCCAACAGGTTAGCCCGTTATCATTTTAGACTGCATTATCACTTACCAGCAGGTGAGATTAGAGTCAAGGGCTAATCATAATCATTTATTGCATAATTATAAAATTCATTTATATCTATCTATTTATATCTAACTTGATGTGAAATAAAAAAATACTAGTATGCATATTAAACCTCAAGGTTTTCAGCTGCTAGCAATGTATGCATTATAATGTTTGATATTATTATTATTCAAATGTGACAACCCTATGTTACTGTCGGCCATTGTTCATAACGCGCTTGCCCGCACTGATTAAAATAACACATCTTAATATTTCCTTGCGCGTTATTAGATGCGTCCTTTTGAGCTTTCGACTTTATTTTGCTTTATTATCTGTCGATGTAAACGCACAAGTGTATATTATAGTAGTTTTGTTAACTGCTAGAAATAATCTCCGAAAAAAAAACGTTTCACCAACTCTTAGGTGGTAACTATGGGTGGACGGTTTAAATATGCCTAGGAATCTTTTAAGATTCGGCGTTACTTATTTAGGCTTTGCCTTTTTGTCGGTAGGGAAAAGGGGGAAGAAGTCTGTATATTCAAGTTATACTTCTTTTGGCGCGTTAGGGAAAAATGGTGAGAGTAAATTTTTACAATGCGCGCGCATCCTTAAAATTTACTCTCACCATTTCAGTCACACAATCTTCCAACCACACCGTCACAAAAAAACGACACCCTGAAGTTAGTTATAAGGTTTGACAATGTACAGTTTTAATTGTCAAAGACTGCGGGCTCGTATCGATGATTCCATTGATTCAATTGTACATACATCTCAAATTTTAATCTTGGTTTTCCGATAATGTGTCTAATAGAATTCAAATTTAATTATGTTTATTTATATAGAACAAGAGAATTTTATATATAAGATTATAAAGATTTTTTTTTGTGATATTTAAATAAACTTTATTTAACTAACTGATATTGCGTTGTAATAAAACTTTCAATGTACATATTAAATACCTTTTTCTACAAACGTAGAATAAGGCAGAAGATGAAATTTTTGAAAAGATTTAAATTTTTTATCTCGTTACGCCAAAGGAGTATAACTTCTAACTCGTGTATATATACCCACACTTTTTTTACTTTTACTTATATGCAATAAATATTCATCAGTTATCTTAGTACTTATAACACAAACTACGCTTACTTTGGGGCTAGATGGCGATGTATGTATTGTTGTACTATATTTATTTATTTAATTATTTAACTTAAGGTTAGATTCAGCATTTTGCACACATGCGGGTCGTATAAGCACCGTTTCAGTTTTATTATGTAGCATAGATTGAAAATTAAGATAGAAGTACGGGTTCCAGTTAATCAGTGTTTTTGAATTTCACTACAGGTCGTTGACCCTAACGGTGCCCATAGTTATGACTTGACTGACTGATTGTATGAATTTTAACACCGCTGGCTTGATTCTCATCATTGATAACTGGTTTACGGTTGACGACGATGAGAGATGCCAAGTCATGATAACGTAGGTAGTGATACCTATTCCAAGTCAAAATATGAAACATTTTTTTTTTAGTTAACTCATCTACTCCTGTGTAACATGTCTATTATTTCTTATACCATCAAAAAAACATTTTTTGTTTGTATACCTACCCTCGGTTTATGTTTATTTCTTGTTATGGCAGTGCGGTGTCTTCTGACACAGGGGTAATGGGAAAATGGGAGATGGGTATATGTTTTAAAACATGATACCGAAGGTAATATTAGATCTAAGTTTCCCTAAGTTTTAACAATATATTAAAACACATTTTATTAATCGTGGTTACTGCACAATTAATGAATTCCTTAACGACAAGGCTGCTTGGAAGCAGGCTAATCAGCTCTCATCTCTCACCGAACAGAAAAATTCTAAAGATTATTAAACTATAAAATGTTGGAAAAGAGCAATCTGCTGAGTTTCCTGGCGGTTCAAAAAGACTGACTTTACTTTTCCAAAGAGCTTTTAACTGGGTCTACTCGAAATAAATGAATAATATTAAAAGCCCCAGACCTCTGAAAATTAAGAAAATAATAAATTTCTCGAATTGACCCTTCCAGGACTCGAATTAGAGATCTCCCGCTTATAAAAAACACCTCTACAACCGCTCACCACTGCAACAGGTAGGTTATAATACAAAGGTATATAATACTTATTTACCTACCAGAAGCATTATTTGCTAATTGGTGCAAACTTGGCTCAAACGTTTGCCCGAGCATACCATAGACAAACTAATTTGATTGGGTGCAAGTGTCAACGGCTGAATGGGTGGCGGTTATATTTGTCTGAAAAAAAAGAAGATCGTAAATAGTTGGCGGGCGCCGCGTGCCGCGCGAGGCGACGGCGCACCTGTCAAGAGTGCGCCATTTTAAAAAATATACGCGGTGATTTGGCGGGAAATGTGGTATTAGTTTTTTTAATGGCGCTTCTTTTTTGAAGGATTATCTGTAGGCTGTAGATAGTAATAGAAAGGGCGATGAACTCAAAACAATAATATCAAGTTCTTTGCTTTTAAGTTGACATGACTGCTTTTGGCGTAGAGATAGTATCAAGTAGATGAAGGAATCAAGTCCTGGAAGTAATTCTTTTTTTTAAATTGCAATAAGCCCGGCGCAATGAGAGTAAAAAAGAATCGCTAAAATACTGTATTAAACTAATGATATATGTTTCATGTATTATGAAGAACGTATTTTTCTTATGTTATAGTTGCGATTGGTATATATTTTAATAAATAAAACTGCAAGATCTGGCTACCGCCGTGACAGGTGAAAGGCCGAATGACGTCACGTCTATATAAACATAATATTATACCGCTTGAACATCGAAAATCTCGACATATTGGATAGAAGCAGGCGCTACCTTCTCGGAAATCCATGATATATTATAAAAATTAAGCTATACTCCGCGAACAGCAGGAGAACCTGCGTGGTGTAATTTATAATTTCTTCAATCCTTATACTCCACACCAAACAGATCTTCGGTAATGTACCTTCTACGCACGTTTCGCTTCGAACTGTGACTTAACAATTATTCATTGTAAAGCCGACATCTCCTGAGTATACAATATTTGCTATCTAACTATCAGTTGCTCAGCTTTGTATTATCAATACCAAAGTCGGTAATCTTTAGATATGGAACAGGGACTTCTAAGGCATATAGCTCTAATTCGTTTGTGACGTCACGAGTGCGGCAAGCCACCCGGCGAACGTTTTCGCGGGAAATAATTTTATGAAATATAATTTGCAATTTGAACCAACAACTTGATTTTTGGAAAAATAAGACCTTTTTTGGATATAGTAGATACTACATACATCAAAAAGCAGGTTTTCAAAATAGGTCTATAATACTACTAATTCCTACCAAAATGTTTGACGACCTTCCTGGCGCAGGAGAGGTCTCGGGTTCGATGCTCGGCAGGGAAAATTGGGGAATTTGTAATCTCTGAGTTTTCTATGGATGGTCTGGTAGGAGGCTTCTGTTCTGGCTAGTTACCACCCTAGCGACAAAGACGTGTCGCGTAGACACCGAGTACCGGTATCGGTTTTATATAACTGCTATGACCCTAACTTGTTAGCACGTTACCATCTTAGACTGCATCATCCCAGCAGGTGAGTTATAAATTTGGCCGGTTTTTTTTGTTATCACCATCTAACAGTAAAATTAATATTTTGCTATGTAGTTATAGAAATTTATGCATTTGTTTTTTTTACTTCATACGATCTTTAATAGGATTTATAATAGGTTTTACAAAAATTCAAGAAATATATTTCCAGCGCGGCGCAGGCGCAGCTAGTCGCTTCTAAATGTAAGCTCGCTTTCTACCGTTACTCGAACTGCAAGGGATATCAAATAAATGAATGAAATAGGCTATAGTCGTCATTGAGATTTATTTGACAGATCTAATGAAGCGGCTACAAGACACAAATTGGATAATGCCACCGGAGAGTGGTCGCTGCATACATTAACTAAATTATAACCGTTTTGCAATCGAATACTAGCTGTTTACTGCAGAGAGATTATATATATAATGCAGAGCGGCTATTCCGCCACCTTCTTGCTCCGCCGTCTTATATCGGACATTGGCAAGTATTAAGGCTATATGTACTTTGGACGCAGCTTTGTTTGGTGGCTTTGACTGTGGCTAGTTACCACTTTACCGACAAAGACGTGCCGCTAAGCGATTTAGCGTTCTGCTACGATATATATGGCGCAGAAACCGATTAGGGGTATGGGTTGATATACCAGCAATAGCCTAGTGGTTAGGACGACGGCTACACTTTACACCTCTAACTTAAGTACCTCTAAGTTATGCGCGTGTTTTTAGCAATTGAATTATCATTTGCGTCAACGCTGGAGGGAAGATCGTGAGGAAACCTGCATGCCTGAGAGTTCTCCATAATATTTTCAAGGATCTGTAGAGTACACCAATTCACACCGGGCCAGCTTGGTGGACTATGGCCTTAAGCCTTTCTTAATTTTCCCCCTGAATGATGAGCTGAAGGAGGGCATCCTTATCGTTTCTCATACTATGACAGAAACACTAAGTACAGTGCCTACCACTCAATGAATTCTAGCAACCGTATCCTGAAATTGTTGCGAAAGTCTGGTTAATTCAACGATTAGCTTTATTTGCTTCACACAATCCACGATGACCAACATAATATAATAACATGTGGTGTTATCCATAAATTTATGTGTTTTTTATTTATGTTATATATTACATATTGTGTATGTGTGTTTTTTTTATTTATGTTATATATTTATATGCATTTTGGTTGCCTGGAAGAGATCGCTATTTAGCGATAAGGCCGCCAAATTGTACGATCTACCTTATTGTGCTGTTGTATTTGTATCTCTGTAAATTTTCTCTGTGGTGTACAATCAAAGTGTATTCATTCATTCATTCATTCATACATATTTTTTCTTTTTAAAGCATGTATACATATATTCAATTTTTTCAGCCAATTTTATAATTTAAAAAAATGTAGATTGTATTTCTTTCCTAGATTTTTGTATTTATTGTGAGAAAGCAAACATAAGTGTTTTGCTTATAGCAGAGCTTTATATTGTTCGTACCGTAGAGCTCTAATTAATAACTTTTGACCCTATATCCTATCTGACATTGGTGTAAAATTTAAATATCATTGTGCTATTACAAAATGTTGTTAAATAATTCGTTTGGCTGTCTGTGGAATGTGTGATCTCGCGGTGTGATAACATTTTTTCCTTGAATGCAAGAGCGAGCCAGGAAAATTCATTATTAAGTTAAATTAAACATTATTTTAATTTAAACCATTCAAATACCGCATGCTACAACGGTGAAGGAAAACATCGTGAGGAAACCTGCATGCCTGAGAGTCCCAAATAATGATCTCAAAGGTGTGTGCAGACCACCAATCCGCACTGGGCCAGCGTGATGGGCCTTAACCCCTTCTCATTGTGAGAGGAGATCCGTGCTCTGTAGCGGGCCCGTAATGGGTTGATGTGATGATGGGGTCATTGAATACTATAAAAGTAAAAAAAAAGAAAAAGGTATGTAGTATTAAATTTTAATTTACACACAGATTCACATGAAGACACATCATCATCATACATACATACATCGTCTTATCTTATATATACTAATCTATATATATAAAAGAGAAGGTGTGTGGGTATGTTCCGTATAGGCTCCGAAACGGCTGGACCGATTTGAATAAAACTTTCAGGGAATCTCCGGATTGACCTGGCGAGTAATCCTGTAAAGTTTGGTGACGATCGGAGCACTCCTATTTTTGAACTGTCAAACTGTCAAATACAGCTTTTATTTACGATGATGATATTCTATTGTTGGGTGTACATGGGTGTAGATAATGATCTTCACCCGCTCGAGAAGAGAATAGAAGAGATAAATAAATGATTTAATATATTATGAGACTTAAATTAAAAATTTAATTATGTAAGTTCATTGTCATTTCATCAGTCATCTTAGTACCCATAACACAAGCTAGGCTTACTTTGGGGCTAGATGGCGATGTGTGTATTGTCGGAGTATTTTTTTTTTTTTTTTTTTTTTTAAAGTATATAGACAAGTGCTTGACTGCAATCACACCTGATGGTAAATGATGATGCAGCCTAAGATGAAGCGCGCTTGCCTAGAAGATGCCTATTCACTCTTGATTTGAAGGTACCCAGATTATAGGTATCAGGGAAGACGGAAGATGGGAGGGCATTCCAGGCCTTTGCGGTGCGGATCAGAAAGGAAGAAGCAAAACGCTTCGTACGTGTTGATGGTATTTCAACCACGTAACGGTGCAGATTCTTTCGGTGCCTCGCAGTTCGATGGTAGAAAGGAGATGGTTTGACCAAATCGAATAGCTCCTGAGCACACTCTCCGAAATGTATCTTGTAGAAAACAGCCAGACAAGCAACCTTGCGCCGGTGTTCAAGGCTTTGAAGTCTACTGACTACAAGGTCGTTGCCAATGAGTCTCCTAGCACGACGATCCACCGAATCCAAAGCATCGAGCTGTAGTATATTTATTATTATATTTATTTTATTTATTGTTTTAATAAAATAAAGCAAAATCTAGCCCGGCGAAGCGGGCTGGGTACGCTAGTATATTATAAAGCTGAAGAAATTGTTTGTTTAAGAACGCGATGATCTCAGGAACGTCTGGTCCGATTTGAAAAATTCTTTCAGTGTTGAATAGCCCAATTATCGAAGTATCGAGAAAGGCTATAAGCTATAGATCATTATATTAAGATTTATAGGAGCATGAAGAATATTTAAAAATCGGGTTTTTGACGTGACAACGTCTTATAAATTGGTTTGCCGGGTGACACTTCAAGAAACTGCGTTACGCTCCGCTCACGTTATGCGCTCACAATGAGAGCGAGTGAGAGGCACGCGCCCGCCTAAGAGCGAGAGAGACAGACATAAAAAGTGAAAGGCACGCGTCCCTTTGTAGTAAACGCTGTTTCATTGTACGCAAATGTATTGCAAGTTATTGTATGTATATTTGTATATAAATACGTATGTATGTGTAAAGGTAAAAATAAAATTTTGTTAATATGGAATTCAGTGCGAGATTCTGTGTATAAATTAATGTTTTAAATATAATTCTTTGTATAAATAAATGTTTTAAATTTTTACTATTATTTCATCCTTCTTTCTACTATACGAATGAATATTCACATTAAAATTATTTTACCACTCAAAGTCGTTGTCACGTAAAACTTTCGCCCGTATACCGACTTTACAGGCAACCAATTTTTTTTTTCCTTTTGAGAGCTTCCGCTGCGTGCGCTGCGTTAACGGTTAAAGTTTCGATAAAATCATGTATGACAAAGTAGTTCTACATTTAAAGTTCTAAAAAAAATATGTCTGTCTTTTAAGGTTGACGCGGACGAAGTCACGAGGGAGTTAAAAGTAACATAGGCTTCTTTTTATCCCAGGAAAACAAACTGATCCAATGGGATTTTTAAGAAACACAGCAACTACCTCTCTTCTTGAGCTGTGTTTAACGCCATTGGTTGCCTGGAAGAGATCGCTATGTAGCGATAAGGCCGCCAAATTGTATACTTTTTGTTAAATTTTTACTTATTATTTTTTATGTTTATGTGGTGTACAATAAAAGTGTATTCATTCATTCATTCATTCAACTTTCATATTTTTCTGTTATGATTTTAGTGTGTCAGGGATATATAAACGAAGATTCACGAGGAGAACCGGCCAGTAGGCCAGAGCATCCTCAGTCCACGTATAAGTACCCACATCCTGATTAGTTTTATAGCAGATTCGCAATGAGGTTAATGCGTTTTCTTTGTGCGATTAGATTTTTATAACTTACTGCATTAGTATAAACTTGCGGCTTCCTTCGACCTGCTTATGAATGAATGAATGAATGAATATACTTTTATTGCACAACAAAAAAAGTACCTAAAAAAGAAAAGTTTAGTAAAACAACGTATACAATTTGGCGGCCTTATCGCTTCGCGCAAATATACTTACTTACAATACTTGCAGTATTGCAAATTTCTTAAGGATCTCTAAAGTTTGTTTTTTTACTATTACATAACGAGTAAGCCCTTGCTCTGCAATCTTACCTGGTGTTCAGTGGCGTGCACAGGGTCTTCGGCCAGGGTATGCATAAAGCAGATATATAACATAAAATAGAAATATTCCCCTCCAATACGAGGCATATAAAATAATTTGGGTATGCAGTGCTTTTGTGCATCTATGGAGTGCACGCCACTGCTGGTGTTATGTGATCATGCAGACTAAAATGGTAGCGGGCTAACCTGTTAGAGAGTATGGCAGTAGTCTCTAGGGTGGTAACTAGCCACGGCCGGAGCCTGTCACCAAACCAGACGAGAGAAAACTCAGAAATCAAAAATTCCCATATTGCCTCTGTCGGGAATCGAACCCGGGACCTCTAGCTTAAAACCACAGCACCGCTGCGCTGCGGAGGGAGCCAAATTAAAAATTACAGTTGTTATGTTATTTCGTGATAATTTACCTTTCTATTGGCAATAAAATTGACAATTTTGTAAATGGCTACAAACAAACAAACAAAAAATATTTAAACTTTATAATATTGGTATCGAGTTATAGGCGAAGTACACACGTAGTAGTATTATGAAAATTATAACAATTAAGCTTTATTTGCTATACTCAGGAAGAAAAGCAGGAGATATATGGTGTAATTTATAATTTGTTCAATCCTTAATTTGCTATGCTCCAGCTTTTCGCGGAGTTTAGCAAATTAAGCTTAATTTTCATAATATATCATGGATTTCCGCAAAGTAACGCCTGCTTCTATCAAATCCAACGCGTAGTACTAATGCGTTCTACACACAGTGCACTCATTCTAATAATGCCACAGATAATAAAGATGTTACTATCAATAAACGCTCCCCGCAAACAGAAACCAATTAATGGTTACAATGTGATGCCATTAATCAATTTAACAATAACAAATGGCCGCCATTACCAGTAAGTGTTTAATTGCAGAGTAGTATAGTTTTACGCAGTTGAAACTGAAAACGGTAAGTTTGATTAGATTCGCCACTTCAATACATCCTGAATGTGCATATTTATTTTAAGGTTATACTTCTTTTGGCGTGTTCGGGAAAAATGACGAGTATAAATTTTACGAGCGCACACCGTCACAAAAACCTGAAACCATGAAGTTAGCTATAGTCAACATTTTAGTTTTTCAAAAAAAAGCTTTGACAGTGTACACTTTCAATTCAATTTCAAATTTATTCAACTGTAAAAAATTTATGAGTTTTAATGTTGAGTAAGACTTGGTAGTCCGATAATAAGACAACTAGATAATGTGTCATAATAAAACTTACAATGTATTAAATAACTTTATTCTATTGGCGAATGATGACATATTTGAAAAGATTTTTATGTTGTAGTAGTTTTAGTATAACTTCTAACGCGTGTACATAAGTGCACACGTCTTTTTTGTATTAAGAAGCCAATGTGCCTACAACTATTTTAATATTTGGACACATTTAACAATATAAAGGCATGATGACTAATTTTGAAAAACTGCCTTATGATATTCGGTAGTAACTACTATTTCAAAATTTAATGTATGTTCGCAAAAATAAACTTGCAGTGCAATACATTAGACTACACAAAATAAGCAACACATTTAAAGAAAGAGAAATTCTTTTTTTTAAATCAGTAAAAAGGCATAAGTATATTAATTTCGGCATCGATGGTAGGAGAGCCGAAGCTTAATTGGAAAAAGCGCTCAGTCCGCGATTGCCAGAGAGTCGCAGGATCAAATCCATTCGGTTCAGAAAATTTACGCTATTTAAATATATAAAATTGATAATTCCTCCAAGTGTAGGTACAAACACTAATAAACATTATAAAATTATCAAAAAGATAGAGTCTTTATTTATTGCACATACAGAAAAAAAAACACAAATTAACAAAACAAAAGGTAAAGGTAAAGGAAATTGTATACAATATTACAATATATTACCGGTTGATATTTTGGGGATGTCTCTAAAAATGTTTAAAGTTTGTATTAAGCGAAAGTTTATTTAAAAGTCCTATTATAGTATAAAGGATTACGTAAACGATAAAAAGGCTTGGGTGTAAACTGTTGCTCGTGCGTGCATCGCGCGTAGAAACCGATACTATACCGAAAGATATCCAAGCCAGCGCTTTGAACATAGTTTATTCGTCTTTAAAATACAATTTGAAAGGCCTAAATGTTTTGAAACTCCCTTTCATTAGCCTGGTAATTGGTATGTATGTTAATATTCTACCCTTCTTTTCTCTGTGCATAAAGAGTTATAAAAATGCACCGACCGGGGCATTATGTAGGTACGTTATAAAACTTTTATAGCTTAAATTTCAGAAACCTTAGCAGAAACCTGATGCTATATGACATTTTGTCTTTTTGTATCGATTCCAGCTGTTGATTTATACATTTTTCATGCCCGCCATTTTATGCTGTATGAAAAAACATAAAATGTCTTAGACAGCTTGCAACCTATACGGTGACTTTTTTGTCGTCAGTGATTGAATTAACCTGTCCAATGTTGATTATTAATTTAAAACAAAATATTTAGAATATGAAGTTAAGTTTCGTAAAGATAAAGGTTTTCGAGTGTAAGTGATTTCGAGTGTAATTTCAGTCTACTTATATATTTTTTTAACATGGGTGTACCTCACTTTAATTATTTAGATTTTTTGAACTTTTTGATTTAGAGTTATGTAGATCGGACAGGCTACAGATACGGACGGGCTGAAGATATAAAAAAAAAATACTAAGCATATATTTCGGAAACCTCTTATGTTATGACATTTGATCGTTTGTTCATTCCAGCTATTGATTGATTCGCTATTTTTGGTAAAAAAAAAAATGGCGGACTTATAGGTAAGGAGAAAATTATGGAGGGTAGAGGTAAGGAGAGTCATCTGTGTATATGAAAAAATGTCGTCAAAATGTATTAAATTAGGATGGCGCCACATTTGCATCAGGCTAACTCTTAAAAGAAGCGCCAAATATAAATATTGTTACAGTAGGCTTGAAAAATAAACAAGGAGTATGGAGATACAAGGAAGTAAGGTTATATTTACCACAATATTTTGTACAACGTAAGTTGTTGAAATTCTCAATAATTAACTACTTTAGTCGATAATGACATTAAATTTTTTAACTCGGCATACTTCAATTCATCTACGATTGCTACATTCATACCATACCCTGTGCATCCACCAGCGCCATTGTGGAGGATTTTTGAACTGTTATTTAGCGCATACACTGGACACTTTTTCAACTTTTCTCCCATCTAAGATGACTCTCCTTACCTCTACTCTCCATAGAGAAAATAAAAGCCTTGTTTAGCTTAAAGCACCATAGCTATAATATCGTGAACGACGCACTTTAGCACTAAGATATTAAATCTTAATGATTCATCCGTTTAGCGCGTCGCGTGTAACATAAAAACAAATTAATTTGATGCGTTTAGCGCTGAATTTACGGCTTAGCATTTTTGTTATAATGACAAGGAAGTGGCCATTATTTTGCGTTAAATCACGGTCATGCGAAGTTGCGCCGAAGCGCGTTCGTAATTAAGGTCAATTTGCGTTCAACTTTAATCAATTCGACTCAAACACTGCACGTCTTTCTGTCCGGTGCTCTTAATACACTTAGGTACAGCTCCATTATGACTTGTACAGAGTGGTTTTCTACAGATTTTACATCTAATTTCATAGTCTTGTTATTCAAATTCAAGTAGGCCTACGCACTAGTGCCTAAGCACTTTTGAAACGTCAAGTTTGTATGTTTGTAGTGACTCTACCACCGGTTCGGAAAGCAGATTCTAGCGAGAAGAGCCCGCAAGAAACTCAGTAGTTGCTCTTTTCCAATATCAACATTTACAATCATTTTTCCATTTTGCGGGAGATGAGAGCGAGGCTAGCTGCTTCCAATCTACCTTGTCATTAAGAAATTCATCAAATATATAGTAACCTCGCTGCATTACATGTGTTTTTACACATTTAAATCTTTGGTAGGTCGAGAATTATCTTAGGAATCATGTTGTAAAAGCGTCGCACTCAACCTCACAAAGGAGTTCTGCACATTTCGCAAACAACAAACTGATGCCCACGTTTTTTTGCGTTTTTTTTCTACAAATCCCGTGGGAACTGTTGTTTCTCGTGGGATAAAATGCCTATGTTACTCTCCATCCTCTTAACTTATTCTATGCTAAATATCAAATCTATTTGCTGCTTAATTAGGGCGTAAAGTAAGGACAAATAATCACACGAAACAACAAATAATCACACTTTTGCATTTAGAACATTAGTAAGGATATCTACAGTTCTCGTCACCCATATATTAAACTTATTAATTTCTTGTTTCCGTATAAGTGACGTGTGTTACAGTAATTTTATAAAGTGGGTAAATAATTAAACATTTGATTAATTACCAATGTTCATGACATGGAATTGGTGGGTATTTTGATATAAATGCGACATGGACTCGAACGATGCAAAGATACCTCCAGGTGTCTTAATCGTTTATCACGTGTGTCTTGATAGAAATAAATATTATCTTTAAACCTAAGAATTGATTACTTACACCACACAGATTTTTAAGGGTGTCGTGAATAAAGTACGTGTCGCCTGGTTCTTTATTTTTATTAGGACTACCAACAAAATTACATGTAACTAGAGTTTTCAAGAGTTTAATTTGATACGTTCGAAATTTAATCAAAGTAAAATGTGCATAATATTATTCGTATTAGAGGCGCAAATCCTGTATTCTGATTTTTGTTTACAAACGATCTTTCATAAGCCCGAGTTACAAAATTTTGGATATTTGAGCTTTAATACAATATAGATGGACCCATATTGCTCTGACGTTCAAATTTTTCCGTACTCGAAAACGATTCTGATTGCGAGCGAGCAAATATAAGGCCTGAATCTCTGTTGCGTAGGTGATCTGTGCTTGTAGTCGACTTTAATATATTGTATGAGTAATGCTAATCATAATAGTATGACGAATTGTATCTTTGAATTTGAGCTCGCCACAGGCAATATAGATGCACCGAGAGATCGCGTTGTTAGATACTAATTCAAAACCTTTAAATCTTGAGTAGGTAACTGTATAACTCAAGTTAGTGATGTCAATTTTGACTAACGATAAACAAGGCAATGCCTAGATAAGTAACGCCCAATCTGAGGAGATTCCTAGGCATACATCAACTGTTCACCAGTAGCTATCAACTAAGAGTTAGTGGAACATTTTTTAGCTGAATTGATAATATCGAAGGCCGATTGGCGCACCTGCTTTCTAAGTCCAAGGCCGTGGGTTCGATTCCCACAACTGAAAAATGTTTGTGGGGCTGTTTCCGGGCACAATGCAATGCATGCAACGGTCATTAATAATTAGTGATCAATGACTGCATGCAACCAATCCGCATGTCCACCAATCCGCACTGGGCCAGTATGGTGGACTACGGCCTTAACCCCTTCTCATTGTGGAAGAAGTTCCGTGCCCAGTAGTGGGCCGGTAATAGGTTGATATGATGATGATGATGATAATAGCAATAATGCCTGAATGAGGGTTCTGTGTGTTCTTAATTCTCTGCCTCTGAGACACAAAAAAAGAACTTGGGATTCTGGCGCTGGTTACCTTACAATCAAAGTATGACCCAAATGTGAGTCCTATAAATAGGTACCTACTAAGTGAAGTCTGTTAGCCAGGTCAATAACCCTGCATGTGAGTCAATGAGTTGAGAGTTAGGGAATCGAATTGCTCAGACAAAGCTTTAATTACCAACCAGATAGTTATATACAAAAGGCTCGTTGCTCGTGTTCGAGTATAGGCCACGATGTTCTGGGTTCAATTCCTTGAAAAAATATTAATAAGTGATAAAAGACTAAGACACCGGGAGCAGTGGCGTGCACTTCATACAAGCACAAAAGCACTGCATACCCTAAAATTGAAATACAGCTCGTATAGGAGGAGGAATTTTTCCATTTTATGCAATTTACCTACTGTATGCATACACTGGTAAGAAACCCAGTGCACGCCACTGACCGGGAGGTAGCTTTGCATCGTTCGAGTCCATGAAGGACTGAAGTGTATCGTAAAAGCAGTCGTATTTATATCAAAATACCCACCAACTCAATATCATGATGTTTTTAATCAAATTTATAAAAATCCAAATCAATTTAATAAAATATCTGGCAAATATGAATTTATAGTTGTATTATTTACCCACTTTATAAATTCACTGTAACATAAGTTTTCTTCCAGGGTACGGAATAATTTATCAAAGAGTATTTGACGGCCAATTGGCACAGCGGGCAGCGACCCTGCTTTCCGAGTCTAAGCCCATGGGTTCGATTCCCACAACTGGAAAATGTTTGTGTTGTGAACATGAATGTTTTTCAGTGTCTGGCTGTTTATCTGTAGTTTGGGCCGAGGTGTTCTTAGCGTTGTTTTGCCACTCCATTGCATTGGAGCATTAAGTGTATCGGTGTTTCATCTGTCTCCATTCACTCCCACAGCACAGCACGGCTAGCATGGGTAGCAGACAATTATCTCCCAGGGGTAAGGATAAAAATGAATCTTCTCCCACAGCTTTATCAACTCTGAGAGCACTGGCGCATAAGTGTAAATAATATCCAAATAATATATGTGTAATAATAACGGGAGTTAACTTCTCCTGTTCCATGTTCCCGTGCTTTGGCAGGTGGACACGTTCATTATATACCTTGTCAGGGGATACGATCGGGGGATATAATTTTTGTCTTTGGAGATAATCTTCTATATTCTATATATATTAAAGGGCAAGTGCGTGGCAATGAAACTTTCACGGAATCTCCGGATTGACCTGGCGAGTAAGCCTGTAAAGTTTGGTGACGATCGGAGCACTCCTATTTTTGAACTGTCAAACTGTCCAATATAGCTTTTTTTCACTATGATGATATTCTATTGTTGGTTGTACATGGGTGTAGATAATGTTCTTCACCCGCTCGAGAAGAGAATAGAAGAGAATGAATACGGAGAGAAATAAATGATTTAATTATATTATGAGACTTAAATTAAAAATTTAATGATGTAAGGTTTATCGTTTAAATAAAAAAAAGCAAAATCTAGCCCGGCGAAGCGGGCTGGGTACGCTAGTATCAAATAAAATAAGTGTAAGAATAAACGGGGGTAAACTATTTTTACACGTAAATTGTATATGCCTAGCCATGCAGTTGGAAATAATATAGTCCCTGTTGCCGTGCTCTGGCAGGTGAACACGTTTATTTTATCCACTGTCAGGGGATATAATTTTTATCGCTTGCCTATGCTAGTCGTTCAGGTAGAAATAATATATTCCCTGTTGCCGTGCTCTGGCAGGTGAACACGTTTATTTTATCCACTGTCAGGGGATATAATTTTTATCGCTTGCCTATGCTAGTCGTTCAGGTAGAAATAATATATTCCTTGTTGCCGTGCTCTGGCAGGTGAACACGTTTATTTTATCCACTGTCACGGGATATAATCGGGGGATATAGCTTTTGTCCTACCTAAGCTAGCCCTGCTGGTGACATTGTAGTGAAGGGCTAACTTGTAATAAAAAAAAAACATTGTAAGATTTAAAAACGTAGATATGATATGTGTGTGTTGTGATAACGGACGACCTTCCGCTACATTCCAACGGTACATGTGTTTATGACGAAATAATTGATATCTATTAGTATTCATGACCTACCTGGCGGAGTATTAGAACTGTGGTCTTTGAGTCTGAGGTCCCGGCTTCGATCGCAGGCAATTTGGGAATTTAATATTTTCTGAATTTTCTCTGGCCTATACCATTTTTAACCCACGACGCAAAAATGACCCGACGGAGCGTTATAAGTTTAACGTGTCTATGTGTATGTGTGTGTATGTGTGTCTGTCTGTGGCATCGTAACACCCGAACGTATAATCCGATTTGGATTGCGTTTTTGTTTGTTTGAAAAATGAATTAGTAAGAAGTGTTTTAGCAATGTTTGAAGAAAATCGATCCAAGATGGCCGCCGCCATAAAATGGCAGATTACATATTTTTTTACTATCAGATGAACGGGCTTGGTAGAATAATGTCGGTTTTTGTCTGGAAAAGATCACCTTAGCGGTAAGAACGCCTTTTCGCGTTCTATTTTCTATTTAACGTTTCTTATGTATATGTGTTTACTTTGTAAATGTGTGCGTGCAAAAAGATTTTTTAACAAACAAACCAACACTTCCTTTCAAGTGAGAATAAAGATTATTATTATTACCTCCAGATTCAATAATGCCCAACAAGTACCTATTAGTGAGTGACAACCGTTGGTTTATGTAATGCATTCAATTAATTCAAATATAATTGGCGCCGAGTGAGATAACATCGACGCATGTACGATGTAGTTCCATTATGAGCTTATTTTTAGAGATCCTTACGTATATTGGAAATCCCTCTATCATTATTGTGCCGATCAACCGCCCACTGTGACTGGGTGACTACATACATCATATTATAGTATAAAGGACTACGTAAACGATAAAAAAGCTTGGGTGTAAATTATTGCTCTAACCAGGTTGCTCTTCTAATGATTTAAAATGACATTGTGAGATGGTGATAACAAAAAAAAAACACCCGGCTATGTTTGTTGTGGGCTTCTTTTTAGACCAGGACGCGTTTGGAACCCTCGTAGCTTTAGTTTTAAGTTTACGAATGTGGTTATCGCCATCATCTCACTACCGTGTAATTCTTATGTACGCATCAAAAGTGCCACCTATGGGCCTACTTGAATAAAGTTATTTTTGACTTTGACTTTGACTTTGACATGCTTCCTCTGATTAAAAAACACCCGTCTTGTAATATCGTGTACACTATTCTACTAGTCAAGCCCTTTCAATTGAAACTCAAATTGAGAAAAAAAAATTGGCTTTTTCTGGTGATACTAGTATATGAAATTGGTAAAGTGTATAGTATTTTACTAGTCAACCAGTGTCAATCTATATCCATATTGGGGATTTTTTGAAAAAAATTGTAATGCAATCAGTGCGTTTATAGAGGACTAGCTTTTGCCCGCGGCTTCGCTCACGTTAAGTTTTATTTTTGATTTGTTAAATTTACTACAAAGGGTTAAAAAAAGGTCTTGCTGCTTATAGAAAAATATGAACGGAAATTACTTAGAAAATCAGAAACTTTCATATAAATTTTGATCCCCTATGAAATACGTATTTCTTTATTATAAATCGATAACCTAAAATCAAAGTTTAATTGATGTAGCTTGAAAAATAAATTGATAAATGAAGAATTTTTTACAAACTTTCATCCCATATTTAACCCTGATGGAATTTAAAAAAATCCTTTCCTAGCGGACGCCTACGTTGTAATAACTATCTGTGTGCAAAATTTCAGCCCAATCCGTCAAGTGGTTCGAGCTGTGTGTTGATAGATCAGTCAATCAGTCAGTCAGTCAGTGACCTTTGCCTTTTATATATTTTGATAATATACAAGTTATCAGCTGCTCAATAAATATTTTACGCAAAAAGGGTAGGTTAGGTATACTTTCGAAAATTTGTGCAGTTATGCTGATAATGCGTTTGGTGAAAATAATTGGTCATATACAATGACCAATCAAGTAATCGGTGAGTACTAAAGCAAAAATGATAACTTTTAGTTTTTTAATCGATGATGTGCGTTTGAAATAAAAAAAATATTTTCTAAGATTACGTTGACGAAACAGAGACAACTATTGCAATATCCTGTACAACCAATAGCTTGGACATGGTAATTATTAATGATATTATCACTCGCGTTTAGATGTAATTAATGTTTTAAAAGATAAAATTTAATTAAAAAAAAAAATTAGGGATTTTTCATAAAATAAACTTCTTTCTAAAAATATAAGATAAAATTAAATTTATATTTAAAAAAAAATTAATTAAAATAAAACGATAATTGTAAATAAGAAATGTTAATAATAAATGATTAAATGTAGATTAAAATTGTAGCTATATTTAATTAAAAATCGATTAAAATAATTTCTCAGCTTGAAATGACAGCTTAATTTATGTTATTTTTATTTATAAATAATAAAGACAAAAACAGGTTATATTGATAAAAAAAAATCTATTTCAGTTTCATCTATATATATAAAAGAGGATGTTTGTATATCATCGTTAATGCATTGAAGCGCTATATGATGGTGATATTTAATAACATGAACATCATATTTACATTCTCCGTGGAAAAATACATGGTCATACCAATTTTTATGACAATCGGTTGAACGGGGCGGAAGTCGATACTTGACAGCGCCGCCTGGTGGGGAGTTACATCAATGGACATAGCATTTTCTTTTTCTCCGAGGAAAAATACATGGTCATACCAATTTTTATGACAATCGGTTGAACGGGGCGGAAGTCGATACTTGACAGCGCCGCCTGGTGGGGAGTTACATCAATGGACATAGCATGTTCGTTTTCTCCGTGGAAAAATACATGGTCATACCAATTTTTATGACAATCGGTTGAACGGGGCGGAAGTCGATACTTGACAGCGCCGCCTGGTGGGGAGTTACATCAATGGACATAGCATGTTCGTTTTCTCCGTGGAAAAATACATGGTCATACCAATTTTTATGACAATCGGTTGAACGGGGCGGAAGTCGATACTTGACAGCGCCGCCTGGTGGGGAGTTACATCAATGGGCATAGCATATAAACTTTCTCCGTGAAAAAATACATAAGCATACCAATTTTCATAATGATCGGTCAAATAGTTTCTGAGTTTATCGATGACATATATACAAACATCCTCTTTTATATATATAGATATGCACAGAGTATGCGGATGATATAAAATGAAGAAAATTTCCAGTACGAGTAATAAAAACTTAAGGGTAGGCTTTTTATAACTCTTACAATGAATATGCTTAAGTTTTTTAAAACTCGTACTGGAGATTTTTTTCATTTTATATTGTCTGCCCGCTAAGAGCATTCCCTGTTCATACTCTGAATGCATGCTACTGCCTGCGATACAATAAAATTTCGGAACACAAAAGCTGCTATTGCGACTTCTTAAGCTGGAGGTAATAATAAAAACATAACTTTTACATACCTATCACCAAAAGTTCTCAGTGCATGGAAAAATTTCCTACTTTGGATTACATACATTATTGCAACTGTGTTAGGGTACCTGTATCTCCAATGTTTTAGAAAATTCATTATAGCCTGATGGTATGACGCTCATACCTTGGAGGCTTGGAAGGTCACTTCTGTGGGATGCAACTTGTGTTGATACCCTAGCTGCATCACACCATTGACGAAGTGGCCTGGATAGGCCACTTTGTCAATGGTAGGTGCGGCTGCTACCAGTGCCGAGCAGGCCAAGAGGCGTAAATATGAAAACCTGGATAGCAGCTTCATTTTTGTGCCTTTTGGAGTAGAGACTTTGGGACCGTGGGGTCCGGAGGCAAGAGCCCTTTTCAAAGAATTATCGAAAAGGGTTATCGAGTCTACCGGTGATCCTAGAGCGGGCAGTTACCTTGGCCAACGAATTAGTTTGGCCATCCAAAGGGGCAATGCTGCCAGCATCTTAGGAACTGTGCCTCGCTGCGGTGGTTTCGAGGACGTTCTAGATTTTATTTAGTTTTTAAATAGTTTATTTTAGGTTATAGTTATGTATTAATAAAAAATATATTTTAGAGTTAAAAGAAATACAAATAAAAGTCTTTATAGCCTTATTTACTTATTTATTTTGGAAGCCTATTTCCTATATTTGTACAGATAAAAAGCGCTACTAAATCATTTAAATTCCTGATGATTATTGAATGTTGATTTATCATTACATGATTCTAAACGGTGGATGAATAAATTAAACTAATTCAATTATAATTGGCGTCGACTGTGATAACATCGACATTCGACATGCGTTTGATGTACACAGCATTCGAAGCAGTTTCAATATTAATGCTTACTTTTCGGGTTTTGAAGCGGTGATAGCGCATTAGGCAGGAGCTCGACTTTACTTTCGGGGGGGGGGGGCGAGTTCGAATCCCAGCGCCCACCTCCAACTTTTCTAAGTTAAATGCGTTTTAAGTAATTAAAATATCAATTGCTTCAACGGTGGAGGAAAACATCGTGAGGAAACCTTCATGTCTGAGATTTCTCGATAATGTTCTCAAAGGTGTGTGGAGTCCACCAATCCGCACTGGGCCAGCGTGGCGGACTACGGCCTTAACCCCTTCACGTTGTATGAGGAGACCCGTGCTCTGTAGTGGGCCGGTAATGGGGGAATGCTTAGGGTTCCGTACCTCATAAATGCGTAGCTAGCGACCACCCTGCTGACGAAGACGAACCGCTAAGCGACTTAACGCGTAGAACACAGTCAGGTGTTTAATATAACTGTTATACTCCTAGCAGGTAAGCCCGCTACAATCTTAGACTGCATCATCACTTACCACCAGGTGAGTTTGCAGTCAAGGTTTAACTTGATATATTTATATATATTACGACAAGACACACATCGCAATCTAGCCCCAAAGTAAGCGCAGCTTGTGTTATGGGAACTAAGATAACTAATTAATATTTATGAATAACTAGCTGTCCCGGCGAACTTCGTACCGCGGATCATTTTTTTTTATGAATGTTATATTTTAATACTTATTATCCTATTCCGGTTTAAGAGAAATCCAAAAAATCATATATCATAAAAAGTGGTCCAGCCGTTCTTGAGTTATAAATGGTGTAACTAACATAACTTTCTTTTATACATAATAATATATATATATATATATATATATCCACCCATATATATATATATACATAAGTGCTAATAATATACAGTTAAACACCCAGACTCTGAAAAACATTCATGTTTATCACACAAACAGTTTCCATAAATCCGTTACATATTTTACCACGAATGAATGAATGAATGAATTAATGAATGTTTTTTGTTTTATAAAGCAGATTGTAAGTTGCCTGTAATCATACCGGTAACAACGCTTAGAGTTAGATAGGAACGATAATGTTTGTAGAAGTTTTTTTATATTTTTATATCCTCATAAAAGTACAGCGAATAGAAAAACAAGCCTAACGCAATTCTTATACAATTTGGCGGCCCACGGAACCCTAGGCGTTATATCCGACTCGCGATTGAATAATTTATGAACGATTAATTGATTAATAATGTAAGACATGCTTTTTTTGTGTTGCAAATCCGTTCCACACATGGTGGGTCTTTAAGGAAAACTTGTTGGTTTTGTACCAAGTTTATTAATCGGTTTCAAATATGTTTATGGTTTATGTTGTATTTTAAAGACATTCGTGGCGCAGTGGTGTGATAAGCGGAGGTCCCAGACACGACACCCGGGGGTTTTTTTTTTAAATTTATAATTTCTGAATTTTCTTTGGTCTGGTCTGGCGGGAGACGTCAGCCGTGGCTAGGTATCCCTCTGCCGACAAAGATTACCCGCTAAGCGATTTAGCGTTCCGTAATGATGTTGTGTAGTAACCAATCACCGTGGTGGTATTTAGTTTGGGTATACCCCCTTTAGAGGAGGAATCCCACATAACCTACGTCCTGCTTTTTCGTCACGTCAAAAAAAAGGGGTATGGATTGCAATGCCATATTCCTAAAAGGATTAACCCCCTACCATCTTAGACTGCATCATAACTTACCACCAGGTAAAGGGTTAACTTGTAGTGTAAGAAAAGGTCAAACTCACAGTGCAAGAAAAAAAACAAATAAATTCAAATTCAAAAATATTTTACTCATGTAGACCTTATAACAGGCACTTAGGAAGCGATCATACAATAACATGTTACACTAATGTTAGTGATGGTGATAACTGTATTCGTTAACTTAAATCTAAAGCTAGGAGGTTTCCAAACACGCCCTGGTCTAAGAAGAGCCCACAACAAACTTAGCCAGGTTAATTTTTTTTGTTATCACCATCTCACAGTCCAGTTAATGTTGAGCTATGAAGTTAGAGCAATTCATACCCAAGCTTTTTTATCATACATGTAATCCTTAATATTATAATAGGATTTTTCTATAAGACATCTCAAGGATTTCATCTGGTAATTTGGTATAAAAAGATATAGGTACAATTACCCTTAAATAAATTTCTAATTTTATGCAGCCTAGTTAACTGCACTACAAGTTTATTTTTACTTCTAATATTAATATTGTTACAGTCCATTTATGATATGAATATGAGTATTTATATCATTCACAAGCACCAGCGAAAGTAGTTATCTAATAACACAGTTTCGATAACAATCGTATGACGTGTTATTGTAGATAATTAGTCATAACTTAGCAGCTGCGTAAGTTATTGTTTTAGTTTTAGTTCATGGCACTTTGATTTGCTTGAACTAAAGTAGGCAATTTTATAAATTTAATATGCACATATAATTTTCTTAGGAACCGACCCTGGGCCGGTAAGATTGGCTTCCTGATATTAAATAAATAAATAAATTAATATACTACGACAATACACACATCGCCATCTAGCCCCAAAGTAAGCGTAGCTTGTGTTATGGGTACTAAGGTGACTGATGAATATTTTTATGAATAATACACATAAATACTTATAATATACAGATAAACACCCAGACACTTAAAAACATTCATGATACTATTCATCATCACATAATCAACCCATTAACTGCCCACTACAGGGCACGGGTCTCCTGTCAGCCCACCGCGCTGGTCAAGTGCGGATTGGTGGACTTCGCACCCCTTTAAAAACGTTATGGAGAACAACAACGTGCAAAAAAATTATGTATAAGTATATATCATAAGTAATCAACTTGTAAAGATATTAAATCAAAATAAGCATATTTATTTTTCCATACAAACGAATTCGAAACATTCTAAATGTTTACTTATGGCAACCCTATTGAAGATGAAAGACGGACACGCGCATAGTACCTACGCTACGCTACGCGTATCAAATAAAGTGGCAGGAATCACATGATTTTAATTTTGCATGTGATGCTAGGGCTGTATCTGATTTATTTCAGTAAAAACTATGACAGTGGTTTACTCAAAAACTATTAGGTCTTCGGTTTTACAGATAAGGCTTAGATACAGTACATAATGTACCTCTAAAGCCTCTAAAGTATTATTTCGGTTTTCATCTCCACGTTGTATAAGGCATGCAGGTTTCCTAACGACGCTGTCCTTCACCGTTTAAGCAAGTGACATTTATGACATTTTTTACTTACAACGAACAAGGCGATGCCAACAATGCCTAATGTAAGGAAATTCCTAGCCATACATAAATCGTTCACCAAAAGTTATCCTCTAAGAGTTGGTGAATCGAGTTTTTTCCTAAATCGTTAGGCAGTTAGTAGTCAGAAGTTTACTGAAAAGATATTAAAAGTAATTTCTTAAGAACACTCATAAACTCATAATTTAGAAAAGTTAGAGGTGCGTGCCATCAACGATTTAAACACATATAAGCCGATTGAAATTCAATAAATAATTTTGTTAAGTAATTTTATTTGCACATTTTATAATATGAATAACGCTGATGAATAATCAAATCTTATTTATAAAGAGTCAACGGTCAATGGTCATTCACACAAATAAATTTCTACGTAGCCCCTGGGGTTTTTTATGTAACATTTCGCCAATTAATTCGCCACAATTCTTCAATGTTTTCTCACGAATCTTAAACGCATAATATACTAAACAAATTCGAACTCAAAGTCAAAACTTTCTTTATTCAAATTCAAATGAGCCTATAGAAGGCAATTTTGACGCGTACATCATAGACAATTTAAGTTGTTTCTGAATGCGGAAAATAATTTATACTTACTTAATATGTTTGAAGAAAATATTATTTACACCATGCCCATAGCTAATTATCGCCAAATATTTACATTCAAGTATAGATTCAAGTACCTACTCAATGTCACATAGAAAGTCTTTGTAGGAGAAAGTGTTTTGCGCACTTCTTGCTTTATTATGTACTTACGTTTAGGTACACTATAATCCTTTTGTCTTTGAGTTACGGGTTATAATTGAAAAATCCATGTCAGCTCTATGTACCTTACAAACGTTGTTTATTGACTAGCGCACCGCCCTTGCTCTGTGCAATGTTACTAGATAATTCGGGCAGTTTATCATAAATTCCGAAAATGCATTGGTAGGTGTTTTCGCGCTTTATGTGTTTCGGAAAGCACATTTAGTTTTCATTCCCGGTCATTATAGCTAATACCTGCTTTTAATCGCTACCTAAGAATTGCAGTACGATATCCTAAGCTAGCCAAATCGCGTTGGAGCAAGCAGTTCCAAATTAGTCTTTAAGTATTTTGAGCAATTTATCGTCATCATCGTCTTTTCAACCCACTGCCGGCTAACTACAGGATCTCTTCTCAGAGTAAGAAGGGCATAGTCCACCACGCTGGCCACGTACGGATTGGTAGAGTTCACATACCTTTGAGACAATTATGTAGAACTCTCAGGCCTTTAGTTACTTTTACAGCATTATGTTCTGCGGCATACTATTATGAAAAAAGAGGCTGCATTAAAAAATAATTAAAGTCATAAATACAATTCGAAATATTTATCAAACGCCACAGATACGTGGCGTGTTATAAGGTTGCAAGGAGCTTAATCTACCTATGACACTATTAATGCTATTATAGGCTGTACGTGTTATTATAAATGTCACGCCGCAAACCGATCCAGTTCTCACAGTAAACAAAGCACACTGGCGATATGTCGCGCGACAAGAAGTCGCCTACACGCATAATCTAGAAGCAGGCACATAACTAGGTAGTGCGTGTAGTGTCTAGGTAAAGGTTATTTCGCTACGATTATGGGTGTACCCAAAATCTTCTCCATTCCATCTCCTCTTGTATGAGAGCAAGTAGCAAGTTCGTGTCTACGATACGATCATGTTCCGCTTCACCCAGTAATTGTTGGGAGCTCTGCACTCGAAATTGTAGACGAGTACATATATCCAGTTTGGTAGGTCCAATTTGAACTAAGAGAGAGAAACCGCCGAATAGGCTCGGATGGGCAGCGTTCGGAAAACTTCGTAACATCTTCTCGTCCAAAATCCCTCAGTGCCTGAAGTCTTCGAACAATGCGTGTTGCCAGTGATGACTTACGGATCTGAGACGTGGTCGCTAACTATGGGCCTCATAAGAAGGCTCAGAGTCACTCAGCGGGCGATGGCGAGACCTATACTACGAGTATCTCTACGTGATCAAATCAGAAATGAGGAGATCCATAGGAGAACTACATATACCGACATAGCTCAGCGAATCGCGGAGCTGAAGTGGCAATAGTCGAGCGCAGGCTCAAAAAGCTGCTTCAAAAATGCCCAGCGTCTGCCTCATGTATAGCGTCATGTCGCACGTTTGTCGTAACTCTAAGTATTTAGTATTTAGTAAACGGTGGGCCCGAAGGTCATCGGGGTCACGCGGTCGGCGCAAACAAACATACACTTTCACAATAGTACGGTGTGTTTATATTATTTGCTCTTGGACACTGTTATGGTGGGTGCAATTAGAGATGTATGCTCTGCTATAGGTTGTTCATTTAGACATGTCCAAATATATTATATCTCTTATCATTTTAACTCAGCGGTGAGTGACGTGGTCTTGTAAGTGGTAGGTCTCAGGTTCGATCCCGGCGGAGGCAATCTGGAAAATTATTATTTTTCAGTTTTCCTTCATTTGCTCTGGTGGGGTCTTCGGCCCAAGCGTTGAATCATTCCGGTACGATGATACGTGGAAACCGAATACGAGTTTAAAATAATTGCCATAATACGAACTGTAGCTGTAATAATAATAAATATTAAATATCCTACGACACTACACACATCGGCTTACTTTAGGGCTAGATCCCCAAAGTAAGCGTAGCTTGTGTTATGAGTTAAGATAGCTGATGGATATCTTTATGAATATATTACACGTAAATGCTTATAATATACAGATAAACACCTAGAAACTGAAAAACATTTATGTTCATCACAAAAACATTTTCCAGTTGTAGGAATCGAACCCACGGCCTTGGACTCAGAAAGCAGGGTCGCTGCCCACTGCGCCAGTCGGCCGTCATAGTAAACATTGTCTATATTTCAATATCTCCCTAGCCTAAAGCTTGTCTGGAGGATATCTCTCTTTAGCGATAAGACCGCCTTGTACAAACCTTAAGTTTAATATTTTAATGTCATAATTAAAAGTTTCTGTGGTGTCAAATAAAGTACGTACGTACACACGTACTTATAATATACAGATAAACATCCAGCCTCTGAAAAAAAATTAGTGCGCACTCCGCGTCAACCACGACTCCAATGGACACGGCTCCAGCACAGTGAGTTTTTTTATTTCTCTACAAGTTAGCCCTTGACTGCAATCTCACCTGGCTGGATGATGCAGTCTAAGATGGTAGCGGGCTAACCTGTTAGTATGGTATTCCCTAATCGGTTTCTACGCGACATCGCACTGGAACACTAAATCACTTAGCGGCACGTCTTTGTCACGTCGTCGTCGTTTGTCGTCTAGCCACGGCCAAAGCCTCCTACCAGACCAGACCAGTGACAATTCAGAAATTATAAATTCCTAAATTGCCCGTCGGGAATCGAACCCGGCACCTCCTACTTAAATTCACAGCGCTCACCGTTGCGCCAGTGAGGTTGTTAAAACTAGTAATAAATACTACGTACGTACTAACAGTAGCGTGCATAGAGGGTATGGACAAGGTATGCAGATGATATAAAATGAAGAAAAACGCCCGTACCAGTTATAAATACTCAACGGTAGGCTTTCTATAACTCTTACAATGCCTATACTTAAGTTATTTATAACTCTTACTGGAAATTTTCTCTATTTTATATCATATGCAGTGGCGTGCATAGAAGCCTATAAAAAACTTAAGGATAGGCATTGTAAGAGTTATAATAAGCCTACTCTTAAGTATGTATAACTCGTACTGGAGATTTTCTTTATCTTTTATCATCATCATCATATCATCATCAGAGGGTATGCACAGGGTATGAACCCTGTGCATACCCTCTGTGCACGCCACTGACCAAATGCATGCCCTGTGCATACCCTCTATGCACGCCACTGCGTACTAATAGTACTACTTCTTAACTAATGATAAAAATAAATAACCTTTATGGCGAAATAGTAAGCACAAGACATACAACTGGAATGTGCCGGCTTCAATTCCGGTTGTGGTTGTATTTCGGGTGCGCAATTATTTATGTCGTACCCGCCTTAAGGCTCTACAACTTACAGCGTTAGTAAAATCAATAACAAAACGATAAGGCTTTGAGCATATTATCATACAAATGTAGCTGTGCTAAATGAAATTGAATTAGGATAGAAGCAGGCGATACTTTGCGGAAATCCATAATATATTATGAGAATTAAGCTTAATTTGCTATACTCGGCGAACAGCAGGAGAATCTGTATGGTGTAATTTATAATTACTTAAGTCCGTATAATCCACACCAAACAGATCCTCGGCAATTATTCATATTGCAAATAAATTTTTTGTTATGGTTTATGAAGGGAAGGGAGATCGAAGTAATAACCACTAGACTATCGTGGCTCTATCTCTCTATCTGACGTCATAATCCGGTAAAAATATTAAGTCAATGTAGGTTATTAAAATCAATATTATGCAACCGATGTCTGCAATCTGCTCATACCCCTAATACACGTATCGATTTAACAACGTTAGAAGTACGTTGAAGTCCTTGAAGGCAAAATGCTAACCGGTACTAGTACCGTTACAACTCTTCGCTTTTTTTTTTATTCCACCAGAATTTATCCCTGGACTGCAAGAGGCATGGTGAAAGTAACAAAGAATAAAATATTGTATTTATCAAATGAAATATGATTAATATATTATAAAAACATTTTTTACTTATTTTTGATGAGAGATTGGTATTTACTTTCAATACATAGGTATAACTGCAAAATCTAGAGATCAGCTATCGTCACGTTACGTCTATAGAAACAAAATTTTGTAGCGCTTGAACTTCGAAAATAACCGCGTATAAAAAGTATTTTGTGGTTTCAAACTATCAGTTGCTAATACTTCGTTATCAATTCCAATATCAGTCATCTTTAGCTATGGAATCATCATCATCACATCAACCGATAGACGTCCACTGCTGGACATAGGTCTTTTGTAGGGAGTTCCAAGTTCCACGATTAGGATTACGAGCTATGGAATAAGGACTAACTAATTTCAAATTTGCTTATGACGTTAACGACGTCGTTGGCAATTTATATCAACAAAACCTTTGAGTTGTTGTGTTTTTTCCCACCAGTGCAATACGCAGCTGCGGCCATTGCTAATTTCTAGTATCCCTAGCGTTCCTAGCGGTACTTGCCGGACGCTTTATTTAGGAACCATAATAGTGAGACCTTACTACGAACCTTTTTTTTTTGGCGTGGTGGAAAAGCTTTATTGCTACCTCCGACCCTTGGGCAGAACGGATTTTATGTAGGACTCCTCCCTCTAAAGGGGCATATCTAAACTAAAAACCACCACGGCATGTCCCTCTTCTTGGAATCCTGCATAATCATTTTTTACTTTTATTTTTGATGAGAGATTGGTATTTATTTTCAATACATAGGTATAACTGCAAAATCTAGAGATCGGCTATCGTCACGTCACGTCTATAGAAACAAAATTTTGTAGCGCTTAAACTTCGAAAATATCTGCGTATAAAAAGTATTTTGTGGTTTCAAACTATCAGATGCTAATACTTCGTTATCAATTCCAATATCAGTCGTCTTTAGCTATGGAATAAGGACTAACTAATTTCAAATTTGCTTATGACGTTAACGACGTCGTTGGCAATTTTTATCAACAAAATCTTTCAGTTGTTGTGTTTTTTCCCACCAGTGCAATACGCAGCTGCGGCCATTGCTAATTCCTAGTATCCCTAGCGTTCCTAGCGGTACTTGCCGGACGCTTTATTTAGGAACCATAATAGTGAGACCTTACTAGGAACCTTTTTTTTTTGGCGTGGTGGAAAAGCTTTATTTGTACCTCAGACCCTTGGGCAGAACGGATTTTATGTAGGACTCCTCCCTCTAAAGGGGCATAACTAAACTAAAAACCACCACGGCATGTCCCTCTTGTTGGAATCCTGCAGACTTTGTTAGACACCCGGGGAACCCGTTGTATACCTCTCGGATATCTACCACCCACCCCAACCGATTGTTGGGGCTCCCGCGCTATCGAGGAGGGGATCAGGACAGCTAAAACCCCCCTCAGAACGTAGAGAGGCTTGTGCAGTGACGGGTAGTTAGCCCAATAGCTACCTGCCTCCCAAGAGAAGCTGGCGAAAGGCAAGTAGCCGCCATCTTCTTCCCACTCGTCTACGCCTGAGCGGGGATGCGCGTCTGGAGCCTCTTCACGCATCCGCTCCGACCACTAGAAACCTTACCACTGCATGGGACGTTTGCCGTTAAACGTTAGCGTTTTCACCAACGTCGAGCAAGACAATACCTTAATAAATAACGCCTCATCTAAGGAGTATCCTAGGCATACAAGACCAATATAACATCACATACGATCTAAAACAAGCATAAAAAGACTACATTTTAAATAAATAAATATACTACGACAATACACACATCGCCATCTAGCCCCAAAGTAAGCGTAGCTTGTGTTATGGGTACTAACATGACTGATGAATATTTTTATGAATTTACATAAATACTTATCATATACAGATAAAAACCCAGACACTGAAAAACATTCATGTTCATCACACAAACATGTTCCAGTTGTGGGAATCGAACCCACGGCTATGGACTCAGAAAGCAGGGTCGCTGCCCACTGCGCCAGTTGGCCGTCATTTTCAATGCATTATAAATTGCACCTGCATACAAACCTTTCTTTTTCACAAAGCTGTAATAATTTTGTAACAACACTTAAGACTTAAAAGCTTCCATTTAATAATTTTATTAATACGCATTGCAGAATATCGATTGACAAATCACTTTGCATGTAATGTGTGGCGCCTATAAAATCCATACTACTATTGTAAATGCGAAAGTGTGTCTATTTGTTTATTAATTTTTTTTGTTACCTGTTTTCGGCTCAACTATTGCACCGATTTTGATGAAATTTTCGCATATATATATATATATATATAGCTTGAATCCTAGAGATGGCCATAGATTATTTGTATTTTATATTATTATCTTATTTTTATGCGGAAAAAGTACCAGGGTTACGTTTCCGGAAAACGTAATCCTCTATGCTAAAATTTATTTTTCATAAGCTTGAACTTCAACACAAACTATTTTGCTTATTTACTGTAAACAGAAACAATATCACTATAAATATATTAAAAACAAATTAATAAACACCAAAGAGATTTTGGCACTTATAATATTAGTATCGATAGTGGCAGCCCTATTAGATTAGTGGCATTGACCTTAAATCAATATCGGATTACACAACACAACAATCGTCATTCAGTTCTAGGATCACTGACGCGCGACGGGAAACCGCCACTTGACGGACACACTGTTTGCGTATAGGGTTGCCACTTGTAACTCATTCATTTTATTTTCTTAAACACCGTGAACTTACACCGTGAAATAAGTGAGTATTGCTTTATGGTGACGGCAGATCATAATATAATGATGATCCCCAACGCATCTGCCCAACGTGGTGATCATGGGCCAACCCTCGGGAGAGGCCTTTAGCCAGCAGTGGACTGTTATAGGTTATTGAGTAAGTGACTTAATGTCAATAACTGCTATTTCGCGCCGACAGTTTACCCTCAATTGCGGCCATTTTGGAAGTTGCTGTTATCATGCTACCGAAAAATAGTCCTAATTTATAACTAGAAGCCGCCGACAACAAAGCCCCGGGTCGACTGATGTCGGTGGCTTTGGTTTGATGACTGTTACTTGTTACTTGTTAGTTAAAACTATCATTATGATATAAATTGCGTTTGGAATCCTGCGAGCTTTAGTTTTAAAATATGAATTAACAATTTAAAAGCATTTGAATAAAGAAGTTTTTTATTTTATTTATTTAGATGGAACAAGTTCTTTAATATGGATGGAATAACTAAAAGGGTCATATTCAAATTTTATTTTAATTAACCACTTCACGACAATCGTTCTGTGCCTCATTTTTGCTCCAAGATTTAATCAGCATTTAGAACATTATCTTCCTTTTATAAATAAAACTTTTATGCAGAATAATAGATTAGAACATTCTTAAGTAATTGTTTTTAGTCATTAAAAAACCGTTACCTTGGACAGGTCTTGTAGTCGGATCAAAATCGGGTAACCTGTCCTATAAGACCTCTTTTTGAATTTCCCATTTTATCTTCAGAAATACATATTATACTAGCTGTTGCCCGCGACTTTGTCTGCGTTTGATTTTGTTTTTAAAGTATTCAGTATCGCTAAGCCTTAAATGAGTATAGTTGTATATACATATAACATGTGACTGTCAATTAATTATAGACAAATAATTTGCAATAAAATGAAATTGCGACTATAATTAAAGATCTTAGCTATGCTATCTCTTAAGTTGGACCAGACTGCTCACGGTGTGCCAATTTAATTTAAAATCGGTTAAGTAGTTTAGGAGTCCATCGCGGACAAACATCGTGACAGGAGATTTATATATATTAAGATAACCATAAGCAGCATTGTTGTGTTCCGGTTTCAAGGGTGTTGCCGGTGTAATTACAGGCACGTGAAGCTTGGAAACTTCGGCTCAGGTTGATGGCCGCAGGACGTGTACCTTACCTGTCCTGCGAAGTGGTACTGTTTTCTAGGCTATGTTTTCCTACTAACGATCAGATGAGGTCAAGCATAAAAAACAATTTCAAGTCAAGCATAAATGGCAGAAACCGTCCCTTTATCACAGCCGTAATGCCTTGACTAATTCGCTTATTAACCGTTGGCAGGCAATCTTTGAGAGTTAGATTTTTGTATACATAACTTTTTGTGATGTCTTCAAGTAATCACCAAAACAACTCTTCGCATATTCATAACTCATTCGCTAATACTGTTTTATTATTCATATTTAATAGGACACGAGCTATAAAAAACTGTGTAAAGTTTTAAAAGGTAATCATAAAATTAGTCTTCTTATTGTAAGTGGACTAATAAGACCTCGGAATTTATTATTAGTAAATTAATGTAAAAAAAACGTTGACCGTCAAATAAGATTGTGCAAATACATATTATTATGTACTAGCAATTACACGCAATTAGACTTAAATATTTAAAATTTCCTAGCATAGATATGCCATAGCTTTTTGTGACAGTGTGAGCTCATCCGGGGAAGTACAGCCGCCATGTTTCTTTCTGCCGCCAAACAGCATTGCTGTCATCTAGCAGCATTGCGGTTTTCTGGAATAAAGGACGTGGTTTCCGATGTAGTAACAGGCCAATGAGACTGATCGCCTACGCCTCAGGTTTATGGACACAGAAGTGTAGCCCTGTTTATAGGCTGAAGTTTCCGCATACCATCAGTTAAGTCATCGGCTTGGTCCGGCAAATACTACTTATAAAAAAGTCCTCCATCTAGTATAACACAGGCCAGGCCATAAATGAATACTTAAATAGTCCTTTTTTGATGTGAAACATATTGTGGCATGCGACTGTCTATGAAACTAGCAATCTAGTCAATCTAGTCGCAATCAACCTATTATACTGGCCCCCTACTGGGCAAGGGTCTTCATCCTCCCAGGCTGAGTCTATCACGCTAGCCAAGCGCACGGCGAACTTAACACGCCCAAAAAATATCATCGCCTACGTCAAAAAGTTCAAAAATTCTCCGAAATTCAAAACAATTGCACGGGAACGCTAAAATGCTTTGCGGCACGTTTAACATCACATGACGTAATAATTGTAAACACAACTGTTGCTTTGGTTGTCACTACGTAATTTTTTCCACACGAAGGAAATAACAGCCCCATTCTGTAAAAGTTCACGGTTTAAAAATAGATAAAGATAAATAAAAGTACTAAAATTAAATAAATAAACTTTTCCAACATCATACTCTTTATTACCTGCTTGTGAATGTTTTGAAACTGGCAACCCTACAGTAAATAAGGGCCAGCGCAGACCGTATGATTGGAAACAATCATATTGGATGACGTTCGCATTTTGTTAATGTAAAAATCATTATTACGCCCTTATTGTCGATTGTTTAATGATGCCATTGTGTTACTGAATAGGGGAACAATCGATGATAATTTTTTGTATTAGTCATTGAAACAGATAGATTTTGGGTTGAGTATTCCTGCAGGTTTGAAAACTATGCATCATCATAACATCATCGTCCATAGCAATATAATGTCCCACTGCTGGGCACATCTCATATAGAAGAAACCCTCACTTTATATAAAATAAATGTTTATTGTATTGCAATAACAATTTATAACAAATTACCAAAAACTTTAACTGACATACCTCTGCCTACATTTAAGATAAAAATTATTTAATGGCTTATGCTTCGTCAGTTTTATTCAGTAGACGAATATCTAAAATTAAAGGTTTAAATTATTGTGTTTCTAGTTTTAGGTATATTTTGGTTTACTTTATATTATTTAATTTCACAGTTTTGATATCTTAATTTTCTGGCATGTGTACAAAATGGAAAAATTATTTTATAATTAAGGTTTTTTTTATCATTAGATCAAATTTGTTAACCTGCAATCACGCAAATAAATATTTGAATTTGAATTTGAAGAGAGGGTTCCAGAGCATAAAACTACCAGGTTACGTTAATGTGGCAAACCATATTCAACTTGGACTTCAAAGATTAGGAGAACACTAAAATGCGATAATATAAAAGTAAGCATGTTCAAATGCACTTTGAGCTGTCGGTTTCGGTTTTAATGACATTTTGGGTTAAACCTTTTTTTTGCATGAGAAGAAGACAATGTCCCCATTACCAGCCCACAGCTGGGTTTGCGGATTGGGACACTAAGCACACCTTTGAGATCATTATGGAAAACACTCAAACATGCAGGTTTCCTCACGATGTTTACCTTCACCCTTGAAGCATGTGATATCAAATTGCTAAAATCGCACACAACTCCAAAGAGTTAAAAGACGCGTGCCGGAATCAATCTCGGTCCATCTCAAAGGCCGATGCTGATGAAATACATCATGTATGCATATATGTCAACATTATATAATACGTATAAGGATAATAAGTTAACATAAAATTGTAATAAATAAATATTTATCCATTACTTAACTGGGAGCAGGAAGTGTTTAAACGAATGAATGAGATCTTTGTCTGCATGTTTGTAAGTACGTGTTAATGTTACACCCACTTGTTTACCTGTTAGTTATGTTATGGAGTGCATGCCAATTTGTCTTATCACTTTACCTTACCTTATAACCTTTATATTGTTTGCGAACGTTATTAAACCCCGACTCACATACGACGGGGTGATACAAGTGTCTGGATGTGTGTCTGTCTGTGACATCGTATTTACCGCACTGATAAACCGATTTTGATTTATTTTTTTGTATTTGAAAGATGCATTAGTCGGGAGTGTTCTAAGCGTTGTTTTATGAAAATCGGTCCAAAATGGCGGATCCCATCAATCAATATGGGTAGGTATCAAATGAAAGTGCTCGACTAGTAGAACAATGTACACTATATTAAACATTTTTGTGTAATTTGTGTGTAACTTTTGTGGCGTGTGAAGTGGGCGGATCAGAATATACCTAGTTGTCACCACCACACCTCTTCACGAGGGTGTCGTACTACCAGGGGAACATAACGGAGAACAGATGGCAGCGTAATTTCTCCAGTCCTCCAGTCCTTTAGTCCAGCAGTTCACTCTGATAGGCTCTTGAAGATCATGAAGTTTAAATGGGACTTCACCTACTGAATGAACGTCGACTTAAGGAAGCCTTGTGTGAGGCTCAGTGTTCAGGTTAACTTGACGTTTGGACCGGGAGTATGGGGGGTTTAGACTAGACGATTTCCCTGGTGCACTCAGTAGTGCTGTGATCCTAAGAGCGAGAGGATTCCATGTTCCATCCCCGGTATGGTAAATCGCCCCAATTTGGAAATTTATAATGGCAGAATTTTCTTTAGCCGTGGCTAGTTAGCAACTAGCGACAAAGTGCTTCAAAGCGATTTGATGTATGTATATTAGAGGTATGGTTTTAATACAACTTTTAGCCCTAATCGGTTAGACTGCATCATAACAAAAAAAAGAGTCTAGAATAAAAGTGTATTCATCATATCAACCCATTACCGGCCCACTACAGGGCACGGGTCTCCTCCCACGACGAGGAGGGGGTTAAGGACATAGTCCACCACGCTGTCCCAGTGCAGATTCGTGAACTCCACACACCTTTGAGAACATTATGGAGAACTCTCGAGCATGCAGGTTTCCTCACGGATTTTTCCTTCACCGTTGAAGCAAGTGATATTTGAATTGTTTAAAAAGCATTGTTTAACTTAGACGGTTAGGGGTACGTGCTGTGATTTGAACTCGCCTCCCTCCGAAAGTGAAGTCGAAGTCCCAGGTAGAAACCCACTGTGCTGTCACCGCTTCCTTCTTTGAGAACATTATTGAGAACTTTTACCTTCACCGTTAAAGCAAGTGATATTTGAATTGTTTAAAACTCGCATAACTTAGAAGGTTAGGGGTGCGTGCTGTGATTCGAACTCATAACATATCTCTAACTCATAACATATCATAACATAACTTAGAAAAATCAGAGTTAATTATGAATTTAGCATTTTGTAATAACTGAGAAACTATGATAAGTTTTCTCACAATATCCCGCGTTGCCCAATGAATGAACGTTATCTCCCCGAGCTTCAGTTGTCTCAGTGGCTGTTATCAAATGTTTGTCACAGATAAGAAAAAAAAAAGGGCGTTGCACTCTGTGACGAGATTTCAGTTGTTAGATATTCTTAAAAGGTGAACAGATTCGTACGGAAGCTTCGTTACGCCCCACCCTACAAAAAATCCTCTGAGTATCAAAAAGACCTTTCTCCGAGCTGGTACTATACTCAGGGACCGATGTCCAATCATTCAACTTTGGAAGTTTTTATATATGCCCCTCATTGGCTAAGACTGCAATAGCGCGAGTTAGAATCTCGTGACGTGTTTACAACAAATGTGTAGGTATTCTTTCATTCATCATTCCTCATAAGGGGGACAAGAAAGAAGGCATGGACGACAGAACCGGAAAAACAGTCCAACGCATCATGAATGAGCTTGTAATTATGTAGTTCACTGTTTCGACATAAGAGTTAAGTTAACACGTATTTTGACGGCACGCTACTTAACTAAACGTGTAAGTAACAAGTAGTAACACAAAACATTCAGTAACAAGTGCCTAAGAACAAAAGTAAACATTTACTAACGTTACATCTTCATAATGACATAGAGCTAGCGTCCAACGCGAGCTATACTAGACATATATACTTTTTTATTTAGTCAGTAAGCAGGAGGTTTTTATATAGATTTTTAGTTTATTCTGCATAAAAAATCAGTACCAGCTGGCATTCAAGATATTCGCGTTGTTTACTTCGCGCCTAGGCACGGTACTATTATGTGTACATAAAGTATTTCAACTTCATACAAACTGACGAAGCGAGAGCTATGCCTACGCGCCTTGATCTCGGCATGCAGACAGTCGCGAATGTGCCGCAGACGGTGCCCTAGAAGCAGTCAAGTCAGTCACTTGTTTACCAAATGTTATAGGGTTCGACGCTTTGAAAATTATAGGGGTTTTCTATCAAGAAATTCTTAGTAGCCCGGAGTTTGGAAATTTACTGTGTTTTTTTTATGTGAATGGGTTTGTGATTACCGACACCTATAAGTCCCAGAAGAAAACCAATGTTTTGAAAATTTTGATGACTGTATTTATAATCCGGGAAACTAATCTCTCTGTGATTATCACAAACTACCAGGTTATTTAGATTTTTGACACAGGTATCCTACTTTTTAGCAGGATCAAATGTAGCCATTATTATCTTTGGCTATGTATCTATAAAAAAGCACGTAAATCCTCAAGGTACTCTTTTTGCTTGCTGTTTGTTAGCAGAATAACCAAAAACACATTTTTGCATTGATGTGAATATGGATACGGAGACAAAAAACTGATATGAAGGTAACACAGTTAAAAAAGGCTTAAAATCCGATGGTTTGTGTAAGTTTCAAGCCTTTCAAGAGATATAGATACCTACATAACTTCAGCTGCCTAACAGATTTCTTACCCATTTCATTTTTGTAGAGAATCACATCTTATGAAATACACTTAAAAGTTTATGAGAATACATGATTCTAGAACTATAAATAAATGGGAATGAATCAAGATTTTTGTGATATTTTACATATTTTTATTAGTCTCCCCTTATAACTATGAAGACTCCTATTTCAGGGGAATTTATAATAGGAATGTACCTCTGTGATGAAAAGGATACTTATATATACATATATTACTTGGAATATTGGGTGAGGTGCGATTGACTGAGTTATGGAGTTAACACATTCTTATCGCTTCGAATTTAAGTGGATTACATACCTATAGAGTTTGTATAGCCAGATGTGGTCAAGTAGGTCAGACTCGCGCATCTCACGGTCGCCGCATCATCAATTAATGATCTATCAGCATCTTTAGCCTATTAATGACACTGCTCGGCACAAGCCGCTTCTAAGGACTTAGGCCCTCCATGCGGCTCCTTTGTGGGTTGGTGGGTTTTAGCGATTTTATCAAATACTACTGATAATAAACACTCACAAACACACAGCAATGGGTTGAAAAGGATAATGAAAAAAAAAACTTTCATAAAACATTAGACAGTAGGAAAAACAAATACGCAGTACGCAGTATACAGTGTTCTGATACACATTCTACAACCTTCCTTAATAAGTTGTAGGTATTGCCTAATATTCAAACCTACGTTATTAAGTTTGAAGGCCGATTGGCGCAGTGGGCAGCGACCCTGCTTTCTGTGTCCAAAGCTGTGGGTTCGATTCCCACAAATGGAAAATGTTTGTGTGATGAACATGAATGTTCTTCAGAATCTGGGTGTTTATCTGTATATTATAAATATTCATCTGTCATTTTAGTACCCATAACACAAGCTACGCAATATGCATACTGTTAGGCTAGATATCGATGTGTTTAGTATATCTATTTTTTAAGTACAGATATAAAAGAGGTGTGGGCTATTAATATATCTGTTCCACACATTATTTGAAACTTTCAATCACGTTAACATTGACAATCGTAAATGACCGTCTCGGGAACCCAGTCCCGTGTACAGAATTCGACTCGTTACAGTTTTGTTAAGTTAGATACAGATATTAGTGACTTAAAGACCGAACGGCAGAAGTGGAAAACCGCTAACTTCACAAATAACCTCAAAATGTAAGCCAAATAATTATTATTTACCAATACATAATGACTATTAAATAAACAAAGAAAATTATTAGGTATGAATTCAATATACTAAACTGACTGACTGTATCTTTCTCGCTAAACAGAGCAAGAACACTCGGTCCCGAGTTCATCCGATCGAGCATGTCATCTCAGAGCGTGACGATTTAGGCTAACTTACTACCTATAATCTGTGTGCGGTGCGTAGTAGTTTTCACTTGACAAATGTAAGAGGCCACATCAATATTGCGCAGAAACCACTCGTATGGGATGACTAAAATTCTGAACCGGTTTTACTTTATCAAAGTGCAGTGGTGATAAGAGGTAGGTAGCTTCCGCCATCTTGAACTTGAAGGTAAGGTGAAATTTTTGCTGCCGCAAATGATAACCGCTTGCAAGAATGCCTATTATCCTTCAGAAACGTACGTATTACTCTATTTATAACTAGCCTTTTTCCGAGACTTCAGTCGTGTGAATTAGTTTTCCCGGGATTGTTTATTTCACGTAATTTTTTAATTTTATGCATATAATATTAGGTCTGGAAGTCTACCATATTTATTCATAAATATATATATATTCACTAGCCGTTTCCCGCCCGCTTCGCTGGGCGAATTGAAAAAGGAAATAAATTACATTTTATGTTTCATTTTTATTTATTTTTTTCATATTTTTATTATTCTCCTTTTTTTATTTTTGTATGAACATAAATAGGCCCCGCGGATAGAACTGTAAGCATCGATATTGTTTAGACTTACTCAAATTCCAAATTCCATCGATTTAGCCTGTATCTTTCATCCAGGTGATTTTTCTCACTAATATTCATTGTAACTTTCAATGTGCAATCATTATAACATTTCCGTGCCTTTCTTCCAAAAATTAATAATAATTGACATGAAGAAAAAAATTTGAAATGAGCATTGAAAGTTTAAGTTAAAGTCATTGCAAGTCTCATATGTGAAGTTGAAATCTGTCTAGGTTCAAGTGCGCCGAATTTTCTGTTAACTAAAATTTTCTCCGTGACATCAATTTTTTATAGAAAATTAATTGTGCATGTTTTTTATGAATTCTATTGGAATAAGTAACTAAATTTCTTTTCCACATCTCATGTGCTTGGAAAATGCATTCATTTTAATCTGTTACATTTCCGCGATCCCGCAATAAAAGAATTCGTCGGTTATGTAGTCTGCAAAAGTAAAATGAATGTAAAATTCTTAGTCCGTTGATTGGATAGTAGAACCTCTCAATGACTTTTTCTCCGCTTCCAAAAAGACGATTGTTGAGTCTGTAGAAGTTACAGGTTAGAAATAAAAATTTTAGATTTTAACACCCACCCCCGCAATTCCTGTCGGAAGTAGACTTTAATGAAATCCATTTTGAGATGTTCTTTATGTGAATAATAAAAGATTCCTACCATATTTAGAATTTTTAGAAGCTATATTTCGAAATTGAAATTTTTTATTGTTAACACCCACCCCCGCGAACCTTATTGGAGGTGATTCATTGTAAAATCCGCTCGAAGATCATTTTTATATTACATATAGAACACTCTCACTAAATTTGGAGTCTATAGGAGCTATCGCTTCGAAATTGAAAATTTTCATTGTTAACGCCCCCGCAATCTTCTTTGGGGTGGGATATCGTAAAATTTGTTCATAAATCATTTTTACATCACTTATAGAAAATTCCTACAAAATTTGGAGCTTGTAGGAGCTTTAGCTGGAAAATTAAAAATATTAATTGTTAATACCCACCCCCGCAACCCCCTGTGGGGTGAGCTATCGTAAAATTCGTTCATAGCCTATTTCTACACCTCTTACAGAAGATTCCTACCAAATTTGAAGTCTATAGAAGCTATAGTTTAAAAACGGGAATTGTTCATTGTTAACGCCCCCGCAATCCCCTTTGGGGAATGAATTTCTTAAAATCTATTCATAGCTGACCTCTACATAGCAAAAGTAATATTCCTACCAAGTTTCACGTTTCTAAGTCTTATGGTTCCCGAGATTTCGTGGTGAGTGACTATATAGATGGGAATTCTTCGATTATCATCGAAATTTTTAACTTTTTATCGGGCTTTTTTAATATTTTCTTACATACAAAACTTTCTCCTGACAATTCTGAAGATAAAAAAAAAGCCCAATTGGTCCAACCGTTCTCCACTACCGTGAGTAGATTCTTAGCTGAATGTAAAAGAACATTATCCGTTCAGTAAACTCCGATGAAATCCATGAAAACAAAAGAATCAAGAGAAAACGTTTTTATTAGCGGGATAAATGTTCATAAAAGTAAAACAGCAATAAAAAAATGAAGGAACGTTAGAATTCGAAAAATAAATAGCTATAAACCATCTAGGAAAAATTTCGCATCGAATGGTGGTAGTTTCATGTCGATACGATCAGTGGTTTAAGCGTGATTGAGCCTCAAAGGAACACCATTTTCATTATATATATATAGATTATACGCTGACAAATGTGATTGCATCCTATTTATATAAAACAAAAAAAAAACTACAAAATTCACTGAATTAAGAACATGCCGAAGCCGTACACGACTAATATTGAAGAATCAAAAACCACTCCTTCAGTAGTGGTTCTACATTAGTAGTGTTTCTAGAACAGGCGATTAGTCACTGCATTCCATTTAGCAGTTGACAGTAACTATTTTACCTCTAATGTTCAAAACGTTTACTATAAAATGGGGAAAATGCGAAAAGTTTGAGAGCTAGTCGTTCCGCGGGTGTGAAAGAGAAGTGCGTGGGGCGTTTTGACTGTTTTTGGGCACAATGCACTGCATACAATAATGACTGAATAATAATAACCATTTATTTCATTCAGGCTTTACCCATAAAAAAATAACATTGTAGGATCAATTAAAAAGTTTACAAAATTAAATTAAATGCAATTAAAATAAAAAGATAAAATGAATGAATGTTATATGTTTGAAAATATTTATCTAGTATTTCTAATGAGTAAGATATGGGTTTCAGACGACTTTGTCTTCTTCTACCAATAAGATAAAATAGCAAACTTTCGATTTCCTCTAATGGCGGGCGTGCCCAAATTAAACTAATCGTAAAAGCATTTTTTTTTTACTTATTTAACCTACTTCAACGTAATTACTGTTACAAATAAGGCGTAAGTATTTCCTTTGTGGTGTTTACCGACCTCCGAAACGTAAGGTCATCGTGTTTTGCATATCGCGCTGTTTGTTTGTATGTGCAATGTCATGGGCTATAGTCCAAAATTTAAAAATATATTTCTTTATACTGTGGTACTAGGGTATCGCAGTATAAGTAGTAACAGTTTCATAATAATATGATTGCTCAACACCAACAAATTGACATATTTAATATAAGTTTAGCAAAGTTCCTAAATTATATTCAGACAAATTAAATAGTATTTTGTAAACTTTGTATACGTTTAGCTGCAAGCATACTTAGGATATAAATAAATAAACAGTATAGGAATTATAATTGTAAACGAAGTTTCGAATATATCAGCATTTCTACTACTACTACTCAGTGGCGTGCATAGAGGGTATGCACAAGGTATGCAGATGATATAAAATGAAGAGAATCTCCAGTACGAGTTATAAAAACTTAAGGATAGGCCATTGTAAGAGTTATAAAAAGCCTACCCTTAAGTATTTATAACTCGTACTGGAGATTTTCTTCATTTTATATCATCTGCATACCCTGTGCATACCCTCTAGATGCACGCCACTGCGAAGTACTACTGTCGGCATAATGCTATTATCGGAATTACCGACAGTACAAAATTTAAAAAAACGTGTGGCTACTTATGTACATGTAAACCCTCCCCTTAGGAGAGGCCTTTTGTCCAGCAGTGGACTGTTACGCTAGTGATGAAATGTAATTGAAATTCGATTCACGATATTAAGATTCGACTCTTACTCAACTTATTTGGCAACTGTATTCTGATCTGCCGTCACAACGGCAAATTTTGGCTGAGTCACATTTAACTAACCAGGTGTCTCTTCTAATAATTTTAAATGACATAGTGAGATGGTGATAACAAAAAAAAACACCCAGCTAAATTTGTTGTGGGCTTCTTCTTAGACCAGGACGCGTTTGGAACCCTCGTAGCTTTAGTTTTAAGTTTACGAATGTGGTTATCGCCATCATCTCACTACCGTGTAATTCTTATGTACACATCAAAAGTGCCACCTGAATAACAAGTGGGCTAGTTGAATAAAGATTTTTTTTGACTTTGACTTTGACTAAAACTTGGTGTAAACAATAACATTAAGCACTTGACGATAATATCTTTGTCATTAATTAGTAAATCAAAATTCTGGGTCGTTATGATCCGGCTCCGTCATAATCATCATATCAACCCAGTACCGGCCCAGTACAGCAGGTGTATCTACCACAATGAGAAGGGTTAAGGCCGTAGTCCACCACGTACTCACGTGGCCCAGTGCGGATTGGTCGATCGGCGGCGTCAGTCAAAGAGTTTTTGGCCGGGCTCATGCTTAGTCCAGTCAAAAAAGTTTGAAATATGGCATTGAATGAACAAAGCCAATACGTAAGTACGGTAAGAAACCATACGTATTATATAAAAAAAAAATAAGGTAGGTAGTGCTTTTGTGCGTGTATAAAGTGCACGCCACGTGCAAGTGTTGGTTGGCTTCATAGTAAGTACAACTATTTTCACGCCCTTATCAAAACCCCGATAAGAGTTCAATAATATGCGTCGAATCAAATATAACAATTTATGATCTCAGACAAGAAATTTGTAGACGTCTATAATGAATGAAAGTTCGCAAGTCTATAGTTTGAGCCTCACCTTATAAAGATAAGCAAAATAAGTGAAAGCAGCCATATCCACAGTCGGGATCTCGTTTAAGGCCGAATGACTTGTAGCTGATAATGATGGTATTTGGCGAAACAGGCAGGTTGGGTAAAACTTTGACCTTCCTTTGTTAAGTGACAAATGTTTTTGAGATGGTGACAACAAAAAGGTTACCCAGCTTAGTTTGCTACGGAATCTTTTTTAGACCAGGGCTCGTCTTGAACGCTTATTAACTTCAGTTTGTTATGAAAATTAAGCTTAATTTGCTATACTCCGCGAACAGCAGGAGAATCTGTATGGTGTAGTTTATAATTTCTTCAATCCGTACACTCAACACCAAACAAATCCTCGGCAATGTACCATCTACGCACGTTTCGCTCCGAAACCTCAGGAGATGTTTTTTTTTTATTTTTTTTAATCTTTATTTATTTGGGACTTTTATCCAACACGGATATGCCAGCCCCATCATCCCTTAAGTAACTAGTAAACAAAAAACCTAATAATTATATTAATATAAGGGAAATGTAACAAATACAATCTTTTATTGCTGCCTATGCACAAATATCTCAACAACAGACCTGAAACCTTCCGTGGTCGGTTGAGAGAGAAGGCTCGTTAGAGCACCCACGTCAAATCTGTTGATTTTGTACCGCCGCATAACATCAGGAGATGTTGACTTAACAATTAATAATTGTTAAAAGTTAACATATACCTATTGTGAATTTTTTGCCGAGGATCTGTTAGGTGTGGGGTATACGAATTGAAGAAATAATAAATTACACCACACAGATTCTCCTGCTGTTCGCGGAGTATAACAAATTAAGCTTAATTTTCATAATACATTATGGATCTCCACAAAGTAACGCCTGCTTCTATCCAATATTCAGTTTGTTAGTTATTGTTGTTGATAGTAACAAATGCTGGCACGGTAATTCTTTTGACTACCAAAAGTTAAGTCTACCAGTCCGCACCTGACCAGCGTGTTGGGCTCAGCGTACATTTTCCTTCTCATTATGAGAAGAGACTCGTGTAGTGGTCTTGTAATGGGTTGATAAATGTGGCGTGCACTTCATATATGCACAAAAGCACTGCATACCCTAAAATTTATATACAACTCGTATTAAAGGAGGATTTTTGCCGTTTTATGCAATTTTTCAGCCACTAGTTGATAAAAATGGTGATTTAATATTTGAGTCCTCGGTGGTCACGTAGTAAGCATGTTCGAATATGTATTTCGAAGGCCTAGTCAAACTAACGTACTTAACAGCGTTCAATTATGCGTCCTGCGTGCGACCAATCACAAAACTTGCTCGAACGCACGCATCTTGTGATTGGCGCAATGTCGAGTGCCGCTAATGACGCTAGTATGACCCGCAAACATACATTGGAGTGCAGTAATCTTTGCATCTCTCTCTCTCTCTCTCTCTCTCTCTCTCTCTCTCTCTCTCTCTCTCTCTCTCTCTCTCTCTGTACAAGGAACCAGTGGCCTGCAGTGGGGTACTAATATGATTGAAAAGTGAATAACAAATTTCTTTTTTGTTACAGACTTCTCTGCGGTGTCATGTTGCAATAATTGGTAAGTACATCTTTCTTTTTTTTTTATTTGATTAAAGTAGTATATGCTTGTATAACATGATAGTGTAGTGAATAGGACTTCGGCTTCACTTTCGGGGGGCCGAGTTCAAATCCCAGCACGCCCCACTCCATCCTACCTCTCTCTTTTATAAGCTACTAGCTGTTGCCCGCGACTTCGTCTGCGTTTGATTTTGTTTTTAAAGTATTCAGTATCGCTAAGCCTTAAATGAGTATAGTAGTATATATATATAACATGTGACTGTCAATTAATTATAGACAGAAAATTTGCAATAAAATAAAATTGCGACTATTATTAAAGATCTAAGCTACCCAATCTCTTAAGTCGGACCACACTGCTCACGGTGTGTCCATTTAATTTTAAATCGGTTCAGTAGTTTAGGAGTCCATCGCGGACAAACATCGTGACAGGAGATTTATATATATTAAGATGTGCGTTTTAAGGAATTAACACAGCACTTGCTTCAACCGTGAAGGAAAACAACCATCGTGAGGAAACCCGCATGCCTGAGAGTGCTCCATAATGTTCTCAAAGGTGTGTGAAGTCCCTCAATCCGCACGGGGCTACGGCCTCAACCCCTTTCTTGTGGGAGGTCCCGTGCCCCCAGTGGCGTGCATAGAGGGTATGCACTGGGTATGTAGATGATACAAAATGAAGAAAATCTCCAGATCGAGTTATAAATATTTAGGGGTAGGCTAGCACGCTGCTCCGCTTTTATAGCACACAAGATAAATTAAGTCTTAACAATATTCATTGTAAAGTCAACATCTCCTGAGGATGCTCCGGTTTCGGAGCAAAACGTGCGTAGAGGGAACATTGCCGAGGATCTGTTTTGTGCGGAGTATACGGATTGAAGTAATTATAAATTACACCATACAGATTCTGCTGCTGTTCGCGGAGTATAGCAAATTAAGCTTAATTTTCATAATATATTATGGATTTCCGCAAAGTATTGCTTCTATCCAATATTTAGAAAAAATATTGTTAAATTGTAAAATGAAGTTGGAAAAGGGCAATTACTGAGCTTCTTGGTAGAATCTGCCTTCCGAACTGGTGGTACATTCACTACATACAGACAGTCTTGACGTTTCAAAAGTGCTTATTTTAGGCCTACTTGAAATAAATTTGCAAAGATTTTTTTTACGGCCCTACGGATTTTTTTTACGGCCCTATTTTACGGATTTTTTTTGCAATAAAATGAAACGAAGTAAACAAAAGCTGTCATTATCACGTCCACGAGCCGTGATTATAACATCGATTTAGCCATTCGCACCGTAAATGGCGTATGTGCGCATTTCTCGCCATAATCAGGCGCAAGGTCTCGTTTCTCATGTCCGCTCCGTATGGCATTAAGCACCGTAAATGGAGAGCACCATGCTTCCTAGATTGCGGACCAGTTAAGCATATATGAGTAGATTAGAACAAAAGCAAAGATCTCTGGGAGTCCTTTGTGATTTTTTGCGGTTTTTTCAACAGCCATCTGGCGAGATAGCGTTATAAAAAAAATTTGGGCATAGGGTAAATTAATGTTACCGAAAAAATGCTCCGTTTGTCCTTTTGTCAGTAGCGATCATTCACAGAGGATATCCATGCCCTGTAGTGGGATGGTAATGAACATAAAATTATGGTGATGATTTTGGTACGTAGGTTGTTTTGGTTATTAAATAATATTTTAATTTCTATATCATTTAAATTATTAATGTACCATTTTTACTTTCTATTTTTATTTCTGTTATTTCATTTAAATTTTGATTAGGTTGATTTGATTTAATTAAATTTTTATTTTATTTATTTTAATTGCATTTCATATAATTTGTAAACTGTTTAATTGTAAAAAAAAAATATGTTTATTTGTAAAGCCTGTAATCAATGATTATTATAATTGTTCTGATAGGTATTTAAGAAGTAGAGATTTTTGTGATAAAGCTCGTCCGGGCAAGGACTTGTGGAACTTGCGGACTTGGTAATGACAGGCACATGAGGCTTCATCCGTAATTACACCGGCAACTACAACAGTCAGTAGTCCTTGAAACGGCGCGTATTGTGAGGAGGTTCCTCACTCTGGAGCCCTGAACGCCGGTTGCTTGGGCATTCTAAAGCCCCGCAAGCGGAAGGTGAATTATATAAATTTTTAATAGTGTTTTTTATTTCTTTAAAGCATTATTAAGAATTAAAAAAAAAATTAAAAAAGATTAAATGATTTATAAATAACAATTTCTTATGTATTTGACTTACGCCTCAGGTTTATTGACAGGGCGGCACTCGGTTGGATGTGTACTTTGCATGTCTTTTTTATACAAAAAAATATAAAAAAAAATAGGTATTCTGCTAGGAGTTCCAAATTCCAACTTCTTGGGCTTAGGAACTATGCAAGAATTATGTAAGGTTTAAGTTGTTTAAATTGTTAAAGGTACTCTTACGTATATATTTGTTTGATTAACTCAAAGAATACATTTTAACTTGGTTGTTGGTAGGGCGTGGCACTTTTAATGATAAAGTAAAGGGCTAATTTAAATGAAGATCATAAATATTGTTTTATATAATAGGTATGAAACCTAGGTAGGTATTCCTACCACTAATGGCTTTTTACAAATGGCATTTTATAATTTTTTTGAAAATACTTAAGGCGACATAGTTGTATACAATTTTACAATAAAGTACCAGTTGATGTCTTGGAGATGTTTCTTAAAAAGTTCAAAGTTTGTGTTTACCGTAAGCTTTATAGAAAAATAAAAATAAAAAAATGCTCGGGTGTAAATTATTGCTCTACACAGGTTGCTTCGTTTAATAGTTTTAAATGACAATATGAAATGGTGATATAAAATAATAAAAAAACACCCAGCTATGTTTGTTGTGGGCTTCTTCTTAGACCAGGGCGCGTTTGGAACCCTTGGTGCTTTAGTTTAAGTTAACGATTTCGCCATCAACTCACTTCTATGTCATATTTTACATGTAATGTATGCATCAAAAGTGCCATCAGTGTGCCTTTTTGAATACAGAAATATTTGAGTTTGACTTATCTAGCTTTCGATCATAGATTCACACAATATTAGTTATTAATTTGGATTACTAATGTTATTATAGCGGCCGGATAATAGTAGTTCACACACACATCACAACTTTAGCAGTGTAGGACAACGCATCCGGTCATTCGAACTTCGAATGCATCGCGGGTCTTCAAGTGTGAGCTTCCGGTTTATTTTAGGGTTGTCACTTTGCCTTTTTTTAATAATATATTTTTTTTAACAAAAAACGTAAGTAGTCTTGTCTCCTTTGATAGTTTAATCTATCGTGTTTTAGCAACTAGCCGTTGCCGATCTATGTTCTCGTTTGTTACGGTTTTGTTACAAATCCTGTGAGACCCGTTTTTTTTCTAAGGCAAAAAGTAGCCTATGTTACTCTCCGTCCTTTTAACTAACTCTATGCTAAAAATCAGTTAGTTAGTTACTTAGTTAGGGCGTAAAGGAAAGACAAACAACCAAACGCACTTTCGCATTTATAATATAAGTAAGGATTCGATATCATTTATTTTATATCTTTTAACAATCACTATGGTATTGTTACATTTGATGATGCTTGCTTAACAAGTCGATGCCGTGGTCCAACACGCTGGCCCAGTGCGGATTGGTGGACTCCACACACCTTTGAGAACACTATGTATAACTATCAGGCATGCATTTTTCCTCACGATTTTTTCCTTCACCGTTGAATCAAGTGACATTATAATTACTTAAAACGCACTTAACTCAAAAAGGTAGAGGTGCGTCCTGGGATTAAACCACGGCCTCCGGAAAATGAAGTCGAGCTCCTACCGACTGGGAACTGTTAAAGAGTAAATAATCCCGTCATGATGGGGTTATTTACTCGCCTAACTGTAACAGTTAATACAGCGCATGTCATGATAACTCACAGATGGCAGATTTTTTCGACTTTTTGACGGCTATTTTTCATAGTAAATTAATAAATTATAGCATATTTCCTATTCTGATACATTTGATATATTATGTTCGGTTTTATCAAAATTTATTGAATAGCTTTTGCATGAAATGGTAACAAACATCCTCACAAACTTTCCAGTATATATAAATAGGGTTATATATAATCCTAATCCCTATAATATTTTGTACAACCGATTACCAATCTAAACCGGATTAACAAAGTCGCAAGTTGTAACCAGTTGATTAATAATGAGATTTTAAATTCCAATAAAATAAATGTTCAGTTTTTATGCAAGGAAATGCATTTTTATGTTCGCTAGAAACAACATTCTGTTGGCATGAATTGATTGATTGGATACAAACAAAAACGTCGTTAAACATTAATAAAATGCCATTTAGTAAGCGGCGCCTTTATTAATAACTGGTAAAGTGTGTGTTATAAGAAAACATAATGGTTCCCTAGGTATGTCGATGAAGTAAGTAGTAGTGGTGATAGCCAATTGGTAATATGTTGATATGATGATGCTGATGAAGTAGTAACGCCAAGATTATTTCTGCCGCCAAGCTACTGCTTGCTCCTGTTTCAAGGTCTTCTGTATCATTATAGGCACATGAGTCTGAACACCTACGCCTCAGGTTCATTTTGTAGTAGGTACGTATTCCTTGCATTTAAAATTATATCGTCTGAATAAACACAACAAATGTTACTACCGTCGCTTATAGCAGTATTATTTTAACATCGTTTACTTTTTTATTTTAGAAATATTATTTTTTTAAGGACGTGTCTTTTATGCCATTTTAATATAACACCTTTTCTAGCGATGGTAGTATGCCACTGCCACCATTTCGAAGTCTATTTAAAACCAACACATGTTCTTATCAGGTCATTGGAACATGTCAACTCCTTTGTTCAATTGCTAAAAGTGCAAATAATAGTCAATTATTCCACTTTACAAGCCAAGCGGCTATGCAAATAACATTAGCCTTGCAAAAATAACCTGTTAAACTAACGACATGATTTAATGTGTATCATTGTTTAATGGAATCGTTTGATGGTTTCTAACGGTTTAATGGGACGGAATAGAACGCGTTTGATATTGACCAAATTTGTCCCTATTGAACAGAGCCGAAAATATAAGTGAACTAAACTGTACTGTCAAAAATCCGATCACCGCAGGTTTTATCTTCTCATCCGTAAAAAAGGGGTTCTCAATTCAACTTTTTTTTTCTTAATTTGTTACGCGATCACTCCGCCACTTGACGGCCGATTGGCGCAGTGGGCAGCGACCCTCTCTTCTAAGTCTAAGGCCGTGGGTTCGAATCTAACATCTGAAAAATGTTTGTGTGATGAACATGAATGTTTTTCAGTGTCTGGGGCGTTATAGGTATATTTATTTTAATACCTGTATTATTCATCTTTAATACCCAAAATAAGCTAGATACGCTTACTTTGGGGCTAGGTGGCGATGTCTGTATTGTCGTAGTACCTATTTATTAAAACAAAAAAAAATTATATACCGTTTTTGATGATACCCTTTTGGTCCCCTGGACACCGTTTGTTTTCCAGGGGTAAAAAGGACAATATCTTCCTCGCTGGCCTTTGCATGCCTACGAATTGTTTTACTGTAAATTTCGTACTTTTTCTTTTCCTTTATGTTTTGCTTGCAACGTAGTTCTTCTTCAAACACACTTTTGCATTTATAATATTAGTACTTAAGGATTTTATTCTTTTCATCAACATTTATATTAGGCATGCAAGTTTCCCCATGATGTTTACCTCCACCGTTAAAACACGCACATAACTAGGTTTTTTTAGTAGATTATATTAAAAACCGGTAATGTTATTTAATGTATGTATATACATATAAATACAAATGAACTATAAAAGTTTATTTGTATTTATATGTGATATATATATTTATAGTCATATATTATATTTATATATTTGTGTTATGTTTATATCTTATTTATTGCACCACCTACCTTTTTTCTATGTTTTTTCCTTTTACACCTTTGGTTGCCTGCAATAAATCGCTATGTAGCGATAAGGCTACCAAATTGTACTCTCTTGCACTAGTTTGTATCTCCAAACAGGAATAACTACTTTTATCTTTGGTGTTCAACTGCGTTTGGTAAACCACCAAACTTTGGTAAACTATTTTTTCCTTTGGTGTACAATAAAAGTGTATTCATTCATTTATTCATAACCAAACCGCAACGGACGCCACTTAGAACATGCCGGGGTTCGAATTCGGTCGGAAACGGAACCCCTAATAAAATAAAATAAAATAACAAATCACTGCTTCCTTAAATAAAAATTATGTTGATTAATATCTCAAAGGGTTTCAAAATTCATTGACTACGATGAACAAAAATAACCCGTATATAAAACTCACGCCATGATAAAATGTGTTTAAATAAATTAACGTATAATCGTATTTACTTGATGGTCTTTAACGGTTTAATGGGCCGGAACGGAACGTGTTTAATTTTGATCATAGCTGATGTTATATTATTAAATCAATTACCTTTTTAAAAGAGATATATAAACTAAACTAGTTTGCCAAATCTCCCAAAATCAAAGAGATATATAAACTAAACTAGTTTGCCAATCTGTTATTGTTTATTAATTGCTTTATGTACATACACAAAAGATAACATGACGCCCCGACGGGGCAATAAAATTTGTTGAAATTATTTTTATTCCATTAGTCAATCTAAATTATTATTTTCAAATTAAATTATTATTATTGCAATTGATTCAAATATTAAAATATGTCAACTTAAAGCTAAAAAAAATATTAGAATTATGTCAACAAAACATAAATATAATTTCGATTTACAATAATTTGAATGAATTTAATGTCACTTATACTGTTATTAATAATTGATAATTAATAATTAAGATATCATGTAATTTCTTTTATAAGACTTCCATTGAATTTTTGTTAAATTTATTTACTTATCTATATTAAATGTGTATAGGTATTACTATAAATATATCGTCGTAACGAGAATGTCGAGGTCATCCGTGACGCGTACCCATAGGTTGTCCCGCTACCAAAATCGTTCATTTGCCATCATTAGAATTATAGTATCTCCATAATATATTATTTATTTTTCTGCTCTAACTCATATTTAAGTATTTATGTTATGTTGAAGTATGTTTCAGTATATTTATTTTTTATATTTATCAATAGTTTTGTTGTATTTGTGTATACTGGTTTATATATTAGTATGTATTTATATGTTTTAAACAGTGTACACCACCTTTTCGCTTTTCTTTAAAGTTTTCCTAATCCTAAGGTTGCCTGGCAGAGATCGCTACTTAGCGATAAGGCCGCCTTTGTATCCTACTACATTCTTAGTGTTTATTATTTTTTTTTGTTTTTCTGAATCATGTGGTGAACAAATAAAGAGTATAAATAAATAAATAAATAGAATAATATCAATCAAATCAACGGACAACCCTATTTGCGAATAAAACACAAAACAATAGTGTGTTGTGTCCATCCTATACAACCGTTATGGGGCGTAGAGACAAACGTCCCGATTGACCCCAATGCGTCACGGCTCATCGACTTCGGCCAGGTTTTATAACGAGCCAGTTTAGGTTTTATCGACCTGTCAAAATACGAATGTTACATCCGTTGCAACTCGCAAAAAATTTCAAAAAAAGATATTTTTTTTTAAACCCTTCATTTCTGTACCTAGTAGTGGAAAAGCTTTGTTGCTACCTCCGACCCTTGGGCAGAACTGCGGTTATGTGGGACTCCCCCCTCTAAAGGGGTATACCCAAACTAAAAACCACCACGGGATCTCCCTCTTGTTGGCTTTGTTAGACGCCAGGGGAACCCGTTGTATACCTCCCGGACGTGTACCTTATACCCTGTCTTTGTGTACATTATTCTGCTTTTTTTTCTTTTACTACAAGTTAGCCCTTGACTGCAAAATCACCTGGTGGTAAGTGATGATGCAGTCTAAGATGGTAGCGGGCTAACCTGTTGTATGGTAGTATGGTAGTCATACGTATTATGCTTAATGAAAGTCGGTCGAAGTGCTGTGAATTTAAGCAACAGGTCCCAGGTGCGATCCCGGCAGAGACAATTTGGGAATTTGTAATTTCTGAATTTTCTCTGGTATGTTCCGTTGGTCTTGGCTATTTACCACCCTACCGACAAAGACGTGCCGCTAAGCGATTTAGTGTTCCGGTGCGATGACACGTAGAAACCGATTAGGGGTATGACTACCATACTCCCTAACAGGTTAGCCCGCTACTATCTTAGACTGTATCATCACTTACCACCCACCACTATACAATATTGAACCCTTGGCAAATGCCGGCTAGCCGCTTGGCGGCTAGCCGGCATTTGTTTTCGAACTGGGTCTCGTTTCACTAATTAAATCATAAATAAATAAATATAAATATAATACGACAATACACACATCGCCATCTAGTCCCAAAGTAAGCGTAGCTTGTGTTATGGGTACTAAGATAACTAATGAATAATTTTTATGAATAATATACGCAAATACTTATTATATATAGATAAACGTCAAGACACTGAAAAACATTCATGTTCATCAAACAAATGTTGTCCAGTTGTGGGAATCGAACCCACGGCCTTGGACTCAGAAAGTAGGATCGGTGCCCACTGCGCCAATCGGCCGTCAATTGTATCGAATATCGATCGATTAAACCAGCTAACTGATACAGTACCTGGTAATCTGGTTACAAAGGTCATCAGCAGCACACATAAATCTGGGTTAGTTGCGCAACCGACCGGTACCCAAGGTCTCTGCCACTGTACCGATCTCAGTACGATTAGTAGGTAAGCTGACTACACCCAAAGTAAATGATTCAATCTAATCCAAAATTATTAGATGGCTAATTGAATTCATTCAAGGGCATTTGTATATTATTTTATAACAAATTACCAAATGAAATCTTTGAGATGTCTTTCAATAAGTTCAAAGTTTATATAAAACGTAAGCTTACAGAAAAATCCTATTATAATATTAAGGATTACTTAAACGATAAAAAAGCTTGGGTGTGAATTGCTCTAGCTTCATAGCTTAAATAAATTTACTTTGAGATGGTGATAACAAAAAGAATTCACCCGGCTAAGTTTGTTGTGGGCTCTTCTTAGACCAGGGCGCGCTTGGAAACCTCCTAGCTTTAGGTTTAAGTTGGCTAACGAAGTTATCACCATCCCCTTACAATTATGTAAATATGTATGAATGAACGCTTCATAAGTGCCTGTGATAACCCTTCATGAACAAAGAAATTTTGAATTTGAATTTCATTTTTTTTAACCCCCGACCCAGCAACGACGGAGTGTGATAAGTTTGCTTTGTCTGTGTGTGTGCGTAGGTACTCTTAAAACAAATAGATCAAGATGCCGCCTTCCGCTCTAGAAGCAGTTAAACATCGTCAACTCGCAATTTCCCGCCAATCTGCACGTTATCCGATAGTCAGTCTGTGCGTTGATAAATCTGTGGGCTGCATCTAAGATGTTTCATACTCTTAAGTGTACAATTCTCTAAAAGTACAACGTTCCAACGCTGACGCAGCGATGAAGTATTTTTTCTCAATTTGGTTGACCACAAATAGTCGATTGCCTGCGATCTCTTCCGTTAATGGATAGACGTAAGCATTAAATTTTAAACTATGAAATTAAGACTCGGGATGCCAATGCTATGTAAAAGAAGGCATATTATGAAAGCAAAACCTTAAAATTATCTTTATTTACATAAAAGTAAATAATTTACCTACACCCGAATGTTTAAAGCCCAGAATCCTCGTTTAGTTCATTCAAGCAAATCATCCTCATATTATACATACAAACAGTTATGCATTCCTGGTATCCCGTGATTTGTTTTCAAATGAAATATTTTGTGATGCCGCTTCCATAATTTCATTTGATATTTTACATTAGGTAAATCATTCAGTTAAGTCTTTGCTAGAGAGTTAAAACCTTTCTCGGGGGCATTTTCTCTCATACCAATTTGTGAGCGATAATTTCATCCACATTTGCTACAGCAAAAACTGACATTTACTGTTATTATGCATAAGAATATGAACTATTTCGATAACACAATACTTCCGAGGGAAATCAAAGGAAAATAATAAAACAGAAGTTAGATACAAAAGGCGACCTTATCGCATAGTAGCAATCTTTAATGATGCAACAGAGATTTCGTAGGCGATCAGACGAGGCATGATTTACAGAATAGCTGCCTGTAATTGATACAGATAGAAAGGGTTCAACGATCCGGTTTCTAGAACTGAGATTGTGACTCGTCATAAAAACCATCACGACCCCGATGACCTTAGCTCAATACGAGCATTGATGTGTCAGTCAACTAGAACAAGGATTCGGATTAACATGGAATTAAGCTACGAATAAAAACTATGATCTACCCGGTTTTTGTTTTGAATTGTACCTACTGTCCGACTCATTGAAGTCAGAAATAATAATTGATCTATATAATATTTACGATTTAAGTAATTTATTGTTCTCATAAGAAAAATAATCACTTGATAACTTAAAGACTATTACATGATTAGGTTTGCTAACTTTGCAAGTCAGCGTGCTTAACAAAAAAGAAAAAACTAAATATACTAAAATAATCCTTTAATATTTATTTTACTTATTTGCACATTACAAGTTAAAAGAAAACAGAAGAAGAATAAAAAAAAACACTGATAGAAGCAGTAAACAAAAGGCGGCCTTATCTCTTAGTAGCGATCGCTGGAGGGTAGTATGGTAACAAAATCCTACAATCTCAAGGCATAAAGTGGATATTACATAGACGTAGATTAACAAGATGTGGCTTTATTTCATAGGCACTGCATTCGATACCCTAGTTTCATACCTAGCAATCGTCAATGAATAACCTAAGTAAAGAAAAGTGACACATCACTTTATCTATTCCAAACGAAAAAGTTTTTCTGTTTCTTAGTAGACAGGTTGGTACCTATCTAATCTTAGAAACACAGGTTGTCATAGGGTTTTCCTATTAGTTAAGCAGCTTAAATTCAACTATGACAACACAAAATCTTTTATAAAAGTGTCATAAATAGGGTTTTTGAAGTTATACTTCTTTAGCGGCGTTAGGAAAGAATCATGGCAGTGAAATTATACGATGTAACGAAATGCGCGCGCACATGGTTACACGATTTTAACAAGATGAAGGTAGTTGCGAAACCGAGTGAGAGGGGAATACATCGTCTGCCAGCGCACTTCTTACGATGCGGGCGCACAGCGTCACAAAAAACAGACTTTAGTTTTTTAAAATAAGGTTTGACAGTGTACACTTTCATTGTCAAAGTCTGCGGGCACATTCCGGTGATTTAATTGATTCAAATGTCAAAAAATCTCAAATATTTATATTCAGTAAAACTTGCTTGTCGGGTAATGAGATAACTAGATAATGCGTTATAATAAAACTTTCAATGTATTAAATACCTTTTTTATATTGCTAGTGTCGTTTTCTCTACAAACGTAGAATAAGGCGTAAGATAAAATTTTGTTAAGATTTTTATCATGTTACGCCAAAGAAGTAGAACTTCTAACGCGTGTACATGAGTATACACACGTTTATTTTTGTTACATCAACTTGAAATTACCTGAACCGATTTTGATTTACGAGATATATTTACATTCCTAACATCATCCAGAGCAACACTAAATATTTTTTTTAAAATTGAATATGCGTTGGTCTAGGAGCGGCGTGGTGGGCTAAAACACTCGATTTTAAAAGATAGGGGCCTAAGCTCAGCTGTAGTTAAGTTTAGTTTAATAAGTAAGGTAGGCGATAATGTGTCAGATTCCTTTAGCTCCGCCATTACCTTATATGGCCCGAGTGTTGTTTTGCGAGAATGCCTTGATTATTCACAGTTGATTCTAAGAGGTTAGTTACTATTTAGTTACTGGACTGGCGACTGGCGACAGTGGGTACACAGCTCAACAAACACTAAAAAAAACTACTCGTCTTTTTATTACTACGTTTGACGACCTCCCTGGCGAAATGGTGAGCGCTGTGAATTTAAGTAGGATTTCCGGGGTTCGATTCTTGGCATTTTGGTAATTTATAACTTCTGAATTTTCTCTGGTCTGGTATGGTGGGAGGCTTTGACCGTGGCTAGTTACCACCCTACCGACAAAGACGTGCCGCTAAGCAATTTAGTGTTCCGGTGCGATGTCGCGTAGTAACCGGGAGTACCCATTAGGGGTATGACTACCATACTCCCTAACAGGTTAGCCCGCTAACATCTTAGACTGCATCATCACTTGCTTCCACTTATAGTAGAATAAAATAATAAAAATCTCTGAGTTTGCTGCATTTTTTTCTGTTTTACAGCTAAGAGTTAGTAGCTATAATTTATAAAGATCTGTTGAGACGTTTTAGGAACATCAGTAGTCATTTGCTACCAGACAGAAGACTGCGACTTGCGTGCAAGCGTTCAGCAACAGATCACCCGTGAATGTTACCCTTAAATTCTAAGCTCATATTAACTTAAGTGCGTTTTAGTTCAGAAGCGCGAACCAAGGTCGCGTGAGGTGCCTACTGAAGTGAGGTAGCCGTGTTCATCGAGACGTTATCGATGCGGAGTGTCACGGTGACCGCATAATCGCAGGAACGCAACGCCTTCGTGATGCCGCTGTCGATACGTGCCGTTACGTAAATAAATACCAACCTGTGATACCAACTTACTCACCTAGGTTTATTAACCAGCTGCCAGCATTGATATAAAAATTCATAATCAGACTTCTGAATTGGGTCTAAAGCTTGGCTGGTTAACCATTTTTAATTCTACCACGGGAACTATTTGAGATATCGGTGTAAAAATATGTCCTTTTCCATAGCATTGGTGACTTGCACATCAAAGCTGTCTGCCCGCGGCTTAGATCGTAAATAATTTTCAAATTTCCCTCGGGAACTATTTAAGGAATCGTCATGAAAGGTAGCCTTTGTTCTTTTCCATGTCAAAGGCTACATGCATGCCAAATTTTTCATGATTGAGTAACAAACATTCACACTCTAGCATTCATATATATATATATATATATACATGTATATATATATATATATATATATTTACTTTGGGGATATATATATAAGTAATATAATTAGACATAGCATAAACTATATCTCTATTATCATATCATTCAGTTTAGTGAACCTACTGAAGTGAGATAGCCGTATTCATCGAAACTTTACTTACTAGGTACGAGTAAGTTTGTCTTTGGGGATATTTAGTAATAATATATCTGGGGTATAGAAATGATTTTATTGACTGTAGGTACGAGTAGGTTGTACAAATCTCTATTCATATTTATTATGATTAGACATACTAAATATTCGTTTATATTTATTTATTAGCTTTTCAAGGGAAACAAACAGTACTATTACAAATAAACATTAAAGTAATGTCGTATTTTTATATCACACTAGCGGACCCCAGCGCCATCTGTCGGGCTGATTTGTGAATCTAAACCATCCAGGGTCTACGAATATGATCCGGGTAAGGAGGCTTTGCCTCGAGGCCCGTACCCCCGACTTGGGGGCCTTGGGGGATATTGGCCGCTTGGAGATGACCCGCACGCACCCAAACGCATACCAAAAAATTCACTCAAATCGGTCCAGCCGTTTAGGAGGAGTTCAGTGACATACACACGCACACAAGAAATATATATATATATATATATATATATATATGTATAAAGAAACCAATGAAGTTTCATATTCAGCACTGGAAATTCTTTAACAGAAAAAACAACACATACCTAACAAATTTTGGCCAGGCCTCGTGATCCATAGTTGAACACGCGAACCAATAGGCAAACGAGGAAATTTGACGCGGTAGGTCGGGATATAATGTGCATTTTGTTTTATTGAAAATAACTTATTCGAAGCTTTGCGCGAACGAAGTCACGGAGAAACACTAGTAAATTATAAAGATAGGTACCAGAGTCACATAATTTCGTGTGGCCTCACCGCAAGGTCCTCCCAATTTGGTTAGGCCGCCGGCTCCGGTCGTATGCCCTTAAAGACCAGTGACTACCTTACACGATATGATTGAAAGTGTGTACTACGGAATGCTACTTCCGGTGTACATACAGGAAATATACCATAGAGAATGCTCTATCACCTACCACCGACAGGAGGGTGTTCATTATAAATAAATAATAAAAAAATAAATATACTATGACAATACACACATCGCCATCTAGCCCCAAAGTAAGCGTAGCTTGTGTTATGGGTACTAAGATGACTGATGAACATTTTTTTATATATTATATAAATAATATTTCACAAAAAAGAAAAATAAAACTCGTCGAGCCAGTTTCCTTACCTTACCTAGAACAAGAACAAATTATGGTAAAAAATCCCTTACCTTTGAAGCCGCGAAATCTTAATATATATAAATCTCCTGTCACGATATTTGTCCGCGATGGACTCCTAAACTACTTAACCGATTTTAAATTAAATTGGCACACCGTGAGCAGTCTGGTCCAACTTAAGAGATAGGATAGCTTAGATCTTTAATTATAGTTGCAGTTTTATTCTATTGCAAATTATTTGTCTATAATTAATTGACAGTCACATGACAGTCATACTACTATACTCATTTAAGGCTTAGCGATACTGAATACTTTAAAAACAAAATCAAACGCAGACGAAGTCGCGGGCCACAGCTAGTTTTATAATAAAATACCTATACTTATAAAAAATGTAAATTCATTCAATGTATTCAAAACTAAATTAGCTTCTTACATATTAAGTAATACCAATAAATTTAAAGACGAATACATTGAATGAGTAGATAATAGTAAAATTTAATTTAGTTTAGTCTAATGGCGAAGTGTATTAATTTATTATAGAAAATTAAGTTGCCTATGTAAGTGACTTAGGTCTTTTTATGGGAATAAATGTCTCTAAACCTAAACCTAAATACTTATAGTATACAGATAAACACCCAGACACTGAAAAACATTCATGTTAATCACTTACAACAATTTTTTTAGTGGTGGGAATCGAACCCACCGGCTTGGACTCAGGCAGCAGGGGCGCTGCTCGCTGCGCCAATCGGCCATCATTAATAATATTAATACTGTTTGTTATCCCAGGATAGAGTAGCCTATTTACTCTTCGTCCTTTCAATCAAATCTAGCTTGTGTATTATGAACAAATAAACTTTCGCATTTATACTGTGTTCATTTTAGGTTAAGTTACAATAATTGTAGAAACTTTCTCTTAGTGTCAGTTCAGATCAGTGGCGTGCACTTCATACATGCAAAAAAGCACTGGTAGGCAGTGCTTTTGTGCATGCTAAAATTGATATTGAACTCGTACAGAAGAAGGATTTTTGCCTTTTCCTGAAACCCAGTGCACGCCACTAGTTCAGATAGAACGGAAAAATGCCCGATAATTTTTTTGATTTTATGGTTGTCACTGCGTAATTTTTATGACAGCTTTGTTCAGTTTGTATAGGAATACACGAGATGACAGGTCATCATACCAGCCCATTACTAGCCAGGCACGGGTCTCCCACATTGAGGAGAGGCTAATGCCGTAGTCCACCACGCTGGCCCAGTGCGGAGAACCTTATTAAGAACTCTTAGGCATGCAGGTTACCTCACGATGTTTACCTTAACCTTTGAAGCAAGTGATATTTTAATTACTTATAACGCACATAACTTAGAAAAGTTAGAGATGCGTGATGGGATTCGAACTCGGTGAAAGTCGAGCTCTTAACCAATGCGCTATTACTGCTTGTAATCGAAAATATTAATCGATTTTACAAACAAGAACTCAAAAATATCTGTAGAACTATATCTAATTGAATGCCACACATCTCCCAAATACTGTTCCTACGGGATGCTGTAAAAACAAAACCAAAGGCGGACGATGACAGCTAGTAATAATCGACCAACATCTCAAGAAGCTTTCGCTTGGTTGTTTGATCAAGGGTCGGATACAGAAGGCAGTAGTCCTAGAAACGGCGCGTATTGTGAGGAGGTTCCTCACTCTGGAGCCCTGACCACCGGTTGCTTGGGCATTCAAAAGCCTCGCCAGCGGAGGGTGGAAGTTTTTTTTTTTTATAAATTTTTATTATTTTTAAGCATTGTTAATGATTTAAAAAAAAAAAATAATAATAATAAATGATAGAAAATACAAGAACTTACTTGGTTTCAAATCGTAGAGTTTCAACCTCTCCAAAGGACAATCAAGAACACAAATCTAAAACAAAATATACCCGTAACGAGTTATGTTTTATATTGTAACCTTGGCATTATTACGCCAACACACCATGGATTACCCGTAGATAATGTTACGGCACGTATCTCGACAGTAGACCATGATTATTGGCTCGATTAATAGAGAATTATCCAATTTGTTCTGCCACCGCTTTATTTATAACCTACTAGATGTGTCCATCGGCTTCGCCCGCGTAATTTTCGGAGGCAGTGTACTGCTACATTGTCTACACCTATAGTCAAATATGAGATTTTTCAACAAACATTTTTTTATCTTAAGTACATATTTTTTTTTTTCAATGAATAGTATACTATGCTATTTCTAATACCTCCAAGAATATGTATGAAAAGTTTCATGAAGATCGGTTCAGTAGTTTTCGTGTGAAAGCGTAACAAACAAACTTACATTCACATTTATAATATTATAGTAGGGAAAAAACTGCCATAATGGTCGAGAATCTAGAGTAATGCATGTTTGGATCAAAAGGACCTGATATAAATTCCCGGGTTGGCTGACAAATTGTAAGGTATTGTGTTTTTCAGGATATCCTCTACTGAGGACTAAAACTTATCTAGTTTCAATCCTCAGTAACGTAGTAGTTTTGATGACCTTCCTAGCAGTGGTGAGCGCTGTGGTTTTAAGAAGGAGGTTCCGGATTCGATTCCCGGCAGGGGGCTGGAGGCTTCAGCCGTGGCTAGTTACCACCCTACCGACAAAGGCGTCGCCAAGCGTTTTAGCGTTCCGCTACGATGTTTCGTATAAACTGACTAGGGATATGTGTTACATATAACTGCCACACTCCTTAACAGGTTAGCCCGCCACCATCACCATTTTATAATAAGCGGTTACATTTCGAAGCACTGACCGGCCGACCGACCCTGCTCTCTGAGTCCATGGTCGGTTCGATTTCCACAACTGGAAAATGTTTATGTCATGAACATGAATGTTTTTCAGTGTATGGGTGTTTGTATGTATTTTATAAGTATTTATGTATATTACTCATAAAATATTCATCACTAATCTTAGTACCCATAACAAAAGCTACGCTTACTTTGTGGCTAGATGGCGATGTCTGTATCGTCGTATATTTAATAGCCTGTCACGTCCCTGTGGCGCAGATAAAAAGACATCCCAAAACGTACGTTATGAAAATTCGCTTCAAAAACAAACCATACATTACGAATCGAACGTGTAGGTGTAGATTAATTTCGTCGAAGTTATAACGTTAAATTAATGGTCGATCAGCCTTGACAATGGGTCACCGTCACGCGAGCGCCATGTTTTTTTACCAACCACAAGACAAAGGTTATTTATTGATTATTTCATTCAATATCAATACAAGACAAGAAGATGAAATTTAATATTTCGGAAAGTGTGCGCAGGAACTATTTAATATGGTCTTTAATTCACCTTTCCAACATCGAAGTGCAAGGCATCGCAAGGATCTGCACAGTTACGTAGTTGATGACTCGTACCAAAAGTTATGCTTCCTTGTTCGTAATTCACACCGCATAGATCTGGTTTACCCTTCCGGCTTCCGTCTTCCCCGATACCTATAATATGGGTTTCTTTAAATCAAGAGTGAATAGGCATCTCCTAGGCAAAAGTGCTCCATCTTAGGCCGCGTCATCACTTATTTTCGGGTTTGATTTCGGTCAAGCAATAGTCTTTAGACTTAAAAAAATATATACATGGTAATATACAAGTGCTTCTTATAAAAACATGATGCTAATGGTACCACGGACCTCTTCATCCATAAAAAGACTGTGGGGTTTGGCAATTGCAGTGCCTATATTACATAGATATACTATTCTTTATTATTGCTCTACAAGTTAGTTATTGAGTGCAAGCTCGGTGATAAGCGATGATGGAGTCGTAGGTGGTATCGGGCTACTTTTTAAGAAGTATATAACAGTTAACATTAACATGATACCGAAGGTAATATTAGATCTACCTTTACCTAAGTTTCAACAATTAATTAAAACACATTTAACAAATCGTGGTTACTACACGATTGATGAATTCCTTAACGACACGGCTGCTTGGAAGCAGGCCACTCCGCTCTCATCTCTCACAAAACAGAAATTTTTTAAAGATTGTTAAACTTTAAAATGATGTTGGATAAGAGCAATCTACTGCGTCTTGAGTCTTGCCGGCTCTTCTCAGTGGAATCTGCCTTCCGAACCGGTGGTAGAGTCACTACAAACAGACTGACTTGACGTTTCAAAAGTGCTTATTAATTAGGCCCACTTGAAATAAATGAATTTTGAATTGAGTTTTGAATTTGAGTTATATTAAACCCATAAACCTATAAAATTTCAACGCGACATCGTCCCGCAGTGCTAAATCGCTTGCGGCAGGCGTTTTTCGGCCTTCTTCTTCTTCTTCGTACTTGGTTGGCGCGTTTGTCGGTAATTTCTTAAGTAGCCACGGCCGAAGCCTCCCACCAGATCAGATCACAGAAAATTTACAAGTCGTCCCCGTTGTGTTCGAGCCTGGGACTCATAAGACCGCAATGCCAGCGAGACTAACTTAGGACGTAATCTCAAAAATTCAAATTCAAAAGTAATAGTTTTGGAGGGCTGAGTTCGAGCGCCAGCAGGCACCTTTGGTTTTAAGCAATTAAGATATCACCAGCTGTAGCTATTATATATACGGTGAGGAAAAACTTTGTGAGGAAACTAGCATGCCTGAGAGTTCTACAATATGTTCTCAAGTGTGTGTGTGGGGTCCACCAATGCGCGTTTGTCGGTAATTTCTTAAGTAGCCACGGCCGAAGCCTCCCACCAGATCAGATCACAGAAAATTTACAAGTCGTCCCCGTTGTGTTCGAGCCTGGGACTCATAAGACCGCAATGCCAGCGAGACTAACTTAGGACGTAATCTCAAAAATTCAAATTCAAAAGTAATAGTTTTGGAGGGCTGAGTTCGAGCGCCAGCAGGCACCTTTGGTTTTAAGCAATTAAGATATCACCAGCTGTAGCTATTATATATACGGTGAGGAAAAACATTGTGAGGAAACTAGCATGCCTGAGAGTTCTACAATATGTTCTCAAGTGTGTGTGTGGGGTCCACCAATGCGCAATGGGCCAGCGTGGTGGACCACGGCCTTAATCCCTTCTTATTGTGGGAGGAGACCCGTGCCATGTACTGGGCCGGTAAAAATAGCGGCGCTATTGCCAGCATTTTGGGTGTATTATTACTTTATATTTAAATACTTTCTATTCAAATATATAATAAGGTTTTTGTACAACTACAATAGTGTGCACTACAAGGATTATCTCTTAACATTTTATTGCGAAAATCTAACACCTAAGGCACTGGGATATAGTTCCCGGATCGCTATCAGTCATTTTCTACAGAATCTATGAAATATGCATACCTTGCTTATGTTAATCATTTCTCGAAAGCAATCCAGAACATTTGCATCCCAGTTCGATCTGAGATACAGAATATTATGTTTATACGAAGTGTTCTTGAAACTTGGACGTAATAACACCGACGAGCAAACGTACAGTTGGGTAATGAACGTACTAATTTAGGAGATGGAGCGATTTCGTATGAAACTTGGTGTACATTGACCAAAATGTATACTACAATGTATATTGTATTATATACATTATGGTATACCTACTCACACACACAAACACGCATACTTACTGTATAACATGTCTATACCACAGTTTATTGAAATTTGTTAAGTTTATTTTTATTGTAATGAAAGAGCGCTGTCTTCTGACACAGGGGTTGTTATACTACTCTTAAAAGAAGACTTCAGCGATATATTGATACCACTTATTTCGTACCGAAATAAGCTATTTTAACTATTTAACTAAATGAACATAAGGATGACAGATAATACATTGCTTTATAAACCTCTTTTATTAAGTCTAACAACTTAGCTAAAATTTATTCACCAATGTCCTTTATGAATCTTTCGCAAGTGTACTAACAAGATGGTAAGAATCGGCCTAAGCCGAAATAAATAAATTCTTCCAGGCCTCCATATTTGACTACACTGTCCTTAATTTTTTAACGGTGCGTTATTATTATCAGGCGATACTGTACTGCACTTTCTTTACACACAACTCACGTTTGCACATTTTTGGTGGTGAATCGAAGCTATATTGAATGATCAATGAATGAGTCAACAAATTAATAAATACTCTTTTATCGTACACTTTAGAGGGATTTAAAAATTACAAATACAATAGAGCGTTAATTTAGAAGGTAAAATTATTTGCAAACGACTTTTTGCGTTTACTTAACGATCTGTATTATTACTAAGTAGTGACAATACTAAGGCATCTACTTTAAGAGTGCGTTCTTGGAAGTCGTCACGTCATCGTTCCGCTAACTTGGGGAGTGGAAAGTGATAGGACTGTTTGTTCTCACGAATGCAATGCTGTATTGTAGGCATATATTACAGCCTAGACTTATCTAAGATATACCTAGGTATGTACGGAGAATGATCATCATCATATAATAATATCAACAGATAAATGTCCAATGTTGGACATAGGTCTTATGTAGGGAGTCCAGCGGCTACCTGCGACGAGCTTAATGTCATCTGTCCAACTCGTTGGGGGTCTACCAACGTTGCGCTTACCAGAACTTAGCCCTTGAGTGCTATCTCACCTGGTGGTAAGTGATGATGTAGTCGAAGATGGAAACATGCTAATCTGTTTGGGGTCAGTGGCGTGCACAGAGGGTATGCACGGGGTATGCAGATGATACAAAATGAAAAAAATCTCCAGTACGAGTTATAAAAACTTAAGGGTAGGCTTTTAGAACTCTTACAAAGCCTATCCTAAATTTTTTTTTTAACACGATTAGCCTGTTTCCATCTTCGAATACATCATCACTTACCACCAGGTGAGATAGCACTCAAGGGCTAACTAGTGGCGGCATGAAGAATAAACGCTAAGTGCATTAAAGGAAGTCTGAGATCTAGAACATATGAATAAACTGACTTTGCGATCATTTTATATTTAAGTACGGGCTACACGAAAGCTTTGTAAAACCTATGTTAACGTTTGCCAAGATGGCCGCCCCACAATATGGCTGATTACACATTTTTTACAAAAGCGGCTTGACTAGTAGAATACTTAACACTACGACTGATTTAAAATCCAAGATGACCGTCACCACAAAATGGCGAATTACACTCAACTCACTCAATATGGGTATCAAATTAATTGGCTTGACTAGTACAATAATAGTGGTTTTTACATTTTGATACTGTCACCGACGTATCAGTGTGTATGTAAGCGCGGCATACTTGCGTCGTCGATGTTATCCGCGAACCGCGCACGGGTGTTGGCATTCAGAAAACGTCTAGGCGACCGCGACTGCCGGCTCTGTGGCGTGGATCAAGCTACAAGCGTGCATATGACCGATATGGGTAGAGATAGATTTAAGAATTTAATGAAGGAGTGTTTTTTTTAAATTGAAACACATAAGCACGTTGGTTAAATTAAGCACGTTTAAATTAAGGCGTTACCTTGCGGAAATCCATGATATATTATGAACATTAAGCTTAATTTGCTATACTCCGTGAAAAGCAGGATAAACTGTGTGGTGTAATTTATATATTTCTTCAATCCTTTCACTCTACACCGAACAGATATTCGGCAATGTATCCTCGACGCACATTTCGCTCTTAAACCGGAGCATCCTCAGGAGATGTTGACTTTACAATGAATAATTGTTAAGATATGTGTGCTAAATTTTCAAGTATTTTAAGAATTTAATTGCATTCACCTTTTCTTTTTAATAGAATTCCTTTACTTAGATCCCTAAAAGCGACGAACTACTTTAAAGAGCATAATTTGAATCTGGGTAATGGAATATCACTGTCCTTTGCCGCCCAGTCAGCGCTTTAATTATTGTACCGTGTGACACAGAACTTAATGCTTTCTTTAATTGTAAATCCGCCGTCCGCCTGTCTGTATGTCTCTCACTCTGTCTGTCTGTCTGCTACCGGGCTGTTTCTCATGAACAAGGATAGTAAGACAGTTGAAATATTAACAGCTGATCTGTTTCTGCAAAAAAAAGAATAAAACAAATATTTAATGGGGCTTCCATTCGGCAGACATGATTTTTTGCCATTTCTATAGATACATACAGAACCGAGTGCGTGAATCCGGCTCCTTCTTGGTCTGTTTTTTTTTAACTTTGGAACCAGATTTGATGGCCAGACAGTCTGGCAAAGCGTTGTGTTGATGATCAACTGCCAGTGGAGAAGTCAAGTGGAAAAAGTTCCGTGTAATCCAGTATTTCTTATATAAGAGAAAATTGAAAACGCTGTAAAATTTGATTTGTCAAAATTTGTGAAATTATTACACTCATTTCATTGATAAGCCAAGAAATTATGATAGGGATGGTATTCTTAGAATTTGATAGAAATCTATCATTTCTGATACTGTCGTTAGCCTTAGAAGTCAAAGCCAAAAAAAAATGTTTTAAAAGTATGCCCGCTACCATCTTAGACATCATGGAATAGTAGTGAATTTAATAGTGAATGTGTAAAACCTTGTACAAGTTTATTACTGTATATGGTATATATAAAAACAAAATCATTACTTACCGTTGGTGATATTCCAGACAAGGGTTAACTGGTAGTGAATAAAAACGTGATAACTACGTTTTTATTCACTACCAGTTAACACGTTCGTGTTTGAACACTGATTGATTTGCGAGTGCAATAGATGGAGATAAAACACAAAGCGAGTCGTAAGGATTCTCGGGATACAAGTACCACAAGACTGTGAGAGTCCTTACAAAAGACCTCAATGCCTAGCAGTGGAAACTCATTAGCTGATTATATTTTTTTTTAATTAATTGATTGCCTGTTGCTAATCTATAAAGGTACAATCTCTTATAACTTGTACCACACGCCAACATAGTTGTCCTATAATGCCGATCGCATTGAGCATGGCCTCTAAGGACACCCAGGTGTGTAACGATGAAATTTTTTAAATTATAACTCTATATAGCTTTCATGTAAAAGGAGCGCTTACAAAATTGACGTAGAATGACATGTGTTGGATCACAGCTAAATAGCTATTAAAGCGTGAAAAATAGAACTAAAGAACAAAAAATAAATATTTTCTGTAACATTTTTAAGTCGAGTCAAATGTATGAAATTACTAGAAACATTCCTTACTATATTTTAACTTCGCACTGACTTAAAAATCTTGCAGAAAATATTTATTTCTTTCTTATTAGTTCTTGTATGAATTCGGCTCGTTTTTTGTCACACAAATTTTCTCGTTAAAAATCTTTAAATCGAAAGGATAACGATTTCGCCCACGAGCGTTGCACCTTTTAAATTATTAACGGATTAATAAAATATGACATGTTATATGACAGGAATAATAAAAGGCTTTCTTTTATAAGTTACGTAAGCACAAGCATACAAAGCGTTATGACCGTCATAATGGTCGGCCCCTTTGAGCATTGCGTGACCTCGCACCGTCACAAGGGATCAAGTTTAGGGCGCCGTGACGTGATCCGAATGCTTTTAAAACAGAACGGCCAGCGTAGGCTGGAGACAAAAATTTTATTTATAGCCTGTGACAGGGGATAAAATTCGTGTCCACTTAAAAAAGCACGGACACAACAGGGAATCGGGGTTTACCACCGTTTAATATTATTATCATTCTAAAATCCACGATTCTGGGCCGCTTGGTTCCATCGACTCCTTTGATGCTGTCTATCCGTCGGGGGCCGACCTACGATGCGTTTACCGGTGCAGAGTCGCCATTCTAAACCCAACGTTCATTGGTTTTCCAAGCCATATGCTCCGCCCATTGTCACTTCAGCTTCGCGACTCAATGAGCTGTATCGGTAACTCTAGGTCTTCTACAGATCTCCTCATTTATGATTTGATCACGTAGAGATACTCCTAGCAACGACTGTTTAATATTCTTCTTAGTCGTGCACTCTTGGCAGAGTGGTTGTGGCTGCTGAGATGAATTTCATGGCGTTAGGCATCATTGGATTGCACGGCTTTTGGCGGTTGGTAGCGTGTCGAAAGCATCCCACCACAGTTATCTGGGTCAGCGATTTCACCGTATCTGTCCAACGAGTAGGTGACCACCCTCTTGCTCTTTTTCCGCGTTAGTAATTAACGGGGAAAAAGGGCAAAACTTCTTGCCCGCTTAATATTACACGTATATTCATCATCATCATCATCTCAACCAATTGACGTCCACTGCTGGACATAGGTCTTTTGTAGGGAGTTCCACAATGCACGGTCCTGGGCCGCTTGCCTCCAACGGCTCCCAGCTACTCGCCTGATGTCATCTGTCCACCTCGTTTGGGGCCGACCTACGCTGCGTTTACCGGTGCGGGGTCGCCATTCCAGCACCTTAAGACCCCAACGTCCATCGGTTCTCCGAGCTATGTGCCCCGCCCATTGCCACTTCAGCTTCGCAACTCGCTGAGCTATGTCGGTAACTCTAGTTCTTCTACGGATCTCCTCATTTCTGATTTGATCACGTAGAGATACTCCTAACATAGCTCTCTCCATCGCCCGCTGAGTGACTCTGAGCCTTCTTATGTGGCCCATAGTTAGCGACCATGTCTCTGATCCGTAAGTCATCACTGGCAACACGCACTGTTCGAAGACTTTAGTCTTCAGGCACTGGGGGATTTTGGACGAGAAGATGTCACGAAGTTTCCCGAACGCTGCCCATCCGAGTTGGATTCGGCGGTTTACCTCTTTCTCGAAATTGGACCTACCTAACTGGATCGTGTGTCCTAGGTATATATACTCGTCTACAATTTCGAGTGCAGAGTTCCCAACAATTATTGGGTGGAGCGGAACATGAGCGTCAGACATAATTTTCGTCTTGCTCATGTTCATACGAAGGCCCACCTGTTGAGAAACTCTGCTGAGGTCATTGAGCATCGCATTAAGGTCTTCCAGAGTCTCTGCCATTATGACTACATCGTCGGCAAACCGAAGTTGAGTGATGTACTCGCCGTTAATGTTGATGCCAAGCCCGTTCCAATCCAGAAGCTTAAAAACGTCCTCCAACGCAGCGGTAAACAGCTTCGGGGAGATAACATCTCCCTGTCGCAGTCCTCGCTGCAGTTGGATCGGTTTCGTAGTCTGGTCCTGTATACGGACTGACATAGTAGCGTTTTTGTACAAACACTTCAAAACTTCGATGTACCGGTAGTCAATTCGGCATCTCTGCAGTGACCTTAACACAGCCCAGGTTTCCACCGAATCAAAGGCTTTCTCATAGTCCACAAACGCTAAGCAAAGTGGCCGGTTATACTCTTGAGTCTTCTGTATAACCTGCCACAGCGTATGTATGTGGTCTATGGTACTGAAGCCCTTTCGGAAACCGGCTTGTTCAGGAGGCTGGAAGTCGTCGAACCTATTCGCGAGACGATTCGTAATGACTCTTGAGAACAACTTGTAGACATGGCTCAACAGCGAGATAGGTCTGTAGTTCTTCAGCAAGGTATTATCACCTTTTTTGAAGAACAGAACAACCACGCTCCTGTGCCATGCCTCTGGCGTTGTGCCTTGATGAATGACGGAATTGAACAACCGCTGAAGGACTTTAAGTATCGGTTTTCCACCCGCTTTCAGGAGTTCTGCTGTGATTCCGTCATCACCCGGTGCCTTGTTGTTCTTAAGTTGTTTGAGAGCCATACTAATCTCGTAAAGGCTGACGTCCGGGATATCTTCAGTGAAGTGTCGGGTCAATTTGGCTCTAGGGTCTTTAGCCAAACTTTCAACAGGCTTTTGTGTTGAGGTGTATAACTGTCCATAGAATTTCTCAACCTCACTCAGGATCTCTGGTTTAGAAGATATGAGACTACCATTGTCAGTCTTCAGGCGAGTCAACAGGCTCTGTCCGATAGACAGATCTCTTGCGAACACTTTCGAGCCTTTGTTGCGCTCTTTAATTTTCTCAGTGTTAAAGTGTCGCAAGTCTTTCGTCTGCAACTTCGAGATCTGTCTATTAATACGCCGATATTCAGACGCATCTTTTGAAGACTGTAGTCTCATTTCTTGTCTCTTCTCCATAAGCCCGAGTGTATGGGCTGAGAACTTTTTGGTTCTATGTTTACGGTGGGTCTTAAAGAACTTGGACCCAACCGTATGGACAGTTTCCACAAGCCTGTTGTTAAGATCGTCCACAGAATCGCAGTCCAGGAAATCAAACCGGTTTTGCAGCTCCAGTTGAAAGCTCTCGGGGTTTTGGATATGAGCACGAGTAGGCCGGAGCGTAGACTTTACCAGTCTGACCCTTTCCAGCTTTACATTTATATTCAATGTGCCTCTTACCATACGGTGATCGCTCCCGGTTTTCACCCTGTTGATCACAGAGACATCATTGAATATATGCCGTTTGGTCGACATGATAAAGTCGATCTCATTTCTCGTCGAACCATCGGGGCTCAGCCAGGTCCATTTCCTGTGCGGCCGCTTTTCGAAAAAGGAGTTCATCATAAAGAGGCCCTCCTTCTCCATAAAGTCGGCCAGCATTTGGCCCCGTTCGTTCCGTTGCCCATATCCAAATTGCCCCACTCTCAGCTCTGCACCGCTTCGCTTGCCCAGCCTCGCGTTGAAATCCCCCATCACAACACTGTAGTAGGTTTTCGAGGCATGTATGGCTTTCGAAATATCCTCATACAATGCCTCTACTTCCTCGTCGGAGTGCGCAGTTGTGGGTGCGTAGACCTGTATAACCTTCAGGGAATACCGTTTGGTTATTCTGAGTACAAGGTACGCTACCCTGCTCGACACGCTTTCGATTCGAACAATGTTGTTGACAAGGGATTTGTGGACGATGAATCCGACACCACCTTGGGACTGTTGTTCGCCCTCCCGGTAGTAGAACAAGTTGCCGGATTTTAGGATTATCGTGTCCTCCCCCTCTCTACGGATTTCAGATAAACCCATGATACTCCAGCGCAACTTGCTCACTGCTTCTTCCAGCTCGACTAACTTCTCATCGGTCCTCAACGTGCGTGCGTTATTCGTTGCCAGGTCCAGTCGTCGGGTTTGGCAGCGGAATCTCTTCCGGAGATTCTTGACACCCCTTGCCCCGCCGTTACCATAACCGCTGCCAGAGCCAGGAATAGCGGGGCTGCCGGGGACTAGGGGCTGTGGCTTTCTTTTCTCCATTCATACAAAGATTTGCCCGGTAATGACCACGCTGGGCAGGCGGGTTGGTCATCGCAGGGCTAGACTGATCGCACCGGCGTCGCTGCTGCCCGACACCGGTCTGTGCCATTTATTCAGTCTAGCCAATTTGAAGTAGTTATACCGCCACTTGTCGGTCGCCAGAGCCTCGTCGGTTAGACGGCAGGGTGCACCACGTGCAGGTGAGGTTAGCATTTTGGGAGGCTGACTGGTACTAGCCTCCCCCTTACACCCCACTAGCCTCCCCCTTACACCCCACGTACACGTATATTATTTGGATATTATCTCCACCTGTTCATCTATGCTTGGAGAGTTGAGAAAGCTGTGGGGAGAAGATAACATTTCGTCCTTTCCCCTGGGAGAAAAGTGTCTGCCAATGCAAGCCGGGTAAAGGCTCAATATGTTAAGGTGCTGAATACTGCTGAATGGTATACCTTTAGATATCCATCAGATTAGTAGTAGTAGAACTTTTTGTGATACGAGCTCGTCCGGGTATCACTATGCTTATATCTGGTGCTAAGCGGAGATTCAGATTCAGAGATTGGAGATGTCTCTGAAAAAGTTCGAAGTTTGTGTTAAACGTAAGCTTATAGAATAGTCTTATTATATTATTAAGGACTACGTCAACGATAAAAATGCTTGGGTGTAAATTATTGCTCTAACCAGGTTGCTTCTATAATAGTTTTAAGTGACAATGTGAGATGGTGATAACAAAAAAAAACCGGCTAAGTTTGTTGTGGGCTTCTTCTTAGACCAGGGCGCGTTTGGAACCCTCGTAGCTCTAGTTTTAAGTTGACGAATTTAGTTGTCGGCATGAACTCAATTCTATGTTATATTTTACATCCTAATGTATACGCATCAAAAGCGCCATATATGTGCCTAGTTGACTAAAGAAATATTTGAGTTTGACTTTGACTTTGCAGCATTGTAGCAATGCTGTGTTTCTGTCTAAAGGGCGTAGTTACCGGTGTTTTTACAGGCACGTGAGACTTAGCACCTACAGCTCAGGTTGATGGACACATGGCGCTACGTGGACCTGTTCCTTGCATTCCCTGCGAAGTTTTGCTTAAATGCGATGGTTTTCCTCCACCCATCAACCGCTTGATCTGTCAATAATAATTTAAAAAAAATCCTATCGCTAACAGTGGCGTCAATTTATTTTAAGACCAGGTGAGATTATAGCTAAAGGCTTGTAGTTTGATACATCTATTCTGAACCATATTTCTGACTATTTATTAACATTTAGTATTTTTTTGTGGATACAGTTACCTTATATCCTTGTTTTAACAAATAAATTTCCTTATCCGCAGAGCAAGCATGGAGAGCCGTGTGGGCCTGGACTACATAGTCGAGCACGCCGAGTACGCCGGCAAACTAGCGGCCGCGCTCACGTCTCCCACTGCAGCGGTCAAAAAACAAGTAAGACACCGTTGAGTTTTATCTTATATTAAAAGTGATAAAAGAAGATACAAAACTCAGGCCGCGATTGTTTGCATTAAAAAAAAATATAACATTGATATTTCCTCCAAGTGTACGTAAACACTGATAAAAAATTATAAGAAAAGCAATGTATGACACATGCTTTTTTTATCGTTTAAGTTAGCAGTCTTGTATCAAAAATGGCTCATTTTAAAATGAACTTTTCCCACGTTTTAATTTGTAAAAAACCGTAACAAACGCGGACAACGAACGCGGGCAACGTCTTGTATTTCCATACGTTTATTACATACCCCCTACTCTCTCTTCTCTGTCTCTTACTTCGTTAGTTGCCTGGTAAAGATCGCTATGCAGCGATAAGGCCGCAAAACAATGCATTATTATGCATCTAAATTCTTAAACATGCTTAAAAATAAAATAAAAAACTCTATTAAAAATTTATAAAAAAAACATCCACCCTCCGCTTGTGGGGCTTTTGAATGCCCAAGCAACCGGCGGTCAGGGCTCCAGAGTGATGAACCTCCTCACAATACGCGCAGTTTCAAGGACTTCTGCCTTCTGCATCCGGCAACCAAGCGAAAGCTTCTGAAGATACTGGTCAAAGCGAGAAGACCATTGACTGAAACGACGATCGGAACAATAACGGTCGATTGAACATTATGCATTAATATTAGCTTGTACATATATTTTATTTACTGTATTTTTTGGGTTGTACAATAAAAGTGTGTTCGCTCGTATGTTACTATGCCAGGAGAAATGTTTATGTCCGGGGAAAGGATACAACTTTATCTTTTCCGAGCATTTGTGCAAAAGTGGAAATAGTACCCCAACTACGGGGAATTTAACCGTTGTAAACTTCTCCTATTCTCTGTTCCTGTGCATGTGTACAAGTTATTTTTATCCCCTGCCAGGGGATATAATTTTTGTATCCCGGCTATGCTAGCCGTGTAGCGAGGACCTTATCTTTGTCATAGCTTATGCAGATTCGAATTATTAGTATAATTGGAACCTTTCGATTTCCTATAAAGAAGTAGATAAGTGATATACCTAGTGATAATCTTTGGTTATTATGCCATTTGTTTCCAGGTATTCGAGCTACTGTCAGCGCTGTGCGTTTATAACGCGGACGGATACGCTCGAGCGGTCGACACACTTGACAGATACAAGGTATACAATCTACATCAATATCAATTTATCACCGACCCACTACAGGTCACGGGTCTCCTCTTAGAAGGACAAGAGTTAAGGCCGCTTATTAATCTGCGCTTGACCAGCGCATTAGTGAGTGAGAGTACTCTCAGCGTACAGGTTATCTCACTATGTTTTCCTTCACCGTTAATCAAGCAAGGGATAATCGCTGTTAGCCTACGAATGCGAGAGGTTTGCGAGTTCCTCACCCTCTCAAGCTTAGTACCTATTTTAGCGCGTTTTTCGCAGTAGATAGGCACTAGATTGAAATGTCGTAAGTGACATAATAGTAATTTACAATGTTTATAACTTTGTATGTAAAAGTTCTTTTTAAAATATTATTAATATAAATCGTCGTAACTTTACCATAGATGATTTATAATGTTATATACTCACACATTCATCGTTTTTATTTTTTTCCTGCACTCGAAGGTATTGTTTATCGAACCGATTGCTTTAAAATCGATTTCTGGGAGTCTTAGTGCATTCCGACATCTGAATAAGAAAAAAGTGGTCGCCATCTAACGAACTCAATATCAGACAGACTCCTGAAAATCTTTTTTAAACCAATCATAAATGTGTGTGAATTCAACTGTAAAGTGTTGCAGGTAGGATAACAATGATATATCACTTAAAAAAACTTCATCTACGTCATTGAAATCTAGTGCGTGTCTACTTCGCAAAATGCACGTAAATAGGTACTAAGCAAGATTAGTTGTGTAGGCAGTAATAACAGATTGTATCTGTTACAATTCTCTTATAGTAGGTATTATTGCAACAGTTAAGTTTTTTGTTATTTACCTAAGTTACTACACACGGATAACCGTGTTTGAATAAAGTCCCAAATATTTAAAAATTAAATAAAAAATGGTTAGTCATATGAGTGGGGTGAAAAGCACGCAAACCCCTCGAATTCGTCGTTAAAATGAAATGAAATTAAATCATATTGTTGTTATTTTATCAGGCTCTGAAAGGCGACCGTTACCGACTTACCGTCGTGGTAGAGGAGCTCAAGAATGCCACCACAATTGACTACAAGACCGCGCTCGTGGCCTTTATCAACTGCCTCATTATATCAGCTCCCCGCCTCCCAGACCGGATTCGAGTCAGAAACGAGTTTATTGGTAAGAACGAAACTTCTGCTACCTGTAAAACATCTGTACTGAAAGTTGAAACCGATTCATTCATTTATTTTATTTAGCTCTTCACTAACCTCCGTTATTTCCACTGGACAAGCTATTGTCACTTTGATTTTAGGTCTGAGTTAGTAATTACATATGTCTCCAATCTCTTTAACTCTAACTCTTGCCCTAAACTATAAAGCAGCCAAACTTTTGGTTGCACTTTAGTGCAACCAAAAGTTAGCAATCCAAGGGTGGCCAAAAAGTTAGGAGCCTTTAATTGGCCACGCTAAACTAAGCGTCAGCTCACTTCAGTGCGGCCAAAAAGTTTGCAACCTATCTACCCCTATCTCTATTTTCTCGCCCCAAAATTACTCTCAAACTCACTTTATGGCCAAAATAATGGCCTATGGCCACTCACTTTATGGCCGAAATTATGGTGTACGGTCAAAAAGTTAGAAGCTTCTCTTTTTGGCCGTCGAAAATTACGAAAATTACTTCAGGACGGACAGAAAGATTATAATTTATTATATACTTTTTAATAAGGGCGTTAGGGCTTTATTAATAACTAGCGTATCCAGCCCGCTTCGCCGGGCTAGATTTTGCTTTATTTTATTTAAACAATAAACTTAAATCATTACATTTTTAATTTAAGACTCATAATATATTAAATCATTTATTTCTCTCCGTATTCATTCTCTTCTATTCTCTTCTCGAGCGGGTGAAGATCATTATCTACACCCATGTACACCCAACAATAGAATATCATCGTAGTAAATAAAAGCTGTATTTTACAGTTTAAAAATAGGAGTGCTCCGATCGTCACCAAACTTTACAGTATTACTCGCCAGGTCAATTCGGAGATCCCCTGAAAGTTTCATTGAAATCGGTCCAGTCGTCTATACGGAAAATACCCACATACTTTCTCTTTTATATGTATAGATAGATAGAAGATATGTGCTATCATTTGAAACGTAGCAAAAACTGCATAACTATTCCGACGTTATATCATGATTACTAATAAGGTCAAGACTCTGGTAAAGGTTAATATTCATATTATCATGTATTCAGAAACATTTTTTTTTCAGGACTTGGACTACTTCCCACACTTAGTAATCTAAGGTATGTATACTTATTTTTGTTTATGTATTTATGAAGAAGCGGTGATCGAACCGAGTTCCGAAGTTTTCGGAGCTGTGTGTGTTTTAAGCTATTAAATATCACTTGCTGTGGCGGTGAAGGAAATTGTCGTGAGGAAACCGGCATGCTTGAGAGTTTATTGTTCTCAAAGGCGTGTAATGTCACTGGTCAGTCACTTGCTAGCTTGGTGGAATACGGCCTACGGAATTCTAAGAGGAGATGCGCTGTAGAGGGCCCGGCGGCCTAAAGGCGGGCCTCCAGCAGCCATATCATATAACTATAAATTCAAAATTCAAATTCAAAATTTCTTTATTCATGTAGGCCTATCACAGGCACTTATGAAGCGTTCATACATAATTGTTTACATAATTTTTTACATAATTATATCGCCGGTGTGTTGACGTGTAGCGAATGCAGCCAAACGATTAGCACAACGTTTAGCTCTCAGCCGGAATCCAAAACAGTCGCTGTGACCTAATACGGTTAGGATTGATAGAAGGAGTTGAAAATGATGATTAAAGAAATAATATGACCTTCATCCCGCCAAGCCACATAGGAGTCTGAAAGCCTCAGTACCTCAGTCACACAGCACGTTAAGCCGTCGGTTATGAGCATTATCCACAACATGTTAAGCAATAGGTCTACGCTATCATCGATATCACTAACAAAAAGTTGTTTTGATTTTGCCATATTTATTCGGTCTGACCGCATGTCTTGCATCAACACCGCCATGAATACTTGTCATACTTAATACACAGTTGGTTTTCCTCGGGTAAAAAGAGTTGCCTATGTTAAGGAAGAACAAACAAACAGACATACTTTTTTTTACATTTATAATATTAGTGAGAATAGTACAGTGAGGATAAATAAAATAATGTATGCCCAATCGTATGTTTTGCTAAGTTTTTTCTCCGAAGTCAGACTACAAGACCCGTCGTCGTCCCAATAATTTCGTACAAGGCAATCTTGATTAAAGATACAAAAATATCGCTTCATCATTGTGAGAACATTCGCACAGACCAAGTGCCACGGTATCTGATGCACTTACGTTCAAATTTTGATCGATCAGGTTAACTTACTGTACTTATGTATACATACATAAGTACAGTAAGTTACCCTTAAAGTATCTATTTTAAATATATTAATTAATTAACCATTAAATTATTGCGTATCACAAATGATCTTGTATTACTATTAGTTATAACAAATGCACAATTTCAAATATAATGATATGTATTAAATAATTGGCAATATTGACAGTAACCGATTTACCAAACCAAAGAATTAGTGTAGCGAAACTGAAGTTTAACTATTAGTCACTCCAAATCTTTATCTTGTATCATTAACTACCGCACAGTATTTGAGATTATTAAATAAAACTGTTTATTTATATATTTTTATTAGGTCTAGCGTATAATTACACGTATTTTGGATTAAAATATTGTCTCTGATTACTAATAACACATTATTCCACTTATAGTAACAGCATTGCCAATTTGTTTTGCACGATAACTTATTATAAAGAAATCCAACTTACAACAGTTACCTAGTTTTTTTCAACCAACTTAAAAAAGGAGGTTCTCAATGTTTTTTTACATTTGTTATTCGATTACTGCGCCAATTATAAACTGATTTTGATGATACCTTTTTTATTTGGTACGTTATACTTTAGCACCAGTTTAATTTGGTGAAGATTTATTGGAGGGATCCTGGAGAAATATTATGGGCACACCTATAGCAATTTCAGTAATTTTTCAAGGAACTTGTGCATCTTCTTTCAATAAGCACCATATGGTCAAGTGAAAATGAAAAGAGTCCTGAAAGTTAATCAGCTACACACAATCCGAAAAAAATAAGTGTCTTGCGATGCGATGAGATTATTTGTAAATAATAATTAAATTGCATCTAATTATACCGTGAAAAGTAAGAGGCTTCTATTCCTCAAATTACTGAAGCCTATAAAAAAAAAACAACTCGATAAGTGAAGTATTTCGCGCGTGACGACAAGATACGGGATCCGCACATACAGACACACGGACGTCCAAGACAGAACTTTTTTAAACAATTTTTTAATTAGTTTCAATGATAAAAAGAGATTTAAAAATATCATGAGTGGTAAAAATAATGTTTTTTCTCAACATTTGTCTATTTATATTCACTTATAAAAGCAATAAATAATAAAAAAAGTATCATTTTTAAGTTGGAGAATCATTTGGTGTGCGTAAACTGACAGTAATACCCACCTCAACGCTTCGCTTATGAGGCGTGCAATAGTTCGTGAGCACAATTTCCGAAATATGTCCTTATGTGGTCTGTAGAATACCGATAAACTTGTATCCTCCTTGCGACCACGATCAAGACTTTGTGTTCATTTCATCGTTATAACTTGGTCGGCCGCCGGCTTCTTAATGATACGTGATAGGTACAATTTTAATTCAGCAGCATGGTATTTTTCGGAGGTAAGACAGATAGATAAAAAATACTTTATTTCGTTCAATCTAACCGAACTTTCTTAGTTGAGCATGGAAATAATTACAAATTTCAATTAATTAACTCGTGCACAATCTCGATGTAGACATTAAATAAAGTGATCAGTCGTAAAGCTGGCGAAATTGACAGTAATCGATTCAGCGAACCAAAGAATTAGTGTAATGAAGCTGAAGTTGTACTATTAGTCAATCGAAATCTTTATCTTGTATAATTTCGCAATACCTTCGATCAATATATACTAGATATGATGTCAGTCACCAAAAGTGTCCGTGAATAAGATCTCAGTGAAAGTTCGAGAAACTATAATTTCATTATTTTGTTAATGAGAACACCAATGCAAGTGTACTTGACTTTAAAGAAGCAATGAAATACCTTCATCATCATCATCATCATATCAACCCATTACTGGCGCACTATAGCTCACGGATCTCCTCTCACCTTGAGAAGGGGGTTCAGGCCGTAGTCCACCACGCTGGCCCAGCTGGCCGATAAATGGAGAATCAATAGAAATGGAGAATTCCACAGGTTTTCTAGGAGTTACCTTGGATTATAAGCTACAGCGGGGTGCCCATATCGAGACTAGCGGGTAAGCTCAGCTTAGCTGCTTATGCTGTCAGAAAAATTAGACAGTTAACAGATGTTGAAACTGCTAGGCTTGTTTATTTTGCATACTTCCATAGTGTAATGTCGTATGGGATCTTGTTATAGAAACTATATTTACACTACAGAAAAGAGCTGTGCGGATCGATATATAAACTTAGATCACGCGAATCCCTTCGTACCAAATTTAAAGAAATAGGTATACTTACAGTAGCCTCGCAATATATTTATAATAATATAATCTTTATTGAACAAAACATAAGTAATCATAAACAAAAAGTCAATATAAACAGTCGACTAACTAGACACGGACATAAATTAGTGATATCTGCATATCGTCTGAGAAAAGTACAGAAATCCTTTGTGGGGATGGGTTTGGTGCTTTTATAACATTATTAAAGGTAATATTAGATCTACCTTTACCTAAGTTTAAACAATATTATATATCAAAACACATTTAACAAATCGTGGTTACTACACGATTGATGAATTCCTTAACGACAAGGCTGCTTGGAAGCGGGCCACTCGCACGCTCTCATCTCTCACAAAACAGAAAAATTCTAAAGATTGTTAATCTTTAAAATGATGTTGGAAAAGAGTAATCTGCTGAGTTTCTTGCCGGCTCTTCTCAGTGGAATCTGCCTTCCGAACCGGTGGTAGAGTCACTACAAACCGACTGACTTGACGTTTCAAAAGTGCTTATTAATTAGGCCTACTTGAAATAAATGAATTTTGAATTATTTTGAATTTTGATTGACTATGTTAATGATAAAAAAAATCAAGAACCACCCAGCTTAGCGAACCAATTAAAACTTCCGGTCCAAAGTCCGCGCTGTCCGTTTGTCCAAAACGACATAAAAGGCGGTGCGTAGGCGCACTCTGCCTCAGACCTAATATGGTGGGCTCGTGAATAATGCTACTAATAAACGTACTAGAACAACTCCAGCTGAATATTGTTGTTCATTTGAATTTGGAACTAGTTGTTTGGGTTTGTGGGACTTCGGCTTCTCTATTGTTGGTACCGAGTTCGATTATCAACTCTCTAGCGGTAGCCCGCGACTTCGTCTGCATATAAAACAACCTTAAAAGACAGTTACTAATTTATAGCACAATTCTGTCTAATCGCTTTGGTGTACTTTAACCGTTTACGCATTGGTGGTAGCGTAATGTTTTATAGCCTAAGCCTAAAGCCTTCCTAGATAAATGGACTATACAAAACAAAAAGACTATTACAAGTCAAACCAGTAGTTTCTGAGGTTTTGACGGCCGATTGGCGCAGTCGGCAGCGACCCTGCTTTCTGACGCCAAGGCAATGATTTCGATTCCCACAACTGGATAATATTTGTGTGATGAATATGAATGTTTTTCAGTGTCCGGGTGTTTATCTTTGTATTATAAGTATTTATGTATATTATTCATAAAAATTATTCATCAGTTATCTTAGTACCCATAACACAAGCTACGCTTACTTTGGGACTAGATGGCAATGTGTATATTGTCCGTAGTATATTAAAAATATATTATATTGTTATATTATTAGGGCGTTCAACCAAATAAACTTAGTTTCATATAAATGTTAAGTATAGATTACCGGCCCACTACAGCTGGTGTCCTCCCAAAATGAGAAGGGTTTAGTTAGCGAAGATTTATAGATCTTATTTTCTCACCTTAGAGTGCATCATGAATTACATAGCATCCAAACGAGTAGCATAGGCAGGAGACAAAAATAATATCCCCGATTACTTATATACCCTGACAAGCGATAAAATTAACGTGTCCTTTCTTCTCACAACGGGGAATACGTGTTTTTTACACCTGTTTATTTCCTGTACCGATGCTCGGAGAGTTGATAAAGCTGTGCGAGAACAAAAAACTATGCTATCAACCAGTGGCTGCACTGAGTTTCTTACCAGGGTATGCATACAGCAGGAAAATTGCATAAAACGCCAAAAATTCGCCTCCTATACGAGTTATATATCAATTTTAGGGTAGGCAGTGCTTTTGTGCATGTATGAGGTGCACGCCACTGCTACTACGCTTATACAGGGCTAAATAAAAAATTCCAGAAACTCTCGGCCTTGTAGTTCCTATCCATAAACTAACAACTTTATCTCTACGACTTTTCAAAATTCAGTATTAATTTATTTCATCCAAAAAATTGTTTCTGTAAAGTGACATTACACTGTGAAACCCAATACATTTTATTTGACAACGTCGCGAAGTTGGGTCAATGACCGCAGATAGAGTCGTGGTTCGCGTGCTGTTGCCGATGTTACATTGCAGAGTAGTCACAAGTAGAGTATCTATGTAAAATATTAAATCGTACTTTTTTTTTATTTCATTACAAGTTAGCCCTTGACAGCAATCTCCTTGTGGTAAGTGATGATTCAGTCTAAGATGGTAGCGGGGTAGCTTGACAGGTAGTACGGTAGTTATACGCGACATCGCCGGTACACTAAATCGCTTAGCGGCACGTCTTTGTCGGTAAATAAATGAGAAAGTTTGTATGGATGGACGAATGTTTGTTACTCTTTCACGCAAATACTACTAAACCGATTTGAATGAATTGTAATGGAGATAGATTATACCCTGGATTAACACATACGCTGCTTTTTATCCCGGGAAAATGTACGGTTCCCGCAGACTCATGCATAACCAAAAAAACTGGGTACGAAGCCGCGGGTAACAGCTGGTATTTCATTTTCACAAACATTCGACTTTCGAATTCGAATTTGACTTAAGAATTATTCATTGTAAAGTCAACATCTCCTGAGGATGCTCCGGTTTCGGAGCGAAACGTGCGTAGAGGGTACATTGCCGAAGATCTGTTTGGTGTGGAGTGTCAGGATTGAAGAAATTATAAATTTCACCATACAGATTCCCCTGCTTGTCGCGGAGTAGCAAGCTTAAGCTTAAAGTTCATAATATATCTTGGATTTCCGCAAAGTAACGCCTGCTTCGATCCAATACAAACTTTCGAATTAAAAAAAGTCGAAGAACAAAAGTTGTTAGTTTTAATGTAAGCAACAACAGACCCAGAGATTTTTGGTATGTTTTATTTAACTTTGTATTTAGGCTATGGCCGTATTTAAATACTTAGTTTTTTTTAAATTATATTCAGGCATGAAGCTGCCAGTCATCCGAACTTAGGCGTTCAGCTCGACGTGTTTGAAGAGCAGAGGGAGAGCGATGAGGCTCAGGGCCCCGGAGGGATCAATCTCAACTCACACCTCGATGTCTTCTACGCCATCTTGAAACAGGTCGGTAAAACTTGCTTGGAAACCACATTTCTCTCACTTGCTTGGAAAAAGCTTCAATAAATTATTTTTTCTCTTTCTTTAGGCTCATGGCTTAATCAATTAATTATTTTTATGTCAGTTCTGCACATGTATCGAAACACATTTTTTATTTAATTTGCGAAATAAAATTAATTTAAAAATTGAAACCCCCGACACGTAATGTGCTAAAGTTAAATAAAAAATAATTCACTAGGTCCATTCCAGTCAGAGGTACCTGTCTCCTCACAACTTTCCTCATCAATTTCTCTTCTTGGTTACTTGAAAGAGATCGCTGTAGCGATAAGGCCGCCAAATTGTATCTTCACTTTTATCTCTCTTTTGTGTTTTCAGTTATTTTTTATTCTTTTTTGTTTTCTATGTTGTGAATAAAAAATTGTGTTTATTTTTATATTCATTCTAAGCCATTGATCAGACAAAAAAATAGTCTAATAAATTACTTATAAGTAATTTTACAGTTTTTAGTTTTACCACTTCTCAAATGCCACACCCACTTCCGCTGCCACGCCCAACTGCCACACTCATAGCTATACCCATAGCCACACTCACAGCCCCTCCAACTGCCAATCCCATAACTACTCTAACCTAACCCTACAGCCACTCCCATATTGCCACTCGCAGTGCCACACCAACTAACACAGCCCTTGTTAAGTTTTATTAAAAATTCATTAAGAAGTTTTTACGCGAAAGAGTAACAAACGTCAATTTAATATAAAGGAATTTATAGATTGCGTACAAATAAATTATCGCTTTATTTTGTCCAGGTTTCAGACACACCTCAAGAAATCCCATTCTTGAGCATTCTCCAGCACTTACTACGAATAGACCCAAAAGAGGCAGTCAGTGATATAGTATGGGACACAGCTGAGACGTTGGTTCATAGGGCCACTCTTTTGGAGACCAGGGAAGATGCTGCCAAACTCCTCAGAGCACCTAGTGTACAGGTTAGTATTTCGAATATTTAAGTAGTAATTGAGCTTTTTGCGACAGAGCTCATCCGGGGTAGTACTACTGCTATGTATATTTCTGCCGCCAAGAACAACGTTATGTTCTGTTCAGGTATCGGTTTAAAAAACCCTTGTATGAAACATAATCTGACGACCGGCGCAGTGGGCCGACTGCTTTCTGAGTCCACGGCCGGGGGTTCGTTTCCCACTACTGGAAAATGTTTGCGTGATGAGCAGAAATGTTTTTCAGTGTCTGGGTGTTTATGTGTATATTCTATGTATATTATTCATAAAAATATTCATCAAACATCTTAGTAGCGATAACACTAGCTACGCTTACTTTGGGGCTAGATGGTTATGTGTGTATAGTCGTAGTATATTTATTTCTATTTATTTATTTAATAGAAGAAATACAAATTTTAACGAGACACAATTACAATGGCAGAATGCAGATATTGCAGATAAGGGATACCTTGGTAGTGGAATAAGAAAAGAAATGCTCATTTCAGGCAAAAGTGGGGTGCACATGCCAACACAGAGACCTCTCGGGGTCAAATCGCAAGCAAAGTCTGCAGCGAGCACTGTCGCCACCACCGCCGCCGCCGCCGCCAGCGCCAACGCCAGCGCCGCCACCACCAGGTAAAAAAACAATGGCTACATCTAGTGGTAGATTGAGAAATTAATGTTTATTAAAGGAGCGCAGTGGCACTTTTCTAGGTTATGTGCGTTTTGAGTAATTAAACTATCACTTACTTCGCCGGTGAAGGAAAACATCGTGAGGAAACCTGGATGCCTGAGAGATCTACATAATGTTCTCAAAGTTATGTGGAGTCCACCAATCCGCAATGGGCCAGCGTGGCAGACTACGGCATTAACCCCTTCTCATTGTGGGAGGAGACCCACATATGTGATAGGATTAAACAAACGATATAAAATTTTGTATGTGAATTATTGCTCTAACCACCAAAAGTTTGGAAAATCCAAAAGTGCACGCCTCATAATCTAATATTTTTCACAATAAAATTGAATTTTTTTTAGCTGAAACTTTCAATGCTCATTACAAATTTTTTTTTTCATATTAATTATTATTCATTTTTTGTAAACAAGACACGGGAATGTCATAATGATTGCACATTGAAAGTTACAATTAATATTAGCTAGAATAATTACATGGAAATTTAACGACAGTGAATTGAACGATCATATTAACTAAGAAATTATGTCGTGTGACTTTAGATAATTAAAAAAAAATTATTCCGATACGATCATTTTTTCGACCAATTTTGATGCCACATACACCCGTCCATACACGGACATCCAGAAGAGATTATGTTTAATGTTATTATTTACTATGTTAAACAAAAAAATTGTTATTGAAATGTATTTTATGTGCCTGACAAATTATTTGACTTGATATTAGTGTACTCAAATTAACCTGTAAGTGCAATATAAATAACAAAAAATCAATTTCAGTTTCGAGAAAACTGCTTTTTTTGAAATGTCGAGAGTAGAGCACAACCTCAACGCTTCGCTTATGAGGCGTGCAATATAGTTTTAAATGATAATGTGAGATGAAGACAATTAATTTTCCAAACCTCCTTTTAAGACTAACAGGAAAAACACCAAAAATAACATAAACCAGTTGTAAATTGCATGCAAAATTAAATGACGAGTTTTAATCGTCATTAGGCACAGAGTTATAAAAGTTTTAGAGTAAAACCAGCCCAAGTACAAAAAAGTCATGTAGTATTTCATCTTTTCCAGTTGCTCCCCCGCCTCTACCGCCCGCGCCCCCTGCACCCCCTGCTCCGCCCGTACCACGCGGTGCGCCACCTCCCCCGCCCCCCGTAGCCCCCACACCGCCCCCCGCACCAACGCTAAACATAAAGCTGCCCCAACAGGAGACACCACTGCCAAAGACTAAGATGAAGACGATCAATTGGAACAAAATACCCAGCAATAAAGTAAGTGGTTTTATGCCTGGGAATTCCTTACAATAGCCCAGTCACTTCAGTATAAAAAGGGTTCAACCTCCGAATCAGAGATAATAAGCTGAATTTTCGCATATGTTTCTTCATTTTGGCGTTCTTAAGCCTAACAAAATATGTCAGCGTCGGAAGTAGTTGGAAGTCAAATATTATTAAATTAATTCTATATTAAAAATACGTGAAATGTTATTAAATACCATGAAACTGATAAATGATATAAATTATTCAAAATTCAAGGTAGTTTTCAGATATTCAAGGTTGACATTCCATTACAGTCCGTGCATTACGCTAAAAAAGTTTAAATTTTTATACCTTTCAGATTATATTAGACTTTTGAGACTACTCTTAGAACGCCAACATGAAGTTATACCTAAATACGGTATATATATACGAAAATTCAGCTCTCATTTCGAAGTTGATCGCTAATTTGACTGGAATTTATGGCCAAAACCAGAGCTTGGAAGTTCAGCTCGCTGTAAAAGAAGATGACCTATATGTTATATTTTTTCATATTCATATTCATTTCATTCTCAAAAATATTTAAATTAGGCTGCGTTCATTGATTAACAGATGTGCAATATTAATTATGAATGTCTCGTCATTTTCCAGGTCGTTGGCCAAAACAACATTTGGTCAATAGTAGCATCGAGTCATAAGCATTCGCCAAAGACGGAATTGGACTGGAGTGAAATCGAAGGACTTTTCTGCCAACAGGTATTTTTGTACTCATCACCCGTGGATCCCATGTTTGTTAATAGGTTCTGATTACCCCTTAATTATAAATACCCAACAAAATGTGGTGGCTACTTCAGTGGGCGTAACTATGCAACCAAGAGTTTCGGGGCAAAAATTAACTTGGGATCATGCCAGCCCTCTTCACAGGAACAGGTCTCTTCTCAGAATGAGCAGGGTTTAGGCGGTAGTCCACCACGCTAGCAAAGTGCGTATTGGTGGACTTCACACAAATTTGAGAACGTTATAGAGACCTCTCAGGCATGCAGGTTTCCTCACGATGTTTTCCTTCACCGTAAAACCGAGTGAGAGAGATAGAGAGATATTTAATTGTCTAAATCGCACATAACCACGATTACAATAGCAGAATGCAGATAAGGGATACCTTGGTAGTGGAATAAGAAAAGAAATTCTCATTTCAGGCAAAAGTGTATAAGAGGGGCGTTACGGGTATCAAACTGAATCCACCCGATAGAGAATCTCCACAAGGCTTAACAGCTTTATCATTAATGACCCATTACACGTCCACTCCAGGACACGTGTCACCTCTCAGAATAAAAAGGGTTGATGCGGTAGTCCACCACATTGGCCAAGTGCGTTCACACACTTTTGAGAATGTTATGGAGATCTCTCGGGCATGCAGATTTCCTCCTGTTTTCCTTTACCGTTAAACCAATATTTAATCGCTTTAAACGCACATAACTTAGAGGTGGTGAAATTTGCACCCCGAAAGATAAGCCAAAGCCAACCACTGGGCTATCACAGCTTTCAAAGATGATATAGAACATGTAAATCATAAATTTCCAGGTACAACCAACAGGTTCAGCCGGCTCCTCACCTCGCCTCGGCCGAAGTCCTATTTGTGATAGTTCCGGAGAAAGAAAACCAAGAAAGGAGCCTTCAGAAATCACACTCCTGGATGGCAAGCGGAGCCTCAATGTCAATATATTCCTGAAGCAGTTCCGAAGGTTAGAAATAAGATCTGATGAATATGATACGATAACTCACAAGTTAGAAAAAATCTAAATATTGTTAAACTTTAAATTATGTTGAAAAAGAGGAATCTGCTAAGTTTCTTGCCGGCTCTTCTCGGTAGAATCTGTCTTCTGAACCGGTGGTAGAGTCACTACAAACAGACTGTTTTGGCATTTCAAAGGTGCTTATAAACTAGGCCTACTTGAATAAATGAACTTTGAGTTTTTTCGAATTTTGATGAATTTGATAAGTATGGGAAAGTGTGTGTTATCTGTTTGCTACTTTGACAATTCTAATTTATATATTAATGCCAGAAATTATTCCAGATACTGGGTTTTTTTCTCAAAAATTCTCAGTACCCGTCCCTTATTACTGATTTGTTAATAGTTGTTAGAGTCCACCAACCCGCATTGGAGCAGCGTGGTGGGTGGGCTTCAAACTGCTTACCTTTCCTTGCTGGGCACAGGACTTCTCTATCATAGGATAAAGGAATTATCCTATGATAGAGAAGTCCTGTGCCCAGCAAGGAAAGGTTTATACGCTGATGATGAGCCGTCTGTCCCAGTTATTAACACTGTTTTGCCATAATAGTTGTTAGAGCCCACCATTCCGCATTGGTGGTGCTACAATCCCGTATTAGAGGCTTTAGACGCTAATACGCCGATGAACTTTTACGACGGTGATAAACTTTTTATTATTTTCAGTTCTAACGACGACATAATCCAGCTTATTCGCGAAGGCTCCCACGACGACATCGGTACTGAGAAGCTGCGCGGACTTCTCAAGATTCTACCTGAGATAGACGAGTGCGAGATGCTTAAATCGTTCAGCGGTGACGTCACCAAACTGGGCAACGCGGAGAAGTTCCTTATGGAACTCATTCAGCTGCCTAAGTAAGTATAAATATAGTGTAATGATCTTATTGGCCGATTGGCGCAGTCTGCAGCGACTTTGCTTCCTGAGTCCAAGGCTGTAAATCCCAGGACTGGAAAATATTTGTGTGATTGGCATGAATGTGTGTCTGGGTGTTTATATATTATAAGTATTTATGTATATTATTAATAAAAATATTCATCAATCAACTTAGTACCCATAACACAAGCTACGCTTACTTTGGGGCTATATGGCGATGTGTGTATTGTCATAGTAGTATATTTATTTATTTATTAGCTCTTCTTAATGTATTCAGTCTGTGGCATACTTTTTCCCCGAACGGATGAACCGATTTTAATTTAAATTTTTTGTTTGAAAAGAAAAGTTTGGTCCAATGACTTTTTTTTTCTCTTTTATTTTACTACTTTAATTTTGTTTATTTAAAAAATTCCTTTATTTCCATGTTATTTTTGCTTATTTGTACAAAACCTTTATAAACGCGGACGAAGACCACGGGAGACGGTTACTTTATAAAAAAAAAAAAACATTTATACAATAAATTAATAGTTAATTAATAGTAAAGTTTATTATATGTATATATTATATATATATAGGTATATATGTTAAAATATGCACCGCCTACCTCTCTTCTTGAGCTGTGTTTAACGCCTTTGGTTACCTGGAAGAGATCGCTATGTAACGATAAGGCTGCCAAATTGTATACTTTTTGTTAAATTTTTATTTATAATTTTTATATGTTTATGTGGTGTACAATAAAAGTGTATTCATTCATTCATTCATTCATTAAACATTAAACATTTATAATTTTTTTCATTTCAGTTACAAACTACGGATAGAATGTATGCTGCTAAAAGAAGAATGGGCATCGACAGCTGGGTATCTTGAGAGTGCCATCAACGCGATATTGGTTGCTGGGGACGATCTGACGTCATCTAGAGCCATACAGGTTTGTTTAAAGAAATACACCTGCAACTTTTGGTCACCCCTGGCGGTGAGCTAAAACTATAAATTCCTTCTGAATTAGGATACCTTCTTCACTTGGCCACTTTTCAGCCACCGTACGGATCGTCGGGTGTGGTTGATGAAAATCGGTACAAGATGGTCGCCGCTAAAAAATGGCGGATTACATATTTTTTACAACTCCCGCAACATGCGAATTAATAGGCTTGACTTTTTTAATTTACGTTTACGTTTTTTTTTTTTATTTATCATTTCATCGTTATCATCACTTCAACCGATTGAAGTCCAAGGTATTTTGTCTTGGAGTTCCAATATCCACGGTCCTGGGACCACTTGTTTCCAGCGGCTCCCAGCAAATCGTTTGATGTTGTCTGTCCACCTCGTTGGGGTCGACCAACGCTGAGTTTACCTGTGCGGGGTCACTATTCTAGCACCTTGGGACCCCAACGTCCATCGGTTCTCCGAGCTATGTGCCAACCCATATCCACTTAAGCTGTGCGACTCGCTGAGCTATTTCCGTAACTCTGGTTCTTCGAAGGATCTCCTCATTTCTGATTTGATCACGTAGAGATTGCTCTCTCCATCGTGCACTGATTGACTCTGCGCTTTCTAATGAGACCCATAAGAATTTCTCATTTAGTTTTAAATTATTTGTTGTAGGAAATCCTCTACATAGCGTTAATAGCTGGCAACTTCCTGAACGCAGGCGGCTACGCAGGCGGCGCCGCGGGCGTTAAGCTGTCGTCCTTGCAAAAGCTCTCCGACATACGCGCAAACAAACCCGGCATGAATTTGATGCATTACGTAGCTATGGTGAGCTTAATATCATTTCTTTTATTTTCGTAGCTATGGTAAGTTTAATATCATTTCTTTTATTTTACGTAGCTATGGTGAGTTGAATATCATTTATTTTTTATTACTCATGAGGCATAAGTAGTATCTTAGTACTCGCTGTTGCGGTTGAAAAAGAGCTGTTTGCCCATTTTAAAATGACGCGTGAGTTTTTTCGTAACACGCAAATTGTACTTAGCACACGCAAACTATCCCTGTCGCACGCAAAATGACGTTGACAACATCGCATGGGTTGCAGATACTATTTGACGTTTTCAAATTGATCAAATGTGACAATTTATTTGAACGAAAGTAAAAATAATTAATTAATATTGAGCTGTTTAATTCTACGCATTGATTGTTCCAAATGAATTTATTATATTTTGTTAATTAATATTAATTAATTTGTATTAATTGTTTAAATTATATTTGTTTCTTTTTTTTTAAAACTTTTCATCCGTTTTTTGGGACTTGGGATTTTGTGCCCACATATATCTACGCATTTGTAATAAAAAATAGTATCTGCAACCCGTGCGATGTTGTCGATTGCCCTTATCGCTTGAAACTCATCGCACTTGTTGCACAATATACTATTAATTTACTTAGCTTTGGTGGGCTTAATATCAGTTCGTTAATTTTATTCCACTAAAAGATAGCGCAGTGGATCTTAGCTTAGTGCAGGGGTACCCAACCTGGGTGCCGTAGAAAGTACATAGGCGCTCCGTATTCTGTACTTAAAAAATCAAGTTTTTTTATTTGATACATTTTGTGCAGAGGTGTCACGGCTTGTTTCACGCTTTGAAAAATTGTGTGGGGATCACCAAGCTCAGCCATCCCATTGTAGGGTAGTTTTATTTTTCTTCATTCTTTGTTAATAAAATTATTTATTACGGTTTTTATTAGTTTAATAGATGTTTTACTTTTTGCGCCTAACTAACAAGTGCCTATCTATTTTAACTAGCCAAGGGTGCGTGTACCGTAACACATTTCTTTACGTGTAAGTGCGCCGCTCGCTTAAAAAGGTTGAGAACCCCTGGATTTGTGGATAAGGTTTCAGCTTCCTTTTCGGAGGGACCGAGTTCGATACCTCTTAAATTTTTAATTTTAACAAACTAAATACAAAAACAACGTCAGGAAATTTCACTAGTAACTTCGGGCTAGTTTAGCAATAATGACAATAAGACCGCCGTTGCATACCAATATTTGTTAAAATTTATTAATTTGTCATTTGTGTTGTTTCTTTTTGGTGTGCAAAACTGCGCGAAACCTTACCGATGCGATTTTGGCCTAAAACCTTAAGGTCATATGGTGGGACGAGACCTATGCCCTGGTTGATATGATGAAAGTGTTTACCCACCTATCTATCTAGTTCTTAGAATTTCATGATAGAAAAACCGTAAACTCACTGGCCCGATTCGATCCCGAGCCCCATGAGCAATCGAACGAGGTAGTTGAAACATAGAATGAAAGGGTTTAAAATTGTTTGCAGCAAGCGGAACGCAAGAACAAAGAGCTGATACATTTCGCTGACGACATCAGAGTGCTGGAAGAGGCGTCTAAAGCGAGCGTGGAACAGTTGCATAATGAGATCAACACTCTCTCTCAGCGTATCAGCACTCTCAAGAGAGACATACAGTCGACCACGCATCTTGATATCAAGGAGCAGATGTGGGACTTCTTACAGGTACTTACATAATACGTTTAACACTTAACGTACGTAACGTTTTGGACAGCCGGTTAGCGCAGTGGGCAGCGAGCCTGCTTTCTGAGACCAAGGCCGTGGGTTCGATTCCCACAACTGGAAAATGTTTCTGTTTTTCAGTGTCTGGGTGTTTATTTGTATTTTACAAGTATTAATGTATATTGTTCTTAAAATTATTCATCAGTCATTATACTACCCATAACAAGCTACGCTTACTTTGGGGCTAGATGGCGGTGTGTGTATTGTCGTAGTATATTTATTTATGTTTATAAAAAAAAAATAAGTTTTTTTTTACATAACTTATATTTTGGAGTTTACTCCTTAAGAATCGATTTTCATATATAAGACGCCCGGTATGAGAAAAATGTGAGGAGTAAAATCTACTGATGAATGACCTCGTTACGTTTTCGCTTTGCGACGTTGCATGCCCGGCAACTGTGATGCGCAAACATGCAACGTCGCTTTCGTTAAATTAACTTATTTTTCCTATTTAAGTTACCAATGAAACCGAATATTATCTAGGTAAAGAAACAAACACAAATATATGGCACAGAGTGAGATAGAAAACATTAAACATTTTTTTTTCCTATTCTTGTTAGTTAGCATGGAAACTAAATAATAAACATTACATTTATCCTAATAGTTCTGATACTCTACATCCACCTCAATCTCCCGTAGGCTACTTTTAAGAAGTTACACTTCCGCCGTGTGTGAATAAATTGCACAGGATTTTTAATTTACCCTTTCATATGGTATTAATCTTTATTCAGCTAAATAAACTCTTTTTGTGTATGTTTCGACAATCGTACTTAAGGAGTAAACTCCAGTCGTGCGTCGGAGCTGACACACAATTTTTCAGTTTAAGGTATGTTAGTCATGCTAGACTGTAAGAATTAAAACCTATACAAATTACTCAGGTTGCTGAAAGAGAAGTATCAGCTCTTAACAAAGACATGGAAGAAGTCGAGAGCATGAGGAAACAGCTTGCAGAATTCTTTTGTGAAGATCCCGTTTCATTCAAACTTGAAGAATGCTTTAAGGTAACTCTTGTTCTGTTCTATGAATTTCTTTATTATTTGAATTACGAAATAGATAGCGCATATTCATGGGCGTACCGAGAGGGGGGAAGAGGGGGGCAGCATGCAAATTCAGCAGAAAGTGTATGAACTCTCTTACAAAATGTTTGGCGGCCAAGGCCTGGCAGACAGACAAAAATTTAAAAAATACAGTTTTGGCTTCACAAATACACAGTATAAACAGTATTTTGTAGACAGTATTTAAATAAACAGTATTTTGTATGTCAAAACATTTCATTTATACTAAACTCGACGAATATTCGAAAACATAATCACATATTTAAAAAAAAATATGCAAATTGCAACGGTGCTGAAATCTGAAATCAAATCCGATCATGTTACGCTCTTATGTACAAACCAATTACCAGAGTATACCAGGTATATTAAAAATGTAGTGTAGACAGTGCTTTTACGCATTAATGAAGTGCACGCCACTGCAAATGAGACAGATATTATATGCTCCTATCAGTAGCCAGCTTGTGTAAAGTTAATGAATGAATGAATGAATACACTTTTATTGTACACCAAAGAAAAAAAGTAGTTACAGAGATATAAATACATATAAAGAGAGTACAATTTGGTGGCCTTATCGCTACATAGCGATTTCTTCCAGGCAACCAATGGCGTAAAAGGAAAAAACATAGAAAAGAGGTAGGTAGTGCAATAAATAATATTTAAAATTATACAAATATATAAATAAAATATATATATCTATATAAATATAACTATAATATAAATGCATATTCTTGCAGATATTCGTAACGTTCTGCAGCAAGTTCCGTTCAGCGGTGAGCGATAATGAGAGGCGGAGGGTGCACGAGGAACAAGCGGCCGCTAGGAGAAGAGCGCGGGACCAAGTGGCGATCAACGTCGCTAAAACTAGGGCAGGTTCGTTGTGCTTTTATTTATTCCACTGCAAGAAGAAGAAGAAATACACACACACACACACTTAGAACAACAATTATCATCGCTATGAATGAATGAATGAATGAATACACTTTTATTGTACACCAAAGAAAAAAAGTAGTTACAGAGATATAAATACATATCAAGAGAGTACAATTTGGTGGCCTCATCGCTACATAGCGATTTCTTCCAGGCAACCAATGGCGTAAAAGGAAAAAAAACATAGAAAAGATGTTGAGGTAGGTTGTGCAATAAATAAGATTTAAAATTATACAAATATATAAATAAAATATATATATATAAATATAACTACAATATATGTATATATATAAATATATTACATATAAAATCGCTATGTAGCGATAAAGCCGTAAAATTGTATCCTCTATCTAACTTTCTCTATGTATTGTTACGTGCTCGGGTTCCTTTTTTTGGAATATAACACCTGTTACATCGTGTAAGACTTAATTCTTCTATGCAGTACAACGTTCCAGCACACTTCCGATCGCAGGTCAATCGAGATTTTTTATTTTTGTTTGTGTGCAAAAAAATAATTTTCTTTTATTCATTTATTACTATCAACCCATTTTCTGGCACATTACACGTGTAACCGAATAACAGAGTTTTAGTCCACGCACGTCTTAGTCCTAGTATAACCTACCCTAGGTTAGGCACGGCCGAAGCCTCCTGCCATACCAGAAACTTAATACCCAATTAACTAACGCCGGAATCGCACCGGGTTACCCCCACTTAAAAACCACTGCGCTCAGAACTGCTCCAGTCATGTCGCCAAAGTCGTCCAGATGAACAAATATGGTGGTAGTATTTCCCTCTCTGTCACAAAAAGCTCATCATCATATTAATCCGTTACCAGCCACTACAAGTCAAGGGTCTCCTTCTACAATAAGAATTTACGCCGTAGTCCACCACGCTGGCCCAGTGCGGATTCGTGGATTTTACACGTCTTTGCAAACATTATGGAGAACTCCCAGGCATGCAGGTTTCCTCACGAAACAAAACACCTATTTCCTTCCTAAACTGACATAACTCCGGAAAGGCGTTCCGGGGACACAACTGGGTCCCCTGAAAGAGAGTCCGAAGCCCTATCCAGGCTATCACCGCTTTATTCATCTATTATATGTTCTATAGGCGGCAGTGTCTGCAGTACGCCAGTGTCGGAGTGTGAATCTCTCATGGAATCCTTGTTGCTGGATATAAGGAACGGTCTCGGAAGGAGGTCTTTGAGGAAGCCACACGATCCGTCACCTTCACCAGGTATTTCTTACTGTTTTTTTGTTAGTTACCAATTATGACATGTTTATTCATTTCATATAAGTTAAGGAACTGGGGATCTTGGCCTGATCGCTTTACGACTAAGCTCATTCCACCAGTGACTGTGGCGCCATCTAGTAGGAAAGGAAAAAAAATTGGCTAAAGGTTTTGGCTAATCTAAGCGAATTGTAGCCAAAGCTCTAATCTAAGTGTTAATAGCCGAGTCACTAGATTATCACCGCTACACTACTTTAAAAAGGAAAGGGCTATTTCTAACACATAGTTTGAAATTATTCATTAGTGATTCCGAAATCGGTGATAGCCTAGCTATAGCTTTTGGCGGACTAAAAAAAAAGTGTGTGTACTTAATATGTACACGCGTTAGAAGTTATACTTCTTTGGCGTAATAAGATAAAAATCTTTTCAAAAATTTTATCTTTCGACTTATTCTACGTTTTTAGAAAAAACGACACTAACGATAGAAAAAAACGTATATAACACAGTCTTATTATAACGATTATCTAGTTAAATAAAGTTTATTTAAATGTAAAAAAATTTACATAATAAACATAATTAAATTTGGAATACTAATAGACGCATTATCGGACAACCAAGTTTCACTCAACCTTAGCTAACATCAGGGTGTCGGTTTTTTGTGGCGGTGTGCGTGCGCATCGTAAATATTCACTGTCATAATTTTTCCCTAACGCGCCAAAAGAAGTATAATTTCAAAAATAGTATGTATCTAACTCACGTGTTACTTGTGCGTTCGCATCGTAAACATTTTCTCTCATCATTTTTTCCTAACGCGGCAGAAGAAGTATAACTTCAAAAATCGTGTGTCTCTAACACGTGTTACTTTGTAACAGATGTAACCCCCACGGGCAGTCTTCGCCGTAGAAGCAGGGCAAGTCCCGGAGACGACGAGGATGGACTACTGGAGTTCTTACGACACTCGTCACCCGCTGCCAACGAGTTGAGAGAGAGGAGCGCTTGGGGAAGCCTCGGTGAGTAAACTATCCCTATCCCTATCCCTATCCCTATCCCTACTAATATTATAAATGTCAATGTAAGTTTGTTTGTTACGCTTTCACGCAAAAACTACTTAACCTACCCTCATGAAACTTTGTACACATATTCTTGGAAGTGTTAGAAGTAATATAGGATACTTTTTATCCCGACATTAAGCTCGGTTCCTTTGGAAGAGGGGATGAAAGTGTTTGACGATTTTACACCATAACTTCGACAAATTATAACCAATTTAAATTATTTTTATGTTCTATAGAGATCATAATATGTTTTTAATTTTGCCCAAACTTTGTTTAATCTGGTAAATGTGGTTGGAGATAGAGGACAGAACTCCTCAGCGGACAGCAGCAAACCCCTCATTTAAGGCTTAGCGATACTGAATACTTCGAATTTTTTTAGTTCAACTAAATTAACTACATCTAAATTGCCACATCAAAAAACAAAATCAAACGCAGACGAAGTCGCGGGCAACAGCTAGTATGCATATAAATAGTACTATATAATTATAATAATAATAATAATAAATATAATAAATATACTACGACAATACACACACCGCCATCTAGCCCCAAAGTAAGCGTAGCTTGTGTTTGTGGTGCTAAGATGACTGATGAATATTTTCTTTTATGAATAATATAGATAAATACTTATAAAATACATATAAACACCCAGACACTGAAAAACATTCCTGTTCATCACACAAACATTTTCCAGTTGTGGGAATCGAACCCACGGCCTATGACCAAGAAAGCAGGGTCGATGCCCACTACGCCAATCGGCCGCCAAATATGCATATATAGTTTTTAAATTTTCGAATTTGGCTACTTTATTTTCTTAATTTATTTTTACATTGACGTCAATATTTAGTGCAATGCGTATAAATGAAAGTGGTTCAAAGTTGTGCCCTAAGGAGTCGGTTACAAAAATACAAGTGAATCTAATATAAAGCGTCTATAAAAAATAATCCAGGACACCTATCATGGTAAACGGTAATAAATCTATATAAAAGTGTAATTAACAGAAGCTGAAGTTTACAATCAATCATATAAAAATGGAAAGAACGACAATCGTCAACAATCGCGACACAAACTTTTATTCTATTTTTTTTATTTTGTTAAATTTATCGATCATGTTAAATAAAACATGTAACTAAACTAATTACTGTAAAGGTCATGCCATGAATAATGACGAGCTTCTGGCTTTATTTCCGCGCTAAACAGCCAGGCTGATCCGTCGCGCAAAAAATGAGCCAGCCCTTCTGTCATCAGATGAGGAATTCAACCACGGCGTCTCGCAAGGTTTTTTTTACTCCATGGCCCCAGGTCTTTACGGCAAACGGGACGAATTAAAAACCTTATGGGTTCCTTGGCTGACCTTCCTCTCTTCTGTAAGCCATTCTACAAACCCGTTTGCCCAGATTGGTCATTATGGGTACACCAGCACAAACTTGGAGAGGCCTTTAGTCCAGCAGTGGACAGTCATATATGCTATTGATGATGTTGAAGGTAGTTCAATTAGTTGCTAGAAGTTATAAAGAAAATATTGACATAACACAACGTTATGACAATATTAATAATGGCCGGTAATGGGTTTTTTCCCCTACGCATTTCACGACACGGTCACCATCACGTCAGGGTCACCACTTTTCCCCTACGCATTTCACAACACGGTCACCATCACGTCGGGGTCACCACTTTTCCCCTACGCATTTCACGACACGGTCACCATTACGTCGGGGTCACCACTTTACCCCTACGCATTTCACGACACGGTCACCATTACGTCGGGGTCACCACTTTACCCCTACGCATTTCACGACACGGTCACCATCACGTCGGGGTCACCACTTTACCAATGCCGTATCGGGGTGTCTAAATGAAACACTTCATAGCACTGGTATTGTTTATTATGCGCACAAACACGACTGCCAATGGAGGCGAGAACGGGCGGACTCCTCGTGTGTCGTCGTGCAATACATTTTGTAGTAATCAGCAAAATTCACTGCACGCACACGTATGTGTCGCTGCAGGTTGATATGATATCAAGCCATTACCGGCCGTATACAGAGCACGGGTCTCCTCCCACAATGTACAGGTTTTAAGCCGTAGTCCGGCACGCTAGCCCAGTTCGGATTGATGTCTTTGAGAAAATTATAGAAAACTTACAGGTTTACAAGTAATATTTTAACTGCTTAAAACACACATAACTTAGAAAATTCAGAGGTTTCGAACTCCCCGAAAGTGAAACCGGAGTCCTAACCACTAGGTTGTTGTGTTTTTTTTAAATTGTTTTTAAATTTTACTTATTTTTTTTTTTCTTGTGTGTTTCTTGTATTGTTTCTAAGTTTGTGCAATAAAGTATTCTAAATAATAAATAAAATAGGCTGTAGGCACTCTAAATGTATGTGACTCCTATTACAGATCGATCTTGGTCGCGTAGAGGCCCGGTCCGCGCGCGTCTTGAAATCCCCGATAGAGAACGAACGGGAGAGAGAGAGAGGCCCGCGTCACCTCGCGCCTCGCCACCTTCCCCTCCGACGACCGCTGTACCGGACAGTACCAACGCTAAGCCCAAGTATGTATTTTGGATGTGAAACTATTAAGTCTACTATAATTTATGTTTACGAGAATTTAGAATAAATTATCTTGGTGTAAGTGAAGAAGGGAATTATTAAAAAAATTTGGTAAATTATTATATATAGAAATAAAAAGACGAATATTTAACTTTGTGTCAGGGAGTGGCGTCAGAAAATTGAATCATGGCTTCGCGCCAGCAGTGAGGACGAGCGTCGGCCGCGCCGTTCACCGCTCAGTCTGCACACTACCGCCCTCCACCGGCGCTCCTTGGAAAACGATTCCGGTAAGCTTTTTTTATCACCATCGTCATCAGAATCGTCTCGATAGAAGATCTCTGAGGAAGCCACACGATCCGTCCCAGGTATTTCTTATTGTATGTATGTTAGTAACTAATGAGATAATGATGAATTATGTATTAGTATGTAGAATTTTGTTAATGTTTTTATAAAAATAATATGTCTTCCAGCCACCCCATGATGTAGCTAAGATGATTTTATAATGTCAAGGTCAAATGTAAGGTACAATATATTTAATGATAACTACTAAAAATATATCTAAATATTAATAGGATTCTAAATACTAGTTCATCATTCATTATTACATCATTACGGGTCTCCAGTCAGAATGAGAAAGGTGCAGAGCTTAGTCTACCACGCTGGCCAAGTGCCAATAGACTACACACACCTTTGAGAACGTTACGGAGATATCTCAGGCATACAGGTCACGATGTTTTCCTTCAGCGCTGAAGCAAGTGCGTTTAAACTTAGAAGATTAAAGAAGTTAGAAAAGTAAGAAATTAAAAAGAAAAGAGAGTTAGAAAATAAAGAAGAATAGAGAGAAACACAGACTGAAGTAGAATGCAATAGCGTAGATATTTACTGAGATTTTATAACAGAAAAATCCAATACCCATATATTTTTTCAATCAATGTGTATGGAAGGGTTTGTGTCAACTTTTTACTAATTTATTTATTGAGAGTACCGGCACGCAAGTTAAACCGAGCCGGCTTAATGCAGACGTCTGCCCTGTTTGACCCTACATTCGTAATCTTAAAGCTCTAGAGCTACGAGGGTTCCAAATGCGCCCTAAAGTAAAAAGAAGCCCCCAACATTGTCTATTCATGTTGGGGGCTTCTTTTCATCTTCATCATATTCGTCTACCAATGGACGTCCACTGCTGGACAAAGGTCTTTTATTGGGAGTTCGTTCAATTACCATGCTTGTTGCGTTTGAGTACAGCTGCGATTTGTACATTACAAATCACCTGTCCACCTTATCGGGGGTTACCAACGATGCATTTGGAAAGGGCCATATGAAGTTGTTAAATTTGATTTAACTTATTCAGAGAGTGAGCGCAGTACGACGCTGGACACGCTGGCCGAAGGACGTGCGGAGTGGCGCCCTTCCGTGCCCACTGACAAGGACCTCGTGCGAGCCATCGAAGCTGTTGAGGGTAAATATATACAAAAGCACTATTGACTGCAACTTCGTTAGCGTTAACACTTTGACGTGTATAGCTATGTTATTCTAACGAACTATGCAAAAATGACAATCTCTTTGAACAAACAAGCTCTATGAAAAAAATAAAAAACCTAGCATTTATAATATTGATAGATATGGATTTATTTTGCATTAAAATAAGTCAAATAATTACAGAGCTCAATGCGAAGTTGTAAATTGACTATCACAAACTTCTTCTACTCTATCACAAATTATTGTATTTATATAATAAGCTATTGAAATTGTTTATTTCTAGATGTTCAACCAAAACCTAAAGAAAGATTACCATGGAGAAAGACGGAGGAAAATGAAGAGATGAGGCGACTGAGAAGGCAACGATCGCGACCGCAAATAGAATCTCCTCAGCCTCTTGTATCCATCACCGAGGAGGAAAAGCGAAAGCTGCCCGATATCACCGTTACCAGAGCTAAAGACCAAAAGACAGACAAGTCCGACAGAGTTGGAATAGATTCAGATAATATAGAAACACCACCAGTGCAAAGGAAAATGTTTAATCCCCCACCAGAAAGAGAACCGTGCCGGAAATTTCATCCTTCCCTTTCAAGTTCTAGTCTCACAGATAAAGCCTCAACTGAAATGAAGGATTTATGCCAAGAAATTTTAGGCGACGGACAGTTCGACAGATTCTCTGCCGCTAGAAGAACGAGGCGGTATAAACGGACTCCAGAATCAAGTTCGCCCGAAGAAGAAAAGAAACCAGATGTCTCACCAGAACTTGTCGCAGAAACTCAGGTGATCAGACCGTCAAAACTAGACATTCAAGCTTCATATCCTGTTGAAACTACTAAAGAAACGGCTGTTGCAAAACCAGTTGAAGAAGTAGTCAAAGAAGAGAAGGAGGTAAGATTAAAACGTTGGCAGGACAGATTAAAAAACCAAAGTACCCAAAGCACAGATAAAACGCCAACCAAAGATAACAAATCGGTGCCATACTCGAGGATGAGGCGGCAGACCTCGATAAATCAGGAGGATGTTCAGAAAGCCATAAGAGAGTTAAAGTCTCCGACGCAGACACCTACGGGGGTATGGTCGAGGAATGCGTATAGAAAATCTATGAACGCAAAGACCGATAGAGCACCTTCCACAGCAGAAAGGACGACGTCACCTCGAATACCGAAAGTTAAAAGTGAACATGAGCTGAATGATGAAGGTTTTGAGGAGACTCAGAGCCTGAATTCGGAGAGCGCATCGCAAGGAGCGTCGTCGGGTTGCAATATGGACTGTGAATCTCCTACGCCGAAGAAAGCTACAGAAATTCCAAAGAAAATTTCTACCAAAGAGACAAAAACGCCCCCCCGAACGCCTTTAGATCCGAAACGCCCTTTCGCGAAACGGGCGAGCTCTTTAAGGGTCGAGAGGTCAACTTCTCGTGCGTCCTTGCGGAGTTCTAGAAGCTCCTTGAACAGTTCCGCGTCAGTTACTACTGTGAAGAGAGCGCCACCGGCTCCAGTGAAACCCGTTCCAAAACCAATTCCAAAGCCAATCTCCAGAATGCCTGCATCTAGGTCTTCTTCGAGCGGGAGTTCTGTAGGTGTCTCCAGACCACCGATGAAGACAACTAACAAAAGTTCAGGGTTCATGAGACCTACTCAAGCTTCTAAAGGAAGGGGAAGTACTCCCCCGAGCGGCTTAAGGCCGAGTGTAAAATAAGAAATCTCATTGGGTCTTTTATTGTGACAAGATTCTTTGATGTCAAGTTGGCCATATTGAAACAAATAAAAGTTGACTTATTCGATAATGCCATTATAAACGGCCAGTGCTGGCGATAGTATTAATACACAAAAGTAACCAACTTTAAACAAAAAAAAAAATTATTGGAACCTTCAGATAAACGGTGCTGAATCTCAACAAAAAATCTGAAGCTTTCAATGACTGAATATAATCTAAGTCTAACACCTAGATCTGTCTAGAATTGAAATTAAAATATAATTTTTAAAAAATGCATTATATTAGAATATTTCTCATTATTTGGCCCGTACGTAAGCTTTACGATTATTTTTTATTTTTAAATTTTTGTAATTGAGAAAATTCCAAAACAGTTAGGTTTACGTTTTTTTTTTTATGTGCCACGATTTTGTACGGGTAATACAGGATTTTTTTGACCACTGCGCAAATTTTATAAGTGGTTTACGCATTATTAATAAAACGTCATATTTCTCCTATATGATCCATATATATTTTTACAATATCCAAGTGTATTGTTCTTTATTTTATGAAGTTAGCGCTCAGTGGCCGCGAGGGCGTTGACTGCAAGAAAACAGCTGACAGCTTTATTAAGGTGACCATAATTATCTGTATCGAAGTTCTAATCATTCATATCGTTAAACTATGTAATGTAAAATAAAAAATATGTACTTGGAACAAAATTACGATCATGCTTGATAACGGTCATAGTTTTATTGTAAATATTTAAATTTGCGCACTGGAAAAAAGTTTTCCTGTATAAACATCTTATTATAAGTGTATACCAGTGATTTAATGTTTAATTAATTTCGGATATAGCTTCCGTGTCATTTGGATAAAGTAATGGTCGATAAAAAAAATCTATCAAAATTTTCCGTCCATGCACCATTGCACTGAATTGAAATTTCTTACTAATTAACTTTTACTACTATTTTTATATCAATATTTTCCACCATTTTACAAATGAATACACATTATATACAAATTAATTATTAAATATTATTACGATCTGATTTTAAAACGTAAGCTATTATTAAATAGATATCTAGAAATATATTATGGTCACAAAGTAAACATATAAATGTTAACACAATTGTCTTATTTTACGTGTTTATATATTTTACTAAAAGAAATACAATAAATTTATATTCGACAAGAGTTTTAAGTGTTACTTTCCCTCGCGACTTCCTGCACATATAAGTCTTCCTTAAAAGATAGACGAATGCTTTCGCGAAATTCTTTGGACTTTTAAAAGGGAAAAACTTTGTAATACAAGATTCTATCGAAACTTTAACCGTTAGAGCTACGCAGCGGAAGCTATCAAAAGGAAAGGACCCCGATTTAATTGAGATCGGACTCACCACGCAGCTTCCCGGCGGGTTGATGGTAAAAGCAAACAAATCTGTATTGTGATTAATAGTTTAATTTTATTCGTTGTCCCAATAAATTATTGTAACCCACTTAAAGTTATTAATCAGTAAGTATATCGTACTCAGAGTTTTGAAAACGTCTAATCACTCGTGAGTGGTTTGTAGGTTGATCAAGAATCACTTTGTAAAATAAAAAAGACGGCCAAGTGCGAGTCGGGCTCACACACTAATGGTTCCGTGCCTTAAAAGAAACATAATTTAACGTTAAATTGGTTCTAATAAACAGAAGTTATTCTTAATGCTTAACTAACCGGTTTAAGCCGCGTTTATTAAAAATCTGACGCCTTCCTCCAGTGGGCCACTGTTCTAGGTCAATGGTCAATAATCGTATAGGTTAATAACACATTTGCTCCAGCTCCAGGATAGCATTGAATAGGTAGGTACCTATTTGATATTAAATAAAATGTGACAAAGGGTGTTGAAAGACAGGCAAACGGACAACGAAATCCTTCAATTTTTCTTTTGAGGCACGGAATACTAAAAGGGTAGGTCCGTGGCTCAGTGGCTCAGTTTGAGATTTTCTACCTAATGGTGTAACTAGATGGCGCTCTCTCAATTCCATACAAATCTTAGTTAACATTTACGCGATCGTATCGTATCTTAGGTAAAAACTCTCACACTAGACACTCTGTAGGTATAGCTGTATTTTCTTCCTGGGGCGGCTACCACAATCGCTTGCATCGACACAGATGTATGCTCAAAGCCAAAAAGTTGTTTTTATTTTATAAAAGCCCCCCATCCACCAGCTCAATGATTAAATCTGTCATTTTCTTACGGCACTTCGCATTTGACGTCAGTACAGGCATGATGTCTGATGGCGATACAACTTCACTCTCCTGTGAACAGACAATGGTGTAAATTGACGCGTCTAAAAAGTAGCACTATTTTTTTTTAAATAAAAATAGCAACAGTTTAGGACCTTTCAATAATTTAGTTTACTCTAAACTTAAATAGTGCAAAGTTTAGTTTACTCTAAAATAGTGCAATGGGGGAGAAAAATGTTTTTTTTCTTAATCATTTCCCATTTCTTTGTAGTTATTACTATACTTACTATTTATAGCACTCCAAAATTTGCTCCTGTTAAAATGAACAGTATTCCAGAAATATAAAAAACGTACATTTTTATTCCTTTAATGTTGGGCCAGTATTCTTAATTCCATGTCTGTTAGATTTAGAAGTTAAAGAAATAAATAGCTGTGACGGATGTACAAAGACGTATCATCAGGATGCCATGCTTATCATTTCGGTACGGAACCCTAAAAACTGATGAAGAGATCGTAAATAGTAAAAAATAATTCTTACTCTTTCCTGATAAAGATTAGGTGCCTCATTGCTGTCGCACGTGAGTATGGGGTACATATCCAACGCACTCCCTAGACCGAAGTGACTGCTTTTTTTGAACTCTTCCTGCAACCTGTACAGCAGTTAAAGCCACATAAATCTAATCCAAAATCGAATCTGCCATCTCAAGATTCTAGATTAGATTGGTTATTATTAAAAAAGCCGGTGAAGTATTATTTCGGTTTTCATTTACACGTTATATAGGTATTGTACCACCAACGATGCATATTTAGCATTTCCTATTACGCTTTCCGTTGCCTGGAAGACATCGCTTTGCAGCAGTAAGGCCTCCAAATTTTACCTTCTACCATAACGCTGTAATGTATTTGCATTTTTGTGAATTTCTCTGTGGTGTACAATAAAGCGTATTCATTCATTATTCAATCTTTCATTCTTTCAATCGTGAATTCATTCATTCTTTGTGTAGTCTATTCATTCCTTCATTCGTTCTTTAAATGGTGTATTCATTTTTTTATTCATGATGCTTGTAAGGTAACTGTATTCCAGCCTCATTAAACTTACATATCAGTCAGGGTTTCTTTGTCCATTATATTTCCATCGCTCATCTCAGTCAGGCGGGCGTAAAGCTCGTCTGTGTAATAGCTCAAAAGGCCGTCCAGGTGTTCTTTACGCTGATCCCTGTCCATGCACAGGTAGATGAGGAAGGCCAGGTCTGAAGCTGGAGATGCATAGCGCGCGAGTTGAAAGTCTACGATGTACATCTGAAAGATTCGTTATCAACCTGTTGCAGGAGAATGATAAGGATTTAGGCCGCAATCCAACACGCTGGCCATGGCCGGATTGGTAGACTCCACCGTACTTTATTTTACCTTTGAGAATACGAACTTAAATAAATCTCAGGGCTCAGGCTTGCAGGCTACTATGTTGGTATAGATTTCAAAATAAATACTAAAATAAATAAACATATAAAGTTAACTTAAAATTGGAAAAAGAGCGTTTTGAACCAACTTATTTAAATTTCCGATTGGCGCAGTGGGCAGCGACCTTACCTTCTGAGTCCTAGGCTTCCACAACTGGAAAATATTTGTGTGATGTTTGAACATGAATATTTTCCAGTGTCTGGGTGTGTATCTGCATATTTATGTATATTATTCATAAAATTATTCATCAGTCACATTAGTACTCATAACACCAGCTGCCGTAGTATATTATTTATTAAATCGCAACGGCGGAAACGTTCAAGAATTATTTTTATGAAATCTAGCACAGATATAGCTTGAGATAGGAGTCTCACTAAGTTGAACATATAACAACTGATTAACCGATTTCTGCAAAATTTTGCTTAAAGACGTGCTGAATATGAGTATAGGAATTTATTCCCAAAAAAGTAACGGATCCCGCGGGAACCGCAAAAAAAGAGCACGACATCGTATGCCCAGCTCGTATACCATAAGTTAACAAACCTCAGCAATATCACCATTAACATATTTGAAAAGAAGATTATTCGTCCAGCAATCCCCATGGCAGATGACAGCCAGTGGCTCTCGAGGGGTCACTCTGTCCACCATGGTCTGGAAGAAGGTGTCTTCGGAGCAGAACCGTTTGAAGGGCTCCAAGTATTTGTCCTTATCTGGAGTATCATGGAGTTCCTCTTCCACCATAGTCACGGCATTGCGGATTGCTTCTGTGTAGTAGCTCTTGTAGTATTCGATATTCTCCGTGAGAAAAAATACTGTGAACGATAATTAAAATATGAATGTTGGAATAAAATAATATGAATGTATTCGTTGGAATTAATATGTTGGGCGTCCTAACGACCTCCCTGGCGCAACGGCGAGCGCTGTTAATTTAAGTAGGAGGCCCCGGTTCGATACACTTTAGGGGCAATTTGGGAATTTATAATTTCTGAATTTTCTCTGGTTTGTCCTGCTGGGAGGCTTTAGCAGTGGCTAGTTACCACCCTACCGACAATGAAGTGCCGCTAAGCGATTAATTGGTATTCCGGTGCGATATCGCGTAGAAACTCATTAAGGATATGACTACCATTCTCCCTAACAGGTTAGCCCGCAACCATCTTAGACTGCATCATCACCAGGTGAGATTGCTGTCAAGGGCTAACACGCAGTGGAAGAAAAAAAAAAGAAGTTAAATTAAGCTAACTAAGGTGTCCTTTCCAGAAGTCGTGCCATCAGAATTGGGAATGATTTGAGTTAAGTTAAGACGCTTGGAGAAATACTTATTCAATGAAAAATGTATGTATAAAAAACTTATTGCCCCACTTTACTGATAGACAACAAAATGTATACTTTGTGTGAAAATTTAATTTACTATATTTCTGTATTTTTGTGTGGTGAACAATAAAAGTATATTCATTCATTGATTAGAGGCATTCGAAGAACAATAAGATCGATGTCGATAATTTTATATACCAGCCTTTTTTTAGAACAGAAAGAGAATGCTACTGCTTTGCACCAAATATACCTACATATCACCGGAAGGAGGCAACGTTGAAAACGAAGTAAAAAACTTCTAAAAAAAAAGGACGAGCAAAATGGCATGTTTCAAAAAAATTAGCAAACACTATTCGAAACTCGTTAGTTAAACGTTTTACGAGTAGCTTATCGTGTACCAAAATAAAACTTACCCTCAGAAATTCCATCATGTACATTCAGCAACTCATAGAAACCTTCAGGATCAAAATTCTTCATCGCCAAAGAAAGTGCATGGAAATGCGATATGTGCTTCAAGACAAAATAGCATTGCTCAATGCTCAACCCCTGCCTTCGATCCGGCATAACGAAACCCAACTCCTTCAAATCTTTCAGGACAACCAAATCATTTCGAGCCAAGTAACATGTTGGTATCGATTTAAATGGATGCGTAACTTTCTCCCATTTGCTCTGAAAACTAGCCAGTGCTGGCCATATTTTGTTGTAGAAGGCTACTTCGTTGCAAAACAATTCGTCGCTTTTGAAGGTTTGTCGGCATATTATGCTTTCTGGCAGACATTTGTATATGATGGAACCTTGCCAAGGCTCGATGAGCTCTTTGCCATCAGTGTCTATATGCTTTCTGGTACCTTTTAAACTTATCCGGTATACCATTGAGGTGTAGTTATCTCCGCGCTTAGAACCCGGAGCACCCTGGGAAAGCGAGTAAATGAGTTTTAACCACTATCTAATTATATTTAAGCAATTTAAGCATTTTTGAAAGCACAGGATAAAGCAAATTTATCCCGTGCTTCCAAAGAACAAATTTAGGCACTTTTGTCTATAATGAAAACAATAATTTACCCCAAGCTATAAACAAACTGACAAGGTACAAACAGGACGGGACGGGACAAAATAATTCATATAATTACTAAGATTTTATTAGTCGACCCAGATACCCTCAGTACGTGACAAAAAAACTAAATCATCATACAATATCGTTAAAAATTGTTATGGGAGGTAAATATTCCAAGTTTTTCCTTGATTATTGGCTTGACAAGAGACGAAGAGGCGATTTCCTTAATTCAGATTTAGATTCATAATATAAATGCAAGTTCAGTAATTCTGAAGCCGCCCTGGACTATAAATATATCTTTAGCTTTAGCGTTGAAGGAAAACATCGTGAGGAAACCTGAGAGTTCTTTATAATGTTCTCAAAGGCATGTGGAGCAATCCGAACTACGGCCTGAACCCTTCTCATGTGTGGGAGACCCGTGCCCTGTAGTGGGCCGGTAATGGCTTGATATGATTATGATGATGACTGTACTATAAATGATTTATTCGCTGATAGATTTATTCCTGTTCTATTACTACTTAAGTTATAGATTATTAATTCCCAACTTCAATGATGAATACTGGATTTTCATAAACTTTATTAATGGTATGGATCAAACCGATGGACGTTAGGGTCTTAAGGTGCTGGAATGGTGACCCCGCACCGGTAAACGCAGCGTAGGTCGGCCCCCAACGAGGTGCCCAGATGACATCAAACGAATCGCTGGGAGCCGCTGGAGGCGAGTGGCCCAGCTCCGTGGATTGTGAAACTCCTTACAATAGACCTATGTCCATTGGACGTCAATTGGTTGAAATGATGATTAATGGTATACATATAACTTGCCTCAAAATCCTGTAACGTAACATCAGGATGCTCCTCCTTTATGAGGTCCTGGAGAAACTCTAAACTCACGCTGGTCATGTCGGGTCGTAGGTCGGAAGTTTACTATACTAACCGAGGCGGGTTTCCGATGTATGGATGCAACACCAACGACACTGATGTGTAGGTAATAGGTATCCATTATATTGCAAATATAGAGTGACCGTTATTTTTGTACTTTTAGAGACAACATTTTTATCCTCAATCGTCACAGATTTTTTACAACAGGTCTTTAGCCGTGGCTCGTTCCCACTATAACGAAAAAAAATGTGTCACCAAGCTATTTAGCGTACCGCTACGGTGTCGCGTAAAAATCGATTCGGGACCTTAGGTTTTATATAACTGCCATACTCCTAATAGGTTAGCCCGTAACCATCTTAGACTGCATCATCACTTAACTTATTACCACCAGGTCAGATTGCAGTCAATAGATAACTTTTCTTTCGTAGAATAAAGAAAAGCCACCTGGTTAATTTAATTAATAAATTTATAGGAATTTATTTATTTATAGGAACCAAACATAAAATTCATCAGCTGTCCCTGCGTTAGCGAACTAGATGGCGCCACAAGATCCTACATCGCAGTATCGTGGTTTCCACAAATGAGGGCCATATAATATAAGTTCCAAAGATGAATGGTTGTTCAAACACAAAATCAGCTCCAAGGAAAATCTTCCTAATGCTTGATCACCATAGCCCGTTCACTGTCCAGAACCTTTTACATGCTCTTCTGCCAGTTGTATGGTGACCATTTTTATAGATTAAGTAGCTAGGATAAATCCCAAAGATAGACAGACCCTTTTAACGTTTGCGTTTATAAAGGGTCAGTATCGACATTTGCACAAAATATTTGTAAATTTGAAATTATAATAATGTCCGTTTACTGTGCTACGTTATCTATTTAGAGGCTCTGACAAAAGTAGGAGGAACCAATGTCAGTTCTAAGTAAGTAAATTTTAACCCAGGTAAACCTCGAGACTGGGCTTCAACAGGATAGTTTAAAAATGTGTAAATCCTGGTGAACCTATAAAGCGGGATGTATGATTGAATTGCTTACAGCAGAGGGGTCGCATAGATTGAATAATGCGTCGGGCTATGTTGTTCAGCGACGTCCCACCTTCCTCTACGTAAACGTGTTCCTGTACTTATATTGATAATGATTTCGCAGTGTTGAACTACCTATCTAGATTTATATGGCGGAAGTCATATTGACATTGGTCATATTTAATAGAAAAAGAAACTAATTTTAATTAAATAACCTACTAAAATCTGATACTGGTTAAAATAATCGACAAATCATTCTTAGCGTATAAATCTCTCCCTTTGAAGAATCCCGTTCCAAGTAAGTAACAGAAAGTCTCCTACCTGGCTCTCCGAGAGACACGGTTGGGCCTCGCCCATTACCTAACTCCGTAATCTCCTCCAAAACCAAATACCATACGAATTTTGCCCAGAACTGGCATCCCAACACCTAAAGATCCGTGACCAAACCATCGAGGACTCGGCCCTTATCTTTATTCGAAAATCTGAGCATGTTTTAAGCTTTATATTCGCAAATTGTTCCCTGAATCCAAATGGAAAATTAATGGCGAACGGGTGTCGTTGGACATTTTTCACAACAAATAGATAAAATAAAATAAAATATAGGCGAGAAATAAAATCATCCCCACCAATAATAGCGTTTTATCAAGATTTCAATTCACGTTGGCGTGATTAGCGTAACCATATATATTATATCAAATGACAGCTTCATACGTCTTATGCCCGTTTTCCCTAACGAAGAACAAGGCAATGCCTATATAAGTCTATGCCTATGTAAGTAATCTTAATCGATGGAGGAGTTAGGTATGGCGCAAACTATGTATTAAATATCTTAAATGTATAAAATGATAAGATAACAATGGCTTTTCTAAGTGGCACTACCTCAATAGTCTTCTGGTGCTGTATATTGTCTAAGTTATTTATTTCTCTTTCATACAGTTTAAAGATCTTATAAGTATATGTATCACATATTACTTACTATTCATTTTCTGTTCATATAGTTAGGAATATGAATGAAGTAAATAATCAGCGTACTACGTTAATTCATCATCTTTTGCAGGTATTTCTGGTAAACTCTATTTAAAATAAATAAAAAAATTGCATCAATGAGGAAGCAAACACCTTTTTCTATTCCCGCAAATGAAGCGTTCACTCCTAAGAAAAATGAATGAGACCTTTTCAATATTAAATTCCCTCCAAATGTATTTACGTTCAAAAGCTCTTAAAATTAAATTAGAAACTGAATCACTTTATAACTAATATTAGAATAATACTCTTATGCGGATTAATTTACTTGTAAAGTTACGCTATTAACGACTAACGAAAAGCTTTATGATGTAAAAAAGGACTATCTAGTAATTTCATCAGTAATTTTATTAGATTTTGGGATCCTTTGAATTTAAAACGGAAACACAAATGTCGTGCAAAATTTGACAGCTGACGTAAAACTGAACACGAAAAGAGAAGTGGGAACAGCTGGAATTTGGAGAAGAATTCACAGTTCGAACATAGATTGTTCTGTAATTTACATTAGAAATGGTGAAATACATTGTGATGTAAAATTTTAGTGTACACGAAGCAAACCTTTATATTTATATTGTACATCTAAGTATTTAAAAAATGCCAGTAGACCAAATACAGTACTCCGAAAGGTACAATGATGATATCTATGAATACAGGTATATATAACTTATTACTTTGACTGAAATTTAATGTAATATTCATTTAAGGTTACTCAGTATCATTCGGACCGCAGTCCAATAAATAATTCAATAAATATTGATTATTTTGTTATCCATATGTCATCACGCTTTTTGCTCATAGTTATGATAGAAAATAACGAAATTGTAACGAAATATAACATAAGAACTTATTTTTAATATAAGTTTTGCAGTGCCAACATTTATTACGATTAATAATGTGTACTCCATTTTATCCATCCACATTATGCAAACTTATTACAGTGTGATTATAATTAGGAAAAAAAAGGAGGATTAAAATATAAAAGAACATATACATATTTTTTAACATTCACATCTGATGGTATGGTAAATATCTTGATTGTGACTGTTTGTTACCTGTATGTCAAATGCCATTTGCTTGCATTTTCTTTTGCGCAGATTGTATCACCATTCTTGATTTATCTTTGCAGTGTTTATTTTTGCTAATTGTTCTTCTTTGTCCAATTGTTTCACTAAAATTACATGTAGGATCTGAGTATTATTATATAATAAAAAATTATATATATAATATAGAATATTAAAGTTGGTCAATAAACAGGTTATTCTTACTTATCACTGAACAATTAAAAATTATATTAAATAGAATTTTGAATATTGAAGATTGCTCATAAACTGCTGCATCTTTACATCAAATTTTTCTTATTTTCCCAGACATGTAATCCTACCTCCAGACATTGCCAGACTAGTCCCAAAGTCTCATCTCATGACAGAAACGGAATGGCGCAACCTAGGAGTCCAGCAGAGCCCTGGCTGGCTGCACTTCATGGTACATAATCCTGAACCGCATGTACTATTGTTCCGACGACTCAGGACTGATGTACCAGCTCCATTAAATGGTTTAGACCTGGGAAATAATTCATCAGTTAAAGTTTTAGTTAAAGGTTTGTGCAATTAATGGCACATTTACCACCAAAGGTTGTGAAAAACATGATTACACTAAACTGGGGTCAATGAAAAAAAACAGAATTTAAAATAACAACTTGACATTATTTGTGTGAGAGAAAAAGACAGTTAGTGTCCTTTTCTCACACAAATAGAGGTTTACACAAATAGATGTTTATATAAACAGTGTTTACATTCACAACTTAGCTATCTCTTTTCATTGACTGCATTTTAGGGATAACTACCCATAAAAACAATGTGACAAAAAATTGCTATACCCCTATTTTGTATGTTATGTATGTTATTGTACTTTGTTGTAAAACAAATATGAGATGGATTAATCTTAAACTTTCATGTTTAATTTCAGTACAGATGGCAATAGTGTGCAATACACTACAAAAAATTTGTAGGTATTGAAGACCCAAAAATATAATATTTACTGATTGTTTAAATTTACTTAAATGCACTTAGTAAATTCTTAGTTATCTTTGAACTTTGTATACATTTTTAATTGTAGGGGGTTTAGCAGTTTTATGTCACGAATAGATTATCCAAAGCCCAAATTCTAGCTGGCTGCTTTTGCCTTAAATAAATTTGTATTCTTAGTGTGGAATTTGCAAGCTTGCTGTCATGTAACAAAGTGTTTCGTTTTCGAGAATCAAAAATAACATCGGAATTAATGCATCCAGTTTTGCAAGTACCAATCAAAAAAAAATTAATTCTACTCAAATTCCCATAACTTAGATAGTGGGTAAGATTGTTTTTTTATTATAACAAATGGCCCTCCTAAGTGGAAATAGGTTATAAACAGAGCAACATTTCGGAGAGCATGCAATAAAAATCAAGCAAGCATCATGTACCTATAATTACACCTGCAACCTCTGTCTTCAGACCAGAATACAGCAACGCTTTTTGGCAATAGAAATAAGCAAGGCAGTAGTACTTCCCCTGACAAGCTTTGTCATAAGAAAAGCTCTACTAGTTTAGATAAAATATTAAAAAACTACTAGTTTATATAAACCCTAAAAATCAGCCAAATGTTTGGCTTATTCTTAGGGTTCTTAAACCCAAAAGGCAAAACGGGACCCTATTATTTAGATTCTGCTGTGCTTTCACGAGGCTGTATATCATGATCTGTGATAGTTAGACAGTTGGAATTTTCACAGATGATGTATTTCTGTTGACACTAACAAAAAATATACAATATTATAGGCGCTCTGGTACAATGGTACGGAAACCATTGTATTTCTTTAAAGTAGGTGCCACTTTGATACATAAAACGACGCAACTTATTGGAAGCGTGCAAATATTATACTAAGGTTACTGTATTCTAATGTAGTACTGCCCAACCAAACTTAATGATAAGTACAAACTTGTACTGAGTTTGAGTGAACGGCCTGTATACTATAAAAATTATTAAAAATGTAATCATAGGTGCTTAGATCAGGTATAAAATATGTGGCCTTGACTGATATACTTACTGTAATAAAATTATAAGCACTAAATCGCTAAAGTATTGCCAGCCTATTCTCACAAGGGATGGTAAGTTTTCTACACTGTGATCCAACTAATTATGTTGATACGACGACGTCTCTGGCGCAACGGTGAGGTAAAATAAAAAATATATTATAAATAGGAGGTCCCGTGTTCGAAATTTGGGAATTTATAATTTCTGAATTTTCTCTTGTCTGGTGGCTAGTTATCACCCTACCGACAAAGACGTGCCGCTAAGCGATTTAGTGTACCGGTGCGATGTCACGTAAAAGCCGATTAGGGGTATTACTACCATACTCCCTAACATGTTAGCCCGCTACAATCTTAGACTGCATAATCTTACCACTAGGTGAAATTGCAGTCAAGGGCTAACTTGAAATGGAATAAAAAAAAATTGATATATATATATATATATATTTGCGGAGTCTTCTGACATAGGGGCTTACCCCTATGTCAGAAGACTCCGATAATACTACGATTAAAAGAAGGCTTCAGCGATATATTGATACCACTTTGTTTCTTACCGAAATAAACTATTTTTATTTTTATTATTTGATTTTTTATATTAAATACATACATTTATATATACCAGTGACCCTTGATCTTATGTATGAGAATAGGTTGACTTACCTTTTATATGTTGTATAAATAGTATATTTTATGGAGTTATGGATTTAATTAAAAACGAATTTTATAAGCTTAACAGTGACTTGATGAAATACAGGTTATAATGGTAAAAATATAGTAATGTCTTTTATTTTACTAACTTCGGAACGGATTCTCGTACCTACTCTACTGTGACGGGCCCCGCCTTGCGCAGCGGTATGAACTGAGATTTTAAGAGGGAAATCTCGGGTTTAGGAATTTATTTTTCCATTTTAATTTTATAACATCACTATTCTTTGTATAGTATTGCAGGTATTAAGTTTTAAATTTTGCTTTGTTATTTGATTAGCTTTTAGATTATTTTAATTAAGCATGCTGTGGTTTTTCCTGGAAGGTTTCAATCTCCAGTCCTTCTCTTTTATTTATGTTATCCTAATGATAACGTCAATGATTGTTACCAGTTTAATGATCCAATAAAAAAAATAATCTGAATTTTCTCTGGTCAGATCGATGTAAAAAATAGGTCTTTTGTAGGGGATTTCAAAATGCAACGGTCTTGTGTCTCTTGGGACCAGCGGCTCGCTTCTCGCTTGATTTCAACTTTTACCTCGTCGTGGGTCTACAACACCGCGTTTAGCGTGAGGTGGCCATTACAGCACCTTGGGACTCTGAGCGTCCATCGGTTTTCATAGCTATATGCCACCCACCGCCCATTGCCTCTTTCATTATATCACTCCATTACTGGCCAACTACAGCGCACGGTTGTCCTTCTGAGAAGGGTTAGGGCCGTAGTCCACCTAGCTGGCCCAATGCGGATTTGTGGTCTTCACCCGCTTTCGAGGATATTATGGAGAACTCTCAGGCATGCGGGTTTCCTCACGATGTTTACCTTCACCGTTGCGGAAAGTGATATTTTAATTGCTTAATTCGAACTCAGCTCCCCGAAATTAATAATAATAATAATAATATAATAATAAAAATCCTTTATTGCCATACACTATTGTTAATACAAGATTATTAACTAAATGTCTTTAGTATTAATTAATATTAACAATATGGCAAATGGCCGCAAACTCAGCCTTATGCTGTGCATTAGCAACAATGCTCAGCGCTGATTTTCAGTCTGCTCCAGTATCAGACTGAGCAATCAAATGCGTTGCTCTTTGCGTTATTACTATAACTAGAGTAATAAAAAATTTAAATAATAAAACGAAATAAACTGTAAAAGAGAACAAATAAAACTAACACAAACAGTACCTATTTAACAGTTTAAAGTAAACAAGTAAGTAAGTAAATAATATAAAATTGTAAAAAAAATAAATATAAAAATAAAAATGTAAAAAAAAAGTTCAAAAATAAACAACCACAACAAATATACATAACTGATTAAATGACTTCCTGTTTATTCATTTATTCCAAACAGAACTCATTTTGCATAGACAAATCTCGCTGCTTCAATTTGTAAGCTAAGGTAAAAAATGTTTACCTTGTGTTTAAATACTAAGTATTTCGCCAAGAATATTATCACATGAACGGAACGGGGAGGAAGAAAGCCGAAGTCCTGACAATTAGGGCACAGCTTCTTTAGCTTCTAATTAATATACCACAGCCCCGTGAACAGGTAAATAAATAAATAATGAACAGGTCTGTATAATGTTTTTTGATGACCGCCCTGGCGCAGTGGTGGTTCGTCAGCGCTGCTGAGGTCCTGGGTTTACCGATTTTTATAAATTCTTTGAAAATTTATAATTTTTAATTATCTCTGGTCTGGTTTGTTCGACAATGACATGCCGCCAAACTATTCAGCGTTGCACGATGTCAAGTAGACTGTAGAAACGGATTCGGAGAATAGCTTTAATAACCGTCATACACCTGACAGGTCTGTCCTGTACCATCTTAGACTGCATCATCACCTACCTTCAGGTAGGATTCCAGTCTAGGGCTAGCTTGTAGAGGCCTAAAATAAGCAATATCCTTAGACACGTCTACAAATTAAAATTAAGGAGGGTTGCGAATAAAGTAAACTGAGATACTATGCAGAACGTTTATTTGGATTTAACTTCTAAAACATTATAAACATAGTAAAAAATATACAAATAAATGCGAAAGTAGTATATTTTATATAACTTTGCCAATACTTTTAGAACAAAATGAAATAAAAAGTCGTCCTACATGTTAAACAAATACAATAAAATTATTAACAATATATTAGTGTTGTTTTATTAACATTTTTTTCTTCATTCGTTAAGTAATAAATTGTGCTTTTCATATTTTCTTAAAATCTATAATAATAATAATAATATTATATTAGCCAAATTAAAATTAGAATTAGCCGCCGTGAAACGGAACGTAATTTATTTAACGAGTTGCCAGTTAAAAAAATACTTACCAAATTAAAAAGACATAGACACAAAGCATAATACTCCAAATTTTCATTTTCATTCCGATTAACTCTGACCTTTATTATTTAATGATTCCAATGTTTTGATTAATTCATGTATGGCCCATTTTTTGGTATTTTTTCATAAGTAGTCCAAGAGCAATGAAGAAAAGGCTAGTAAATTCATAACAGATTTTTAAATTTCGTTTCATGGAATATTATTATTTTGTGGCTATCCAAAACAATATCGGTTGAATAATAAAACAAATATTGATATGGTTAATTGGAAGTACTTATTGTAAAGTTAGCGTAACAGTTTACTTAACATTCGTATAAAAGTCATCTCTCCAATATAATCTTATCTAAAAAGGTAGGCGTCATCTTACAAGTAGACACGATACAAAATATCCGAACTTACGAACGTGACATAGAGATTGTCACATTCAAATATAACTAGGGTGCGTGGACGTAGCCAGGAGAGGGTGTTGGGTAGTTACGGCCCATCACAGTACTCAAGTATTTAAAATAGAAAACTCATTTGATAATTATTAGTCGTAAAATGATTTATTTTTTTCTTGAAATCCTGTACCTAAATATTAGACGATGAATATTAATCTTGTCATTTCAAGTTTATATAACGCTTATTGTCACTATAAAAGTAGCTAAATCTTGAAACCTATTTTTGAATCCATAATTATGCTGAAAAGTAGATAAATTAAAGGTTTTTGTCTACTAATGACTATAAAATTACTTATTGCATGCAGCCCGACAGTAAAAAATACTGATCAGACCCTTCCCAAGCCCCCTCTGTAATAATAAATGTCTAGCTACGTCCACGCAAGGAAGAAAGGTGTAATGCCTTTGTAATAGTGAAAAAGATTGGTTACATGATTTCCATAGCCACTAAGAAGAATTTTCTACTATTTCAGACTTCGATAGTTAACAGAAAGTGACTAATGAAGTAGAAAGCTGGATTATTCATATATTTTTTTCATCTAATGATACATTTTTTGATAACTCGATATATGTAACATACACATAAGATGTGTTCACTTGCAAATTTCCAAGTACCTTAATTAATTATTAATTTATTTGATTGGTTTTTTCAATCAGTATTTTTAAGACTGGCTTTTGTTAGTATTATTTTTACGCAAATTATGCCGGAATGTACACGAGGGAATGATGTATTCGAAGTGGATTTCTTATTGTTTATAGGTAATTGGAAATTTCAGAGTGAACATACATTAAATAACATGCTCGATATTTATTTGGCTACATCTAATACTACTGCAAAACCGTTTAACGAATTCATTAACTACCGCCATCACGTGGATGGCATTATATTGTACGTTGAAAAACAGGACTTCACCTAGTAACAATACACTTTCCACTAGAACGTAGGCCCCTTACGTCGCGTTATTGGTAAAATTTACCGGTTTGCAATGAATAATGTCAACATAGGGTATATTAAAGCTAACATTGTGATAATATATTTAAAGCTTTAGAGCCCTTTTAAGCTGCCTTAATAAGCTGGTGAATGTTTTGTAATCCTTTTTACACTGGTCCAAATTTAACAAGACCTTTGCGTAACATCGTACAAGCCATATCGATAATTTATTAAAGCAATACCGATTTTAGGACCACCATTTCAATTAAAAAGGTTTTTTTTATATACATAGGTAAGTTAAAATTGTGAAATTTAAACCGGTATAAACACTGAACAAATCTTTCACCGGCTCTTGGACAATCTGAAAATATGTCGTTAATAAACGACATTTTTATCGCGTCAAAACAGGCGTTTGTTTTTTTTTTAAACGTTACATTTTATCGCATCATTATTATTTTACAGCAATAAATGATATGGCAATTTACAAGAAGTGATATGATATTTTATGGATATTGTACTAATAGATATGTACTTAAACGATTAATAAAAAGTTTTCCCGCAAGACGTTTTATTATGTAGTATTGACAAATTTGGTAGGTACATCTTTCTTTAATAAAGTTAAAGTAAATGCTCGTTACATTGTCTTTTTCGTTGAATCGCTTCGCTTTGGCATCAGTGCTGAGTTACCTTAGGATAAAATACTACTGATTGGTATATAATATTAGAAATACAAACGAAATGGTAGAATATGAAATCAGGTTAGGACTCATTCACGATACGTACTGCAACAATGGCATGCCCTTATCTATACAATAAGCGTTGCATACGAATATCGTCTATTCATAACCGTAGCTATCATCAGTTTGTTCATAAGAACAGCTGATCAACCGTGGCTCCGATCCTAAGGAAAGAAATTCCCGTGACCCGTTAATTGCCAAGTGTATAGAAAGCCCGGTTTTGTTATAAGTTGTATGTGATATGAAATTAGGCTTTCCGGAACCATGCTTTAATTACGTCACACGTTAAGTGAACAGGGACCACAAAAATTATTGCTGTCGCAAACAAAAGAAGTTGCTAGGACAGTTTAAACAGTACCTATGTTATATTTTTGTTGCTGAGTGCAATTTAATAGTTTCAATAAGTACCTAAGTAGGTAATTTTTAATATAGACACATATAGGTTTTTAAAATATTTGAATGTTCTAATTTTACAACGGTTTACTTTTACGGTTTTTATTAATATAGACAATTTTAATAACGTAGACAAAAGACGTAAAAATTCCACTAGTACTGGAGGAGTCAAACCCAAGGAATCTGTGTGACATAATTAATTGAAAGTTTGTAGAAGTTTGTACAGATAAGCACGTGCGAGTAATGTTAGTGATGAGTCGAAAATTAGTATTCAAAAGGGTAAACGAAATTTGTGTTTATACCGTAAAAGACGAAGGAAGAGTTTAAAATTGTGCCATAAAATCATATTTGAGTGGTAATAAAGCATTGCGTCTTTGGTAGATTTAATAGAAAACTCAGCAGCGTTGCCAGAGCGATAGAATAACGGATACAAAATGCTACCATGAATAATTATGTGATGGCAACATTTTACCGCATCAGCACCATAGCGCGTCGGATCGAATATTTTCGATTTGGAAACCTATTTATCCTTATCTTCCGGTTTTCCATTGGTGTATTGAGGAGGTGCATTTGCGTTCTGGGACTGATCCTCCGTCATTACTGATACTAGTTCTTCGACAGCTCGGCCAAGGTCATCTGAAAAAAGGAGAATTAAATATTAAAAACTATTTGTAGATTCGGTCAAAACACAAAATTATATGTTTGCTATTAAATATTTATTGTCGGACCCAGGAGATAACTCAAAACCATCGGCATGGTACCCTTTCAGCTACCCTTGTATTAAAGTTATAAGAAATAGATTATATATTACCTCAAGGTATACGTCCTGTATGGTAGCAATAAAACAGAAGACTTGTTAGTATATAAAAACTAATTTTAGTAAGTCATAGTTTATAGTATAAACAAAAATGTCAATCTACACAATAATAAAACAATTACAAATATAGAAAACAAAGTTTAATATTATTATTTTAAATAAAGTATAATAAAACATGCAGAATATAATATTATGTTAATTTATTAATTTTATCATACAAAAAAATACAATAATAATTTAGTAGATATAACAACGCTGCAAATAAAGAAAAAGGAGCAATGATTGTAATAAATTCAGTAAAAAATCAATAGTCTAGAAAAAAATTATGAAAAAGCAAAACCGAAAATGATGACATTCCTCTAATCACACTTGGCTTTCGTTGCTCAACGTCAGAATATTTAATTTATCGTTTTTTAAACGAAATTCTAATTTCTATGTCATAAAGAAGCGGTCCCCAGGATTTTATTTTTTATTTTTGGTTGTGAAATAAAATGGCGGAAAATTAAAACGCGGCAACATAGAATTCGCTTTCGCCTTAACGCCCATGTCCCATATTGCGAACCAATCAGCGTTCTGATCCCCTTTTTTTGTAATGAAATATCGTAGGTTTATAAAATATGGTGATTTATTTTTCTTAAAATTGGGTTCTGTAGCTGTGATAAGCCTAAATATAAAATACAATTTTATATTATTATTATTGTAGGTAGTTTTTCTAAATATTAAACTATGTGTATTTTTTATTTCCCCGTCGTAAGTAGAGAATAACAATTTTTTTTTGTATCTGTCCACAATGACAGTTGAGCAACCATTGGCCGTGTCTGACCTGCGCAGTGCATGAGCGAGTGCACGGCGTGGGGTGGCGGCGGCGGACGCTCCATTTCCCGCGGCTCGCGCTCAGCTCGTCCGCCATCTTACAATATACGTCACACGTTACAATGGCGGCCTTAACATTTTCAGAACGAACGGATAAAAAACTGACCGAAGATAATAGATGAGCACTACCATCTTATCATTGTTAAATTAACACTTGTAATCCGTAAAATATGTTCCAGCAGGCCGATCCTGGATCTCAGTTGACACCAAATTTATCTAGACACTTTGTCATCAAAAAGCCTGATAAATCCAAATTTTTCATACAGAACGGGTCTGCAGAGCGAATTTAACATGGATCTTTTTTAAGAACTTTTTTAAAATCTTTTTTTAAGATCCATTTCCATATCGTATTTTAAATTCTGTGTTCTATTTTCAAGTAATCGAGTAGCCTAACACGTAATAAGACAACTCTGTACTTTAATTTTATGACTTCGAACCAGATAGTAACATATTAAATCAATGTTCGAAACGTACACTACGGCACAGGAATGGTATCTAAATCAGGGGTTTGTTTGACAGAAGACGGTTCGGTTACTCGATTTTTGAAAAAATTGATACAACATTTCAAAACCTATTAATTATTTTGCTATAGAAAACGCGCGTACAGACGCAAGGGAGTCGAGAGCGGTAGCATGACGGCATATAGCGTCGTGTCGTTTTCCGTGACGGCATACGGGCCCATTTTACTGCCAAGGCACGCACGTAGATGTAACACATTAAAAATAAGGTAGCACGTACTAGTGTCATGGTAAAGGCCGTTGTGAAGCTTAGCTGGCGAGTCGGTGGCTAACTGCGACGCGGTGACGGAACGGGTCTGTAACGTTCCGGTCCGGGCACCAGGCGAGCCCTGCGCGCCTCCACCCGTCACTGCCGGCTGAAACAAAAAAATAATGGGATAGTATGTGCGATATATCGACATTTCTCTATACACATATTTCTATATAATCTCTATCCACTTGTTGTGTTGTTGTTTTAACGTCATCTGAACCACAGAATTAAAAGATTTAAAAGACATTACTTGTGTGTGTCTGTCTGTGGCATCGTTGCTCCTGTACTGATGAATTGATTTTGACTTTGTTTTTTTTCATTTGAAAAGTTAATTAGTAAAAAGTACTTAGCTCAGCTTAGCTATGTTTGATAGAAATAGGTCCAAGATGGCCACCGCCACAAGATAGCGGATGAAATGAAAGGGTTTGACTATTAGAATACTATACACTATGATAAATTTTAAATAAAAGATGGGCGAATTAATTTTTTTTACAACTCCCTAAATATTTGTATCAAATGAAGTTGACTAGTAGAAGAATGTACACTATACAGAGAGTCGGGGTTTTTCAAAATTTTAAATTTATAAAGTTATGTACAATGGACGTGTCAACTCTAAATGCAGCCTTTATTCACAATCTGTGGACTGTGGTGACAATACGGTAAGTCCTTCTCTCTAAGTTTTGTAACTCAAGTGGTACCTCTATAAATCTATTCCTACCTCATCAAGAAGTCTGCGTAATCTTTGCAGCTGTGCTTCCAGCTGCCGATTATGTTCTTCCAGGATCTGCATGCGAGCCTCTAGACGTCCCTTGTGCTGCCTCAGCAGGCGGGCTTCAGCCATCATGTCCTGTGAAAGATCAGGAATTATCATTTTATAGCCAACGAAAATTCGTCCATTCGGCTCAAGGTCAAGCCAACACGTGAAGGTCTGAGCATCAACGAAACCTAAGGAGCTATTTAAAGTAATGAGTTCGTAATGAGCTGTTCATGCAAAAGTCCAAAACAATTTGAGAAGAGAACATTTTAAGTAGTGTACGATTAAAAGTAGAGTATAGTAAGTTACTCTAAACAATAATCAGGAACGTTACAAAACATGAAGATTTTAAACTAAGATTTTCGTTGTTAAGATTGCCCACTCGATGCGCTTTCCAAAGGATCGTTTACCTTACCAGTGTCCGGGTGTGCATAAGATTGACTGCAGCTGTTGAAGCTCTTACATTGGGCAAACAAAGAGATCCATAGCCACTTGGGTCACCGAACATATTAAAGCAGTTAGAGACAATGAAGTACAGAAGTCAGCGATTGCGGAGCATATTCTACAAGGGAGCACCCAGCACTGGATAGAGCTACATGAACCTTAAGTTCTCTCCACTGACCGCACTATATTCCGAGACCAGTTCGTGATCGATTGAAATTCGGAAGCACAAAAACTTCAATCGTGAAGACGGTTTTAAATTAGCAAGTCAGTGGAATCCAGTGGAGCAGAATTGCAGAATTATGTAAACCAAAAAAGCATCGCACAGCTTCTCAATTTAAATGTGACGTTGTCAGTGAAGTATGTGTTGGTAATTCGTGAAATACAAACAAATAGAACACGAAGGTGGATAGTGGGATTCTTCCCGTGAAATCCAACTTGACATCTCGCCGTCCTGTCGCGTTGAACTATATTTGAGAAATGTTACAAAACATGTTTATAAATTCTTAGCAAGAACAGTACCCAAAGTACTTTGAAAACTTTGTATTGGAGAGGGAAAAATAGCTCTACATGGTGAGAGGTTGTGAGAAGTTTTTCTTTCTTTCATTCTTTATACCACACGCGCAAGCGATTTTTTGATTCTTTAAATTTTTTTTCCTACGCCACCAGTACACGATGGTATGCAATGAACATTAAGCTATAATTTGCTCCCAATTTGGGAAAAACGAAAATTTGTAGTGCAATTTATAATATTGCTTCGATGATTATTTTCACACAATACAGATCTACATTACAAGACGTATTCTCTACGCAAGCTTCGCTCCGACACTGGACCTTATAGATTTTACTAGTTTCTGCGAACATATGAAATTAAGCATTATGAGCATTGTATACACACCATGAAGTTTGTAGTTTTTTCAAAGTACAGTACATTTAAGTTCTTACCTGATCGACAGGCGCATTTCTGCCGTCGCCATGAGCATGTTGCTCCTCGGGAGTAGAGCCAGGGGTTTGCTTGGCCTTCAGCCGCTCGTACTCCGCTTGGAGACTGGCGTTTTCCTCCTCAAGTTCTCTGTAATTCATAAGCAAAACATTTAAAAACTTTTATCAAACGAGTTCTCGATATCAATCAGACATTTCTGAAATTTTCCGAGATGCTCTACGCGGATTAATGGTCGTATTCTGATCTCCGCCATTGATTAAGAATAAACCAGGTTTAGAAAAGTTGGTTAGGTTTACTACCATTTAATAGAATACCAGATACCAGTACTTTTGAGTTCTTATTCTTCTTGTTTACTTTATGAAAGACTTGTTGTTTTGGTATTGATATATAAAAAATGAAGGGGAGATGTTTTTATCCTTGGAATAACCGCCTTTATTTAATCGAAAACAAGTCGGTCTCCCTGAGTATATGCATCATATTATCATCCGGATCCTTTCGGAGAAGTTCCTATTCGAATCAGACTTATGTTATTAGCCGCTATAGTATCTTGAGAACATTCACTTTCAATTCTTGATGCTGTTCTCTTGACTTGGAATTATGTTTGTTAAGTAGGTATATCTAATATAAAAAGGCTTTTATTTAAGAACGCTTTCCACACCCATTTACACACATTCGTGATAAGGCCGCCAAAATGTATACTTTATTTTAAAAAAATATTTTCAATTTTTCTCTATTTTTATGTGATGTACAATAAAAATTTATAAATTCATTCATTCATTCATTCGTTGGCAGTCGTGATCAAATAGCCTGTTTAGTCAGGACTAGTGGCCTCTACCGACGAGAAGGTTTGCTCAATATCACCACGCTGGACAGACGGATAGAAGATTAAAGTAGATATTAGTAGACAAGAAGATGTTAGAAGAGAAGCGGCCCATTCTCCGGTTTATTTCCTTAGGCGCCTCGTACAACATCCGCGGGAAGAGAAGGGGTGGTGACAGATGTATTCTGATCTACCGTTCTTCATCATCATCATCGTATCAACCCATTAGCGGTCCACTACAGGTCACGGGTCTCCTCCCACAATGAGAAGGGTTTAAGCCGTAGTCCACCACCCAGTGCGAATTGGAGTGGCGTGCACTCCATACATGCACAAAATCACTGCATACCCTAAAATTGGAATATAGCTCGTATTGGAGGAGGATTTTTCCATTTTAGGCTATTTTCCTGCCGTATGAATACCCTGATAAGAAACCTAGTGCACGCCACTGGCGAATTGGTGGACTCCACACGCTTTTGAGAACATTCTGGAGAAATTTCAGGCATGCAGGTTTCCTAACGATGTTTTCCTTCACCGTTGCAGCCAAGTTACAGTTTAATTGCTTAAAACGCGCATAACTTAGAAAAGTTAAAGGTGCGTGCTCGACTCCGCCAACGAAAGTGGAGCCGAAGTCCGAACCATTAGGCTATCACTGCCAATCTACCGTTACCAGTACAGTACCGTAACAGGCCCGGAGCGGAAAAAGTAAAAGCTGTTTCAAACTAACCTGATCATAGCTTCGAGCTCGTGTCTCTGTTCGCGATGTATGACAGACACGACGTGCACTGGCGATCGAGGAGCGTCTTCTGCTTCGCCCTCGGATGCGCCGTTGAGTGACGCACAGTATTGGGCGATTAGCGCGTGCTCTTCGTCACTGCGAACAAAATGGTTGTTGTGTAAAATAATCTGGTCTGAAGCGCCAAAAGCTTCATGATATATATTATTTACTTATAACTATAAATATTTAAATTAATTTAATTTTGTTTTATTTTATTTATTTGGAACAAAAACAATTACATATTATAACAATAGCTCTTGAATCTAAACAAAAAGTACATCGTTATCCAAAAAACTATATGTGAATAGTTTTGTGGATGGATATTGTCATTGGCGTGCACTTCATACATTCACAAAAGCACTGCCTACCCTAAAATTTATATATAACTCTAATTAACTACTAATTTATATGTAAGAGGAGGATATTTTCCGTTTTATGCTATTTTCTTGCTGTTTGCATACCCTGGTAAGAAACCCAGTGCACGCCACAGGATATTGTAAGGAGCAAATTTATAGCCTGGAAACGGATAAAAAGTACAGGACATAATAAACATAATTTTATACCAAAAGGCGAAATTATAAATAACACACATCGCCATCTAGCCCCAAAGTAAGCGTAGCTTGTGTTATGGGTACTAAGATGACTGATGAATATTTTTATAATAAATATACATAAATACTTAGAATATACATATAAACACCCAGACACTGACAAACATTCATGCTCATCACACAAACATTTTCTAGTGGTGGGAATCGAACCCACGGCCCTGGGCTCAGAAAGCAGGGTTGCTGCAAACTGCGCCAATCGGCCGTCAAATTTTATTTATTTGGGACAAAAAACAATTACATATTATAACAATAGCTCTTAAATCTAGACAAAAAGTGGGGGTTAATATATAGGTAATCCACAAAACTATCCACATTATATTGTAAGGAGCAAATTTATTGCTTGAAAACAGATATTTTTGGCACCAGTACAGGACAAAATAAACATAATTTTATACCAAAAGGCGAACTTATCACTTATAGTGATCTTTTACAGGCTACCTTTGCTTTGTTTAATGCTAAGTTATTTTTCTGACGTACGTATTACGCGCTGGGTGGTTAATTTATCTCTCAGAAAACAGTGTTAAACTAAAATTTTAATGTTTAACTTTGAAATGGTGATAAAATTACAATTGATTACTAAAAGTATAACAACTTTATACACAGTGATTTTTGGTTTGTTTACATAATTTCCGCATCGAGTTTGGCTATAGTATAGGTGGAATATTAATTAAACTTTTATGATATAAATTTAAAGTTCTAAAACTATCTACAGTAAAAACACAGAAGACGTCACTTGGACGTTAATAAACTTGGGTTAGATAGCCAATTGCCGTACCTCTTAACAGGTTAGGCCACCGTATTCTTAGACTGCATAATCGCTATTAGATAGCAGTCAAGGGGTAACTTGTAGTGGAATAAAAGAAGGTCAAGTTTCCTCAAGGTCGGTGAATTTAAACGTTCTTACCTATCAGGGGTGTCGGCAGCGCGAGCGCCAAGTTCAACTTGAGCCAGCCGCGTGGCGTACAGCTCCAGGCGCGAGTGCATGTCGTCAGCACCTGTACCTGTACCCGCTCCGTGCTGTGGCGACGGCGCCGGGGATTCTAACGCGTCACCTGTTACAATAAGACAAAGGTTTAATCAATTTTTTTTTTTTTATCTTTTTTTCGTTTTTTTTTTCGGTATTGAGTTGTTATTCTGCTTTTTCTTTAAATGTTATTTTTGAATTGGTTTATTTGGATTATATTTAATTTAGTTTTTTTTAATTTATTTCATTTCATTTATTCAGAATATTGGTAAGGGTACAGAATTGACACAATAAACATGGTGCCACGATAACTGTTGCAGTAGTATAAACTGTGTCGCAACAATTAACGCCCACCTCCAACAATAAATGTATAGCACCAATAAGACAAAAGTAGAAATTTATATATTTATATAATTTATTTTTGACATGTATATATTTTAAGTGCATTTAATTTTATTTCGTAATTGATGTTAAATTTTATGGGTAAAGCCTGAAATAAATGATTATTATATAATAAACAAGGGTATCTGGAATTTTTTTTTTTATCTTCTAAAGATTCTGAAACAGTTAGCTTATTGCTAACAGTAAAGCACCCAATGTAAACGTTATATGATGCAAAACATTACGTTCGCAATCTTCCAAAATTATCATACTTTTGACAAACTAGGGAGAGACGTCATGAAAATTATAGTTTAAACCTAAACACGTACCTTCAAGTACGGTTTGTACAGGCAAGTATCCTACTCGGGGATGTTTCTTGAAGTATCTCGCAGATTTAAACTTGTTGCGCAGAGCTCGTGTGAAGTCGCGAACGTCCTCGCCAGATGTAGTCTGAAATACAAATTAACAACATTTTATTTATTTTTAAACATAATTATACACCAGTAACAAAAATTTACAACAGCAGCATTTTCTGTAGCAGGTAGTGTTTTTTTTATGACAGAAGAATATCGGCCTTAACACTTCTCATTCTGAGAGGAGACAAACACCTCAGGTTGATATACACATAGCGCCACTTTGAAGTACGTGTTTCATGCCCTGCATTTACCTATTCGGTTTCAATACTGTTTCTCAGTATTGTATCTAGATGGCGCTCTTTTAATTTCATACAAATCGCGGCGAATAAGTAAAAGTAGACAAATAAGTAAATACAGTAATGATCAAGAATAAGTAATACTAAATAAGGAAGTAATGCTTGTAGTTATTTCAAAAGATGTATTTATTTCCGAGCTTGTAACAATATTTTGTGAATGGTACGGTATCATTAACTTACAGCTGTACAATACTCTTGCATGGGATGAGTGAGTTTGTGGTTTTTAGCTTTGCGGCCATTGAAGAAGCATTTCTGGCACATGTCAAAGTTGAAGCACTTGAGACAGCGGTATCTGAAACAAATAGTCAAATTAATATTTTTGACACGACAAGAATAGTGTTGGCAACATTTTTTAGATGCAATTACGGCAAATTGTCGGCATAATTAATTGCGGTATATTGCCGGCAATTTTTCTCTAGCTCACCTGAATCCAACGATAGGATATTCCTTGCATATATTGCACTTGGCTTGGTGTTTGGCACTCTCAGCGGCCGCGAGTCTGTGCAGCACTGGTAACCAGACCATCGACTGGGGCTCCTTCTGAAGCCATTGTAGGAAGTGGAATGCCTCTATGAACTGCAGCTGGCCATCGGCATCTCTTTCAAGGGTCTTCTCTTTGGTGTCTTCCTTCTCTTTCTCTTTTTCCCCTGCGCACAAAAATAGTGATTATTAAAAACGAGTGGAAAGAGAAAAAAACAACCTTTTTAAGATCATAAAATCAGATGGCTCTGTATTACTATGATAACCTTGATCTGATGATCCAACTAGGACAGTCTGCGGGCTCTTTAACTCCTTAAGAACTTAAAGCCAATTTAGGAATTATTGATTTGTTCTTAAAATGTAGGTATTAGGATAAGGTTCCGCTTCCAAGTGGCGCTTAGGAAATTAGTTTTCGTCGTTTTTATATGATGATTTACAATAATATATTAAGAAGTATTACATAAACGAAGTGATACAGTCGTTCAATGCCTTTGATTTCGTGGGAAATGGCATTTCCCAACGATTTCCTCATTTCGACAACGTCGTGGCAGTACATAGATTCTATGTAGAACTCTTACTGCTGAGACCAGGAAGGGTCCTTTTCTCGATTCGCGTTTACGATACGATTACTCTGTTTGAACAAACCTGCTTTTCTATCCAGAGTGCTTCCTCTATTGCCTTCCTTGGTAGCCACAGAGGCTTGTTCGAAACAACTGCGCACTGAAGGCTCGATATTCGACCCACCGAACGCTGCCACTTCGCCTAATTGACGCGGCACCTGAAAATTAAAATTGCCGTCAGTAAAGTGTAAAATATTATATAATTTCCGAATTTCATAAATCTCACACAAAATATTTTTCATTGTTTCGGATGCTTGCTGGTAGGTCTGCATCGTTCTTTGACGATCGTCTTGCCATGTATACTTTTGGTACCCTCAAGGCATTTCCTAGAGCGATGTTTCTGTTTTTGACCTTAGATGTAGTGCATCCTTGCGACAACCATGTTTCCTGCTATATATAATTTGGATACCTTCAAAGCGAGATTAAATAGGACATTTACTTAACCAGTTAAAAGCTAGACGTTTTTGATCGTTGGTTGCTAGTTGGTAATGGTTTTAGTATTGCTAAGCGATCCAGCAACGAAGTGACGTATTGGAACACTGTTGGATATGTCGTTATGAGTCTTAAATAATCTCCAGCTTATCTGGTTATTTTTGAGGGTTTTGGTTAAATACAAAAGGTGTGTATTTAATCGAGCACTCTTGTATATCTTTTAATTTGTTGAGCTGGTTTAAGTTTTTGAAGATTCAATAATTCATAAATTCGAGTTTGGATATTGGAGAAGGTAAGTACGGTTCCATAATTGCGGTTGTGCCCAGCATCGTGTAGACTTATTGGAGCACTGTTAGATGCGTCGTTATCTTCATAACCACCGTCCACCGAGGCGGGCGTGAAGTAATCTATGCGTATTAAAGTATGACTTTAATCAAGCAAAAGTCTTCTTGTATATCTTTTGATGTTTTGAGTTCGATTTTATAGTCGTTTTGATAGTCCATAAAAACATAAACATAAAGAAAAAGATTAAAAAACTTACTTGAATACAGTCATGTAATAGAAGTCCCAGTTTTCTTTGGTCAGCACGACAAGATGGGTCGGCGATTAATCGGAATAAATACCTGGAATAAAATAATTTAAACATGTATAAACTTAATGAGAATATATGAAAATAGAATGGAAAAAGGAACATAAGGAAAATGTTGTTTATGTTAAATTTAATTACAAAAACTAATTTCTGTTTATAAATTTTATTGAAATATTATGTTAATAATTTTTTTTTAATTAAAAGTAACTGAACAGCGCCATCTCTTTCTCTTCCTTTCTTTTAATTTATCTTTCTTTCTATCCAGGCTTCGCCATTGTTATTCATGAGGCTTTAGTGTTGAGTTTTGCAAAAAGGTTAGAATGGACTTGAGATGGAAATTGCTTACCTATATTTCTCTTCCAAATGTCCCTTGCATAGTAACACCAGCCCAACTTTAAAGCTCAACACCCGGATCTGACCGGTCCTCTGGCTGTCATACACGTTAAGCAACCAGTTGATCGACAGATCCAAACAAAGGGGCACATTCACTAGACTCGGGTTTTCTGCTGCTATAACCTGGTAACGATACAAAGATGAGTTATAAAGACAGTTTTCGTCTTTCTTCTTCCGATTATCTTACTTACCATACAAAAAAAAATATTTTTGGTATGGTAAGCGGAAAAAAATTGGCTATTAACACACATTTTTATACCTATAGGGCTTACACAGGGCGGTACATTGAAGGGCGAGTTCCTTGCATGCCCTGCTTAGTGCCCTGTTAAAAGCCAATTTTTTTCCTCAATCAAAATAAAAAAATATTTTTGGTACGGTAAGTGGAAAAAAATTGGCTATTAACACACATTTTTATACCTATAGGGCTTAAACAGGGCGGTACGTTGAAATGCGAGTTCATTGCATGCCCTGCTTAGTGCCCTGTTAAAAGCCAATTTTTTTCCTCAATCAAAATAAAAAAATATTTTTGGTACGGTAAGTGGAAAAAAATTGGCTATTAACAGACTTGCCTTGACTTTGGCTGTGTAGGCCCTATCAACCCGAGGCGTAGGTGTACCCTCACGTGCTTACAAATATACTGGCAACCACGCCCTTCAGACTGGAGCACTGCATTGCAACAATGCTGTCAGAATGCAGATAAAGAATATCTGCAGTGCGGGTCATAAAAACTTATGGATAGGTTTTTATAGTTCTTACAGATCAATGCCTATCTTAACAAAATTTTATTTTTGAGGGAGCACAGATTTATAATAAACTGCCATCTGATATAAAAGAAGCTAAATCTACGTTTAAGAAAAAATTAAAATTCTATTTGATAAGTCGTTTCCAGTAAACGATGATCTTTGTTTAAGTCGTATGTTTTTGCTCGGTAATATTTGTGAAACTACCCGATTGTACGAACATTTTCTGTTAGCTGCATTAAGTTATGCTTTATAGATTTATATATACCTTCTATAGTGTACGCTCACAACTTTATTTATTTTTAAGTTTAATGTTTTCTCAACTAAGCGAATTTTTTGTAATTTTTTTGAGAAATAAAGATCTTAAACCACATCTTTACGTTTTTATAAATCGTACTGAAGATGTTTTTCGTTTTGTATCATCTGCTCTCTTAGTGCGTACTCTGTGCATACACTTTATTTACGCCACTGGTAGTACTACTCCGGATGAGCTCTGTCACAAAAAGTTACTACTACTGTTTTAACTTTCAGTTCTAGCTGTTTTTTTAATTGTAGCGTGGGTATTTACGGAGGCACGTGAGGTTCGGCGAGGCAATAAAAACACTTAGTGTGTGGAAGTTACCTCATATAAGGAAGTAAGGACAGTGATCATATCCGGAATATCTATGAGCCGGTCGTTTTGAGCTCTGAGTCCGTGGGTGTCGAAAGCCTCCAACGCCGATGGTAACTGAAGCATGTGCACTGAAAGAAAGAAAATATTTCCTTATAAGCAAAACATTGGCCATATATCCCAGCAATTAATAAATAAGATTTTATTGATATCAACGAAATACATAAAGTAAGTAAGTTATTAGACATAGAGTAAGTAGTTTATTATAATTGTTTTGTATATATATATATAAATATATATTTTTAAACTGAAATTGCTACACCAACCCGTTCCTTAGTTTTTTTCCTAACGTCAAAGGTATGTCTGGAAGAGATCGCTTTAGTGATAAGACCGCCTTTGCACGCTCTATTTTATTTTCTAAGTTTCTTCTGTATTTGTGTTTAATTTGTAGAAAATGTGTGTGTGCAATAAATACTTCAAACAAACAAACATAAGAGAGGGTTAGTGCTATGGTATGCTTTGAGGCCGATTTTAAATGTAAAGGAAGTTTCATACATGAAATTTCGTCCAGTCTAACTCACCTCACCTTAAAACATGACCTATTTTGAACAAAGGTCTTAAATTGGTGATGTTTTACGAATAGAAGTGCGCAAGATACCACTTAAATGATTCATTTTCATAAACGACAGTGCAATGCATTATAGGTTTTTCAGATCAGAGCTGATTTGCCTATTTAGTAATATTTTTTGCATAGCACTCTATAGTATATTAAGCAATGATTGTTTCATATAATCAAGAGTTTCCCAAAAAGTTATTGAGTATTACTGGTGATTAACAACTTACTGCAAAGGGCCTTCTGGACAGTTCTAAGTTTGAGGGCAGTTCTATATGCCGAGAATCGAACCTCGTTGAGATCAGCTAATGAGTTCATCAGCTCAATCATCTTTGGATGGTCCCAATGTGTGGTTTCTAGTTCATGGCTGAAAAATAAAGTGTTACAGTAATTTTATAGAGTGGGTAAATAATTAAACTTTTGATAACAATAAATTCATATTGTCTAGATATTTAACTAAATTTTATATTTTTTTACAAATACGCTAATAATTATTATGTAATTAATAAATAGTTTTCAAGAAACAATTAAAATTATATTTGATTAACAACATGACTTTGAGTAAGTGGGTATTTCGATATAAATACGACTGCATAAGCGATACACATCAGTCCTGTATAGAATCGAACGATGTAAAGATACCTCCCGGTGTCTTAGTCGTCGGTCTTAAATTATTTGAAGAGTTCCATTTGAAAGTTTATCTAAGAGCGTGTCTTGCTTTTTATATATCCACTATAACCTCAATGTAGAAGTAGCTGAAAATTTTTGGAAGAGAAATGCAGAAGATCCTATTTGTTGGCACTAATTAAGGTACAGTGAGCTTCTACAACTGACACGATTTTCATGACGTTTAAATAATATAACTAATAGTTTATTAGCGGTGATAGCCTAGTAGGTAAGGTCTCGGCTTCCCTTTCGAGGGGACTAAGTTCGATTTCCGGTATGCAGCTTTTTCTTTTTGGAGTAATGTGCGTTTTTAATTTAAGCAATTAAAGATCACTTGCTTTAACGCCGAAGGAAAACATCGTGAGGAAACCTGTACGCCTGAGAGTTCTACATAATATTCTCAAAGGCGGCCTAAACCCTTTCTGAGAGGAGAGTCGTGAGAGGGAGTAAGCTGTTAAGGGGATGGTGATGATAACGTAACGAAAGCGATGGTGGTAAAGTAACGTAAAGGAACGAATATAAACAGACTTTGTATTTGTTTAACAGCTGTCTAATAGGCACATTTACTTTAAAATATCATCAATGATAAACATCACTTACTTAATATAATATGGAACATTGGCTGGCGTGACAGCCCGCTCCCAGGGGGTGCGGACAGACCCGGCAAGAAAGCCTTGTGCGGCGCCTGCTCCACCGTCCCGAGCCACTCCTGCTAGCTGTCGCGCCCGCTCCTCACCGCCAGCTGTTAGTGCTGATACCCTGGTAAAAAAAAAACATTACAGTTCTATAAATAGTGCAGACAATTTTTTTGTTCTACAGTAAACGTCTTGATATCATTCCAATTAGTAAGTAAGTTATTAACTCACAATAATATTTTCAAAAAATATAAGCCGTCTAACTGTTCACTTATGTGCATGGCGCTCAAAATGCTGGCGCTATTCCCCCTTTGAATTGCTAGACCTAGCCGTTGGTCTTAATAAGCGCCAGCTCTTGGGTCACCAGACGTCAAGACAATGTAAATTTGTCATCATAATATCAAACGAAGGACGTCCTGCATCATTGGAAGGGGTTTTCAAAAAAGATTGTCTTGCGCTATTTGTGACCAGAATCTCATTGTATCGTTGTCATCTACCGAACCAGTGAGTAGTCTGGCAACGCTGTGTTATCCGATGCAGCTCCGATACCTTGAGAGCCCCCGACCATCACTCCTACGAGTTATATGTCCCATGCCACTTCTGCTTCGCAAGCCACCGATTAACTCTGTGACTCTCGTTAACTCTGATTCTTTGCGGCTTTCCTCTTTCCTATTTTGATGACGTACATAAAGTTTTACGATAGCTATATTCCGATTTTAGCGAAAATATGGTCTTCTGGACACTACGGAGGTCGTTTCGATGTTATTAATTCCGGAACTATTTATCCTAGATAAATTTTTTGTAAACAAAAATAAAAAAATAACAGCGTTCTGGAGGCCTATTACCATCGCTTGAAGCAGTAATGGATTCATTTGGTTTACATTTTGTTTCAGAACTATACTACTTATTATCATGTGTTATTTTAAAATAGAGTTGTTGTTATGATACGTCGTGGAGTCATCGGCAGGAGCATCATCAGATAAATATTCTTGGACTACGAAACTTACTTCTACTATTGAAACTAAGAAACTGCCTTATCATTTTTGAAACATAGTTGCATTCCGTTCCAGTATTATCATGATAATATAACTCTTATTGGCTCCCCAGCATCACTCCCTGAAGCACTTGGCGACCTGGGCGGCCTGCTAAGCTTCTGGAGTGAGCTTGGCGGGCTGGAGGGACCCGGGAGCCGTACCAGTGGCACTACGTATTACCGAAGGTTCCGGCCGACCAAGTACGGAGTCAAGCCCAGGGAAAGAAGAAGAACTCTTATGATATCCGTTATTCTAAACAAGAGATGTCAAAAACCCTTACCTAGTATTCAAATCTTCAAGTCTAGCAACCAAATGCTCTGGTAGCTGGACATTATCTCTAGCCATCGCCTGAGCCTGGCCTCTTAGTTCATCCACCAGCCTCTTCAAAGGCGGCAGTTGGGCCCTCGCTCGAGATACCGCATCCAATTGAGTGCGCGCATCTCTCGCGTCTCCGGGTGCACGCCATGATGCTCGGGCGGCTTCTGCAGTCTGAACCCGCGATGCAAGCTCATCGAGGGATGTCGTGAATGTGCGGACGCGCTAGAAAGAATAATAAAAAAACAAATTAATATCTTGTTGAATAATGGCATTCTGTTTGTTTATAATTTCTTTATGGCATTTGGCATAAAGAAATTATAAACAATAAAAAAATTTGGCATTTCTAATGGCATTTATAATTTCTTCAATCCTTATACTCCACACCAAACAAATCTTCGGCAATGACTTGATAGTGAATAATTGTTAAGACTTAATAATTATTCATTGTAGGTTAACATATTTTAAGGATGCTCCGGTTTCGGAGCGAAACGTGCGTAGAGGGTACATTGGCGAAGATCTGTTTGGTGTGGAGTATAAGGATTGAAGGAAATTATAAATTACACCATACAGATTCTCCTGCCTTTCGCAGAGTATAGCTAACTAAGCTTAATTTTTAACATATTAATCGCAACTTATCAAAGTGATCAAAGTTCTCAAGACGTAAAACGCTTCCATATTGTAAACAGAGAATCACTAATCACTTCCAATTTACACCGTTTACTGCACATACTTTTATAGAACTGTACGAGGGTTTTACGACGAGATAAAACTACATTTCAAACTTTTTTCCGATACCTTCATCATTTCTGCCACTGATAATGCTATTTTTTGTAAAATAAGATGTCAAAAACGCGTGTGATTATCGCAAAACATAATCGAGAAATACGCCGCTGTTCAAAATAGTAATATTTATAAACATCCTGTTCATGAAATAGTTACATAAAAATTACTTTGACGTGACTGCCAAAGATTGTAAAGATTATAGCTAATATTAAACATAAATTAAACGGTTGTCTATTACGTCACGAGGTGCCGGGATCGGTTCCCGATATAGCATTTTTCTATTTGGAAATAGGTTTTTTTTCTTTTAATCCACTACTGGTTGACTGCAATGTCACCTGCAGGGCTAGCACAGACAGCAGACAAAAATTATATATCCCCCGATTGTATCCCCTGACAGGGGATATAATCAAGGTGTCAAAGGATATAATGAAAAGTTTACCCCCGTTTAATATAATTCATAAATTATTTGGATATTATTTCCATTTGTGCGCCAGTGCTCTGAGAGTTGATAAAGCTGTGGGCGAAGAAAAATTTTTATCCTTTCCCCGGGATATAATTGTCTAATGCCCATGTACCCCGTACTGGTGGTAAGTTATAATGCAGTCTAAGATGGTAGCGGGCTAACCTGTTAGTGAGTATGTCATACCCTTACGCGGTTTCTACGCGACATCGCTTAGCGGCACGTCTTTGTCGGTAACTAGCCACGGCCGAAGCCTACCACCAGACCAGGCCAGAGAAAATTCGGAAATTATAAATTCCCAAGTTTCCCCTGCCGGGAATCAAACCCGGGACCTCCTACTTAAATTCACAGAGGTCACCGTTGCGCCAGGGAGGTCGTCAAAATGCGAAGACAACACCAGTTTCCGTACCTATGATAACGCTCCAAGTTGGTCCCGGGTATAATCACTACTACTACTCTCTGGCGCAGTCGTAAGCGACATAATCTTATAATTGGGAGGTACTTGGTAGTTAGCTATGACGCAGTTTAAGATGGCAGCTAATACTTAATCTTTTAGTCGTATGCCAGTTATACTCGTCGCGTCGTACCGTTACGCTTAATCTCTTGACGGCATGGCTTTGTCGTTAGGTTGGTAACTAGCAGTGGCGTGCATTGGGTTTCTTACCAGGGTATGCATACACCAGGAAAATTGCATAAAACGGCACAAATTCTCCTCCTATTCGAGTTATATATCAATGTTAGGGTATGCAGTGCTTTTGTGCATATATGGAGTGCACACCACTGGTAACTAGCCTCGGCCGAAGAACCAGACGAAACTAGAGAAAGTTCAGAAAATGTTAAGTCCCAAAATGCCCCAGCTGGGGATCGCACCTGGGAACTCCTTCATCGCTTAACACTCCGCTGGTGAGTCAATATTAATAGAGAAGACAACACATCCCAACTGTTACAAAAAAAAAAACACGCGTTTAAAGGATTTTTTATGAAGTCGGTAAACATGTATAGCTATCGTGTCAAGATTCCCTACATCAACCTTGTAAGGGAACACGGCGTAACCTTGGCAGGGACACTCTGGTTACCAAGGTTGTATACGCTTACTTTATTTATTACGACTGTCAAGTGTTATACTGTTTAAGGCTGACAACAACAATAGTCTGATAACCTACATCGGCATCCTATACAACTGTATATCTCTATTCCTACTAATATTATAAATGTGAATGTAAGTTTGTTTGTTACGATTTCACGCAGAAACGACTTAACCAATCCTCATGAAACTTTGTACACATATTCTTGGAAGTGTTAGAAGTAATATAGGATACTTTTTGTCCCGACATTTAGCTCGGTTCCTTTGTGAGAGGGGATGAAGTGTTTTACGATTTTACACCACAACTCCGACAAATTATAACCGATTTAAATAATGTTTTTTGTACTATAGAGGTTATAATATGTGTTTAATTTTGCCCAAACTTTGTGCACATCTGATGAATGTGGTTGGAGATAGAGGACAGAACTTCTTAGCGGACAGCAGCAAACCCCTCATTAAAGGCTCAGCGATACTGAATACTTTAAATTTTTTTTGAACTACCACTAAATTTAATGCCACGTCAAAAACCAAAATCAAACGCGGACGAAGTCGCGGGCAACAGCTAGTACTTTATAATTCGTCAGTTGTAAATTTAAGCGCACAAACCATCGATCACTACAAACGCAATAAAATCCACAATACTTATTAGCGGGGTAAAAGCTATACTATATCAATATCAGTATTTTTTTATACCAACCAGATGGGCTACCTGATGTTAAGTGAAAAACCACCAAGCTCTACTACTACTAAATCATTCGATGCATTCTTTATCTTGCCGTGATGGCATAATCATAGAATTAAGAACGTACAGACACCGTGTACACGATTAATCGAAGCATCAAAGACCACTCCAACTCCGTCAGGGTTCTAACAAGCCTCGGACGAAGAACCAGACGAAACTAGAGAAAATTCAGAAATTGTATATTCACAAATTTTTCTCGAATCCGGGATCACGCGTTTAAATCCACAGCGCTCACCGCCGCGCTAGGAAGGTCGTCGACAATGCGTGGTAAGTATCACACACAAACCGTCAGTTGAAATTCGAATACCAATGTGGCTAGTTCTAGGAACCTAACAGACTTGCCATGCAAACACCGTGTTAGGTGTCCCATTAACATCCGAGATTGTTTGGTACCCGTCCCAGAGAAAGGGAATGGACTTTTCCCTTTACAATTGCCACTCACGTTGCCATTAGGGCCGTAATCGACGCACTTGAGTCGCGTACCCTGCATACCTTAGCTCGCATAGATGTATAATGAGATGTAGGGTACAAAAGAAATAACTGTTAATTTTTTCGGAATTCTCAAGGAATTCTGGGCGCCTAATCCTAACGTTCACGTGATAGTTAACTACGATTAGTATGGAATAAAGAAGCGACATCAAGTGGCAATTACGTATACTATAAGTACGATTTGTCAGTTTTTATTTAACTTTCGAGTTTATAGTTCGGTGTATTAGACCGGTCGTAAAATGATTGATTGGACGATCTAACTTTGAAGTGTCGTTGGTTTTCATCATCATCAAAGTCTCCTCCCACAGTAAGAAGGGGTTAAGGCCGTGGTCCACAACGCTGGCCTAATGCGGATTGGTGGACTCCACACACCTTTGACATTATCGAGCGCTCTCAGGCATTCAGGTTTCCTCACGATGTTTCCCCTCACCGTTGATATTTAATTACTTAAAACGCGAATAGCTAAGAAAAGTTAGAGGTGCGTGCTGGGATTTGAACTCGGCCCCCCGAAAGGTAAGTCGAGCTCCTACCCACTGGGCTCTCACCGCTATCCTTTATTATTATTTAAAATTATATTATATAAAATATACTGCAATGTTATGGGGTAACTTTAACTGTTTATGATTGCAATATAATATGTCAACGGACAGACGTCTGAAATGCTTCATTGAGCAATTAGCTTATGACTGGCTCAATGCGATACTAAGATCACGTTCTTACACCTATCCTATATAGAGGGCACTCGTGCATTAAGAACATTTCATATAACATAATTCGTTTAATCGTAACTGTATGGCTGCTTTAGTAGTTTGAACTTTTAATTACAGATTACAAAGTCCTCTTTTCACTTCCCAGTCCCAACCAAAAAAGTGTGTGGTTATTGGGTGTAAAATTCGTGAAGTTAGGAAATTAGATTTTGTCACAACTGTTTTAGAAAGCACGTATTGAAAGACAAATCTAGGGAATGCACATCTGTGGTATCTCCTTAAAATTCAGGGTTGGATTGCTCGTGAAAGATTGCGTGTTTTATATAACAGTACCTCACTTTACCTGGCTACGTTCTTGCATTGCAATAAGAGCTATTTTAGCTAGGACAATTCCCGTGGTCCCAAATCCCGAAGCAATAGAATAATGTCGTTTAGGGAAATTTTACAGAGCTTTTGGGTTCTCGTGTCATTTGTCAAACCCTTTAGCGAATGCGTTGCTTTGAATTCGAAACGGGAATTCTTTTAAGACAATGAATTTATGAATCTCATGCATTTTAACTAGCTACGTCCCACGTATCGGAATTGAATACGTAAAGGATATCATTCACAATTTGGATGGAATCCGTACACATTATATTCAAAACGGTGTCATTTTCGAAATGGAAATCATTTTCTACGACCTCTCTGGCGAAACGGTGAGCTCTGTGAATTTAAGTAGAAGGTCCTGGGTTTGATTCCCTCCCCCTCCTTTGGCAGCGGTTATGGTAACGGCGGGGCAAGGGGTGTTAATTTGGAACTCCCTACAAAAGACCTATGTCGGAAATCTATCGGTTGCTATTACGATGATGATATCAGTTAATAGATCCCGGCCGGAGTATCCGGTGCCTATTCGGCCCGGAACTAATTTGCAAAGACACCACCACCACCGCGTACTGTAATGATGACTTCTGTGAAGACGTGATTTCGCAGAAGGAGGCCGCTGAGCGGGTGTTAAGACACTCCAGACGCGCATCCGCTCAAGCGTAGACGAGTGGGAAGACGACGGCTGCAATTTCCCGCTCGCCAGCTTCTCTTGGGAGGCAGGTAGCTATTGGGCTAGCTACCCGGCCCTACACGAGCCTCTCTACGGTTGGGGCGGTTGGTAGACATCTGGGAGGTATACAACGGGTTCCCCGGGCGTCTAACATAGCCAAGAATAGGGACATGCCGTGGTTGTTTTTAGTTTGGGTATACCCCTTTAGAGGGGGGAGTCCCGCATAACCTCCGTCCTGCCCAGGGTCTGAGGTATCAATAAAGCTTTTCCAACACGCAAAAAAAAGGGGTTATAATGATGGGTTATTTTTGCAGCATCATTTAGTTCAATTGTTAAAATTAACCGAGCACTCAAGTTAGCAATTAAGTTATATCAAAATGTGAGCAGGCAATTAGTTAATTGAAAGCATCGAAAAGGGTGGGGTGTAAAGTGGGTGTAAATGCATCTGTCTGTAACTGGGACAGGGTATAATTAGGACGAAAATGCGCTGTCTGTCCGTCGACAGCCTAATGAAATGATTGGTAGGTATTCAGCACCATTTTGTCTTAAAGGCCAGGTCTTGGGAATGGGGTGACTTTCGTACTTTAAATTCGAAATCACAATTCAATAATTTATGTATTTTAAGTAGGCTTATTTCCGTTTTCAATCGCATTAATTTCTAATTCGGATGTCTAATGATTTACGTGATTTCTAGAAAAAGTTTCACGAACTCTTATGTGATGTCTAAGGACATTATGCGCCGTCTAAAGTTACATCACCGATGCGGCAGATCTTAAAGTTTAGGAGACTCGTAAACTGCAGGGCTAGCACGAGCAGGAGACAAAAATTATATCCCGCAATTATATCCCCAGAAATGGGATATAATTAACGTGTCCACCTGCTAAAGTACGGGAATATAGAATGCTGGCAATTTAGTCAGCATAAAATTTATATACTTCCCATTGGCGTAGTGGGCAGCGAACCTGCTTTCTGAGTCCAGGCTGTGGGTTCGATTCCCACAATTGAAAAATTGTTTGTGTGTTACAAATGTTTTTCTGTGTGTGGGTGTTTATCTGTATAGTATAAGTATTTATGTATATTATTCGATAAAAATATTCATCAGTCATCTTAGTTCCCATAAAACAAGATACGCTTACTTTGGGGCTAGATGGCGATGTGTGTATTTTCGTTGTATATTGTTTAATCGTTTTGTTTTATCTCACACAAGATAGAAAAATTATTGTAAAACGATGTTTGAAAAAGAGGTATGTATATATCAATTTATTGCAGACTTCCTCTTTAGAATTAGCTTTTCGAACCGGTGGTAGAGCCAAAACGAACAGGCAGACTTGACGTTTGAAAATTGCTTATTTTAGACCATCTTGAATACTTTAAATTTGTTTTTTTTTTAATAATTATAATAAAGTGTTCAAAGGTACGTATCGTGTTCCTATTCCACTACCAAGCTAGCCGCGGAATATCTTCAAAGGAATTAATTATGCATAATGATCAACTTCCACAGCGCAGCTTCCCATCTCATTAGACGTGAAATCCACGAGCTCACGTACTTTAATGGGATAGCTTTCATTTTTCTTAACACTTTTACTTTGTAGGTATAAGTGAATAAATAAATGTACTATGACAATACACACATATTCAGCAGATGAATATTTTTATGAATCATCATTATCATATTCCCCTATTACTGGCCCACTACGGGGTCCCCTTCCACAATGAGAAGGGGTTAAGGCCGTAATCCACCACAATGGCTTAGTACGGATTGGTATGCGCTTCTAGGTTAAAAAGGTTGCGAACCCCTGACCTATATTCAGTTGATCATCTGTACCGATCTTAATAAAATTTGGCAAATAGACAGCTTGCATCCCGAAGACTAGCATGGGATTCATAATAACATTTGTTTTGTAGTTTATGTTAATTTTTTAGCTCAACCGCTGAATAAACATTAACATAACTTAATTTAGTGATAGATCGTATGCCAGTGACCGCGTGCACTGGGTATTATCACCAGGGTATGCATACAGTAGAAAAATTGCATAAAACGGCAAAAATTCTCCACTTATACGAGTTGTATATAAATTTTAGGGTAGGCAGTGCTTTTGTGCATGTATGAAGTGCACGCCACTGCCATAAAGAATACTTTTAAATCCGAGAAAGCCCGAATTCCTACTAACCATTCATTGGACAATTTGCTAGGTCCGTTAGTTATTACTACAAGGAGTCGATAAACAACAAATATTTATTCAAGTTTATGTAACAGACTAATAGGACTGCACTCCAGCTTCCTAGTTAAAGTTTATATCTCTCGCATGTTTCGTTAGCCTCCATTTTTGGTTCCGCAGTTAGATGCACGAACACAGATAGACAGACCACACAGAACTCCGGTCACGAGTGTCAAGATTATATTTAAAATAGGAATACATTTTAGAAATGGAATCTATATGTATATCTATTCACTTTGTTACGTTTAATATCTATGTTTTATTAATGAGGGAATATACCTTTAAATTACAGTTCAAATATATTTAAAAAAAGAAATAACTTTTGTTCCAAAATTTAAAAAAAAGTCCGAAACCTCTACAACGAGGCATTGTCTGTGTGCTATGTTTTTTTTGTCTTACAACAGTGACCCAGTCTATCTGTCCCAATGTCTACAATTCACAGGTAAAAAACAATTTAAAAAAATGGTGTAAAAGAAGCATCTTATATTGAGTGTCAGCGACGCGTTGCGGCGGCCGTATCAATCCACTAAGTTGCGGCCGTTTCATGCAGCATAAAAAAAATCATACTGATACTTAATTAGATCAGCTGCTTCTAAATTCCTTAATGCAGATTTAATTTGACGGCCAATTGGCGCAGTGGGCAGCGACCCTGCTTTCTGAGTCCAAGGCCGTCGTTTCGATTCCCACAACTGGAATATGTCTGTGTGTTGAACATGAATGATTTTCAATGGCTGAGTGTTTTAAATATGCGTAGTATAAGTATTTAAGTATATCATTCATAAAAATATTCTACAGGCACCTTAGTGCCTATAACACAAGCTACGCTTTTTAGATGACGATGTGAGTATTTTCGTAGTATATTTATTTATTTATTTAAATAACGTTTTAATTTTTTTTATCACTGTGTAGTACTTCAATTGTTTTGAAAATCGCTTAGAGTTACTGTAGCGACTCCTCGATTGCGAGTGAGAAAATCTTATAAAGTCAAAGCAAAAGTCAAATATTTCTTTATTGAAATAGGCACATATGACATTAATGGCACTTTTGATGCGTTGTTTATATACAAAATGTGTACATAGCAGTGAGTAGTGATGGCGATAACTACATTCGTAAACTTAAAACTAAAGCTACGAGGGTTCCAAACGCGCCCTGGACTAAGAAGAAGCCCACAACAAACTTAGCCGGGTGTTCTTTTTGTCACACCATCTCACATTGTCATTTGAAAATATTCAAGAAGCAACCTGGTTAGAGCAATTGTTCACACCCAAGCTTTTTTATCGTTTACATAATCCTTTATAGTATAATAGGATTTTTCTATAAGCATTCGCTTAAAACAAACTTTGTTGTTATGTTATACTAAAGCTTGTACAAGGCACCACTAGACTAACGAGGCATGCAAACTTGTATACTGATAAAGTAGAAGTCGTTTGCTCTATCTAGATTATATTGCAACTTTATCCGAATTCACAAAAGCGTAACGAGATAAAGAAAAATCAGGATTTCCGGAAAACGGACATGGGGCATCATGTGTCCCTTATGACATTGTGCTGAAAAAAAATACATGACGCTCTACAAAAAGGCTGGGTTTCCATCGCTGGGAGCTTACTACTATTGCTATAAACAGTATTATTTTAATATTAAAACTAATCATGTAAGTGGTGTATACAATGTAAAATTCAGAATATTATTGTTATGTTTATAATAATTTTAAAACATTGTATATAACGTTGGCTTCCTAAATAAATAAATAATCATAACAATAATGATCTTTATTGAAAGGTATAATCCCTAGTTTTTCGTGCAAGAATCTTTCCTTTTCTTTGGTTGAAGACCCATCCTGGTGGAGTAGAGTCAGTTATAATTAACTATTAATTAATTAGCTAAGTATGAATTCAACAAAAATTCTAAATTCAAAATCATTCATTTCAAGTAGGCCTAATATAAACATTTTTGAAACGTCAAGTCGGTCGGTTTGTAGTGACTCTACCACCGGTGCGGAAGGCAGACTCTACCTGCAAGAAACTCAGCAGTTGCTGTTTTCCAACAACATTTTTCAATTTAACATTGTTCTATCTTGTGTGAGAAGAAACGGCTTGCGTTCAGGCATGTTGTGTTTTTACTAGAATTTAACAAAAGCTAATCAACTTTAATAAAAGTTTAGAAGAATTTCATTTTCTTTTCACTGTCTCAAGATGCCCAGCTGTGGGCATCTATCAGGGAAGATGGTAAAGCACATCCCACGCTTCGCTTTCTCATGTCTAGTGGAAAGGCAGCCTAAGACATCGTGTCTCATAGAGATAAGAACCTTTCCACAAAAAATATACGACTCGTTATGTCAGATAACACGGGTAACTTATTTTGGTCAGCGCAAGTAATTTCCGCCTGTGGCTTTAAGGTTGCTGTGGGTTCGAACCTCTCCGGATGGGATGGCTTTAAGGGAAAAAATATCTTGAAGTGCTCTTTTTATTACATACCTACACATTTCATTTAAAGTTATATCTTTATTTGACAGTGTGTGGTGAGCGGGCAGTGTTCCTGATTTCATCGTCCAAAGCGGTGGGTTTTATTGCCACAACTGGAGAATGTTTTTTTCTCATAAATACACTACGACAATACACACATCGCCACCTAGCCTCAAAGCCAGCGTAGCTTGTGTTATGGGTACTAGGATGACTGTTGAATATTTTTATGAATAATATACATAAATACTTATAATATACAGATGTAAACCCAGATGTGATGAACATTAATGTTTTTCAGTGTCTGGGTGTTTATCTATATATTATAGGTAAGTACCCCTAACACAAGCTCCGCTTACTTTTGGGTTAGATAGCGATGTGTGGAGTTCATTCATGACTGATGAATATTTTATGAATAACATACATAAATACTTATAATATATATATAAACACCCAGGCACTGAAAAACGTTCATGTTCATCACACAAACATTTCCATATAATTTTAATTGTTTCTTAAAAACTATTTATTAATTAAATAATAGTAATAATTAGTGCAAAAATATCCTTATCATTGAAAATTAATAAGCAAAAGTTTAATTATTTACCCACTTTATAAAATTAACGTACTTATTTTACACGCCATAGACAAACAATGTTGCAAATGAACGTTTTCTGTTACCTGCTTCCTTCAGCGAATGAAAGTTCTCAGAAACTGTATCCAGGATAGATCTAGGTCACAGCTCTCCGGTGAATAGGCTTATGCGAGAATATAATAGGCTTTTCAAAGATCTACCAATTGACACTGTTGCCAGATTCCGCAATGAAAAATCCTTATCCCCTACTAACTGTGAGGTCGGTAATTATTTCCACTTGCAGCAATCTTATTTTAATTACAGTGATTATTGCTCGTTTTCACTAATAAAGAACAAGGCAATGCCTAAGTGAGTGTCACCTAAGGCCTAGGCTAAGGAGATTCCTAGGCATACATTTACCTTTCATTTGATTTTAACTCCGCTCCTCACATAACCTAACTTGTCTATGATTTTCGCCACAAGCTGTGATTTTTGTGTTCTTATTATCATATTTTTCATTATTAAAAAAAAAGAATATGTATTTTTTTTCATCGGTTAAGTGTCGGTTTACGAGTTCCGTAAAGATAACGCACCGCCGACTCTGTGTCCTAACTTTAGATGGCGCCTAACGTCGTTAGTCATGTAAGAGTTGGTGAATCGTTTTTTTTCTGTACGCAACACCAAAATCATTAAGCATCCGATTTAAGCGTATCCTAGGTTATGACTTTTATAACCCAAGGTTAATAATCAATGCAATTTGCAATTTGACGGCTGATTGGCGCAGTGGCAGCGACCCTGCTTTCTGAGTCCAAGGCTGTTGGTTCGATTCCCGCAACTGGCAAATGTTGTGTGATGAGCATGAATGTTTTTCATCGCTGGGTGTTTTTATGTATATTATAAGTATTTATGTATATGTATGTATTCATATAAAAAAAATATTCATCAGTCATCTTAGTACCCATAACACAAGCTACGCTTACTTTGGGGATAGATGGCGTTGTGTGTATTGTCGTAGTATATATATATTTTTATGTACGATCCTATATTCGATATAATTATAATATGATATCCATATCGATGATAATAATAATCCTTTATTTCCATACTCTATTGTTAATACAAGATCTTGAACTAAATTAGTACCATTTTATAAATAGCGGTGTGCCCTAATATATCGGCCCGACAGACAGATAACCTATGCACCTGATTATGAACTGATCTTTATACGAGTAGTATCGTTATTGGATAGAAGAATGCGTTACTTTGCGGAAATCCATAATATATTATGAAAAAACAGATCCTCTACGCACGTTTCGCTCCGAAACCGAGCATCCTCAGGAGATGTTGACTTTACAATGAATAATTGTTAAAACTTAACACACAAGTCACTTGTGCGTAGAGAATACATTGCCGAGGATCTGTTTTGTGTGGAGTATACGGATTGAAGTAATTATAAATTACACTATACAGATTCTCCTGCTGTTCGCGGAGTATAGCCAGATAAGCTTAATTTTCATAATAGTAGTATCGTTGTCTACGACTCCGATATCATACTGAACTCGATCCCAGGTAAGTTAAATTCTTATATATAAAAGTAAGCGAGAAACGGTAATAGCCCAGTAGGTAGGAGCTCGACTTCACTATCGAGGGGCCGAGTTCGAATCCCACACCCACTTCTAACTTTTCTAAGTTATGCGTTTTGAGTAATGAAAATATCACTTGCTTCAACGGTGAAGGAAAACATCGTGAGGAAACCTGCATACCCGGAGTTCTCGATACTGTTCTCTAGTAGAGTCCAATCTACACTGGCCAGCGTGGTGGATTACGGCCTTAACCCCTACTTATTGTGCGAGGAGACCTGAGCGATATGATGATGATACCTTTATAAGTAACTAGCTGTTGCCCGCGACTTCGTCTGCGTTTGATTTTGTTTTTAAAGTATTCAGTATCGCTAAGCTTTAAATGAGTATAGTAGTATTTATATATAACATGTGACTGCCAATTAATTATAGACAAATAATTTGAAATAAAAGAAAATTGCGACTATAATTAAAGATCTAAGCTATCCTATCTCTTAAGTTGGACCAGACTGCTCACGGTGTACAAATTTAATTTTAAATCGGTTAAGTAGTTTAGGAGTCCATCGCGGACAAACATCGTGACAGGAGATTTATATATATTAAGATTATGTGGATAAATAAAAAAATATTTCTTTCTTTCTCTAACCAGATGTGGCTTCTAGCACAGTTATATATCGAATCCAAGGCATTTATCTGGTACTTGGCAGAGCCGATCCATATATATAGAAATATCAAACCCCATGCAAGTTTGAACCTAGGCTTGCTGCAAACATAATTTTAATAAGTCTATCAATAAATTTAATAAAAATTTTTAGAACATTAGTAGAAATGCTTATCGATTTAATAAGCTATTTAATAAGTACTTAATTTATGTAATTGATAAGTATTTTCGAGTTACAGTTGGGATGCTTTGTGATTAATATAAATGCACTAATTTACTGAAAGAATTACTTATGACTTTAGCACAACTATAAACTGTGAAATTGAGACGTTACAGAAACCATTGATTTAATATGTTACTATCGTAACAAAAACGATGTTAATGTTAACCGAGCGAGTTTAAAAGCAAAATACGAAAAGAAATGTGTATCTACTACAGATTTCGACCCTGCTTTCTGAGTCCAAGGCCGTGGGTTCGATTCCCACAACTGGACAATATTTGTGTGATGAACATGAATGTTTTTCAGTGTCTTGGGTGTTTATCTATATATTATAAGTATTTATGTATATTATTCATAAAAAATTTTCATCAGTTATCTTAGTACCCATATCACAAGTTACGCTTACTTTGGGACTGGATGGCGATGTGTGTATTGTCGTAGTATATATAAAAAAAAAAAGATAATGAAACAAAAAAAATCTAAAACTAAAGATGCATGATATTTTCGCATGACGGTCTGTGTTACAGCTGCTGTGGTAGCTGAGTGGTTGCATACTCATTGGTTGGTATCACTTAAATTTACCCACTTTACAAAATTAATTTAATAAACTACTTTAATAAACTTACTCTGTAAGTTAGTACCCACTATAGTTTATTATCTCAATCGCTGTTTAAGCAATTAACCTTTACAATAAACTCTCGCAATGTTAGAAAGGTGCTAATTACTATCGAGTTAGTATTACAACACTATACAGATAGCAAAACTCAATTACAGCGTTTAACCACGTACCCAAAGTTGCTTAACGCCAGCTATTGTATGCAATTTGTATGCAACAATATTAATCTTACTTATTCATACTAATATTATAAACGGGAAAGCGTGACAGTTTGTCTGTTCATTTGTCTTTAGTTCGGCTCAATCACTGTTGCTATCCTTAATTGCGTCTAAGAGACATAGGATACATTTTATCCCATGAAAGCAATTTTATACCATTCCTGAGTGAACTAAGAGTAAATTGAAAATAATAAGAATTTAAGTAAGAGGCCCCGGGATCGATTTCCGGTGGGGGAAATTTGGGAATTTATAATTTCTTAATTTTCTCTGATCTGGTCTGGCGGGAGGCTTTGGCCGTGGCTAGTTACCATCCTACCGATAAAGAAGTGCCGCTCAGCGATTTAGTGTTGTGGTGCGATGTCGCGAAACCAATTAGGGGTATCACTACCATACCCCAACAGGTTAGCCCGTTACCATCTTAGACTGCATCATAACTTGCCATCAGGTGTGATTGCATTCACGGGCTAACTCGTAATGGAAAAAAAAGAATAGTTTATTTTCCATGAAAATAACCAGTCCCCGCGGGTTTAAAAAAAAAAAGAACAACTTAACAACTAAACTTAATAGAGTTGTCTTATTCATTAAAATTTAAAATGAAATTAGAACCATTTTGTATGTTAAATGTAGGTAGGCTGCCATCTTTTCTGGCAAAAACACTTTATTGCACAAGAGCAGTAAAACAGTCTTTGTATTCCAAGTCAGCTTGTACCGAGCTTAAAAAGTCTAGGCCAGCAACACCACTTTAATGCACAAGAGCAGAAAAAGCAGTATTTGTACTCTTAGTCAGCTTGTACCGAGCTTAAAAAGTCTAGGCCGGCAACAACACTTTAATGCACAAGAGCAGAAGAAGCAGTCTTTGTACTCTTAGTCAGCTTATATCGAGCATAAAAAGGCTAGGCTGGTTCTGAAATCAGAACCATCTTAAGAAGCCACATAAAATCAATAAATAAACTGTCTACAGACCCTTAAAAGTTTGGTCCTGCTCTATTTACTCTTGTAAAAACAGCGTTCACGGACCAGTGTGCGATACTCATTACGAGAGTCAATGACCTGACTTTAAGTTGGGCGCACACTGATTAATTGCATTAAGCTCGTGACACGCGAAACGTTAGCGAACCGGTAGGTACTGTTAGAGTATGATTCAATTTAAGAGGTCGTACACACCCAAAATAGCATCATTATAAGCCTATGAACGCTAATAATATCACCCAGTTAAGTAAGGTGGGCTTCTTAGAGAGAGCGGTTGGATATACAGGTTTTTAGGGTTCTGTACGTGATCAAATCAGGAACGAGGAGATCCTAAAACCAGAATTACCGACGTAGCTCAAGCACACGCGAAGCTGAAGTGGCAATGGGCGGGGCAAATAGCTTAGAGAAAGTGGACGTTGGGCTCACAAGGTGCTGGAATGGCGACCTCGCACCGGTAAACTGAAGACATCAAAGGATTCGCAGGGAGCCCAGACACGCAGATGACGTCGATTGCTGACATGATAATAATGACTCTTAGGGAAGGTTATTGGTAATTTAACATCACGCTATCCCGCTTAGAAGCCATGTAAAAATTAAGAAAAATAGGCAGCCATGGGTACAACTGACTACTGTTATAAAAAGTGGCGTGCATAGAGGGTATGCATATAATATAAAAAGAAGAAAATCCCCAGTACGACTCATAAATACGTAACGGTACGCTTTTTTTCGGTCGCTTGTCGCTTATCGTTATCGCTCTGCCATATGTTCATCTATTACCGCTAATATTTGCTTACAACTGTCACTCTATACTCCTTCTGCTTATTTACTATGGTGTTTATCTTCTTCTGCCTATTTCTAACTTCTGTGCTTGTGTTTACTGTGTACCTATCACCGTGTGAACATTAAACGGGTTTATTTCTGGACTACTTGTTTTCGTGAATCCCATAGAAGGTATTTATTAGGATAATTGTATATCTACCTATAGAAGAAGACAACAACCACCATAGGTTAGGTTTTTATAACTGCATCTGGAAATTTCCTTCCCTGTGCATACCCTCTTTGCACGCCACTGGACTTATAAACTTCAAGTAGGTGGACTGCATATATAAAATGTCCTTTGCTACACATCACATTCATCATTATCAACAACCCATTACTGACCCACTATAAGTCACCACTGAGACGCAGTGGCGTGCACTTCATACATGCACAAAAGCACTGCATACCCAAATTATTTTATACAACCCGTATTAGAGGGGAATTTTTCCATTTTACGCCATGTACCTGCTTTATGCATACCCTGGTCAAAAACCTTGCGCACGCCACTGCTGAGACGCGTCACGGGTCTCCACTGAGAATGAGGAGAGGGCCGTAGTCCACCACGCTGGCAAATTTCGGATTGGTAGACTTCCCATGGCTTGGTGCAGTGGGCAGCGACCCTGCTTTCTGAGTCCAAGGCCGTGGGTTCGATTTCCACAACAAATGTTTGTGTGATGAACATGAATGTTTTTCAGTGTCTAGGTGTTTATCCATATGTTATAGGTATTAATGTAGGTTTGTAATGTATTTATAGGTTTGTATATTATTCATTAAATTATTCATCATCATTCAGCAGTTATCTTAGTACCTATAACACAAGCTACGCTTACTTTGGGACTAGATGGCGATGTGTGTATTGTCGTAGTACACTAAAAAAAACATGTAATGGAGAACTCTCATGGGTGCAGCATGTCGGTGACAGGAAATATAAAGTTAGGTAAGGTAAAACATAAAGTTTTACCCTTAGGTTTAAATTTAAAGAAGTTTTCACTTCAAAAAGAACGAAAAGAATGCTAAGCGCGAGCGATTGATGTGAAGCGGTGGGTGAAGTGGTGGTTTCAATTTACTTATCAAAAGTTATATTTAGAGAAAGTCGCGGGCAACCGCTAGTCGAATAATAAATGTAGCTCTTCTACATACAGCTATAACGGTAATGGGGTGGAAGTAAAAACTAGTAGAAACGTCGGTCATATTTAGACCTTGTAACTAGTAGTAAGGTAAACTAGTAGTAATCTTGTTGGAATCCTCAGAGTTTACGACTAAGGTATTTTAGCTACAGTATACTATATAATAACATATAATTATTATCGTTGTTTATAACCGCATACCGCATTACGAGAAATTTATATATATGTACTATGTAGTCTCAGGCTGCGATTGCCAGAGAGTCGCAGCTTCAAATCCTGACTGTTCCGAAAATGTTTATATGCATTTTAAATTTATAAAATTGTTAATTCCTCCAAGTCAGTGGCGTGCACTTGGTTTCTTACCAGGGTATGCATACAGCAGGAAAATTGCATAGAACGGCAAAATTCCACCTGCTATATATATCAATTTTAGGGTATGCAGTGCTTTTGTGCATGTATGAAGTGCACGCCACTGCTCCAAGTATAGGTAAAAACACTAATAAAAATTATAAAATTATATGTAGTATGTTTTTCAACTTAAACTTCTTATTTATAAATTAGAAAAAATGAGACGGTATATAAAATCAATTTTGTTGCCTTCATCACCTTCATATCAACCCATTACCGGCCAACTACAGGGCACGGATCTCCTCCCACCATGACAAGGGGCAGGGTAAAGGTCCGTAACCACCACCACTCACTCCACGCACTCAGTGCGGATTGGTGGACACCGTACATCTTTGAGAACACTATAGAGATAAATAATAAATAAATAAATAAATATACTACGACAATACACACATCGCCATCTAGCCCCAAACTAGGCATAGCTTGTGTTATGGGTACTAAGATAGCTGATGAATAATTATATGAATAATACACATATAATATACAGATAAACACCTAGACACTGAAAAACATTCATGTTCATCACACAAACATTGTCCAGTTGTGGGAATCGAACCCACGGCCTTGGCTCAGAAAGCAGGGTCGCTGCCCACAGCGCCATCGGCCGTCAATTATAACTTCTACTGAGCATCTACTGAGTTTCTTAGCAGGTATACTGGACGCTTTAAAAGTGTTTATAAAGGAAGGCTAAATAAAAAATGTGAGAAGATAACTCGCAGTTAGGTTCATCCAAGGGAGGAAGAAATATATAGGTAAATAGTTATTTGATTAAACACAATATTATTAGACCGCTTCCAAAACACTGAATTGCATAATTTAAAAGTAGTTTTTAGAGTCATTAATACAATAAAAACTGTGATAGTTAAAGACCTGTTTTAAATTTTCCTGTAGCATATGCACATACCTGATAATACTATTCGATTAAAATTTTCCGCTTTGCAAACTTTGTAAATAAAGGAGAAGAATGGTGTTTTGTTTCTAAGGGTTCCGTACGCAAAAGGTAAAACGGAACCATATTACTAAGACTCCGCAATCCGTCCGGGTGTCTGTCTGTTCGGCCCCAGGCTGTATCTCATGAACCATGCTATTAAGACAGTTTAAATTTTCGCAGATAAATAAATAAATATTCTACGACAGTGCGAACACAAATCGCCATAAAGCGCCAAAGTAAGCGTAGTATGTGTTATGGGAACTAAGATAACTTTTCTGAATACTAAACATAAATACTTATAATATACAGATAAACACCCAGCCACTAAAAACATTGATGTTAATCACACACACATTTTTCCAGTTGTGGCAACCGAACCCACCCCTTGGACTTAGAAAGCAGGGTCGTTGCCCTCTGCGTGAATCGGACGTCAAATAGGAACTCTTCATGCGCCAGTCAGACTCGCACTTGGCCGGTTTTTTACATTTTATATATTAAAAGAACAGTTATGGAAATCTGAAAACAGTCTTGCTTAAAAAGATTACATACTAAGACAAACTTATTGCATGCTCTCGGTGAAACTTTGAAATAAGCTTTTTACCATTTGCATAAAATACGAATATTTAATACCACAGACAATACATATCGCAGAACATAAAACTGCAGCCGCAATACTGATAAGTGTGCAGCGATTATCATAAATAACAGCCTATCGTTACAAAAGCTGTTACATAATAGCCCAGCCGGAGCCCAGTGCTGAACGAACGAATAATTCAGGAGGTATGTAATATTTCGATAAACTTTATATTTACAAGTTATCATAATTCAGATTTATTAAAAGCTAATTTTTTACAGAATATTATATATATTTAATAAAACCATTGTTTTAATTTATTTGTCAGTTACCACTCTCGTTTCTCCGTACTAAAATTATTAAAGCACAAGCGAGTTAATTTTGGTTTTATTATGTTTGAATTTTCTCTGGTCTGGTCTGGAGGCTTTGGCCGTGGCTAGTTACCGCCCGACAAAGACGTGCCGCTAAGCGATTTAGTGTTCTGAAGCAATGCCGTGTAGAAACCGATTAGGGGGTATGACTACCATTCTCCCCAACAGGTTAGCCCGCTACCATCTTAAACTGCAATATCACTTATAGCCAGGTGAGTAACGTCTAGTGGAATAAAAAAATAATAAATATACTACGACATACACATAACGATCTTGCCCCAAAGTAAGTATAGCTTGTGATATGGGAATCAAGATAGCTTATGAATAATATATACATACTTTAAGGATGAACATCACTGACTGACAAACTTTTAATAATAAATTTAGTATAAATTAATAGAATAATATAATTCTTTCTTAAGTTATCAAAACAAATGCTTTATACAAGCTCATTAACACAACGTTCATCATACACTGCGCCATTCGGCTGTCAAAAAAGTACTTTGATTTTTATTATAGGTATGATTTGTGCAGATAAATTGAGTCGACAATTATTGTTAAGCAAACGGACATAATTATAAATTGCTTAAGATAAATATAAGAGTCTTAATTAGTGTACTACGTTGGTTCTAGGTAAAATGGGGAACGAGTTAGCTGGGACAAGTCGTACATGGCCCGTGTAAGGCTAATTGGGTACCAGTTTCTATTGCGCAGGCGTAGCCCCTTGATACGTGGGTACGTACGGACAAATTTCATTATTTTAGTTTAGGTATTTATTGCATTTAAAAAATTCTTAATAATTTGAACTTTACATTTCTAGCTTTGCTTACCTGTCCCAGGTTTAAATCAGTGCTAACTATGCTTTTTCAATATACTAATCATCACTATTATGAATGCGAATTAATGACTGCAATATTATGAATGTCCACCAATCCGCACTAGGCCAGCGTGGTGGACTACGGCCTTAACCCCTTCTCATTGTGGGAGGAAACCCGTGCGCTGACGGTAATGGGTTGATATGATGATGATGATGATAAATGCGAGAGCTATCTGTATGTTTGTTTGTCCTTTACGTTCTAACAGAAAAAAACGAATCAACATGATTTTTGACATAGAGATAGGATATCATTATTTTTTTTGTTTATTGCAATTAGGTACGTGTACACTGTACAGACTAATTCTAGCTAATATGAAGTCAAGGTTAATTATTTATTTATTCAAATAGGCATATAGATGGCACTTTTGATGCATACATTACATGTAAAATACGACATGTTTGATATATGTATGATATAGATTTTGAGTCAGGTTAGTTTTATGAGTAATTAATTTTTTCTCGGAAGGATACTTGCTGATAACCACCTGAGGGGTTGCTGCGGCGTAACCGGGGGAGATGGGCGAGCGCGAAAGCTTGCCATGAGTAGAGGGCTCGACGCCCTGGGGGGGGAATGGGGGACGTCGGGTGCCTCCGTTGAGTCGGAATCGGACTTGGTGGACTTTAGGATTAGGATTAATACTGGTTTAGTCCGAACGGCCCCTAGGCCGTGGTAGGTCATAGGTGCCACGACCGGGTGACGTCAGAAATCAGTGCCCTCGTCTTCACCAGCGAAGACGCTGTGAACGTTATGTGTGTGTGTTTTTGGGACACATTGTCGGTAGTTATTTGATCGTCTGGGGCGTCAAGGACGTGTTTCGGTCGTCTTCGTATATTGTAGTAAATAAATAATAAATAAAAAGAATACGACAATATACACATCGCCATCTAGCCCCAAAAGTAAGCTTAGCTTGTGATATGGGTACTAAGAAAGCTAAATATAGTTTAATGACTATATTAATACATAAATGAATTATATATAACTAAACACCCAGACACTGAAAAACATTCAAGTTCATCTAACAACCAGTTTCCAGTTGTAGGAATCGAACCCACGGCCTTGGAATTAGAAAGCAGGGTTGCTGCCCACCGCGCCATTCGGCTGTCAAAAGCTGTAGTGAAATAATCGTGCCTTAGCAGTACTTGATTGATCGAAGGGTAAAATGAGCAAGGCGTTATATACGAACCCAGCGTCTGTACAAAGTCATATCTTAATATATATAAATCTCCTGTCACGATGTTTGTCCGCGATGGACTCCTAAACTACTTAACCGATTTTAAATTAAATTGGCACACCGTGAGCAGTCTGCTCCAACTTAAGAGATAGGATAGCTTAGATCTTTAATTATAGTCGCAATTTTATTTTATTGCAAATTATCTGTCTTTAATTAATTGACAGTCACATGTTATATATATATATACTACTATACTCATTTAAGGCTTAACGATACTGATTACTTTAAAAACAAAATCAAACGCAGACGAAGTCGCGGGCAACAGCTAGTTTCCAATATAAAGCTAATCCGGGGCGATCCGCGCGGTCATAAACCAACGAACGTGGACGTCACATCCGGATATCCCGGCTTAGTTGCCGCAATAGCAACAAAATCTTCGAGACTCCGAGTATTAGCGTTTTATTGTTCTTGTTTATGGTTCAATTATGACTGACGATTTATACTTTGACGGCTGACTGGCGCAGTGGGCAGCGACCCTGCTTTCTGAGTCCAAGGCCGTGGGTTCGATTCCCACAACTGGAAAATGTTTGTGTGATGAGCATTAAGTGTTTTTCAGTGTCTGGGTGTTTATATGTATTTTCTAAGTATTTATGTATATATAATTCATTAAAATATTCATCAGTCATCTTAGTACCCATAACCCAAGCTACGCTTACTTTGGGGCTAGGTGGCGATGTGTGTATTGTCGTAGTATATTTATTATTATTATTATACAAGGTTTTTTTGACGACCTCCCGCACAGGGTATGCAGATGATATAAGATGAAGAAAATCTCGAGTACGAGTTATAAAACACTTAAGAATAGGCATTGTAAGAGTTATAAAAAGCCTACCCTTAAGTATTTATAACTCGTGCTGGAGATTTTCTTCATTTTATATCATCTGCATACCCTGTGCATACACTCTATGCACGCCACTGCCTCCCTGGCGCAACGGTTGAATTTAAGTAGGACGTCCCTGGTTCGATTCCCCGCAGGGGCAATTTGGGAATTGGTGAGAGGCAAATATATGCTCCAAAGGTGAAGGGAAACATTTTGTGGGAACCTGCATGACAGAGAGTCTTCAAAGGCGTTTGAAGTCTAAGAAATTCATTTGGTTGGCCTGAGCCCTTCTAATTTGAAGAGGCGATCTGTAGTAGTTAATAATAACGATTTTGGGTTATTATAGGCGAATATATGGTATATATATGGTTCTTAATGTATGTTCGCATGTTCATATTTAACACGCATCTATAAATCGTGCATTTTTTAATTTGTATTTTTTCCAACTTTAATATTTCTTTAGTCTAGCCATGGTTAACTGGGGTCAATGAGTCACTGATAACTGTCGTAAGAGATGAAATTAGGTACATATAGCTTTCAATGAATTCCTTTTCATAAAATGTCTTAAGGTTTTGAAGTTTTGGTAGGCCTGAAGGTAAGATAGATGAAAAAATACGCGCAATTCAAGAAGAGATTAAAAACGTAATACAAAACACCGTTAAAACATCACAAAAGGATTTACTAAAGGCGGAGTAAATAAAAAAAACATGCATTCTTCTACGGTACACCCACAAAGGCTGACTCACATTCAATATTGCTATGAGTTATCCTGCAAACATGTTTGTTGCAAACAAAAACATCCTTTACTTAGTCGCAATTGAGTTTACATTTAGATAAACTTTTTATGGTATGAAAAACGTCTTGTGATTTCATCCCTGATTGAAACGATCTACTTGTAGATACTATGAATAAAAAAGTATTTTATCAGCATAGAAATAAAGATGAAATTTGAATGGATGGTGAAAATTTTATAATACGAATTAAAACTGTACGCTATGACTATTGAAATAAAGTTGAAATTTGAATGTGTAATGACATTATTATTCATATCGTTATCCAGGAATGTTAAACCTTGAGGAAGCATCTGCTTTTTGAAATTGTATTTTTTTTAAATAATTATATTGTATTATACAATACGTACTTGTTTGTGCTATTATGAAATACTAGAAGCCCATTGGGTAGATCTTCGAATTCACTTCCGGGGGCCGAGTTCGAATCCCACAACCCCAAACTTTTCTAAGTTATGTGCGCGAAACCTTCATCCATTATGTCACTCGTTTTTTCTAGCCCATAAAAATGATGGGGTGTTGTCAGTATGGCGTGTCTGTGTGTCTATATGTCTTATATGTGTGTAGGTATGTGTGTGTGTGATTTGCATCGTATTTCACGAACTGATGAGTCGATTTTGATTTTGTTATTTGTTTTTGTAGGGTGATTTAGTCGGAAAGTGTTCTTAGTTATGATTGTTGAAAATTGGTCCAAGATGGCCGCCGCCATATTTTTTAGAACTCTGACTATCTTACTATCAAATGAAAACTAGTAAAATACGATTCACTTTGTCAAATTCCCCATGAAATAAATAAATAAATAAATATACTACGACAATACACACATCGCCATCTAGCTCCAAAGTAAGCGTAGCTTGTGTTATGGGTACTGAGATAGCTGATGAATATTTTTTTATGAATATAATACACATAGATACTTATAATATACAGATGAACACCCAGACACTGAAAAACATTCATGTTCATCACACAAACACTCTCCAGTTGTGGGAATCGAACCCACGGCCTTGGACTCAGAAAGCAGGGTCGCTGCCCACTGCGCCACTCGGCCGTCAAATGAAAGAGAGTGACTAGTAAATTACTATGCACTTTGTCAAATTCTTTGTCACCATTAAATTCCTTAAATTAAAAACGGACGTAACTCCGAAAAGTTAGGGGATTGTTCCGGGGATTGAACTCTGTCACCCCTTGAGGGAGTCCGAAGCCCTTACCGCTTTTTCGGCATTATAGGATGCATTGATATAATTTTTAATCGCGAACCTGAATCCTAGCCTTGGGCCCCTTACCTGAAACAAATAGAAACACAATGTTAAATGACTGTGAGTTACAATTGTTTGTATATTCAAAGTAAGGTAAGTTATTTTTAGTTAGTGAAGCACCATTTGTATCCATTTAAAGAAGACAAATTAGTTAATTATTTTAACTCTATGCCTAATTACTAAACCGTTTTGAAGATTGCACGTTATTTTGACAGCCTTCTAAATGACTCCAACCTTACTTTACGTTTAAAATTTATATTTCACTAGCTTATTGCCCTGTTCGGGTTCTATAGATTATTTTAAACATCCGGAACCGTTTGTTTCCTATATCCACCTCCTGGTAGCACTGCATTTGGATTCATGCATAAGTAACATAAGCTACTTTTTAAAAACCTTTTTTTTAATAACGATAAGCCAGCGTTTGACGACAATCACGCCCGTTAGAATGCAATGGTGAGGTCTAGGTACTCTGCGTGAACATTTCACGTAAGTATGCTCTCCAGTAAACTATTTATTTACTGGAGTTGGAGTTTCGCTCCGAAACCGGTGCATCTTCAGGAGATGTTTACTTTTCAAAGAATAATTGTTAAGTGAAAAATTAGCCAGATGTTTCCCCTTTTATAGCACATTTCCTGCTGTTCTCGGAGTATAGCAAATTAAGCTTACTTTGCATAATATATTATGGATATCCCCAAAGTAACGCCTGCTTCTATCCGATATCTACTACTATTGTTTTGTACATAGAACCCTGTTAAGCCATCACCAAAAATGCTTGTATATTTAACCATATCCTAAAACTGTGATTTAGAACTTTGTAAAACTATAGAGATCATAACATCTTTTAAGGCTTACTATTACAAAGCCCCATGTCCCGAATGGGCACTAACAGATATAGAATGTTGTAATAGTGTATATTAATGAAGCTATAGACTATGTCACGTCTGGATGCGCGTGACTCATATTATGGGCTTTGTATGGGATTGTTTGGATCGCTTTGTTAAAAAGTACGTACCTATTGTGTAGATTCGATGGGTATATCCACGGGGCTTTATGGGGTCATTGTGTGTCAAATTGCCACAGCCTAAATACGAGTAGTAAGTTTGAATAAAATACTTCTATTTATTGATTTATTTTTTGTTAAACGAACCAAGCCGAATTACACTAATAAAATTAATTGATAAAATACTATCAAAGACATTTGACATTTGATATTAAGTGGGAAGTCTCGTGTTCAATGTCTGTCTATTTTTTCCGATCTGGTCTGAAGAGAAGGCTTTGGTCGTGGCTAGTGACCATCGTACCAACGAAGACGTGCCGTCAAACGATTTAGCGTTCCGGTACGATGTCAAGTAGAAGTTAGGGGCATCACTTATAATTGCCATACCCCTAACAGCTTAACCCGCTACCATATTAGATTACATCATCACTTATCAGGTGAGATTGCATTCGAGGGGTAACCTGAAGTGGAATATATAAATCTCATAAAATACCATGAAATATTTATGTACTTTTATATACGTTTACATACACTTTTTTGTATGTACATGAAATGAACTTTTATGTACACGTTTATATGCACACGTATTACGTCCTTTAATATTCAACTAAAAAACTCATAACGTGGGATAATAGCCAGTTACTTGACAAACAAGTTTGTATTTAAGTATGGAATGACAGACATACATGCTAAAACTATAAGAGAACCGCTTGACGATCCCTACTTTGCGACACGTATAAATATTTAGCTTACTGCTTTTTGGCACTTACTCTACGGACCGCGTTACGTGAGCTTGTTTTTTGAGCTAATATTGAATGTTTACATTTCTTTCCGACTATTCTTCATAAGGTAAACGTTTACTTAAAGTCGTGACAGGTAAGTGAACGGAAATGTTACTTGTTACTTTGCTGGGGGTCGAATTACTCTACTTAGTTAATTAAAGAACGATGTGCCTTTTTTACTATGTCTGTACTTAGTGTATAAAAAGTACACTCAATATAAAAAAAAACAATATCGTAAGCCTAATCGAACCTAGCTTAAATGCAAATAACTCTATTTGCAAGATAGCATTAATCTTAGGTGACATTCCTATATAGGTCAATAAAAAAATGTCTCAAACAACAGTTATGGAAATGTTACGTGTTACTTTAGCGCGAGTAAAAATATAATGTCTTCTGTTTTAATCTAGTGCCGGGATAATTTACATGTCCAAAACCAGGGAGTCGCATCATCATATCGACCCATTAACGGCCCACTACAGGGCACGAGTTTCAAGCAAGCAAGTTTCAAGGGCAAGGGGTTAAGGCCGTAGTCCACCACGCTGGCTCAGTGCGGATTGGTGGACTTTACACACCTGTGAGAACATTATGGAGAACTCTCAGGTATGCAGATATCCTCACGATGTTTTCCTTAACTGTTAAATTAAGTGATATTATAATTACTTAAAACGCACATAACTTCGAAAAGTTAGAAGTGCTGGAATTCGAACTCGGTTTCTCGAAAGTGAAGTCGAAGTCCTACCCACTGGTCTATCACCGTTCGTAAAGTGCCATAATATAAACTATATGTTCCTTGTTTGACTGCGGATCCCTAAAACTACCCGTATAAATATTATTCTCAGTGCTTTTTGGTGCTCACTCCATAGACCGCGTTACCTGAGCCTGTTGTTTGAGCTAATATTGAATGTTTACATTGCTTTCCGACTATTCTTCACAGGGTAAACGTTTACTTAACGTCATGACAGTAAGTGAACGGAAATGTTACTTGTTACTTTAGTGCCATTATAAAAAATCTGCAGAACGGTTCTTTTTCATAAATATGTATACATGTATGTTTATTAAAAAACCGATATAGGTATTTAGCAATTCTAGAAAAGAGCTGGTTTATTCGGTAGGTTGAAGGTGCGCGAAAAACGGAAGCGGGAAGTTATTTTCAGATCAGTTGAGTTAAAAAAAAAACCTACTTACATGCCCTTGGATTATCTAATCTATTACCCGATGTTAAATTATGTTAAACCGATCCTAACCAAAATAATTTGGAACGATGTTGGCTTACTAATAAATAAATAAATAATTGAATAAATTACACTGTAAGATGTAATTTTGAATTTAAGATGGTAGCGTGCTAAACTGTTACAAGCGCAGCTATAAGCCACACGGTTCGGTTTCCACGCGACATCGTACCGGAACGCTAAAACGCTAGGCGGCATGTCTTTGTCGGTGGTAACTAGCCAAGGCTTAAGAGCCTCTCAACTCTAGTCAATTAAAATACGACGTGCCTGTTTTATATTTCTGTACGTAGTGTATAAAAAGGTATATAAAAAGAACACTCAATATAAAAAAATCAATATTAAGATATTGATTTTTTTAACTCGAAATTTTGGTAACTCGAATTCCCGTTTTCTTCGACTAAAGTTAATCTAACCTAGCTTGAATGCAAATAACTCAATTTGCAAGATAGCATTATATATAAGGTGACATTCCTACTTCACACTGGGTCAATAAAAAAATGTCTCAAACAACAGTTATGGCTGGCACCAAAAATCGACTGTCATATGCATAAGAGTAGAATATTCACTAATGAGTTAAATGAACCGTTAAATAAAATTCTAATACTTGCTAATCCGGTCCGACGATTGACGGTACAGACCAGTTTCATCAAAATGGGACGTCCTAATATGATCCATTAATTTCCCCAGTCGCTTTACGTGATATAATCTTCGATCAATAGCATAATATTGATTGAAGGATGATGACCGTTTGGCAAAACAATGGGACAGTCATTTATAACCCACAATGTCCTAGATATAGTTAGATTCCAGTCTGATTCATCTTTTTGCAAGAGGCTAGCAGCTTTACAAGAGTGTTATCACTTAATATCTTCTTAATATCAATCTTCTTCGTCCAGGTGGTCTTTTGCCGGCTATTTTCCCCTGAATAATGAGCTGGAGGAGTTTATTTTAAGTATTTATGTATATTATTCATAAAAAATATTCATCAGTTAGCTCAGTACCCATAACACAAGCTACGCTTACTTTGGGACTAGATGGCGATGTGTCTATTGTCGTAGTATATTTGTTATTATTATATCTTTATATATAAAAATGTTATGTTGGTTGGTGTACGCTTCGCAAAAACGCAAAAATTTCTGCACCGTTCGAGCTGAAATTTTAGCATGATACGCATCAAGGAATGTTTTTTATCTATTTTTCTCGACCATTCAATCACAATGTGCCACAGCGAAGCGTGGCAGGGTACAGCTAGTTTATAATAAAATTACCGTTTTTTCACTATAGTAACGCGCTAATATTTGACAGGTGCTGTCAGTTTAACTGTGACAAAACACTGTATAACTTTCCCGTCGTTATGCCTCGATTTAATAATAGAAGTATCGGTTTTGGCTCCATCGAAGACGACGAGAGTCAAAGTACAATGTTTTATTTTTATTTTTTATGTTTATAGACGAGCGCTTGACTGCAATCACACCTGATGGTAAGCGATGATGCAGCCTAATTTGGAGCGCGCTTGCCTAGAAGATGCCTATTCACTCTTGATTTGAAGGTACTCATATTGTAGGTACTGGGGAAAATGGAACCTGGAAGGGCATTCCAGATCCTAGCGTAGGGATCAGAAACGAAGATGCAAAGCGCTTCGTACGCGTCCGCGGTGTATCGACCACGTAGGGATGCAGATCCTTACGGTGCCTCGCGGTTCGATGGTAAAAAGGCGAGGGAGGAACTAGATAAAACAGCTCTCGGGCACACTCTCCGAAATATATCCTATGTTTTGCAAAATTAGAATCCAAAGCAATCCGTTTTCTAGAACTGAATTCCGTGGCAATTAAAAATAATAAACGTAAATAGCCATCAGAATCGACGCAGGCAAAAGAGGCTTAGCCGGGAAGATGAAATTTTCACAAAGGTTCGTGTAATCCAGGCGACCACTAAGATGGAATTTGGGTTGAATCTCGGGGGGATATAAAAGGGTGCGCGTAGAGGTCACTGCAGATTCCGGTCCCGACTTGTGGTCTACTGTAAGTACTGTGGTTAAACATATTTTAACTCCCGACCGAACTGACTGCATCGAAGGTTTCGTGTCTATTGTTTTCATCAAAAAGTAGTGCCGATTGACTATCAAATTCAAATTCAAAATTTCTTTATTCATGTAGGCCTATCACAGGCACTTATGAAGAGTTCATAAGTTACATAATGACTGCATCGAAGGTTTCGTGTCGGTCTATTGTTTTCATCAAAAAGTAGTGCCGATTGACTATCAAATTCAAATTCAAAATTTCTTTATTCATGTAGGCCTATCACAGGCACTTATGAAGAGTTCATAAGTTACATAATATGTTTACATAATTGTAAAGGGGATGGTTAAAACTTCGTTCGCCAACTTAAACCTAAAGCTACGAGGGCTCCAAACGCGCCCTGGTCTAAGAAGATCCCACAACAAACTTAGTCGGGTAAAAATATTTACCCGACTAAAATAAACTGTGAGATGGTGAAAAAAATTTCACCATCTCACAGTTTATTTATATTTAAGCTATGAAGCTAGAGCAATTCACACCCAAATTTTTTTATCGTTTAAGTAATCCTTAATATTATAATAGGATTTTTCTGTAAGCTTACGTTTTATATAAACTTTGAATTATTGAGAGATATCTCAAAGATTCCATTTGTTATAAAATAATATGCAATTGCCCTTGAATGAATTTGCAATTTTGTGTAGCCTAGTAAACTGCACAACGAGTTTATTTTTGCTTCTAATATTAATACTGTTACAGTCCATTTTCTTTTTAAATTTTGTTATATTTTTATGGACATAATCGTAATTTAACGAGCTCTATTATAGTATTATAATTATCGAAGCGGTGATAGCCTAGTGGGTAACGCTTCGGCTTTTTCGTGGAGACCGAGTTCGAGCCCCGGCACGCACCACTAACTTTTCCGAGTTATGTGCGTTTTAAGTAATTAAAATATAACTTGCTTCAAAGGTGATGGAAAGCATCGTGTGGAAACCTGAATCCCTGAGTGTTCTTAATAATGTTCTCAAAGGTGTGTGGAGTCCACCAATCTGCACAGGGCCAGCTTGGTGGACTACGGCCTTAACCCCTTTTCATTGTGGGAGGAGACCCGTGCACTGTAGTGGGCCGGTAATGGGTTGATGTGATGATGACGATGATGAGTTAAAAACGCACATAATTCCGAAAATTCAGAGGTGAGAGTTAGGTATGGAACTCGGTCTCCCCAAAAGGGAAGCCGACACTGTAAATATTAGGCTATCAGCGCGTATTAAGTGTGATTAAATCTTATCCAATACCGTTCAGAGATTAGACTTTTAGGTACTTGTAAATATTAAGAAAAATCTGGTAGCATTCGAAATCACGATTTTATAACAAAACCTGGGTTTAATAAGCGAACCCCGGTGGCTGGTTGAATATCCGATTGCATACTCGCCGGCTCGAAGAGTAATGGTTCGTAAACGGATATAAAAGTTGCATCTTGCTGTAAATCTTGCTGACAACTACCATTCCAGCAATAAAATACAATGTATTTTTTATTCTCGAATTGCGCCCTCAGAATTTAGAAAACTAAACTTACTGTTTGCCTACCCCTTAAAGCGTTTTAATTGGAATCTTCACCTAATCTTTATAAGAACACTAGCTGTAGCCCGCGTCCGCATCCGCGTTAGTAACGGTTTTTAACAAATGCCGTGCGAACCATTTTTTTTTGGGATAAAAATTAGCCTCAGACCTTTTAAATAACTTTTGAAAAAAGAAGCTGATGAGGGGTTTAATGTGATTGCCATACCCCTTATAGGTTAGCCCGCTTCCATATGCACACTGCATGTGTGTAACTTTTAGCAGTGGTAGAGCTTTTGCGGTAAATACGAATTAAAAGGTGGTCGGTGCAAGAATATTATGATCCATACCTACCTAATTTTTTTTCTTGCACGGACTTAAAACTGTTGTACAAATATTTATATCTTTCTTTTTAGTTGTATAATAAAGTCAAAATTTTTTTTCACGTTTTTAGTAGCTATGGCGGAGTTCTGGGGTAAAAAACACAAAAAAAAAATACAACCAAATTGAGAACCTTTTCCTTTTTAGTAAGTCGGTTGAAAACCACCAGGTGTGTCAAGGCTAACTTTTAATAAAACCAAATAAAAAGGGAAGCCTCCAACGCGGCCTTTTGGACTACAAATGCCAGCAAAAACACGTACATACGCTCTTATTCAACTGGCAGAATGGTTGAAAACATTTAAATTAAAAATCGATGTTAACAATTTTCGTTCCAGTTTTTCAACTCTAGATTTTTTTTCAAAAGAACCTGTCGCCCAATTAAACGGGTTTTTGCACGCCTCGTGAATATATTATCGTGGGATAGCACCATAACAGTCAAGTTCCAGTTGCAATCGGGTTTTTAATAACAAGAATCGATATCGTTTTGAATGTAGAGTAAAGGCACGCGTACGTACGTAATACGCGTGGTAAGCTCATAGCTAAACATTTTTTATTTTTTAAAACCATGGTACCATTTAACCCCAAAGTAGGCATAGCTTGTGTTATGGGTACTAAGATGACTGATGAATATTTGTATGATTAATTTTTTGTCGCAACGGTGAGCTCTGTGGTGGTAGAAGTTTCCGGGTTCGGGAAGGGAAATTTATGAATTTATGATTTCAGAATTTTCTCTGGTCTGGTCTGATGGGAGGCTTTGGTTGTGGCTAGTTACCACCCTACCGACAAAGACGTGCCGCTAAGCGATTTAGCGTTCCTGTACGATGTCACGCAGAAAACGATTTTTAATTGCTTAAAACGCACGTAACTTAGAAAGGTGAGTGCTAAGATTCGAACTCGGCCCCCCGGAATTGAATTGAATTGAAAGTTAAGTCGAAGTCGTAACCATAAACAGATAAACAAATTCCTTAAAAGCCGGCAACGCATCGGTGGCTCCTCTGGTGCTGCAGATGTTTATGGGCGGCGGTGATTACTTATCATCAGGTGAACCACTTGCTCGTTTGCCCGCTATTAAAATGAAAAAAAAACCACTATCACCGCTTCAAGATAATAACGTGTTAACATTTGTACATATCAAAGAGAGATTTGTGCCACTTGAAAATGGTTGGTTATTCTTCTACAACTTAACCGATCTGACTGCAATCAGTTGGTAAGAAATGATGCAGTCTAAGATGGTAGCGGGCTAACCTGTTAGGGGGTTTGGTATCGTAACACTAAATAAATAATAAATAAACAAATAAATATACTACGACAATACACACATCGCCATCTAGCCCCAAAGTAAGCATAGCTTGTGTTATGGGTACTAAGATGACTGATGAATAATTATATGAATTATATACATAAATACATATAATATATAGATAAACACCCAGACACTGAAAAACATTCATGTTCATCACACAAACATTGTCCAGTTGTAGGAATCGAACCCACGGCCTTGGCTCAGAAAGCAGGGTCGCTGCGCCAATTAATTGAGTGGCAAGCTGTCTGGATAGACCATTCATGTCCCACAGCTGGGCAAAGATCCCCACTCTCATAGTAAAGTGGGATGGATAAGAGGTTTAGCCTTCAATCGGAAACTTCTATGAGTCTGATAGCGATCGCTCAATTGCAATTGCCCCGCGCCTAGAGTTCATTCGCACTAACTTTATATACAGGGTGCTACGAAAAAATAACTTCAGTTACTTTTAATTGCGACCTTATTTTATATCTTATTAAACTCGATCGACTTAGTCTCTATTTTTACATCCAATAGTATCCCATCAACTTTTGAAGTCTTAACAAGTAGCCAGAATATTCAACAATAATGAATATTTTGATGCTTGGCGCCATACTAAAACATAGCTAAGAAAATTTAAGCAAAACATTATTTTATTAAGAAATTATTTAAGCCATCTTAGAACCACTATATAGTAGTCATTAAATTTTGCTTATACGTTGGCAAGGGTACAGAAAAGAAAAAAGGGTACCTATTATCCAGAAAACATAGTGTTCCCGAGGGATATAAAATAATTTTTAAAAATGAACAACCCTAATTGATTAACAATTATGGAAAATTAAATAGAATTCGGACCGGTTTAAATGCCAAGAGAAAAAATAAATAACGAACATTTACTCGTATATCTAAACCTAAAACTGTAAATATGGAATGACTTGGATTTTGTATTCTAAAATAGAAAAATGAGTAGAGGTTTACATTAGAAAGTTTAGATCATATCATAATTATTATTATAGTAAATGCAAACATAATATCAAAGATAAAAAACAGTCTGTGTTAAACTTTGTTTAATCTCATACATGCAAAACATCATCAACAGCAGTGCACTAATTAAAGAGTTCGAAAATAAAGTTATAAAAATGTTTACTTAAATTGAAATGTTTCATGGATTCTTTATCGACATGTATATAAACGAGTTCGGACGGTCCATATGAAGGGCCCCTTACACGAGACGACCGTTGCGTCGTTTTGAACAAATGCAACGAAATCGTGTCGATATATTGTGTTAAAACTACCCACGAATCGATTGGTCGTTGGTATAGATCATTTTACTACTAATTTACAACGGTACGTGGCATCATCATCATCATCATCATAATGATCATATCAACCCATTATATTTTTTTTTTTTTTATGTTTACAGAGCGCTTGTAAGTGATAATGCAGCCTAAGTTGGAGCGCGCTCGCCTAGAAAATGCCTATTCACTCTTGATTTGAAGGAACTCATATTGTAGGTACTGGGGAAAGTGGAAGCTGGAAGGGCATTCCAGATCCTAGCGGTGCGAATTAGAAATGAACTTGCAATGCGCGGTGCATCAACCACGTAGGGATGCAGAACCTTACGGTGCCTCGCGGTTCGATTGTAAAAGGTAAGGGGGGAAATAGATCAAACAGTTCTTGAGCACACTCTCCGAAATAAATCTTATAGAATACCGATAGGCAGGCAATGTATTAAACGTAAGCTTATAGAAAAGTCCTATTATAGTGTAAAGGACTACGTAAACGATAAAAAAGCTTGGGTGTAAATTATTGCTCTAACCAGGTTGCTCTTCTAATAATTTAAAATGACATTGTGAGATGGTGATAACAAAAAAAAACACCCGGCTAAGTTTGTTGTGGGCTTCTTCTTAGACCAGGACGCGTTTGGAACCCTCGTAGCTTTAGTTTTAAGTTTACGAATGTGGTTATCGCCATCATCTCACTACCGTGTAATTCTTATGTACGCATCAAAAGTGGCACCTATGGGCCTACTTGAATAAAGATATTTTTGACTTTGACTTTGCAACTTTGTAAACGATAATGTTCCAAACTCTGAAGTATTTTATTGGCTAGGTCACCGATGAGCCTACTAGCCCGGCGATCCACTGAATCCAAGGCTGATACTTGTCAGAGGTATCCCATAAATGGGAGCAGTACTCCATGCACGATCGAACCTGAGCTTGGTACACGGTGAAAAGCTGTTGCAGGCTTGAAGTACCGCTTGACCTTATTGAGGATGCCAAGTTTCTTGCCAGCTGTTTTTGCCTTGGATTCGATGTATTGTCCGAAGTTGAAGTTGGACGATAAATTGTCATCTATAAGCTCTAGGGATTCAGGGAAGGAAGAATTCATAGGAAGTCAGGGAGTCCCCCTGTATCAGTAAATAAACACGCTTGCGTTTTATTAGCATAAAATTTGACCAGATTACAATATTGGTATACCCGGTCGTTACGATAAGTCTGAAACGACCAATCGGACCGACGTATCGTCCCCTGTGTTTCCCACACACACTTGAGTTGTTTATTTGGTGCAGACTGATGAAGCGTTCGCGAACTGGTGCTAAATAAATATTTGAGCTGCAGACAGTTCTAAAGTATCCGAATCCACCAACCAACTATTTTGGGAGCATGATTTTAATGCGGCAATTCAACGGGCTCGTTACATTTTTATGCACTTGCGTATCTTTCAAATAAACATGACTTTCAAATAAACGAACATCAAGTCTTATCTGCCTAATTAAGCCTAATGTTTATAGTTTGTATATAATTATCATGGAAGTAGCAAACTAAATAAATAAATATACTACGACAATACACACATCGCCATCTAGTCCCAAAGTAAGCGTAGCTTGTGTTATGGGTACTAAGATGCCTGATGAATATGTTTATGAATTATATACATAAATACTTAGAAAATATCTTAGAATATCATGCTTATCACACTTTCCAGTAGTGGGAATCGAACCCACGGCCTTGGGCTCAGAAAGCAGAGTCGCTGCAAACAGCGCCAATCAGCCGTCAATTACTAAATAACTACTGTTTTTTTTTAATCTCATTTTGTAAATATACCCCTTGCAACAAAATAAATGGACAACAGTGTACTAATTAAGTATACAGCATGAATATTTAACAAACGATAAAAGTTACAACAATTTTAGGGGCAAACTTTTTAGTGTTTCTTAATACCTAATATATAATTTATACGCTTTAGCGATAAAACCGCCTTTGCACACCTAAACTAAAATTTTTATATGTGTTTCTTTGTGTATTTTCTTTTTGTGTGTGCAATAAAGTATTTAATAATAATAATGATGACTAAAAGATTTGTTGCGGTCTTTAAATTAAAAATTGCGTTGATCAGCACGATGATCTTATTACTAAGGATATTTTGATAAATATAAAATTAAATTAAAGCAAAACAACAGTAAACTTTAAACATACAATTATCAACCTGTATCATCATCGATATTATCTTATAAGTTTACTGCTGGACTAAAGGCCTCTACCAATAGCACGCACTCCGTTAAAATAATCAACCCGTATATCACGTTTCAATTTCATTACAATAATAAATTCTTGCGGTTTCGAATTTTTTTTTCGCAGATATCTATTTCTTATCTTGGCATTATCTTAGAGAACCGCAAATGAAAAGTGGCAATGAGCAAAAAAATAGGGGGGAGACCACCGTAACAGCGTGAGAACGATTTCGGTAATTCGATATCAGCGGATGCGTGGACGTGATCAAAAGACAAAGATGAAAGGATTGAGCCCACTATTAATGGATAAAAATGACAGTAAGTAGATATACTTCTTGGCATCATCTCTATATACTTTACTAGGTGCCACGTGTCAAATTATCTACTTACGTTTACCAATTCGATCACCTGAAAGTTAACTGCAATTTGTATAGAATATAAATAGCGCCATCTAGTGACAGAATTTTTTTCCAGTATTGTTAACTAGATGGCTCTACTTCGATTCCATATGAAAGGTGCCATATCCAGGTACCTACACTATACTGTACTCTTTCTCGTGAACTAAACTTCGTAAGATAATTTTGTATCGGTACCTCTCCCGTACGTTTCGTAGTGCAGGGGAGTAAAAAGACATTACCAACCAGTTCATCTTCCTCCAATGCCCTCATGATTTCATAGTAGAAGGCTTCAGCAGACTATTAATGGATGAAAATGACAGTATGTAGATAAACTTCTTGGCATCATCTCTATATACTGTACTAGGTGCCACGTGTGAAATTATCTACCTACGTTTACTAATTCGAACGCGTGAAAGTTAATTACAATTTGTATAGAATGTAAATAGCGCCATCTAGTGACAGAAATGTTTTCCAGTATTGTTAACTAGATGGCACTACTTCGATTCCATATGAGAGGTACCATATCCAGGCATCTACACTACTGTACTTTTCCTCGTGAACTAAACTTCGTAACTACAATAATTTTATATCGATACTTCTCCCGTTTCTTAGTGCAGAACAGTAGAAAGACATTACCTACCAGTTCATCGTCCTCCAAAGCCCTCATGAGCTCATAGTAGAGCATTTCGGCCTCCTTCGATATAACCACCTTCTCACCCTCACAGTAGTTTATCTCGCACGCCAAATCCGTTTGTAGATGCATTTTTAATTTTCTATTTACACTTCACTTTGATATCAATAACTCTCTATTCACTTCACTTTTATATAAATCACTTTACGTCACTTTTCCACTAACAAATTAAGTACATATCTTTAGTATTTACACGGAAAGGTTTTTATATGAATTATATCGCTTATTTCAAGATATTTATGTCAAGACATTTGAGTCGCGGTACCAGGTTAGCATAAGCTTAGCATAACCTTGATTGAAAATGCATTTATCTTTGGAAAAATAAACAAAGAGTTATTAGACTTAGCCACAGAATTAACAACATACAGAAACCGTGTTCGCGACTAATATTGACGCATCAAAAACACTCCACTTTTGTTGTGTTCATGTCAGAAATTTCATACCATTTATCAGCCGACAGTCATTATTTTACCTCTTATGTTCTAAACGTTTTCCATAAAATGGAAAAAATGGGAAAAAGTTTGAATGCTAGCAAGATGCTTAGATATAGCGGGTGTGAAGTGAGACGTGCGCGGGCGTTTTTACTGTTTTTGGACACAATGCACTGCATGCAATAATGGCTGAATGAGGGTTCTGCATCTTCTAAATTCTGTGGACTAAGAACAAAGCTCAAAAAACTGATGGGAGTTCCGGTCCCAAGGTGTTTGAGTACACACCGAAAACTTGGCGTTTGTAGACTCTACCATAAGAGAACAGTCTCCTTGATTACAAGAGTGTACCTCTTGTGACAGTTGGTAAGCCCTTCAAAACTCTGTTGTGCTTCACTCATTTGGTGATGATGAAAGTTCAGAGAAAGAGATTTGTTTACGAAACAGACAGCTTCAACAGCTTCACGGCACAGGGCTGTTAAATATAGAATAATTTGTTGAAATTTCAACACTTTCACAACAACTTTGTCACTTTGACACACTTAAAGGACCTCTTACGTAATAATATTGCTTAATTTTTGTCCCAACTTTAAGTAAGTAGTATTATTATCAAAATTGCATATAAAGATTGGCCGTTTGATGTTATCATAACGTGGTTTTGTAAGTCATAAGAATTTATTTATATTATAAAAATAAACTATGCGGTAAACTCTCAGAGCGCGAGATTGCGCGCTTGGTCATATTTATAGTTTATTTTTTCCTTATCATTTCATTTCATACTTTGGATGAAGGTGATGATAATTTTAATAATCGTAGGTTAGTTTAGTACCTAGGTCTATATAAATTACGTTTGATGTGTTAGACGGCCCCTAATAAGCGACGCGATTCATTTGCGAATTTATGTCGAATCCTCAAAAGGGTTTATTCACTTTGCATTTACCATTCACGATGAAGATAACCTCAATAAATCTTGAATTTCGAATACCAAGTGAGTTTCCAGTTAAAACTTAAATGTCAAATTAAATTGACATTTCTATTTGTCTATTCTATACAATATACTACATGATAATATGCAATTAGTATCTACATAAACTGGCGGCTATCATCGCTCCAAGCAGTATTTTAAATTGGGTAAATTAACTAAACGAGGGACAGAAAATTGAATCGGTCTAACAGAAATACTGAGTGGGCGAAATTTATACCAAGAGAGCGACTATAAAATGCGAAGCGAGAAATAAAGTGCTGCAAAAAATCGTCGCACGTGCTACTTCTATCATATAAAGTTAGGTTAGAGTAGTACAGAAAATAATATATATATCCTTGTGAAATTGATAGTGGCCGTTTTTTAAAAATTTGTAGTCGCCACAATACGTTCGCTAACTTAGTATTTTAGTACGACATTCATCAACGATGCCCTTAATATATTAAATATCATTTTATATTGTTGAGTTTTCGGTATAGGATTATATTCCTTATGTGAGGGACGACGATATAAAAAGATTGTTATTGCGAGACGGATACGCGCACGAATAGCTCTGTACCATTATCTTAAAACCAGAAAACATTTAGCAACTCCCATACATCATGTCTGTTGTATGAAAGCCCCTAAAATTTTAATTTTATTCTGTATTTTAGTATTTGCTGTTAAAGCGGCAATTGAAATACAATGTCTGTCAAAATTTCAACAGTCTAACTATCACGGTTCATGAGATACAGCCAGACAGACTGACGGACAGCAGATTCTTATTAATAGAGTCCCGATTAACCTTTTGGGTACTGAGCCCTAAAAACCTTCCTATTCAAGTAGGTTATTAAGTAATACATTACCATTTATCTAAATATATATTTATAGGTTTCTTGAACGCCATTTTGTCAACGTCTACATAACGTATGGTGAGTCAGGAATAAACTAATTTGACACGTCGACGCTCACATCATTTCAAACTGCCGTAACTTGAACCTTTTGAAAGTGTATTCTCACTTACTCTAGATACGAGTACTTTAGGTATATTCTGATTTTACTTATTGAAGAAGAAAAAATCAGAGAGACAAAAATAACGAATTGGCAGTTAAAATGGTTAAGTAAGACGGCCTATTGGCGCATTTGGCAGCGACCCTCATTTCTGAGTCCAAGGCCGTGGGTTCGATACCCACAGCTGAAAAATTTTAAGTGATGAACATGAATGTTATTTAGTGTCTGGTTGTATATATGTATATTATAAGTATTTATGTATATTATTCATAAAAATGTTCATCAGTCATCTTAGTACCTATAACACGAGCTCCGCTTACTTTGGGGCTAGATGGCGATGTGTGTATTGTCGTAGGATATTTAGTTATTTTATTAGCTGAGCCCTGTGAATAAGTCTAGGGAATATTTTAATAAATAATATACATGAATACTTATAAAATGCATATAGACACCCAGCCATTGGAAACATTCAAGATCATCACACAAACATTTTCCAATAGTGGGAATTGGACTCACGACCTTGGACTCAGAAAGCAGGGTTGCACCAACTCTGCTATCTGCTATCGCCCTTCAAATATCCCTATCCCTACTAATATTATAAATGTCAATGTAAGTTTGTTTGTTACGCTTTCACGCAAACACGACTTAACCGATCCTCATGAAACTTTGTACACATATTCTTGGAAGTGTTAGAAGTAATATAGGATACTTTTTATCTTTTTTATTTTTTTGAATTTTTTGAACGACATTAAACTCGGTTCCTTTGGGAGAGGGGATGAAAGTGTTTGACGATTTTACACCATAACTCCGACAAATTATAACCGATTTAAATAAATATTTTTGTAGAGGTTATAATATGTGTTTAAAAAACTGTGGTTTGAGATAGAGGACAGAATTCATCAGCGGACAACAGCAAACCCCTCATTTAAGGCTTAGCGATACTGAATACTTTAAATTTTGTTAGAACTACAACTAAATTTAATCAAAAAATGAAATCAAACGCAGACGAAGTCGCGGGCAACAGCTAGTATTTATACAAGTTACCAAGAAACATTTCCCCTATCTTGAAAATATCATTACCTTGTTCAGTTAATATTAACAAGGTATGACTAAGACTCCAAATAATATCCACTTTGAGACCAATGTAATAATAGTAGAATGTTGGCAGCTTCCCAAAGGATCTAGTCGGCAAGGGGTTTCTCAGTCGCACTGATTTGTCTTAGCCTGTATTTTATTGCCTTAAATGTGCTCGAATTTCCATGCCAAACTATTTTCCTCGTAATAATATCTTAACTACGTTCGCTTTAATAATAATAGTAATCTTTAAATATAAATGTCTTCGGAATAAAATTTTGAGAGTTTCTCGTAATGCAGTTTTATTTTCTTTTCGGGTAAAATGGGAAATACTTAAGAAAACTTATGGTAGTAGTAGCACAGTTATATTCCCTTGGTCGCCTCGTACGAGACCCACGGGAAGAGGTGGGATGGTGACATCTGTATTCTGAACTGCCATATCATATCATGTTGAACATATAATATTCAAAATTCAAAATTCATTTATTTCAAGTATGCCTAATATAAGCACTTAGCAATTTAGACTTCCGATTGGCGCAGTGGGCAGCGACCCTGCTTTCTGAGTCCAAGGCCGTCGGTTCGATTCCCACAAATGAAAAGGGTTTGTGTGATGAACATGAATCTTTTTCAGTGTCTGGGTGTTTATATGTATATTATAAGTATTTATGTGCATTATTCATAAAAATATTTATCAGTTATCTCAGTACCCATAACACAAGCTACTCTTACTTTGGGACTAGATGGCGGTTTGTGTATTGTCGAAGTATATTTATTTATTTATTTACTTTTTAAACGTCAAGCATGTCGATTTGTGTGACTCTACCACCGGTGTGGATGGCAGATTCTACCGAAAAGTGCCGTCAAGAAACTAAGCAGTTGCTCTTTTCCAACATCATTTTACAATTTAACAATCATTGTTCTACCTTGTGCGAGATGAAAGCGGAGCGGCATGCTTCCAGGCAACCTTGTCATTTAGAAATTCATTAATAGTATAATAACCTCGATGTTAAAATGTGTTCTATACATTTTTTAAACTTTTGTAAAGGTAAATCTAAAAAGGTTTTCTGCACTTTTCTAAGACGATATCATTCATTAAAGTCCGTTTCTAATCCTCACGGTTTAAGCAAATGATATTTATTTCTTGAAACGCACGTAACGCTGAAATGTATTAGGTTTGAACTTGGTTCCCTTGAAATGGAGGCCGAAGTCCTAACCATATGGCTATCACCCACTTGTTTTCCTAATCTCTCTCACACATAGTGACATTGCTTTTGAAGTTAGCAACAATTAAAAAGTTAAAAATAACACACGCAAATTATGCATGAATGTGTGCATTTCTAAAGGGAAGCGTACACGTAATTAGTTTAACATTTAGCACCCGGAAACGGCGCAAACTGTTCTAACTCAGTCCACTGCTGGCTAAATTAGCGAACGCTTCGAAGTTAGCGGGACCAGTACTAGGTATTGGGCCAATATTAGGTTTGAACTTGGTTCCCTTGAAAGGGAGGCCGAAGTCCTAACCATATGGCTATCACCCACTTGTTTTCCTAATCCTGCATGTCCTTTTAACGCCTTGGGTTTTGTAACCTGCATCAGTTTTCTATAATGTTCTAAAATTCGATGGAAATCTACCAATTGGCACATGGTCAATTGTGGCATATGCCTTTCTCATTCTAAGAGAGGTCCCGTGCCTTTTTTTAAACAGAGTAAATGCCTGACACATACAACTCCGTTGGACGAATCGGAATAGTCATGTGAGACTTGCACCAACTAGGAAATTTTGACGGCTGATTGGCGCAGCGACCCTGCTTTCTGAGTCCAAGGCCGTGGGTTCGATTCCCATAACTGGAAAATGTTTGTGTCATGAACGTGAATGTTTTTCATATAATGAAATTCATATTATATTTTAATGAATTATATTCATCAGTCATCTAGTATGTACCTATAACACAAGCTACGCTTACTTTGGGGCTGGATGGCGACGTGTGTATTGTCGTAGTATATTTATTTATTTTTTGGTCCCTCGATAGACCTATAAGTGAGAGTACTGGATTCACTTGCGTATTAACCTTGCACTGGGACATTAATGTTTTAGTTAGGGCACCTATACTATAATTGTTTTATAAATTACTAGCTGACCTGCGCAAATTCGTCTGCAGCAAATCGGTTATTACCGGTTTTATTATCTTTAAAAAAAAACTAATTGCAGCCCCCCTTACTGGGTCCAGTTTTATTTCCAAACAATATTGTACGCGGACGGCCGGCTCGCGGCATTTTTCTTACTTTTAGCATTTCTACATCCGTCGTAACTTCTAATCGATAGGTCCAATTTGAATAATTAAAAAAATTGCAGGTACAATAAAATCTTAATTATATAACTATTTATTTGGATAAAGATTAATATCATTATAGGAATGTCACCGTTTTTCGATTGAACCCGTATTTTTTTTTTCAAATTATTAGAAAAAGCATTGTAGCAAGTATTGTTACATAAACATAACAAGTTAAAACTCTGCGACACTCTCTCACACATAGTGACATTGCTTTTGAAGTTAGCAACAATTAAAAAGTTAAATATAACACACGCAAATTATGCATGAATGTGTGCATTTCTAAAGGGAAGCGTACACGTAATTAGTTTAACATTTAGCATCCGGAAACGGCGCAAACTGTTCTAACTCAGTCCACTGCTGGCTAAATTAGCGAACGCTTCGAAGTTAGCGGGACCAGTACGGCAATGTATAAACAAATTGCAATGTCGGCGCAAATTACGTTCTCATTCTGCCTCGGCACCCAAGTTACCAGTTTTGCACACAATTCAATTTATGAAGTGAGTAAAACTACACTATTTTCTACAACGTTTTTATTTGTTAATGCTTATTTTTTTTTTAAAGTCCATGAAATTTGTCGACCTTTTTGAATCAGGTCCCGAAAGCGAACAATTTGGGAATTAAAAATTTCCGAATTGGTGTGGTCCGGTTCGGCGAAAAACTTCGGCAATGGCTAGTTATGTTATTATAGTAATAACTGAATGACTGACATGACATACAAATCTATAAAGCTGAAGAGTTTGTTTGTTTATTATAACGCGATGATCTCAGGAACTACTGATCCGATTTAAAAGATTATTTCATTCTTGGAAAGCCCATTTATCGTGGGAGGCTATTATATATTATCACTTTAAGACCAATAGGAGCTTAGCGCTAATTAAAAACTCAGCAGATGCTCTTTTACAAGAACAGTCGCTTTTTACCACTTAACATAAGGTTTAGGGTTTAATATAACTGTCATAGCTTCAACAGGTTAGCCTGCTGGCATAAACTGCTTCATCACTTACCATTAGGTGAGATTACAGTCAAGGGCTAACTTTTAAGTGAGTAAAAAAACAATAAAATCTATTGCAGTAATAATAATTTAATTTGAACATAATAATAAAAAAAAAAATTTAGATTCAGTAAAGGAATAAAAACAATTTTTAGACAAATTTTATTGCAATGTACAGGCGGGGCGTCATGTAATCTCTTATGTACCTGTGTACATGAAGGAATTAATCTACATATATAAAAGGAAGTTGTGTTAGTTACACCATTGCCGACGGCCGAGTGGCGCAGTGGGCTGCGACCCTGCCTTCTAAGTCCAAGGTCGTCGTTTCGATTCCCACAACTGGAAAATGTTTGTGTGATGAACATGAATGTTTTTCAGTGTCTGTATATTATAAGTATTTATGTGTATTTTATTTAAAAAAAAATATTTTTCAGCTATCTTAGTACCCATAACACAAGCTACGCTTACTTTGGGGCTAGATGGCGATATGTGTGTGTATTGTCGTAGTATATTTATAAAAAAAAAATAAAAAATAATAATTTATAACTCAAAAACGGCTGCACCAATTTTTATGATAATTGATTTTTTGGATTTCTGTTAGTCCGGAATAGGATAATAAGAATCAAAATATAACATTCATAAATAAAAATAAGATCCGCGGTACGAAGTTCGCCGGGACAGCTAGTAAAAAATAAACAGCAAGTCAGTAAATTGCATAGATTCTCAAGACGACCGTAGGTATAACAGAAGTAGAAGTCGTCTGGGAAGTATACAACGGGTTCCCCGGACGTCCAATAAAGCCAACGAGAGGGACATGCCGTGGTGGTTTTTAGTTCGAGTAAAAGAGTCCCACTTAATCTCTGTCCTGCCCAAAAGGACAGAGGTAGCCATAAAACTTTTCCAGCACAACAAAAAAAAAAGGTATAACAGAAGTATCACTTTGTAGGTCAGAAGGATACTAATAGAAAACCGGCGCAAGCATCGAATATCGTTGCTGCCATTCATTATTTTCCATTTCGTTCAAGAAAATAGATTGTTCCAAGTAAACCGACCAGAAAGTGAGTTTCATTTGAAACGCGAGTGAAAATAAATCGGTCGACATTTGAGACGGCCTGCCTTGAATAAAGATGGCAGACGATTTGTATGCGCGGTGCGGCAGCACTGCGGTTTGCGCGGGAAAAATGACAGGACATCTGCCTTTTTATCTGTCAACGTGAATCATGGCGCGACATTTTTGCAGATGGACGCCGGGCGGCGTTTTATGAATTTTTCGTTGAAAGCCACTCAGATTTTTAGCTACTACGACGAGAAAAATGGGTGACATCATGTAAGGAAGTATTTTAAGCGCAGAGTTAAGAACACGCAGAATCCTCATTCAGCCATTATGTATGCAGAGCATTGTGTCCAAACCCGCGGTGTTGCTAGCTCACAAATCGACTTACCCATTTTATTGTAAACGTTTAGAACATAAGAGGTACAATAATTATATATTTATCAGTCATCTTAGTACCCATAACACAAGCTACGCTTACTTTTGGGCTAGATATCGATGTGTGTTTTGTCGTAGTATTTATGTAGGTACTTATATTATTCATAAAAATATTCATCAGTCATCTTAGTACTCATAACACAAGCTACGCTCAGTTTAGGGCTATTTATTTATTTATTTTGCGTGATGTCGCGAACTAATAAGGGGTTTTGGTACGTCATATTACCTCAGTTGCCTTCTACGACCCCGCGGAGGATATGGCAATTATAAGCCTTAGCCCTAATCGGTTTCTACGCGTCGTACCGAAACGCTAAATCGCTTAACGTCTTAGGGTTGTAACTAGGCACGTAATAAGAGCCTCCCACCAGACCAGACATTAGGTTATAAATTACTTCTGCTGGAGCAGCAATCAGGGTTTGAGGCTTATTTCTAATGCAACTATTAATACTATCGATGGGATACTTTTCATTCATTCTGCAGTTCATTCCACTGAGATATCTAAAAGTAGGTGCGTAGGTACTCCTGCCCGGTACAGGCGCAGTCTCTCAGGATACAATGGTACATTGTAGGGCCTACACTTTCACGTGCAGTGAACGTATTCAAACGCCATGCGCGGAAGTTTACTTTGTGACTCATTTTACCGGTTCAGAGACCTATAATAGCACTACGGTGTAATAATTTTATGTGGATACCGTGCTATAAAATAGTAGAACCACACCATAATAACGAGGCTTGGGTATTACGAAGCAATAGAACTATCTTAGTTTAGCTATAGTTATTGAATATCTATCACAGTATTAATGGTCTATATATAAAGAAATGTGGTAGGTATAATTTCAAGATACACACAACCAGTGGCGGGCATTGAGGGTATGCAGATGATATAAAATTAAGTAAATCTCCAGTACGAGCTATAAATATTTAAGGATAGGCTTTTTATAGCTCTTACAATGCCTATATTTAAGTTTTTATAACTCATGCTGGAGATTTTCTTCATTTTATATAATCTGCATACCCTGTGCATACCCTCTATGCACGCCACTGTACACAACGTGTAGCAGAATTACGGAATAATATTGAAGGGTGCATATGTATATGTCATAAGGAATCACCCTGTTAAAATATTAAAACAAAAGAAGCATATTTATTTTTCCATACAATTCAAAATATTTTAAGTGTTTCCTTGTGACAACCCTATCGAAGATGAAAGAGCGACTTGTGCGTATTACCTACGTGAATAGCGATTCAGAGTTCCGGTGCGATGTCGCGTGGAAACCTATTACCACCTCAGAGTGCATCGTCACTTAACACCAAGTGAGATTGCAGTCAAGGGCTAACTTCTAGTGGAATAAAAAATTAATAAAAAAAAAAACTGGTTGTAGAACAATAATTCCTACCAAAACCTTTTTCTTTGGTAGGAGTTATTGTAGTATGGAATATGGAGTATGGATTAACTTATAGTTCAAGGGATAGAAGAGACCAGAGCACGTGGAAGGACACCCAAGACATGGAAGGAAACAAAAGCTCCGTTCTCAGCACCTCCACACGAAGGTAAGGATAACCTTAACACTTCATCAGACAGGAGATGAGAAAGGTTGTTAAGCCACGACACCTAACTGCCCCGACTAGTCTCAAAACTGAAGCGACTAAGAAGAATGAGAACCTATACGGCAATCAGTGGCGTGCACTTCATACATGCGCAAAAACACTGCCTACCCAGAATTTTATACATAACTCGTATAGGAGGGTTTTTATACAATTTCACTGCCGTATGCATACCATGGAAAGAAACCCAGTGCAATACACTGACGGTAATACCATCTATTGTTCCTGTAGCACTCTAAAAAGGGTTAGTTTACATTATTTATTTTGTCCCCCTGGAATCGCTTTAATCGGGATTAACTTAACTAGTTAACTTTAAGTTGGTTACTCTAACTTTAAGTTAGTTATTACAGTTCCGCACTCGAAGGCTGCCAACGGTATCCTATTACTGAACCTCACTATTGACAAACGGACGGATATACACCGTTCGTTTGTCAATAGGTAGATAATTGGAAAGGACCTTGCTCAGTGCCCATACATCCATCTAAGAACAAACAGTCACGAAACTGATTAAATCTACAAAATGTGCATTTATTTCACCATCACTACAGGGCAGGGGTCCCCTCACACAATACGAAAGGGTTAAGGCCGTAGTCCACCACGCTGGCTTAGTGCGGATTGGTGGACTTCCACACCTTTGAGAATTATCGAGAACTCTCAGGCATGAAGGTTTTCTTTCACCGTTGAAGCATTTGATATTTTAATTGCCAAAAATGCACATAACTTAGAAAGGATTTGAACTCGGCACCCCGATGGCGGTCCTAGCCACTGGGCTATCACCGCTTCTAGCCCTACCGACTAGGCTATCACTGCTCCATTTATTTACTTGGTAATAATTCGAAGTTCCGCTAAACTTTAAATAAGGGTAGTAAAAGTATGAGTGAAAAATTTGTGGATTTTTTTGAGTACATTTATGGGGCTGTAGACAAAAAAAAAAAGAAAGGGGGGTGGGTGCAAGCAACATGTTTTATCGTTGGATCTTAATAAATCAATAACTATACTATGACAAAAAAACACATAGCCAAGAAGCGTAGCTTGTGTTATGGGTACTAACATAGCTGATGAATATTTTTATGAATTTTATACACATAAATACTTAAAATATGCAGAAAAACACTCAGACACTGAAAAATATTCATGTTCATGACACAAACATTTTCCAGTTGTGGGAACCGAACCCACGGGCTTGGACTCAGAAAGCAGGTTCGCTCACCCACCGGCTGTCGTTAATATGTTTAATTAATACTATTACCGGCCCACTGCAGAGCATGGGTCTCCTCTTAGAAATAGAGATTTTACGAGAGAGTTTAGACCGTGGTGGACACCACGCTGCGTATTGGTGGGCTTGATTTATTTATCATTGAGATACATAATCGCAATTCAATACATTCAATGACGGCCGACTGGCGCAGTGGGCAGCGACCCTGCTTTCTGAGTCCAAGGTCGTGGGTTCGATTCCCACAACTGGAAAATGTTTGTGTGATGAGCATTAAGTGTTTTTCAGTGTCTGGGTGTTTATATGTATTTTCTAAGTATTTATGTATATATAATTCATAAAAATATTCATCAGTCATCTTAGTACCCATAACACAAGCTACGCTTACTTTGGGGCTAGGTGGCGATGTGTGTATTGTCGTAGTATATTTATTTATTTATATATTTACTTTAATAATCTAAGATCTCAGATAGATGAAGCCATAATTATTTAGATACGACCCAATTCAGAATTCTAAATAAGGTCAAACGGACAGAGATCTGACTATAGATAGCACTGGGTCGAAGAAGTATGTTTATAGTAAAACAATGAGTCATGGGAAACGCAACCTTTGAAGACATTTGGTTAACCTAGTGGGAAAGATCTCGGCTTTGCTTTTTGGGGGACGGAATTCGATTCCCGCACGCACGCACCTCAAATGTTTTTAAGCAATTAAATATCATTTGCTTTAACAGTGTGGGAAATTTGTGGGGAAACCTTCATGCCAGGCTTTTCTATATAATGTTCTGGAGGGCGCAGAATGGCTACCAATTCACACTTGGCCAAAACCCTTCTCAGTCTGAGAGGAAACCTGTACCTTGTCTGTTATAAAATCTAACGACAAGGTTGATTGGAAGCACCGGGCCGCTTTCATCTCTCGCGAGACAGAATAATAATAATTTTAAAATGTTGTTATTGGAGAAGGGCAACGGCTGAGTTTCTTGCCGGCTTCTTCGCGTCTTAAAAGTTTGACATTCGGTCGGTGAAGTGGGCAGCGACGCTGCTAAATCCAAGGCCGTGGCTTCGATTCCCACAACTGGAAAATGTTTGTGTGACAAACACGAATGTTTTTCAGTGTCTGGATGTTTATCTGTGTGTATTTATACACAAGATTCATCAGTTATCTTAGTACCTATAACAAAAACTCGCTTACTTTGGTGGATGGCAACGTGTGTATTGTCATAGTATATTTATTTAATTAAGTATTTCAATTGAATTTGGAACTGGTAAAATCCGGGATCTGTCGCTCGCTAAGTAACTACAGTAGTCTCCTAACTTATTGACCGCCCTGAAGTTAACTGGCACGTATTTCAGGGCGCTCAAAGATTGATATGTTACTATAACTCCTACCTAGCTCTTTTCGGTAGAATCTGCCTTCCGAACCGGTGTTAGAGTCACTACAAGCAAACTTAACTGACGTTTAAAAAGTGCGTATACAATAGACTTATTTAAAATAAATGAATTTAAAAATTTTATACCATTTGGTTTCACTGAGGTGAATTTCGCGTAGTTCTGGACGGCCATAAAGATTGCAGACTACAGTAGGTACGTAAGAGGTCGAAATGCGTACAGACAGGACAAATCAATCTTCGTTTCGCTTATTTAGGGTTATTAGTAGTTATTACGGCCAAGCATCATTGTCCAATACCGTTGCATATTAATCTAAGCTAATTGGACAATATCGTTTCTCTCTGTTAATTCGATACTGCTACTGTAAACGTCAAGGTGAAATAACTATAATACTGAATAGATTGCCTCCTCAGTTATATAATATTGACAACCTGCATTTGGGAGCGTTTGTAGGTCACGGGTTCGATTCCCGGCTGACACTTTTTAGGAATAAGTAATTTCTGAATTTTCTCTAGTGTTGTGGGAGGCTTCGGTCTTGGCTGGTTACCACCCTATTGACAAACACGTACTAATCGTGCTGAGCGATTAAGCGTTTCGGTATGATGTCGCGTAGAAATATACCCCGATTTAAGTAATATAACTGCCATAGAGGGAGAATGGCAGTTATACTAAATCGGGTTAGCCCGCTATCATCTTTGACTATATCATCACTTGACACCAGGAGAGAGTTGGATTCAAGGGCTTACTTGCAGTGGAATATACAAAATAATTATAAAAGCGAAATTGAGTTTGTTTGTCCTGCTTGCTTGCTTGCTTTACGCCCTAACTAAGCAACTAAACAACGTAATTTCTAACATAGAGTTAGTTAGAAAGGACTTAATATAGGTTACTTTTTATTGCAGAATAACTAAGGCTTCCTATGGGATTTGTGACAACCTTAAAAAACAAAGGACGCGGGCAACAGCTGGTGTTACTGTAAATAAGCCGTGATAGCATAGTGCGTTACACTTCAGCCTTCCTTTCGGGAGTAAGAGCCTCAGAGAGCCTTCTTGACGGCTGACAGGCGCAGTGGGCACCGACCCTGCCTTCTGAGTGTTGGCCGTGGGTTCGATTCCCACAACTGGAAAAAGTTTGTGTGATGAACATGAATATTTTTTAGTGTCTGGGTGTTTATCTGTATATTATAAGTATTTCTGTGTATTATAATTTATATTTATAAAAATATTCATCAGCTATTTTAGTACCCATAACAAAAGCTACGCTTACTTTGGGGCTAGATGGCGATGCGTGTAATGTCGTAGTATATTTATTTATTTATTTTATTTATAGAGTTCAAGCTTCGAAATAAAAACTAGTGAAATAAAATAATCTATGAGATGAGATTACAGAATAGTGTTGTACTGTTTGGTATTGGTTTTTTTTTTATATCTTGTTATTAATGGACCTAGCAGATGGTCTTTCGGTTGGTAAGCTGAAAAAATGCTGCTTGGTGGCAGAGATAACTTGATAAGCAAAGCGGTAGTACTTCCCCGGACGAGCTCTGGCACAAAAAGCCCTTCTACTACTAAGCTAAGTGGGGGATAGAGTTCAAGGTAAAAGTATAGATATCCGGTACTTGCGTACGAGGGTGGGAGTGGGAGGGGGAGGGGGGGGGGCGGAGGTAGGGGAAGCTTCCCCCACCTTTCCCCTTTGTCGGAAAAGTATAGTTTTCGAGTAATGATTTTTTTTATAAATCATAACCTCACTTCTTTTACATAGGAATATTGACCTTTATATTAAATATCCTATGTTAAATATCCTTTTTAGTGTCAGATTCTAGGGGACGCCTCGCTCCGCTCCGCTTCGCTCGGCTCTCAATGGTCTTTTATGTTCTAACCTAACCTAACCTTGCTTTTTAAAATATATTTTGACCTATAAATATATTAATTATCTATTATTAAACTATACCAAATACATATCTAGCTGCATTTCGTTATACGCAATTTTTAGTGAAATTTATTTTTATCGTAATTAATTCAAAATGCATTTCCGAAATCCAAAAACAGTGTATATGGACCAAGTTTAACCCAGACAAAGCTCCTAAGCAAAAAACATATGTAAAATCAAGTACCGGATATCTATACCCAACCCGAGTTCAATATTGGATACACATCTCAATTTTTTTCGGTGTTATGTAGGTACGTTTAAGGTTAAATAACATTTGCTTTAACGGCGATGGAAAACATTATGAGTACGTTAGCGCATTTTGTTCTTTTTTAGAAATACATACTATTATTCAAAACTCAAATCTTATTAGCACTGAAATAAAATATAGCATGTGCTGCGTCTGAATAAAATAGCTTTCTAATGTTAAAAGAATTATGAAAATCAGTTTAGTAGTTACCGCGTTTTTAGATTAAAAGTAAATAAACCAAAAATCTTTCGTCGTTATAATATTAGTACCTATAGATAACAGTCAAATGGTAAGTTGGTGGGTACATCGTATTGAACGCCCAGATTTTAATAATAAACAAATATTGAATTAATCACTTGACACAATTACTCTAATCCGTCGGTATCACCGCTCTATGTAAACCGATACACTGACAAATGGCATGAGTAATTCTACACCGATATCGGAAACGGGACAAACCACTTGATCCCCTACCCATAATCCGTGCACCACCACACAAATATCAACATAAAACCATAAAAAAACAACAACAAAAAGACGGCCAAAACCGCAAGAATCCGATTGGCATGCAAAAAGTTCGCAGACAAAAAAAAAGTGACACTTTACCGTTTAGAAATTATAAATGTACTTAAATATAAATTAACATCTGTATTGCACATGTTAGATATAAAATGGCATTAAAGTCACCCAAAACGTATGTGCCATTTAAAGAAATGTGATAAACAGAGATATTTTAATTAATTACTTATGTTTATTTATTCAAGTGGGCGCGAGGCGCGAACGCACGGGCGCCTGGCAGCCGGCCGCCATTACACTGGACGCGTCAAAATGCAAAAGCTAGCGCGCCCTGCGCCGGCGCATGTATTTACATAATCGTTATTGTACTTGGTCCTGCCATACATCGTGATCTCAGCGTAGTGTGGCGCGTGGCTTATCGATAAAAAGCTTAAAGTAAAAATCAATCGTTATTTAATGATCAGAAAGTGATTAATATCTGATATTTAAACTTTGGTTCATTGTACTAGTAGGAACTTTTAAAATACATAATAAGTACATAATTAATGTGTGTGCACCACTTTAAATTTCATATTTAAAGCTATAACGAATGGGTAATTGAATTACGTTTCGACAAAATCGAGCAAGTGGCCTTGTTATTTCATAGTTTAAAGTTCTTTGGGAATTTATCGAATCGATATATTGTCAAAACCACCATGAGTATGTAGTTTGTTGATCTTCTTTCATTTCACTGATTCCTCTTTCACGGAGAGATTTTTGTACAGTTTACAGTTTTTGAATTTTCGTTACAAGTAGAGATATAATATATACTTAGTATCTACACTCGAATAGTATGAATGTATGAATGAATACACTTTTATTGTACACCAAAGAAAAAGTAGTCACAGATATATAAATATATATCAAAGATTTCTTTCATATATAAGACTTGCGGGTATAGATTCCTATGTTTTTCGTTCTTTTTTTCCCTCGTATCTGCATAAGATATTTATTCTCGACAATTGTCGAGAATAAATATCTTATGCAGTTACTTTTGTAGCCGTTTTAATGCAAATAAATTTAAAGGAAAAATCATAGTGTTCCGTGTACAACTCGGAATAAATTTAATTCATAATATATCGATACTTTTAATTACCACTCACACGCATCCCTTTTTAAGAGTCGCTAAAGACAGTAGCAGTGATTCTGCGACACAAATAAACCATGAGGGGTTTTGTTTTTCAACGAACTGTTATATTAGGGCTATTTAGTTTTTTATTAACCGGGAATAGGGTGGTTAGATGCGGGTCACAAGTACCTATTAAGAGTAAAAAAAAAAAAATGTTTGTATATTTATGTAAAAAAGTAAATATATTCTGTGGCGTTCAACACGGAGGGTTTTTTCGCATTTAAATAAATTTGAACGATTTACCTAATATAACTCAAATCCATACCAATATGAGAAACACGAAAGTGTATATGTTTATTTGTTACCAACATTAAGCTCAATTACAGTACCGATTTTAATAAAATTTGCATTCTTTAATCAACCCTATCTACAGTAACTCTAAGCAGTGCTCAAAATAATTAAACTTTAATCAGTGATTAAGAATATGGCTGATCAACTTAAAGTTTTCTTACTGCTGCATGAAACGACTAACATTTTGTATTGATAACGCTACCGCACCGCTAACACTCGATAAAGGATGTTTCGTATGAATAGTAGACAGATAATCGGGGCTACTAATGTACCCCCGAGTCACCGTGTATTGTACCCAGGTATTGTTGGTATACAGTGTGACGCAGGATGCTAACAAGCAGATCACGGGCACAATGCTCTCTCGGTTACGGGTCACCGGTTCAGTTCCGCGTTCAAATCGATGTGTTTACATATTTTAAATGAAATTTAGTTATAAAGTTTTTTTTTGTGCACAAGCTCAAAACAAGTGGAAATAATATACAAATAATATATGTGTAATTATAAACGTGAACATAAGATACATGAAGTGTACAAAGGAAAGCCTTGTCAGGGGATATAATCGGGGGATATAATTTTTGTCTGCCTGCCTTTGCTAGCTAGCCCTGTAGATTAGAAATGAGATCCGTAGAAGAATTGAGAGTTACTGACATAGCTCAGCGAGCTAGAGCGAGCCAGGCACATAGCTCGGAGAACCGATGGTTGTTGGGGTCCCAAGGTGCTGGCGACCCCACACCGGTAAACGCTGCGTTTACCGGTGCGGTACTTGGTCGGCCCCCAACGAGGTGGACAGACATCAAACGTGGATTTTTGAACTCCCTACAAAAGACCTATGTCCAGTGGACGTCAATCGGTTGAAGTGATAATGTATATTTGGCGTGCCGAGTGGTGACGGCAGATCAGCACAGTTGTCACCACCCGTCCTGCTTCCGCGAGTGTCGTACGAGGCGACTAAGGATATATAATGGAGAACGGACGTCAGCGTCCTCCGTACTACTACTACCGTCTATGGCATGGCTCCCGTGGGAAGAGGCTTTTAAGCCGAGTGGACTGCTATAGGCGATTGATCGATGAATAAAAATCGGACACTTGGCGGCCTGCTAAGCTTCCGGGGTGAGCTCGGCTGGCTGGAGTGACCCAGCGGGGAGCCGTACCAGAGGCACTACGTACAACGGTAGGTTCCGGCCGACCAAGCACGGAGACAAGCCCAGGGAAAGAAGAAGTAAAAGAAGAAGAAGAAAAGAGGTACAAAGCAGAAAGCACTACAGTGGAAAACCATTGCCTAAAAACAGAGTAACAATTCGCAGGGCATGCAAGGGGTACGTCCTTAAGTCCCAGGCTATGCCAATAACCTGACATGTAGGTGTTGAGCCTTATGCGCCAGATAGTAGTCATATGTAGTGTATGTGTAATTTGACGACCGATTGGCGCAGTGGGCAGCGACCCTGCTTTCTGAGCCAAGGCCGTGGGTTCGATTCCCACAACTGGAAAATGTTTGTGTGACGAACATGAACATTTTTCAGTGTCCTGGGTGTTTATTTGTATATTATAAGTATTTATGTATATTATTCATAAAAAAAATATTCATCAGTTATCTTAGTACCCATTACACAAGCTACGCTTTCTTTGGGGCTAGATGGCGATGTGTGTATTTTCGTAGTTTATTTATTTATTAATTTATATAGCTCTAATCAGTCTCCACTCGTACTCCACAGTAAAATCCATAATACTAACATAAACTTCTATTACATTAGTCCAAAAGCAGTACTTATTCCAACAAATCTGTTAAAACGAAGTAAATTACCATTTAGCATTGCAACACACGTGATTCACTGCCCTGTCAATTTGCATGCACAATCTAGATGCCGCTAGGTTCACCATGAATACACAGCTATTCGGGATAGATCCTAAAATTGAATTGAATTGAAAAAAAAAAATTGGTCCTCGATCACGTCCGGAGAGAAGTTTTAGATTCTACACTCACTTTGGGAACGAAGTCACATAATATAACTAACAAGAAGTAAACCTGCAAGATAAGGCCTACGCTTGTTACCGCAGGATTATCAAAAAAATAAGCGGACGAAGTGCCGAGCCTGAGCTAGTACTAACTTATAATATTAATAAGGGAATGTTTTAATTTCACATACAACCCAATTTTTTAATGCTAATATTTGACATACAACCAGATTGTCCAACTGATGGTAAGTGTAAAACCATGGCCTATAAACGAAGCAACAGATCACAGGGCATGCAAAGAACACATCCTATAAAGTCATGGGGCGGAACCTCATTTCTAAAGTAGGTGTGTGTACGGCAATGTTGCTTGGCCGCAGAAAAAATGTGAGTTGGTGTGTTGCTCTGTAATGTTTACGCCTTAGCTACAGATCATCATGAAATTTTGTATACACATTTTTTGAAAAATTCAAAAGTAACTTTGAGGAAAGGACGACAAGAACAATTGATTGAGAAAATCCAAATTGACGTCAGCGAATCCGGGACAAATATAAATATTAATTAAAAACTTTTATTTATGGATACCCTACTTTGAGCGTGTTCTAGTTTTTAATTTTGCCCGCGAGCTGTGGATACACTTTGCTTATTTTGGGCACATTCGAGGCTTTATTAGCCTACTATGTATTTTAGGCTCTGAATTCCTATTATTTACAGGCTTATATGCATTAACGTCGATTTGTATGTTTATAAATACTTTGTATGTGTATTTTCATTAAATAATTTAATAGCCTAGCAACCATTCCAAAAATTACACAGTCACGTGTTTTATTGGTGGAATACGGGTGAATTAGCTTATATGAAATGACAATTCAAATTCAAAATTCAAAACTCATTTATAGTAGGCCTAATATAAGCACTTTTGAAACGTCAAGTCTGACTGTTTGTAGAAACTCTACCACCGGTTCGGAAGGCAGATTCTACCGAGAAGAAGCCGGCAAGAAACCCAGCAGTTGCTCTTTTCCAACATCAACAATTTACATTTTTCATTTTAACATTCATTTTTCTATCTTGTGAGAGATGAAGAAGGAGCCGGATGCTTCCAAGCAACCTTGTCATTAAGACCTTGTCATTCATCAATTGTGTAGTAACCTCGCTGTAATAAATGTGTTTTAACATATTCTTTATATTTACATATTATTATATTAATTTATTGAATATTGACTCTTGACCAGTGGCGTGCACTTCATACATGCACAAAAGCACTGCCTACCCTTAAATTTATATATAACTAGTATATATTATTTATAACTATTAATCATCACATCAAACGATAGACGTCCACTGCTGGACATAGGTCTTTTGTAGGGAGTTCCAAGTTCCACGATTCTGAGCCACATGGATCCAGGGGCTACCTGCGACGCGCTTAATGTCGTCTGTCCACCTCGTTGGGGGCCGACCAACGCCGCGCTTACCAGGTCGGTGCTGGAATGGCAGCACCTTGGGACCCCAACGTCCATCCATTCTCCGAACTACGTGCCCGGCCCATTGCCACTTCAGCTTCGCGACTCGTTGACCTATGTCGGTAACTCTGGTACTCCTACGAATCTCTATATTTCTGATTTGATCGCGTAGAGATACTCCGAGCATAGCTCTCTCTATCGCCCGCTGAGTGACTCTGAGCCTTCTTATGAGGCCCATAGTTAACAACCATGTTTCAGAGCCATAGGTCATCATAGTAATATATAACTCGTATAGGAGCAGAATTTATGCCGTTATACAATTTTCCTGCTGTAAGAAACCCAAGCAACTGCTCTATGATAACAATGAATTTATCAAAATTAAGTATCCTGCTGTACGAGAAGAGTGACGAGGTTCATATCAATATCAGCTTATTAAAACAATATACATCAACATCTAGCCCCAAAGTAAGCGTAGCTTCTGATATGGGTACTAAGATGTCTGATGAATAAAGATTTTAAACTAACATTTTCGTGGTTAATCAACATTTCTTAGATATAGTTCAACGGGTAAATACCACGATAATATTTTGGATTTGTCGATATTTCGACCCAGTTGCATGTGTGTGGAACCCAGTGGTAGAATTATGCAAACCAAGAAAGCATCGTACAGCTTCTCAATTTAAAAGTGACTTTGTCTGTGTAGTGTGAAACAGTTCGTGAAATACCGACAAAAATAACACGAAAGTGGGTAGTCAGATTCTGCCCGTGACATATAACTTGACATCTCGTACCTACGCTGTCCCGTCGTGACCACGATCCATGCAACTGGGTCGAAATATCGACAAATCCAAAATATTATCTTGTATGTAACCGTTGAACTACATTTAAGAAATGAAGTCTGATAAATACTTTTAGAATAATGTCGCGAACGAAGTCTCCCAGTCGGCAGACCCGAAACGTTTAGAAATTATAAGTTCCTAAACTGCCTTACCGGGAATCGAACCTGGACCTCCTCAAAACTACAGCGCTTACAGTTGCGCCAGAGAGGTCGTCAAAAATTTTAATACCTATAATAGCAGTATCTTTAGAGCCCATAAATAAACTGTTGTAGCAGTTCTTTACTTTTTAACTCTTGAAGAGTCCCTGTTATAGAATCCATATTAATTAACACTCTTCGGCAACTACATCGCTCTCGAGAACTTAATTAAGTTAGCTTTTAAGTGATGGAAAGTTGAGCTAAGTTGTAAGCGGAGTTTGGCTGACAAAGAAACGGTGATGCACGGCTGAAAACCTAATAATTCATGTAGCAAACAGACTGTAAAAAATATGTTTGAAATCCCACCAGTAGTTCCTAAGTAACTTTATGAGTCATGAATTTTATTTATTTATTTATACACATTATTTGTACACCACAAAAAATTTATGAAACTGAAGAAGTAGGATGCAAAAAGGCTGCCTTATCGCTTAGGAGCGATCTCTTACAGGCAAACTTAGGATTGGAAAGAAAACAAGTGAAACCGAACAGTAGGGTGTATTAATTATTTCATCATTATCATATCAACCCATTAGCGGCCCACTACTAACCTCCCTCCTCCCACAATGAGAAGGGTTTAGGCCGTAGTCCACCACGCTGGCACGGTGCGGATTGGTGGACGTCACACGCCTTTGTGAACATTATGGAGAACTCTCAGGTTTCCTCACGATGTTTTCCTTCACCGCTAAAGCAAGTTATATTTAAATTATCTAAAACGCACATAACTTGGAAAAACTAGAGATGTGTGCTGGGATTCGAACTCGGCCCTCTGATAGTTAAGCCGAAGTCCCAACCGTTATCACCGCTTTACTATTTTTTATGATAACATATATATACTTACTAAAAATATTAAACGAATATATTCTATAAAATACTATAAATACTTAAATATCAGTAAGAATCACTTAATGTCACCTTTATTGCTCAAGAATGTGAAATACAGGACTGGGAAATTTTGTAAAATTGAAAAAATAAGGATAAGAGGCTATGCGGGGAAGTTATACCACCATGCCAAATATCAATTTCATCGATAAAACTAAAAAAATAACAAATGTTCATAGAATCTTTCATTCCCTTATTAAACTCGTTTGGGGTGAAAAGTTATAAAGCCTATCACCTTCTTGAAAAATAAGGCTATCAAATGCAGAATCATATGTTTAAAATCCCACAAGTAGTTCCTGAGTTAGTGCGTTCAAACAAAAAAACAAACGAACTAACAAAAAAACTAATTGTTTAGCTGTATTATAACAGAAGATAGATAAAGCTTCGCTCCTATCTTAACTTCTAACAACTAAAATATCAAAATATATGAGTCAATATACAAAACTAAACTGTCTTAAAGGGACAGAGCAATTTAGTTCGCAGCATGAAATCGAAATAAAGAGCAGCAAACACTCCCTGGGGCGATTACGAGTTAATTTACACCACTTTCCGTCCAACTCCTTCATTTGAATAACTCCATATCATGTAACTTTATTTCGGTAAACATCCTATCTCTGTGCGGTGAGATTTAATTATTTATAGAGAAAAGTTGGACACTAGGCCATGAGAGTAGCGGAAACATTCTTTTTTTAAATTATTAGCAGATTTTAAGTTGAAAACCATCGACTATAAACAGAGTGACACTTTGCGGGGCATGCCAGGAACACATCTTGCAACATTCAACCCAACGTCCACGAACCTAAGGCGTAGGTGTTATACCCGATGTGCCTGTAATTACACCGGAGACCTTGCCCTTCAGTCAATATTAATTCGAATTAAGAATACTATACGGACTTTCAATATGGCGTCTACGAAGACTTTTTTTAGTCTTACAACGGTGATTACAAAACTTAGTGTTTATATACTCATTGGCCGGTTGCATGGCATTGTTTTTTAGGCTCTGGATTTTAGCACATTATTATAGCTAAACAGACAAGAAGTTATTTCGAAAAAATAATTTTAATAATTAATACGATAAGTTGAGCATATAACTACATTTATTTTATGAGAATAAAACAACTAGAAAATATTTACTACTGACTAGTATAACGCCTGCTTCATCCTATATTTGTTTATTTTATTTATTAAACTTTATATGTATCCTATTATTTATGTTATGGGACTCCACCCTTGAGAACATTATTGAGAACTCTGAGCCATGCAGGTTTCTTCGCAATGTTTTCCTCCACCGTTGAAGCAGGTTATATTTTAATTACTTAAAACGAACATTACTTTGAAAAGTTAGAAGTGCGTGCTGGGATTCGAACTCGGCCCCCCAAAAGTGTAGTTGAGCTCCCACCAACTGGGATTAAAATAAACTTTAAAATTTGTTTATGTCCTCTGTGGATATTTTTTAATAGACGTACTCGTAAATTGTCTAATAAAAAAATTGTGGAGTATGAGTGGCTGTTCAGACTGTTCTTTTTTTAACACCTGCGGGTCGAGAACGTATTGTTTTCCACACGCAGTTTAGATAAGTACGTCAACAATGCATGTTTGGATAATGTTTGTTCCACGCATTCCGCATCTCATATGCTTTTTTATGATATCATGAAAAATTTAATTTGGCGGATATTGCAGTATACGCAAAGAAAAATTGGAGAGCACAGTTATTAAAATACGCAAAGAATATTAAATTAAGAATTTAGCCTTCATACGTTTATGTGCCCCCATTTTCCTATAGTAAAAAGAAATCTATGTTACTCTCTGGTTAAAGATTTTAAACTAAGATTTTCGTGGTTAATCAACATTTCTTAAATATAGTTAAAAATCTCTAATATAGTTAATATTCTATAATATAGTTAATACTCTCTGGTTATTTAACTAAATTCCAATGCAACAAATTGCTCCGTTAATGGTTAGTTGCAATGCGTATATAATGAGTTAGCTTGGCCGCCCGTCAGGGCAACGAATGGGTGAAGTACGCAGGAGTTCGGAGTCCACGCTCTGCCCACGACGCCATTGGTAGGCCGGTTCGGCTTTTCTTGCGCCCCTATACTTTCAATGAGTATACAAAGGTCGTTGAATCATATATACTCAGTGGCGTGCATATACTCAGTGTATGCAGATGACATAAAATTAAGAAAATCTACAGTAGAAGTTATAAAAACTTTAGTTTGCTTTGGCTTACCCTAACTATGCCTACCCTTATGTTTTTTTATAATCCGTACTGGTACCGTGAGGTTTTTTTTATATTTTTTTTCATCTGCACGGTTATTGCATACCCTGTAAATACCCTGTATGCACGCCACTGTATTTACTCTATACTATAATCGTGATAGTGTGAAGGTGTAAACTATGATAATTGAAGTAGTTGCGATAGAGCGAAATATAAAGTGTGAAGTGTGATAACCTCACAAAAATTAAACGGATAAAAGTAGGAGTGCCATTGATGACGATGATTGTTAAGTGTGGACAATCGTAGTGTGAAGTATGAACTGTGACAGTGAAGTAAAAACTGTGATAGTGTGAAATATTATTCATGTATTTAATATATTTTCCGCTCCCAACTGGCCCTACTGCTTATCGCACGGAGCATAACACAAATAAATTACACGCAATATCGTGCAATACTATTTGAGCCCGGTCAGTACTGATTGGATTATTACTGTTTGTTTGTTTGTTCAACTGGTTGTTTGTGGATTCGGAGTAAGTAGCGCTAATAACGAGGTATGAGTATGACCTAAATGGAACCGCGGTTTATTAATTGATTACGTTCGTATCAAGGGAGCTGTCGGACATATGCGGCAAAATACCCTCCTGGCGCAGTGGTGAGCCGTCGATCACTGGCAGACACAGTTTGGGGATTTATAATTTCTGTTTTTTTTTTTGTTTTGTATATTGTTTTTACCTACAATTGGAGGAAATCACAAATTAATATATTTTATAATACACTAGCTGTTGCCCGCGACTTCGTCTGCGTTTGATTTTGTATTTTTAAAGCATTCAGTATCGCTAAGCCTTAAATTAGTATAGTAGTATTATATATATATAACATGTGACTGTCAATTAATTATAGAAAAATTATTTGCAATAAAATAAAATTGCGACTATAATTAAAAACCTAAACTATCCTATCTCTTAAGTTGGAACAGACTGCTCACGGTGTGCCAATTTAATTTAAAATCGGTTAAGTAGTTCAGGAGTCCATCGCGGACAAACATCGTGACAAGAGATTTATATATATTAAGATATAAAATCGCTTTAAGACATAACACATACATTAATACATAAATATACTACGACAATACACAAAGTAAGCTTGTGTAAGCTTGTGAATAATTACAGATAAACACCCAGACACTGAAAAACATTCATGTTTATTATACAAATATTTTCCAGCTATGGGAATCGAACCCACAGCCTTTGACTCAGAAAGCAGGGCCACTGCCCACTGCGCCAATCAGCCGTCAAACGTCGGATAACGAGGGTATGATATATTAATTTCGGTACTGATCAAATGAGACACGTAGCTCGGTCGTAAATCGCTCAGGCCTTGATTGCCAGAGAGTCTTAGGTTCATCGAATCCTGTCAAAATTTATAAATTTACTAGCTGTTGCCCGCGACTTCGTCTGCGTTTGATATTGTTTTTAAAGTATTCAGTATCGCTAAGCCTTAAATGAGTATAGTATTATATATATAACATGTGACTGTCAATTAATTATAGACAAATAATTTGCAATAAAATAAAATTGCGACTATAATTAAAGATCTAAGCTATCCTATCTCTTAAGTTGGACCAGACTGCTCACGGTGTGTCAATTAAATTTAAAATCGGTTAAGTTGTTTAGGAGTCCATCGCGGACAAACATCGTGACAGGAGATTTATATATATTAAGATTTGTCTTGTCTGGTTGCAGCCGTTAGTTGTCACCCTACCGACAAAGACGTGCCGCTAAGCGATTAGGCGTTACAATACGACGTCGCAAAACCGATTAGAGATATAGGTTTAATTAAATTTCTTTTGTTGTAGAGATTTTTGTGACAGAGCTCATCCGGGAAAGTACTTCCACCATGATTATTTTTGCCGCTAAACAGCATTGTTGCAAAGTGTTCCGGACTGAAGGGCGTTGTTGCTGGTGAAAAATTAGTGTAATTTTTTTTATTGGGAAGTTTCTGTCCGTTTATATGTAACCTGTTTGTTCGGCTATGAAAATTAAGCTTAATTTAATATACTCCGCGAAAAGCAGAAGAATATGTACGGTATAATTTATAGACACTCCACAACAAACAGATTTTTGGTTACTTTTAAAATGTTGGCAAATTTTTCAATAAATAATTTTTAATTGTGAAGTCAACATCTCCTGAGGATGTTTTTTGGTGTCGGAGCGCGCGAACGTGCGTAGAGAATACATTGCCGGAGATCTGTTTGGTATAGAGTATAAAGATTGAAGAAATTATAAATTACATCGTACAGGTTCTTCCGCTTTTCGCGGCAAAGCAAATCAAGCTTAATTTTCATAGTATACCTATCATGGAATACTGCAAAGTAATGCCACGCCAATTTGGCACAAACATAGCGTATTTTTGTTTGAAAAAACAATCTCTTAGAGGTTATTTAATTAAAAGCTGTCGTTAATGCCAAATTTTAAAAACACAGGACTTTTATACAATATTCCAACCACCGTTTCACCCTTATAGGGGAAGATAATTTGAGAGGTTCTTCTTCTCAGCGAATACCTCCGGAAGAGGGAGAATTACTCCGGAAGTAACATACAGGCTAGATACTTGAGGAGTAATTCTCTACCTGCCAGTAAAAGCCACATCAAAATCGGCGCAGCCGAAGCAAATGTCAGAGTTCTGAAGTAACAAACGTAAAAAAATACGACCGAATTAAGTAGCCAGCTCCACTTTTTTTTTACACATACAGGATTGAATTGTTTTCCAAATTGCCTTTTAAATACTTAAACCCAGTTGGAATGACGTAAAAGTACAAAAGCGTAATCCGGAAGCTACACCATATACCATAAAATATTCGCAGTCGAGTAAAAAACGCCTTAATCTCCGCCACATCCGCTAACACTGCAACTGAGGAGTCTGCAACTCACAGAGGGACGGAAGCGGGAGGGAAAAATTAAATAAAATCCTCCATAACGAGCCAAAGCCGTAGTTCGCTATTTAATTATGAATTTATGAGCAGCGGGGAAAATGCAAACCTAGGCGGGAGATGTGGGACATTCGACGGGCGTAAGTGACAAGCGACCGCGGTTTTATTACCAGCACGTGTAAAATAAACACAAGGAAATTAGTTTTTTTCCATATTAAGTGAGGTAGCGATATCGGTGTAATTTCAGGCACATGATGCATCACCCATGCTTCATTCTATGGTCACAGGGTGGAAAGTTGTAAGACGTGTTCTTTGCATGCTCTGTGAAGTGTTGCTCTGAAAATAGGCGATGGTTTCCACTAACCATCTTCCGTCAATTACTACTACATAAAAAAGACAATTTAAAAAAGTTTGATTGGGTGCTTTGCCCTCATAAAATTAGCTTTTATAAATAACTTTTTCCATTCAGCGCAATTTTCTACATTTTTATTAATATATCACAGTATATCGTGTTATCACATCCTAGATAGACATCTTTTTTGTCGGCTTATCAAACGAACCTTGAACAATAAATGTATATAAGAATTGGACCGAACAATGAATTATTTATGTGCATTTTTTTTACTATTAGAGCCAACCGTTACCGCTTATAACGTGGAACACACTGAAGAACTCTGTTCTTGTCTTATTGCTGGTTAGTTAAGACACTGTTGTGAGCTCAAGTAGCACTTACATTGAGCGAAATAAATACTGCCTTCAGTGTTTTAGCAGCGGGTTTTGATCATGGCAATGAATAATCTATGTTTCAAGCTTATTAAAACAGAAACATTCAGCATAGCAGAAAGAGATGTATAGCATGTATGTAAATAAAAGTTCTATTTGTGAAATAAATTTCAATGCTATTTTTTTAACTTTACATTTTAAGGACAGTTTTCTTTTTTGGCAATTAATCAAAGGTATTGGGATGAGGCAGGGCGATATTTTATCTAATCAAGCCAATCACTTTTATGAATCGCCACCTCTTATGACGTAGACCACACACCCCCGCTACCTCTTATGACAATTCCCGTTCTAGTCTTGTTTCTGGTTAATTAAGACACTGTTGTGAGCTCGAGCGGCACTTACGGGGAGCGAAATAAATAATGCCCCTAGTATTTGAGTAGTGGATTTTGGCAAATGAATCACGTAACAGTAGTTTAATGTCTTTTTCATCACACTTGCTCGTAAAATGGACCTTATTACATCGGTTTAAGGCTCAAGATATAAGACATGTGTGTTTTACTTAACGTTACCACACTTGTGTTTTATTTATGATATCCCGATTACCTTACTGCAAGTTATACATACGAAGATGGATGGATTTTTTATTTAAATAAATATACTACCCTCTAGACCCAATTTAAGCGTAGCTTGTGTTATTGGTACTAAGATGACTGATGAATATTTTTTTTTATAAATAATATACATAAATACTTAGAATATACATATAAACACCCGGACACTGAAAAACATTCATGCTCATCACACAAATATTTTCCAGTAGTGGGAATCGAACCCACGGCCTTGGACTCAGAAAGCGGGGTCGCTGCAAACTGCGCCAATCGGCCGTCAATTTAACCGGGTGGTGCAGATTATTTTATTTATAACAACAAAGATGAGTCGTATTGGATGTCTTTTCAAACCTTGTCCTGCGTGCCACCATGCTATGATATATATACTTATATATATTTTTCAAACGACGCCCAAAGTAGCTTTCCGTGTTCATAGTGTGATTCCAATCATAGAGTACATCATGATCATAACAACTCATTACAGGCCAGCCTACGACAAGGCATAGGTCTCCTCCACAATGAGAAGGGGTTAAGGCCCAAATGGCTTAGCCATATAATACAAAACGTTACTATTAGATACGAGCTCGCGTTGCGTGTTGTAAGTATGTATCGGCCCTTACTCCGCTTTTACGATATCTATTGTCGCTAATTGTGATTCGGGTTGTAAATCGCTTTGTATTATTTATTGTCCTATAAATACGGGGCCAGGATGTCGTCAATTCAATACCACAATGGCATTAATTACGTAATAATGGGTGTGGAATAGAAACGGGTCACGATTTAGAGTGGTTACTACTAGTGGCTCGTTTCCAGTCAGTCAGTATACCTTTGCTGACATGTCTAAACTTCTATCTAGTAGTATTAGGAAACCTTCTGTGGTTATTGGGCTCGCCAAGAAAATTAACGTTAAAGATGACAAAAGAATCGTTAAATTAAATTTTTAAATGTTGAATAATTTTTTAGAGCTTGCTTAAATTAAGTTTATTTTGTTTAAGTATTTGTATATTTGCTGTGAAAAGATTAGACTCAGACACATCAAACCCTTTCTGGCGTACAACAATATATTGAAACTATAAGTACATTCCTTAGTATACTAATCTCATATCAAATACAATATCATGTAATATCAATTCTATTAAAATCTTAAATTTAAAAAAGAAAACTAACAAGTTATTCAAAATTATAAGTATACCTACCCAATAGCAAAATATTATTATTTCTAACAAATTAATTCAAGATTGAAACAGATTCAACAACTGTTGCCAACTAAGTCCTCGCGTTTTATGAAAAATACTCTGACTTCATAGCGTATTTTTTTTGGTCATCGTTATCTTTGTCGGTAGCTAAAGTATAATTTTAATAAATAACTTACTGTTTTTTTTATTTCGAACACCAGCCTTACCTGTAAAATAAAAAAAAAGTGTTAAAAAATTCAGTTATTTGGGAACGTAAGCGCGTTGGCCACGGGACGTGCGACGCGACCGGGGAAGCGTCTAGAGATTGAAACATATGTATGGAAATATACCGAGCACGGAGCAGCAGCGACTGGACACGATGCTACCCATACATTTGTTCACACTACACGATAATTCGCGTGACGCGAATGTCCCGTGGCCATCGCGTAAGTTTATTCGCCTTGTATCGAATTACAAAAATAAATTATAATCACATAAGTCTTATATTGTCTAACTGATGGGCACAGTCCTCTCTCATAGGTGAGTAGACTTTTAAAGCTTAGACCCATCACGCTGCTTCCATGCAAATTGGCGAGAGTTGGCGAGCATAATTGTGTATAAGGCGCTGAAAATGAGGTCAAAATAACTCAAACTATTCGTAATCTTTGTAGTTTTCAAAGCGACCTAAAACTTAAATTTTATTCTTGACCATACAGGTTTAAATAAGAAATACCAGAAAGCTCTTGGTGTCGTAGTACCTCCCATTATAACTAACAACTTTTGTTCTACGACTTTTCCAAATACAGTATTTATGAATTTCACATACAGTTCATATACAGTATTTATTAATTTAAATCATTAAACAATAATCAATGCTTACTGTAAAGTGACATTACGCTGTAAACCAAATACATGTGAGGATCGAGTATTATGTAAGCTTTTACAGTTTTTTTTTTGAATAATGTTTGTATCCTCTTTGTCAAAGATTTATTCTCATATAGCTCAGCAAGTGTTCAGGAAAAGTGAAACTCATTGGAAAGAATTGTGATACCCACATTCATTACAAGCGAATCTACAGGAATAGAACAATACGAACGTACTAGTTTGATAATCCTTCAGCCCTTTCTGGCTTATTTCTGAACCTGAGTTATTCTTTGCAAATGTCAGTTGTGGAGCCGATCATAGAGAGGTTTGAGTGAGATCGTGATTACAAGTGACAGATATATGAGCTCGCCGGCGCCGGCGCATTTTCTCTGCATGACTTGCACCGGATTTGCACTAGCAAAGTAGCTATTAATGTTATTTAATTTACCCTCGATGTGTCTACTTACAACTTAGAATATTTAATTTTTTTTTACCACCACAAGTTAGCCCTTGACTGCAATCTCACTTCGTGGTCATTAATGATGCAGGCTAAAATGGTAGCGGGCTAACTTGTTAGGAAGTATGGTAAGTGTTTTCAACGCGACATCACGCCGGAACACTAAATCTCTTAGCGGCACGTCTTTGTTGGTAACTAGACACGGCCGAAGCCTCAGACCAGACTAGACAAGAGACAATTCAGAAATTATAAATTCCCAAATTGCCCCTGCTGGGAATCGAACCTGGGACCTCGTACTTAAATTCATAGCGCTCACCGTTGCTCCAGGGAGGTCGTCAAAACATTCCCGTACTCATTAAAAAATTTAAAACTATTTTTGATTTTCCTGTTAAGCAGAGAAGTTATAGCCCATTAGGCCCCCCTACTTCTATCTATCACTATCACTTCTCTACCAGTTCGATTCCCATCACACGCCTCTAACTTTTCGGAGTTATGTGCATTTTATTATGTATCACATCACAACTGTTTACGGAACACGTACATAATATTATGTATTTATGTCCGTACGTCAACATCAATATCGTTCCTCGCACGCGACGAGCCGTCATTCGCACTAATTTATGCGCGCGCACGCTCCCCGTCCATCCATCCAGACGTTATTACGGGAATATGCAAGCCGCGCTTTATAAAAACACCATGTATAATATGTAATTGCAGCGTGTACAAAACTCGTAGAACTTGACCCTGTTTGTTTGAAACCTCTGTAGTAACGTAGCTACTAGTAAACCTCTTGCCTTCAGTGCCAACCTTTTTACTTCAGTGTAGCAATAGAAGACTAATAATAAATTAATCACTAATTTACGGTAGGAGATCCGTAGCTTAATTGCATAAAGCGCTCAGGCCGCGATTGCCAGAGAGTCGCAGGTTCAAATCCTGTCGGTTCCGAAAATTTTTATATGCATTTTAAATTTATAATTCATCCAAGCGTAGGTAAAAAAACTAATTAAAATTATAATTTACCCAAGTTTATCTGTACTTTAACATTATCGCGTTAATTTAGGCGTGAACACTTATTGTCTTTTCATGCAGATATTATTACGGGAAAAGGCAAGCCGAGCATTATAAAAACACCCTGTATCATATGTAATTGCAGCGTGTACAAAACTCGTAGAACTTGACCCTGTTTGCATGCGACCTCCGTAGATAACGTTAATATAAAAGCTTCTTATTTTTTTTCTTAACTGCGGCCACAGTGTAGTAGTAGCAACAATAAAGGTAATAGAATATTTAACCAATCAACAGTTGCAGATCGCTCAAGCACAATGGTTGATCAGTTTAAGAAAAAAAACTATCTCCTAGGAAATAATCAAACGAGTTAAGAGGTTTTACTTGGTTGATACAAGGGTGTTATTGCAATAATCACCCTTTTTAAATATTTTTTTAATCAGCTACATGTTTACTTGACAAAATTCCTATATGGTCATGCCATGCCGGGCGGATGTTTCGAAGTTATTAGCTAAAGAATTTGATATAATAATAATAATAATAATAAAAAACCTTTATTGCCATACACCATTGTTAATACAAGATATTTAACTATATTAGGAAAGAAAAAGTAAAATAATGTATCACACAGCATTTATATATGCAACACGTACCTTTATAATATAATGTATAATATATGTACATCTGTACTGTAACATTAATATCGCAACAAGCCATCATTCGCGTTAATTTATGCGCGCGCACGCCTGCCGTCCATCCATGCAGATATTATTACAGGAATATGCAAGCCGAGCTTTATAAAAACACCCTGTATAATTTATAACGGGAGCGTGTACAAGAGCTATTCCTTTTTTTTATAAAAGTGGAATGTTTTAAAAACAATACCTTTCCCTCATGCTGGCTTTATGTTAAGACTATATCTATTCAGACTATATCTCTCAAGACATAACTAATCAAATTGCAAATGCTTTGGTACGGGGAGAAAATTGACGCACTGTATATCACGAATGGACATGATGAGAGTAACAAAAGACTCGTTAAAATATTATATTCAAGTATTATGAAAAACGTATTTTAATTAATAATCACAGTGAGATTGGTATTTATTTTCAAGAAATAAAACTGCAAAATATAGCGATCCGACATGATAGTTGAAACGACGAATTCACAGTTAAGAGGTCATCTCTCCATTTATAGGTAATAATAATAAATAAATAAATATACTACGACAATACACACATCGCCACCTAGCCCCAAAGTAAGCGTAGCTTGTGTTATGGGTACTAAGATGACTGATGAATATTTTTATGAATTATATATACATAAATACTTAGAAAAAAACATATAAACAGCCAGACACTGAAAAACACTTAATGCTCATCACACAAACATTTTCCAGTTGTGGGAATCGAACCCACGGCCTTGGACTCAGAAAGCAGGGTCGCTGCCCACTGCGCCAGTCGGCCGTCAATTACAGTACAAATTACAGTATATGCCTATCATTATTATAAAATAATAAATATGACTGCTAGGTAATAGTATATTAACCAATGCCCTAGGATCCCATGGGATTGGATCGGTTTAGGAGTTTCACTTAGCTTTTAGCAAGTAAAACTCCCCATTGAAGGATTTTGCTGTCACGCTAACGGAAGGGAGAAAATAGATAATCAGGAAAAATCCAAAATGGATTGTGGGTCGCAACACTAACGAGCTGCGAGGCTGCACTGATTCTCTCGAACAATGATGGGCGCGTTTTTCATCGATATCGATATATTTTTTTTTTAATTGAACCTTAATTACTTTTCGGAATCGTATGCGTTTTATTTATTTTGGGTGTTAAAGTATGTATTTATACATGATAATATATATTTATTAGTACGCTCATAACACTGTCGCGCTCGCTTGCCACGGGTTCTGTCATACAAAGGTCGCCTGTACGAGATTGGAATTGTATGCCAAAATATTTAATTTATTACTTAATCTTGTTATTTTGTGTTATCTGTATTATTTTATGATTTGCGTGCATCACAGTGTTTCTTCGCGATTACTTCGATTAAAATAAAATATTATTAAAAAAATCCTGTGTCAGAATCCGCCTTACAATTACTATAATTAAACTCTTTATTTGTACATCGCTATGAAGTCAGCGAAATAAAAGAAGAATAGAAATACAAAGACGGAAGTAGAACACAAAAAGCGGCCTTATCGCTTAGTATTGATCTATGCCAGGCAACCTTAGGATTAAGATAACATGAGCGAGAGCGGTCAGGTAGTGTAAAACTTTGCATACAGAATGCAAACTATCTGTATGCGAAGTTTAACAAGATGTAAATGATGATGATAAATGATGTTTGTAGCCTCTAAGCGCTGTATAAGAACCAATTGCTTATATTATATCCCATGGGATGAAATAATATATTCTATGTCCATCTTCAGAATCTAGTAGACCATCCTATTAGTGTGCCAATTTTCATTTGTGTGAGGTTGAGCCGAACACAGATAACCAATAAACTAATAAAAGATCTTGTTGAAATTTAGCATAGCCAAAGCTATTTCATGTGCAGATAGAAGCGAAGCGGATTTCTTTCATGAATCTTTAGTATTGAGAAATCCATGAATTGTAGGGTAATATATTTAAAATGTGTCTTCAAATTCACGTATTAAAAGACCTGTCAACCTAGCAAAAGTTATCTGTACAATTACACAGACTACTACTCTTTATATCCATTATATTGTTACCCAAAAAAAAGTACAAAGCCCGTACAATGTTATTGTACTATCGATAAAATAATCACGTCCCTAGCACTCATCGCAAGTGGTCGCATAACGACATCGATAACGAGCCTGGCATTGTTATCGACGAATGCAAAGCAACGCTGACTTGCCACAATTATATCTTATTTTATATGCTTTTAGGGTTCCGTACCCGAGGAAACCTTCTACGAGCGGCGCGAATTATAGGTACTTAAGTACTGCATCTAGAGTTATTACAATATTATGCAGTGATTGTAATAATAAGTGTTAGAACGCACTCGTGATTACCGTTAGTATCGGTATATATTATTCCGTATGATATGAGTTTAAAGTAAATTTCTGTATCTTTATTATCTAAACGATTATTTAAAAAAAACATACCATTAAAATCCTTATAAGTTAGTACGCTACCATCTTACTTGATCATGTCTTACCACCACGTAAGATTGCAATCTAAACTTTTACTGTAATAAAAGAATGTTGTTTAAAATCAATTTGCTTATTACTGAGTGGTTTCCTAGTAAATTATTTGTATAATAGTGGTGCGTTTCTAGAGTAATTTCTGTAGTTATATAAATAACTTACGCCTACAAAAGAATTCCATCCTGTTACAGTTCAAATGGAACATGCCTTCTATCTCATAGGAGGCAGGGGTTAGGTATGTACACTATTGGCCGCTAATCACTACTGAGTATTTCTTAACAAGAATGCCCATTATTCAACAATTTGTTTATGTTGTAGCAGGCTCAGAATAAAATTTTTGCCGATGATAACATAAGTTTGTCAAACCCCTAATCTGAGGCGGCGAAATATTTATATAATAAATTTAAAATTAATGTAGGTAGACGTAGAATAAGCTATTTTTTAGGTAGTAATTGTAGACCCACAACATACAATACACAAATACAACATCGTCACTTTAGTGACTCAGCTCTTTAAAAGAGATTTAAAAAAAAACAAAAAAAAGCAACCGTTACATTTATTAAAGTTACGATTAACCTCATGCAAAAAAACCATATAGTTAAGTTGAAAAACTGGAGGACAGTAAATGCTGTTACATAACATCGCATACAGAACCCTCTAAATATTAAACATACCGTAACTTAACCGGTTTTCTCAACTTTTTAAATGTAAAGCACTTTAATTATATTCGTGGAGAGCACTTCAAACTTTCATTTCATCCCGACCCTGCTCTGCCCTAAGATAAAAGATCCCATCCAGAATCCTTTTTTGAAATGCGAAATATTGAAATGAATGTCAAAGGCCGGTGTTTTATAATACTCTCCAGTTTGTAATCTGTGCCATAGTTTTTACACAGTATATTTACATACAGTGCGGAAACTGCATATCAATAGGTAGCTAGAAGGTATTAAGCCCACTGCATATTTCAGTATTCATAACTGCATTTGTTGGGGAGTGTGTCCGGAATACACCAATGAGAGACCAATTAATATGTAAATTTACAATAAATCTGTATAATGTGGGGATTTGGCAAAGTATCCAGGCGGCACCTCATTCGGAGGTAGCCAGAATGCTATTAGATTTTAAGTTAAGATAACAGAAAGGAAGTATCAATTTTCGTAAAGGGAACGATGGGGCTGACATTCTTATTGTTAAGAAAAGTCCCGAAAAAATAAAGAATTAAAAAAAAAAGTATTCATAACAATGAAAACCATTCGTTCCGCAGAGTTCCGTTTTTCCTGAGATCAATGCATTTCTGGAGAAATAAAATGATGTGGTGTCGTGGGACACCGGGTAGGAACGAAGTTCCTTCGGCTAATGCAGAATCGACAAAAATTGCAAAAAAAATCGTGCTCAATTTTATGTAGGTTTTCTTGACTTTTCTCTTAAATTTTGCTGATTAGTTTTTATTTAAGTACAAGAAAGTATTTTAGGAAATAATAAATTACTTAAAATAAAAAAAAACATCGTAATTCAAATTATCAACTAAAATAAGAAAATATGATTCTTTATTTTTGTTTGACAACATAAAATTACATAGAAATAGAAAAATAAAAATAATTACAAAATCATTTAACGGTTTTATTCCACGCACTATTCCACGCACTTCTTTCCACGGATTTTTCCTTACGGTTTTACTATCACATTTTTTTCCGTTCGGTCGCGCATCAAAATCCCTATCCCCTCCAAGCCTGCCGTCAGGAACTTCGTTCCAATAACTGCACAATTTTATTACAAAAATTACGCAATGACAACCATAGCATATTTTCTTATGGTATTAATTGACTGACCTCTGGCGACGGTGTTAAGCCTCATCTGTAATTACACCGGCAAGCTCGCCTTTCAGATTGGAACACAGTATAGCGACAGTACTGTAAGGCAGCAGAAATAAGCATAGTTGACAATCTCTGTCACAAAAAGCTCTTCTCGTCACGGATTACTGTGACAAAAGAAAAATGGTTATTCCTTGATAATATTCAAACAATAATTATCAAAATTAAGCTTAATTTGCTATACTCCGCGAAAAGCAGGAGAATCTGCGTGGTGTAAGTTATAATTTCTTCAATCCTTATACTCCACACCAAACAGATCTTCGGCAATGTACCCTCTACGCACGTTTCGCTCCGAAACCGGAGCATCCTCAGGAGATGTTGACTTTACAATGAATTAAAAATTATAAATTACACCACGCAGATTCTCCTGCTTTTCGCGGAGTATAGCAAATTAAGCTTAATTTTGATAATATATCGTGGATTTCCGCAAAGTAACGCCTGCTTCTATCCAACAAACAATAATTTGCACCAACGTTCCTACGCACCCTTACAGATGTACCATGTGGGTGTTTTTACAAGTCATACCAATCAGTTGGGTGCCAACTTTTGTATGGGAACTGAAATATACGCTGCTCTAAATTAAAATCATTTCTTTAAATCGAGTAGATATCAAACACTCTTTGTATGTATGGTATCCTAGTACCCCGTATTCAAACTAATTATGCTTTATAATTAAATATATAAGTATCTATCTATACTATTGTCACTTCAATATTATAAAAACAAACGCAGCTGACACGGTCTATGTCTAGTAGAAAAACGGTGAGATAGTTTATGACTAAATAGTTTACAAACAATTAGATATGTCCGATCAATTTACTTAATTTAGTCAGAAATCTTCAAAGCAAATTAAATTAAAATCTGCCATCAGCAAATTTTTAGACTAGATTGATTTTTTTAAACTTTGAGAGAGAGTCCAGCCAAGTTGGGTTCAAAATAACCCCTGATTCTTCGATTACTTGGTAATATACTTTTGGTTTACTTTAGGTTCCTTTTTTTACTATGGTTTTAGGTTAGCAAATGTGAAATTATCATCGCTTTACCACCGATGGAAAAAAAAAATGTATTAATAGTTAATTTTCCGTGTCTGGGTGTTTATCTGCATATTATTAGTATTTATGTATATTATTCATTAAAATATTCATCCGACATTTGAGTACACAGAGTAACACAAGCCACGCTCACTTTGGGGCGAGATGGCGAGATGTGTATTGTCATAGTATATTAATTTATTATATGCCTCTAATTAGAACTGTATTCGAGTAGTAAACTTCCTGGAATAAATACTATGTTTATGTAGGTTTACTACTTGAATAAAGTACTACTACTAAAATAATTTTTTGATATGAAATTAGTAAGTACGTTCATTTGATTATTGAACTGTATGTTAGCTAACCTGCGGCCGATTAAGGTAATATAATATACCTCTTAAGATAGGTACGTGCAACTTTCGTAAATTAGTTGGTGGGTAGTTCTTGAAGCGGTTGAACGAAACGTAGTTTTACAGCGAACGCCTTAAGGATTTCAGAGTTCAGAGAAGGTATCTTGCTACGTACGCGATAAACTTTTTCGTGGATTAACGAACTAAAAAGAACATTGTAAAAGAAGTTGTTCGTATTTTCTTTATAATTTATATATCCCTATAGTTTTCTTACAAACAGACAATTGCAGGAACGTTAATTTTCGTATGTGTGTGTGTGCATACACACAGTCGAAATGCAGTTGGTATATCTGCGCCGATGAACAGAGAAACATTCCGTGCATGTCCTGCACGGAATAAGTCCTTCAAAATGTCGCAATGTGCTCATCAACCTGAGGCGTCGTGTTAATCCGAATGTACTTGTAATTGCACAGACAACAACGCCCTGGACGACGGAACGGCTGTTTGGCGACAGAAATAGTCACTAAAAACTCTACTATTAAATGCTATTTCTATGCAAATTTATAGTTGTTTTGTTTAAACGATGCAGTTTAAGAAGGTAGCGGGCTTATCTGTAAGGGGTATGACAATTTATTTAAACCCATTCCCTACGCTGAATCGCTTTGCGGTACGACTTTAATAATAATAATGACACTTTATTTCGTGTAACAAAGACTCATCATAGAAGCAATTAAAATGACTAAAAATAGGATATTATGTTAATAAATTTTAACCGTAATTAAATCAAACTTGCCATTTCCTTATCTGTAGGATAGTAACTAGCCACAGCCGAAGCCTCCCATCAGACAAATAAAAAATTGAGATAACACTCTGAACATTTCGATGCTGTAGTCGATTTCGACAAGCAGCGAAGAAAAGAGGCCTGTGCCCAACGGCGATATGTTTCGATATTTATTTCTGGTTGAAGGCTTCGGCCGTGGCTAGTTGTCACCCTACCGAACAAGACGTGCCCGTACGTCGCGTAGCAACAGATTAGAGGTATGACTTTAATATTAACTGTAAAGCTTAGATTGCATCATCACTTATCACCAGGTGGGATGGCTGTCAAGGGCTAACTTGTAGTAGAAATAAAAAAGGAAGAAAAACTGGTTTCATGTCATGAAATCGGTACCAGCATGAAGTGTGAAGGTTGACGCAGGATTCTGCGTGCCTTGGAGTGCATGTTAAACCATTGGTCTCAATTTTTATAACAAACATGTGATTGTTAAATCCTATAAGCCCGCAAAGCAGCATTAGAGCAGCGTGTCGGATTTTGGCTCTAAATCCTTTCAAAAACGCCTTTATTAATTCCCTGGTGCAGCGGTGAGTGCTGTGGTTTTAGAAGGAGATCCCGGGTTCGATCCTCGAGAGGGGCAATTCAGAAATTTATAATTTCTGTATTAGGGAAACAGGTTTCATATAACTTTTTTACCCCTAAGTGAGTGAGATTTCAGTCAAGAGATAACTTGTAGTGGAATACAATAAAAATAAAACTTATAAATCTATAATTATAAAAAAAAAACCCCGTCTTTAATACCGTGTACCTATATTATTCAACTAGTTAGGCGCTTTGAGCGAGTTGCAAATTCGCCATTTTATGGCGGCGGCCATCTTGGACCAAACATCAAACATAGCTAAGAGCACGCTCGACTAATTCTCCTTTCAAACAAAAAAGACAAAATCATAATCGGTTCATACGTTATTGCGCTACGATGCCACAGACGGACACAAACACAAACACGTCACACTTAACACCCCGTCGTTTTTGCGTCGGGTTTTTATATTCCGCTTTAGTCCCGTCCCATACTTGTAAAGTTGTAGTGAGTAGTCAGTGCTCCGGGGAACGTTACAGTGACTGATTATTCACAAAGGCTTTACGGATCAGCGTCGAGAATGCATTTCCACTCTAAAGTCAACATGCATATTGCCTGCGTTATGCGTATTACACTTTCTATCTATATTCATCCAAATAAATAAATTGTTTACCGTCTGTTATTTATGAGTATTTATATAAACACGAGCATTTTTTTTTATACCAGTACAAGTTAGCCCTTGACTGAAATCTCACCTGCTGGTAAATGATGATACAACCCTAATCGGTTTACACGCGACCGGAACACTAAATCGCTTAGCGGCACGTCTTTGTCTGTAGGGTGGCAACCAGCCACGGCCAAAGCCTCTCACCAGACCAGGCCAGAGGAAATTGAGTAATAACTAATTCCCAAATTGCCCCTACTGGGAATCGAAACCGGGACCTCCTAATTGAATTCACAGCGCTCACCGTTGCGCCGAGGAGGCGGTCAAAAGTATAGCATAGAGTACGAGAGATAAGTATTTCCATATATATACGTATATTTCCATAGCTACGCTTACTTTGGGGCTAGATGGCGATGTGTGTTTATATTTATTTATTTATAACCTAACAGTACCGCAACTGTGAAGCGGTGATAGCTAAGTGGGTAGGAGCTCGACTTCACTTTCGGGGGGCCGAGTTCGAATCCCAGCACGCACCTCTTTTTCAAGTTTGTGCGTTTTGAGTAATGAAAATATCACTTGCTTCAACGGTGAAAGAAAACATCGTGAGGAAACCTGCATGCCTGAGAGTTCTCGATAATGTTCTCAAAGGTGTGTGAAGTCCACCAATCCGCACTGGGCCAGAGTGGTGGACTACGGCCTTAACCCCCTAAGTGGTCTAGTATTGGGTTTATATGACGACCGCTAATATACTTTTTATAGATAGATAGATAGATAGATAAATTCTTTATTGCACACAATTTATAATATAAATTGAAAACATAAATATAAGAAGAATAAAAATGCGCAAAGGCAATTTTTATAGTTAATTTGTCCCAAAGATATACCTACATTCTACATTACTCTTTGGTGTTATACAGCCTATATAAAAGCATTATAGCCTTTATCAGGCTGTCAGATGCAAAAAGAATTAGCAAATTCAACTGGTAGTATTCTTTGATGAACCAAGCGCCATTGTAAAAAAAAGTTGTGGGTGTTTTCTTTGTAAATCTCCGACCTTTTTCTAACAAAGACATTGCACGAGTATTAATTCTCGAATAATGAGAATGCGTACACACAGTCAAAATGAAGTAGGTATACCATCGCCGATGAAGAGATAAACACTTCGCAGGACATGCAAGGAATACGTCCTGTAACTTACCACCCTGTGTCCATCGTTCTGAGGCGTAGGTGTTAAGCCTATTGTGCCTGTACAATGCTGCTTAGCGGCAGGAATAAGCATGGCGGTAGTGACGTCTCTGGACGAGCTCTGTCACATAAAGCTACTACTAATACCGGACTACGTATTATAACTTTAGTAGGATAGCGATGAGGCCACGAAAAGATGCAAATAAACATACCATACAAATATCACTTTATTAATTTACTTTATAAACTATGACAATATGAACTTATCGTTTTACAACCTCGCAATTCACTTCATAACTCTCTAAAGAACGATCCAACCCGCCAAGAAGAAAACCCAATTTTCCGCCAAAACTCATACCGTCCAGGTAGAATCCGAGCAATTTGATTGGTTCCCGCCGTTATGCGTCTACCGGCGTTAACCAATCGGAGAATGACAACCGATCGTCTCGTTCAAAAATAAGATTAAATTAAAAAAAATAACAAAGAAGTGGAAATTATAATGCTAGTTAAATTTAAATCCTAACATACGTATCAATGGATCCCGAGTAACGCGCCTGTAAATATTTGAACCTATGCGGTTCTAATACCACAAAGGTCGTTAACCCGCCTATTTATAATGTAAACAAACAATGTTTGTATGTATAGGGCCTTAGAAAGCTTCGTTTGTGCGGCGCGGATTAGGGCGAAGTCATACAATGGTCGATGCAATTAATCTGAACATGCCCTGCAATTAACAACGATAGAATTAATGGAAGGGCCTCCGGAGAGGAGTTATATTTTAAGACCTCTTTAGCGTAGTAGTGAGACTAACATAAAACGAATTAAGCGATGTAGTCTCAGATTCTATTTCCGGGTTATTAATATTAAAGGTATTTTAGCATTTATCATTAGTTCGTTTGTTTGTATGAATATTTTACAAGATACACAAAATAGACATAACACAAAAAACAAGAAACTGCACGGAAACTTATAAACTATTTAGGCGTGCAAAGGCGGTCTTTACCAGACAACCTAGTAATGATCTGGACGGAGAGTTCAATAGGTTTTACCAACCATATCGACGTTATAATTAATGATTTTGTTACAAATTTATATTACACTAGCTGTATACCATGGTTTCACCCGCGTTAGCTTTGAACCGATAGTTTTCCTGTGATAAAAGGTATCTATCCTTCGTCCGGAGGATTCAAGCTATCTACTGGCAAAATTTTAGTTTAGGTGTAAAGCTGTGCATGCGTAACTAAAGTCACTGTTTTTAATCCTGAGGTATAATTCCAGTCTGCTTTAGGATACAAAGTATCCGATGTTAATTTCTAGGATACAAGTTATATACATATGCCGTATTTGTTTAAGATTGGTGCTGTTTTTGAGCTATAGGTAACGGTAAGGTATTTATAATTTTAACACGGATTAAATTATATGACGACTTCCCTGGCGCAACGGTGAGCGCTGTGAATTTAAGTAGAAGGTTCCGGGTTCGATTCCCGGTAGGGGCATTTCGGGAATTTATAATTTCTAGATTTTCTTTCGTCTGGTAGGGTGGGAGGCTTTGCTAGTGGCTAGTTACCACCCTACCGATAAAGATGTATGGCTAAGCGATTTAGTGTACCGGTGCGATGTCACGTAGAAACCGATTAGGGGTAAGACTACCCTACTCCCTAACAGGTTAGCCCGCTACCATCTTAGACTGCATCATCACTTACCACCAGGTGAGATTGCAGGCTAACTTGTAGTGGAATGAAAAAAAATACATACGGAGGTGTTAAAAAAGCTTAAAAGGTCATTTAAATTTTAACAACCTTTACATTAAAGGTATCCAATTACGAGAGAATAATTTCAATTTCATTGCATATCCAGTAAATGGTGTATCCGTGTTTATTGCATATAATTATTAAGCATTCATTGAACATCAGATATTCAGGTCACCCTGGGCGTGATCTGGACTCCACGATGGATATTAATCGGGCATTGGGAATGCGCATGTTTCCTGCGCATCATAGACTAACTAAATACCGTTCCTGTTACGTTCGTTCCGTACCGTATTATGCCTAACTAGCTTTTAGAAAAATATGAACGTAAATTACTTATAAAATCAGAAACTTTCATATAAATTTTCATCCCCTATTTGATGAATTTGGAGTTGGAATTTGTTTTCACATATTTCGTTATTTTTAATCGAAAACCTAAAATCAAAGTTTCATGGAATTAATATGAAAAATAAATTGACTTTTATCCCCCATTTAACCGCCTTAGGGTTGGAATTTTCAAAAATCCTTTCTTAGGTTTCCAACATTGTAATAACTACCTGTGTGCAATTTCACCTCGATCCGTCTAGTGGTTAGAGCTGTACGTTGAGTCAGTCTGTCAGTCAGTCACCTTTGACTTTTATAAAAATAGACTAGCGTTTGCACGCGTTCTTCGTCCGCGCTTGTTACAGGTATTTACAAATCCCGTGGGAACCGTTTGTTTTCGAGGAATAAATAATAGTATATTACTCTCCGTCCATTAAACTAAGTCTATGCTAAAAATCAAGTTGATTAGATGCTTAGTTAGGGCGTAAAGGTAGGTCAAACAATCTAACACGCTTCCGCATTTAAAATATTACTTACGATTTAGGTTTTTTGTATTTAGTTACTTTTTTCATGCCCTGACATTTTGAATTGTTGTCTTTAAACGATAAAATTGTGTTAACAATCTATCATTGCACTGAAATTGGTGTATAACGAACATTTATTAAATATAAATAAATAAATAAATATACTACGACACTACACACATCGCCAACTAGCCCCAAAGTAAGCATAGCTTGTGTTATGGGTACTAAGATGACTGATGAATAATTATATGAATAATATACATAAATACTTATAATATATAGATAAACACCCAGACACTGAAAAACATTCATGTTCATCACACAAACATTGTCCAGTTGTGGGAATCGAACCCACGGCCTTTGCTCAGAGAGCAGGGTCGCTGCCCACTGCGCCAATCGGCCGTCAAATATGTAGATACATTTATGTTATTCCATATAAGCATATCTAGACAACCTATGATCATTTATTAAAAAGACGTTATTATTTTGCGCAAGATCGTTGATGTAATATGTAAGGATGTAGTAGGTACAATGTGACATATTATCAGGAAAAATTCAACGAAATTCTACATCCTTATGCCTACGAAATTCTCATCCTTAGTCCAACGGACGAAAAAGCAGACAAAAGCCAGAGTTAAATAAATGGCTGCCATATAGAATAATGCCGGCCAGCCGACAATAGGTGATATATGCAAAATCTTCTTTCGCTCGACTTAACAACAATAGACGTACGAATTTCAATTCCCTGTCTCGCAACGATGAAACCTTGTCATAATGTTGTATAACGTCATGGTATGGTATATTATTTTATTTATTTTGTATCGGAATACCTGATATAAAATTCGTTTCAACAGGCACTAACTTAAAACTTATCACAGAGGGTTTTATATAAAAAGGAAGAAAACCTAGTAAACTGTACTAAAGTAAAGTTAAGTTTGTCAGAAGTGTAACATTCTTGATATATATAAAATGATTACTGTAATCACTTTTGATGATATACTGTTATCACAAAGGTTTGAAAAGTAATTATTTATTTGCATACAAAATCTAATTTTAAATTATTTTGAGTCAGAGATAAGTTCATGCTACTATACGCTTGATAAGTAATCGCACAGTCAATTATTACTGCCCACTGTTAATATTATATAGAAGTTACTTAGCAAACTTAACAAACTAATTTATCAAAGTAAAACTTGATATTATTTATATTTGTTAGTGCTTAACGAGATATTTATTTAAACTGGACGGATAGGATTTATCAAGGATTTGTCTATATCACTAATTGTACATATTAAGTTTGAATAAATGTATACTTTTAATATTGCATTCTGTACTTAGCTCACTTGTAAAGCTAATCAGATTGAATAAAACTAATAAATTAAACATATACATACTGCTATGCTCACCACCCCTGCGAAGGCGAAATCCTAGTCCTGAGTCCATCAGTAAGTTACTGAGAGGATAGGCTAGGCAAAACCATAGAGGACTCAAACTATCGCCCTGGAAAATACCCCGCCTAATTCCTATCGGTTCAGTCGATTCAGAGTTCTCAACAGCTCCTGGGTGACGAAGGACTGTCATCCACTGCCTACAAAACATTATTTTATTCTACGTTTAAACTGGCGTATCTGGTGTTTAGAAAACATAATCTGTGACGATTAAATGTAAACTAAAGCACGATCACGTGCCCCTTTGAGCGAATCGCCTTTTGTTATTAAAATAACTTATTTCTATACCTTAGATTTTAGCCGGATATCCGGTTAAGATTTTGTAAAATAAGAGTCAGAGCTGCTTATATGCGTTAAATATGTGTATATTGATCTGTGCTTCGTAACGCAGCAATGGGGAAAACGGTTTGTTGATGCAAAGATTTGGACACAGATTCGTAAAGTAACGTAGTTGCATGCGGTGTTTACATATAAGTAGCTTAACTTTTTATCTTCATATTGTATAAGCTAGTTTGAATTGTTTTTTTGAAATGTAAAGTTGGTAAAACGAATAAAAAAAAAATCACCTCAAAATGTTTTCAACCTAATTCTGACCCTTCGCCACTTACCCTGGAGACGTAGCCTAGAAACCGCTCTCGACCGTTCACCGCATGCTCTTAAAGCACATATGTAAGTATGTACATAGGTACTCACTCGGTTTAATATTCGAATTAAATATATGGTTATTAGTATATAACAATATACAGGCCTCGACGTATATGTAACACGATTTGAACGATGTCTCGGAGGTTTTTTTTTTTTATTTCCACCACAAGTTAGGACTTGACTGCAGTCTCAAATGGTGTTAAGTGATGATACAGTCTAAGATGGTAGCGGGCTAACCTGTTAGGGAGTATAGTGGTCATACCCCTTATCGGTTTCTACGTGACATCGCACCGGTACACTAAGCCGCTTAGAAGCACGTCACTGCCGGTAGGGTGGTAACGAGCCACGGGCCACGGCCAAAGCCTCCCACCCGATTAACCCAAAGAAAATTCAGAAATTGAAAATAAAATATAATAGAACCCGGGATCTTGTAGGGAGGTTGTCCCACTGATTCGCTTTCCTCAATGCAAGAACATCAAACCACGCGGCATCGTGGACTCCACACCCCTCCCCCAAACAGCATCTCCGTCCACTCCTGTCGAGTGCCTCGGAGAGTAAGTCAAGCCGTCGGTCCCGATTTTTATCACTTACTTGTCGTATCAGTCTTTAAAGCCCAATAACCCGCATTGGAGTAGCGTGTTGGGTCTATGCTCTTCAACCGTCTGTCCTATGAGAGAGGCTAGGCTTAAGCCCAGTAGTGGGTTGTTAATAGGCTGCGGAGGATGGATGATTAAGACTAGATATAACTGTTTTGTTTAAACTTAATAAATCTATACTTAATATTATCAAGAGGTTAAGTTTGTGAGTTTGTGACAATGTGGGGGGTAATCTTCGGATCTACTGAACGACCTTATGAATATAAAGCCACATTATTTCTGAGTGCAATAGGCTATATATATTAAGCTGAAAACTGAAAGAACTTTTGGTGCTAGTCAGTTTTGCAAAGTAAGTCGGAGAAGAAACGGTCGAACGAAAACGTTTCTTACGAACGCTGCCTTAAAGATGAGAGATATATGATTGAATTCTACAGAAAAGTTGTAGAGTTTGATAATGCCTACAAAAAAGGCCGGGACCGGGCAAAAAAAAGTATTATATTTTTATTCATTTTTTTTTTAAATCGTTTAAAAAAAATATATGAATTCTTATCAAAATAAGTAAACATATCTTCTTAAGTATTTAAAATAAAAGACTTTTAACTGCATATAATTTGGATGAATGGTTAAAGATATATTCGAGATATGTAAGGAACCGAGCCTAAGACTTTTGAGTGATTTTATTTTCTAATCTTATACAAACATCTAAAGCAGAAGAATTTGATTGTTTGTTTATTTGAACGCAATGATCTCAGGAACTACTGGTCCGATTTGAAAAATTATTTTAGTGTTACATAGCTCATTTATCGAGGAAGGTTATATGAAGTATATCATGATGCTGGCACAAATAGGAGCCTAGCACCAATGAGGTTTCGAAATCGGGGGTTAATTTTTCCTTTTGAGTTTCCGCTGCGTGCGCTGCGTAAACGGATAAAGTTCCGATAAAATGACGTGTGACAAAGTTTTTCCCCTTTAAAAGTTCTAAAAAAAAGTCCGGGACAGCATATGTCTATCTTTTAAGGTTGACCTATACGCTGACGAAGTCGCGAGAGGCCGCAAGTAGAAGACAGACATATCCACAGCTTTGTACCTTATCTTCAATCTGTGCTATAACTAGTTTTTATTTAAAAAAAAATAAAACGTATGATTTATTCCTAGTATATTTTTTACTAAGTTAGTGCCTGGTAGTAAGGCTTAATTTACTTAATCAATTAAATTTTGTTACGCCATCTATGGAATGTTTGTGAACTGCGACGCCATTTCAGTTAGCGCTATTGATTGTCTATCTTACTTTGTGCGTTCACCCATAGATGGCGTTGATATATTTTTATGCTGCCTTTAGTAAACTTAGTTACCCTCTATATATTTTAGTAACTTAAAATTTTTCGAAAGGTTAATTTATAATAATCATTCATGTGTTTATATCGACATGAGTTTATGTTGATGTACTCATGTATAGTTTATTGTTTATTCATGTGTTTATGTTGATTATGTGTCCTCAAGTGACTTGCAGGGAGTCACTGGTGCTAGCAGCTCAAAACCGTGCAGTACCAACTACATGAAGATTCTGATGTCCTGGTCAAATCGTTTACCGTCTAGCTTACTTTATGTAGAATCACTAGAAATAGACTGACTTGACGTTTCAAAAGTGCTTATTTAAACTAGACCTACTCGAAATAAATGTATTTAGAATTTTACCTGTACAGCGTCGTCCAAGCACCGTCCCCAAGCGTCGCTGCGGTCCACCAGGGTGTTCCATTTATCAGCTAGCTTGGCAACTTCACGGCGTATCGACCGCGCCAGCTCGCGGGCTTGTTCCTCCGCAGACCTATATCCACGAGAGTCACCTTCGCTGTCGCGGCTTGCTGTGGAGGAAAAGTTAGTTTAGATACATAATCACTTGACTTACCTACTGAAAATATACACGATTAAGTCATATTTGCATTATACAAGACTGTGAATATTCTTTTTATGTACAATACAGTATTCTACATATGATTCCGAAAATCATTTTGGAAATAACAAAGTCAAAAGATAAATAGGTAGCTAGATAAACTCTACGCTGCCCTAACACACGTTTGTCATTGTCAATATAATAATATTGACACACGGTCAATATTATGCGTGTTGCGTATTAAAGTATTGAAGTATACCTATACATAAAAAAATTGACAATGTACAATCTGTCCCAGGGCTAATTGACCGCTAATTGACTGCATTTATTTGGACAAAATTATAAACTAATAACCTTTTTTTTGTTTTTTTTTTGTTAGGGATTCCTGACTTACTGCGCTATATATAAACCGATAAATGTGAGACCAGACCAAAGAATGTGTACCATTCTTTCTTGAAGAAGGTATTCTGTTTGATATTTACAAATATATCTCACTATCATCCTAACAATATTATGGCAAAAGTGTGTTCGTTTGTCATCCCCTTAGGCCCTAACTGAGCAACCAATCAACTTGAGCTTTGGCATTAAGTTGGTTTAAGGGACGGAAAGTAAAATAAGCTACTTTTTAATCACCGACGCAAAACCGAACACGTGCTCTTATCTATGTTTGACGAAAATCCAAGATGGCAGCCGCTACATAATCACGGATTATATTTTATTCCCTCACTCCCTCAACATGGGTATCAAATAAAAGAGCTTGACTAGCAGAATACTACGATAAACTTCAAATCCAAGATGGCCGCCAACCACAAAATTTCGAATTACATTTTTTTTTCATAACTCCCTCAATATGGGTATCGAATAAAAGAGATCGATAAGTGTCGGAAGTTTTTGATTCCTACAAGAACAGACGGTTCTCACAGGATTTGTAAAAAACCGTAATAAACGCGGATGAAGAACGCGGGCAACGGCTGGTCACAACAATGCGATTTGAGTAACAGTATGACTTACTCAGAGTAATAGATCAAATAGATCAGTCACAATACAACTGCGGTGTACACGAAGCAGTGGGTAATGACGTCACCGCGCAAATGTTCGAGTTGCCACTTAATTAAGCTGACACTGGCCCTCAGTGATTAACACGGATCAGTACACGATGTGATCAATCCGATATAGGGTTGTGTATATATTCCTAGATAAAAATTAAACGCAGATTAAGATTAGAACATACCTACCTAGGCGTTGGATAATAGGACATCGGCCGAATTCTTTTTTTAAATTTATTAAATAGATATTTACTCGAAGTGTTGGTAAAACATTTAAAAAGAAAATTATAAAAATGCAATGTGCAGCAATTGTTTCAAAAGTACTCTGTAATTGAAAGGTAGATTCAAACTAGTCACATCTCCTGACAATCACTTTCTAATGAATAATTATTGTAAAGTCAACATCCACTAAGGATACTCCGGTGATAGATAGAGATTAGGTAGATGTTGATTGAAGAAATTTTAAACTACACCGTACAGATTCTCCTGCTTTTCGCGGGGTTTAGCAAATTAAGCTTAACTTTCATTGACAAAGTAACGCCAACATCTTTCCAATAAGCTTGCTCATGTCTAATAAATAATGAGTAATGGTATTTGATTTCACAGTAACATCCTTGCTGGCTCAAATGGCTCAAACAGTCGATTAATATAATACATGGCGAGTGCAGTCGAAAGGAATGTAATTATGTTATTACTTCCACTATAGACTATTGCTTTGTCTCTCTAGGAGTATTTTCAACTTAGGTTCAACTTGAAAATTTTAGAACTCGTATCGTACGATTACGGAAGCTCACTTGTGTGTAATATCACGAAGGTACGAGCATGTGGAGGTTTCATCAAAAATAAAAATTCATACCTTGCGTACCAGTGCTCGACTGTGAGTAAACGAGGCATTCACTGCCGAGTGCCGTGATTCGTTGAGAAATATTTCAAATTTTTATCTCTGCATTTTTCATTACTGTAGCTCAGTTAGGGCTGCCGAAAATACCAGTCATACTAAGTTTTATTGACATATTTAGGCATGCGCTTTTATACGAAGCTGTGTTATCTCTCTTTGCTTGGATTATTGTTATTCTCATGGCAAAACTTGGTGTGTTTTAATAATTTGACGGCCGATTGACGCAGTGGGCAGCGGCTCCGCTTTCTGAGTCAAGGTTGTGGGTTCGATTCCCACAGCTGGAAAATGTTTGCGTGATGAACCTGAATGTTTTGTGCCATACCTAGCAGATGAGAGTTCTTCTGAGATTTTTTTTAAGTTTTACGGATTAGAAGTTGCCAAATCAGCTTATATCCCTATCCCTATCCCTATTAATATTATAAATGTCAATGTAAGTTTGTTTGTTACGCTTTCACGCAAAAACTACTAAACCGATCCTCATGAAACTTTGTACACATATTCTTGGAAGTATTAGAAGTAATATAGGATACATTTTATCCCGACAATAAGCTCGGTTCCTTTGGGAGAGGGGATGAGTGTTAACCATTATATACCATAACTCCGACAAATTATAACCGATTTAAATAATTATTTTTGTACTATTGAGGTTATAATATGCGTTTAATTTTGCCCATACTGTGGTTAGAGATAGAGGACAGCGAACTACTCAGCGGACAGCAGCAAACCACTCATTCAGGGCTTAAATTGAACGCCACATCAAACAACAAAATCAACAGCAGACGAAGTCGCGGGCAACAGGTAGTAAGTATATAAAAATTCCGGAGTTTTGTATCACAAGATACATTAAACCATACATTAAATTTACTGAATTTAATATTAAATAATGAAGTTTGATCTCTGCCGCCTCATTACTCTGCCACGGTCGGGGTATTGTTTGACGCCATTGTTACCCGTCAGTTTGTTTGTACGCGATTGTTCTCTCGCCATTTTACAATAGTTGAATTGATTTTGATTATTATAGCGTGAGCATTACCCTCCCGGTACGGTTCATTGGTATTTAGTGTTTGTGAATCAAATAACTGATCTGTATTATTGTGTGATAGTAAAGGCTTTATATTTGAATCAATATCGGTGCTTTATTTGACGGCCGACTGGCGCACTCGGCAGCGACCCGGCTGTCTGAGTCCAGGGCCGTGGGTTCGATTCCCACAACTGGAAAATGTTTGTGTGATGAACATAAGTGTCTGTCAGTGTCTGTGCGTTTATCTGTATATTATAAGTATTTATGTATATTATTCATTAAAATATTCATCAGTAATCTTAGTAACCATTACACAAGCTACGCCTACTTTGGGGCTAGATGGCGATGTGTGTATTGTCGTATTATATTTATTTATTTATTATTTCGTCGTTATATAACTACACCAGAAATTAATCAATATTTTTGAATTTTGACCGGTGGGAGGCTTCTGCTGTGGCTAGTTACCAACCTAACGTCAAAGACGCGCCGCTAAGCGACTTACCGTTCCGGTGCGATGTGATGTAGAAACTGATTATGGGTGTATTGCAACTGCCACACCCCTGACAGGTGAGCCCGTTATCTCAGACTGCATCGTCACTTACCAGCACGTAAGATTGCAGTCAAGGGCTAACTTGTAGTAGAATAAAAAAAAAATTAGGTACATTGATAACTGAAATATAATAATAATAATAATAATAATAAAGCTTTATTTACATTCCTTACAATTAAATACCTTACTGGCTAAATATAATAGAGTTAAGTAAATACAATTTTCCTTAATCCTAAATTCTTATTTTCTATTTTAATGTTTTCATAGCTAAGTAATATATTGCCCTTATTGTACTTATACTATCTAATTTACGTAAGGACCGCCAGTAGCGGTAAAAGCCTCCTCCATATTTTTCCATTTGCACCTGTCCCTTGCAAGAGTACTCCATGTCTTACCCGCAACTTTCGCGATGTCGTCCTCCCATCTTTTCAATGGCCTACCGGGTCTTCTCTTCCAATCCATGGGATGCCAGTTGGTAACAATTTTTGTCCATCTACTATCTTGACATCTTTGAATGTGACCCGCCCATCTCCATTTAAGTTGCATAATTAGCTTTATGGCGTCTCTTGCTTTGGTCTCTCGTCTTATATCAGAGCACCTAATGCGGTCTTTAAGTTTAAGGCCAACTATACTCCTCTCCAAACCTCTTTGACATGTCCTTATTTTTTTCAATGTCCTGATTGAGAGGGGCCAGGACTGGCATGCATAGGTAAGACATGGTAATATACACGTCTCTAGCGCTTTTGTTTTTAATCTTATTGGTAAATTTCCTTTAAAAATTTCCTTCATGCTCCAATATTTTTTCCATGTATTGGTGATTCGTCTATCTATTTCTTTGTCAATAGAGTTTTGGAATGAGATCAGATGACCAAGATAGATATATTCTTCTACGTATTCTATAACTTTCGATTGTATTTGTATCTGACTGCATGTGGAGTTTGTGATAATTTTCGTTTTTTCTTGATTTATATGCAGACCTACTTTCATACTTTGTAAATTTAATGTTTCCAACATATACTGTAAACCATCTGAACTTTCAGAAAATAGTACTATGTCGTCCGCAAACCTCAGGTGTGACAAGAAGCTACCGTATATTTTTAGCCCGACGTTGTCCCAATTTAGTGTCCTGAATATATTTTCAAGGACAGCTAAAAAAAGCTTTGAAGAGAGCGGGTCGCCTTGCCTTAAACCTCTTTCTAATTTAAATGGGATTCCGACCGTGTCTATACGAACGCTAGATGTACTTTTGTGGTAGAGTTCTTTTATAATGTCTATGTATTCACTATTAATACCCTGTTCTGCTAGAGCATTCCACATAGCATTATGGGAAATGGAATCGAATGCTTTAGAATAATCGATAAATCCAATGTATAATGGTTTTCCATATTCCTTGTATTTTTCTATTATATTTTTTAGTGTGTGAATATGATCTATTGTGGAAAATCCTTGTATAAAACCTGCTTGTTCTACTCCCTGGTTTTCATCTATGATTTTTGTTATGCGTCGCAATAAAGTGGTAGCGAACACTTTATAGATGCATGATGTTAGACTGATAGGCCTGTAATTACATATTTGTTTCGGGTCTCCTTTTTTATAAATTAATGAAATTTCAGAATATGTCCACTGAGTCGGTAGTTTTTTCGTATAAAGTATAATGTTAAAAAGTTTCGTCAATGGTATAATAAGACTGTCCTTTCCAGCTATTATTATTTCATTGCTAATACCGTCCGGTCCAGGGCTTTTGTCATGTTTTAATTTATTTATTGATAACTCTACCTCTCTTTCCATAAACGGTGGTGCTGGGTCCGTATTGTATGTTTCTACTTTTGTACCATTTGTATGGGATTGTTGACTGTATAGAGCTCTATAATATTGAGTAGCTATCTGAATAGTTTCATTTCTGTTAGTAACGGTACAGCCTGTAGCGGTTTCTATCTGACTCATGACGATTTTCGTATTGGCTAACTTCTTATAAGCTTTCTTCACTGCTCCAGTTTTTTCTAGTAAGTGTTGGAGTACATGTAGTCTGTAATTTTTAGTATTTTCCCTTATTTTTTTATTAATAGTTCTATACAACATGCTCAGTTTTTTCTTTTCTTTTCTTGTTTTATTTCTTTTATTCTTCAACTCGTGTCTTTCATTTATTAGATCTTCCACTTCCTTATTTATTATATTTTGCCTTTTGTTTTCTCTACTTGTAATTTTAGATACTTTTGTGCTATCAAATATAGTTTTTTCTATGATGTCATACATTTCTTGGGGGTTTTCCGTCTCATTCCAATATGTTTTGAATATTTTGCTTGCAAGTGATGCTTTAAGTTTAGGTATATCTACATATTTTACTGACTTTTGATTGAATCGTCGTCTAGATCGTTTTTGACAGGTAATATTTAAAGTTGCTCTTACCATCCTATGATCACTTGGAAATTTTAAACTGCTAAGGACATTAACATTCTCTATCGACTTAGGGACATTTGTTGTAATGAAGTCTATTTCATTTCTTGTGGATCCGTTTGGCGACTCCCATGTCCATCTAAGTTGTTTAGGCTTGTAAAATATAGTATTCATTATGGTTAATTTATTTTGTTGACAAAATTCTATAAATAATTCACCTCTTTCGTTTTTGATGCCGTATCCGTATTTTCCCATGATAAATCCCATATTATTATTTGTCTGTCCTACCTTTGCATTCATGTCTCCCATTAGAATCATTTTTAGATCACATTTTTTAATTGTATTGTGCAAGCATTCGTAAAAATAATGGATTTCAATGTCCTTCGCTTCACTTGTAGGAGCATATACCTGAATAATTGAGAAGATATTTCCTTCAATTTGCACTCGAAGTACGGCCACTCTCTCGCTTATACCTATAAAATCCAATATTATAATTTGATTTTGTTTTCTTATCAGAAAACCGACTCCTTTTTCTCCTTTCGTTTCTCCGAAGCTATATAGTATGTATTGGCCTCTATCTTCCATGTTATCACAACCGGCGAACTTCTGATAGACCTATAATATCCCATTTTATTTTCGCTATCGCATGCTCTAGTTGTATGACTCTATCTTCATTTCCTAATGATCTGACGTTAAAAGTAGATATATAATACTTTTTCTTTAATGGAGGGTGTTTGTCTACTACCCCCGCGGTGACAAACCGTTCTGGGGGAGATTTTTTATGTATTCTACCTTTATATATAGTGTTTGTAGTGTTGTTGGAGTTGCAGTTTTTTCAATTTGTATATTATGTTATGGAAGAGCGGGGCCGCCTGCCACAAGTGCTAGTAGTAATACTAGTAACTTACTAGGATTACCACAATTACAATGTATTATTTTGCTGTACGAAACGAAATAAATATCTTTTTTTTTTTTATTTAATATGAAACTACATCATCAACATCATCATCATCTTCATCATATCATTTACCGGTCCACTACAGAGCACGGGTATCCGGCCATAATGATAAGAACATTATGGAGAACTCTCAGCCATGCAGTTTTCCTTACGATGTTTTCCTTAACCGTTAAAGAAAGTGATATTTGAATTTCTCTAAGACGCACCTAACTTAGAAAAGTTAGAGGTGCGTGCCGCGATTCGAACCCGACCCCCGACAGTGAAGTCGAAGTCCTACACAGGGCTACCGCCGCTTTGAAACTTCATAGTATTATGATAATAACTGAACTTTAGGCCTTCCAATGCCCACCAATTATCCTAAACTCTATATTTACTGTAATTATGACCACCGAGTCCACTAATCAGTACTCGTATGTTCGGTTCCCAAAATCAATTACAAACAATTCAATCGAAACTTGTCCATTGGATGACCGGTTTCTATCTAACGTTCGCAATTATTGGGCCGCTGTCAGTGTGCTTTGTTACCCCTTTGGCCCCTTTCTGCCCCTTGATAGACGGAATTCCTCGCAGTGTTTACGTATAGTTAAGATTCATCGTTTTTGTTGTTTGTACTTTTTTTTTTTTTATTTATTCATACACCCGGTTTCGATATCGGTTCCGGTTCAGAATTTTCTCTTCTCTTCTGTTCTGGTCTGGTGGGAGGTTTAATTATTTATACACCCGGGTTATATTTCGGTTCTGGTTTAAAATTTTCTCTTCTCTTCTGTTCTGGTCTGGTGGGAGGTTTAATTATTTATACATCCGGGTTATATTTCGGTTCTGGTTTAAAATTTTCTCTTCTCTTCTGTTCTGGTCTGGTGGGAGGTTTAATTATTTATACAACCGGGTTATATTTCGGTTCTGGTTTAAAATTTTCTCTTCTCTTCTGGTCTGGTGGGAGGCTTTGGCCGTGGCTAGTTACCACCCAACAAAGAAGTGCCGCTAAGCCATTTAGTGTGTTCCGGTGCAATGTCACGTGGATAGCTATATGACTACCATACTCCCAAGCTGGTTAGCCCGCTACCATCTTAGACTGCATCATCACTTACCAACAGTTGAGATTGCTAACTTGTTGTGGAATAAAACTCATGCGGGGAAAGTAGTATCTTGACGCTCGCTGTTGCGGTTGAAAAAGAACCGTTTGCCCATTTTAAAATTTGAGTGCGACAAGTTTACTTGTACACTCAAATTATTCTTTCCCCGCATGAGTAATACAAAATAGTATGTGCAACAAGTGCGACATCGATTACCCACTCAAGCGAGTGACCGCACTCGCTTCTCTCGTGCGTTCAACTTCGCTTTCGTGGGCAATCGACAACTTGTCGCACTAGTTGCACTATATACTATTACGTATTTAAAGAGACATCTATCAAAGATGAGATTAAGAGATTCTAAATCCAAAGAGGCTCCAAATGCCACTATACAATGCTACAATAGAATGAATGATTTTTATGTTACCTAACCATTATTCATTGTAAAGTCAACATCAACTGAGGATGCTCCGGTGTCGGAGCGAAACGTGTGTAGAGGATACATTGCCGAACTACTGTTTGGGTAGAAGTATAAAGATTGAAGAAACTTTTAATTACACCAAACAGTTTCTCCTGCTTTTTGAGGAGTACAGCAAATTAAGCTTAATTTTCTTGATTTAGATTAGTGAATTTGAGTACAACGGCATTGCATAATTTCCACACAGTATCTTAATTCCAACAAAGGTATTATATACATCGTCTCAGTATCCGTATGTGTTATGTCCTCAGTCTATGCGTCGTATCGCAGTTCGTTACACAGAATTAGCATGAAGGCTTGCATATGCATAATCACAACGCATAATGCATAACTGTTTAACATGCAAAGAATACATTGCAAGCTCTATAACAATCAGCTATGATTATGCATGTTGTGAACCATCGTATGCACAGTTTTATTGGGAGTTACTAACTGTTAAAGACCGTATAAACTAACTAATACTGAGCTAGGTCAATTTCTCAAGTTTGGTTTAAGCATAGATTACCGAATGAAACCTTTGAGATGTCTTTCAATAAGTTTAAAGTTTATACGTAAGCTTATAGAAAAATTAAATTATTACACAAACGATAGATAAGATTTATCTTAATATTAATTGTCTGTGAGATGGTGATCACAAAAAACACCGGCTAAGTTTGTTATAGGGCCTTCTTACACAGCGCGTTTGGAATCCTCCTGAGACTAGCTTTGGGTTTAGGTTTACGAATACCACCATCACATCACAGTCAGGGAAATAAAACATGTATGGACGCTTCATAAGTGGCTGTGATAACCGATAGGCCTACATGAATACAGAATTTTTGGATTTGATTTTCAGCTACTTTTATTATTCTACTACACGTTGGCCCTTTCCATCTCACCTGGTGGTTAGGAATGATGCAGCGCTACGATCCTAGCGGTCTGGCCTGTTTTGGTTATAGCTTCTTTACCCCTAATCGGTATCTACGCGACATCGTACCCTAACGCTTAATCTCTTAGCGGCACGTTTTTGGTAGTGTGGTAACTATGAAAATGAGAGAGAGAAACGAAAAAACGAGAGAGAGCCGATCCTTCTCGGAGACGACCGAGGCGTGCAGATGGCAATCATCGCCCAATTCCATCTGATCTTTAGTCCCAGATGAAGGGACATCGGGTCGTGTCGGACAGTATGGGGCTCTCGCCGTTTAATACCAATTTACACGACCCGGGTAGGATAGCAGCTTGCCGTAGCCAAAGCAAGCCAAATGAGGTCGGGGGAATATTTTCTCCCGGGACGAGCTCTACATGCGCTGTACGAGGGAGGCACCGGTGCGTTCTTAGGAGATCCCGGAGCCTCCCAATTATGTGCCGAGGATGGCCACCGAGGGGGTTTTAGTGGGTAAAAATCCCACATAACCCGATCTTCTTTGAGGTCGGGTATCTTTGAAGATTTCCCCCCCGATAACAAAAGAAAAAAAAAAAAAAAAAGGGTGGTAACTAGCGACGGTCGAAGCGTCCCACTAGAACAGACCAGAGAAAATTCAGAAATTATAAATTCTCAAAGTGCCCCTGCCGGGGATTGAACCCGGGAACTCCCACTTAAAACACAGCGCTCACCGCTACGCCAGAGAGATCGTTCGAGATCGAAATGTTACCTGCTATTATATTTTAGGACTTATTAATATTCTCTTGTTAATTAACAAGGAGGCTCAGGTATGCTTTATGTATTGTATTATGTATTGTATTATGTATTGTAATTATGTACGCATCAAAAGTGCCACCTGTGGGCCTACTTGAATAAAGATATTTTTGACTTTGACTTTGACTTTATTATTTATTTCCTTTCGAAAAACCATCTAATAAGTAATATACCATTAATAACCTAAATTACACTCTTTATCTACTCTCTGCCACCAATTCTAAAGAATACTCATAGACAATGATAGACTACTGCAAAGTAACACCCGCTTTTATCCGAAAAAAAAAACAAATTAAATTAAGAAAACACAAATCTCATTAAATATATTTTTAAGGAATTGAACCGGAAATTTTATACAGAAGTAATTAAGGCTCTGAAGTACACCCGTCCATCGTGGGATTGAGACGGGTTTTAATTAAAAGAGTGCTTGTGCATTCAAAGGCTTCCATCGTTTTTAAGGTAACTCCGTTACTTGCATCATTTCTGTTACTATTTCCTTTTTTTGTTTCTACCCGCAAATCTCAAATCTAAAGTAGGAGGTTTTTTTAAATATTTATTTTATAAATTTTCCCTGGGATGGTCTGATGAGTGGCTGACATCTAGTAAAAACCCCACCTACGTACCTACGTGACGGAGCGCTAAATATAGCGTACCGGTACGCGTAGAAACCGATTAGGCGTAACATCATCATAAACATATAGATCCATTACCGGTGAACTACAGGGTACGGGTCTCCTCCCACAATGTGAAGGGGTAGAGGCCGTAGTCCACCAGTGTGGATTGGTAGATTCCACACACCTTTTAGAACATTTTGGAGAACTCTCGAGCGTGCAGGTTTCCTCACGATGTTTTCCTTCTTCACTGTCAGCGCTAGTGATTTTTTAATTGCTTAAAACGCGCATAGCTTATTGTTAGCGGTGCGTGCTGGGATTCAAACTCGCCCTACTCAGCAGCAGGTGAGATTGCAGTCAGGGACTAACTTGTGGAAAAAAAAATTGTACTTACGTTCGGTGTCACTGGTGTCCGATAGCGGCGGTTCGTTGGCAACATACTGTCTGCCACTCAGTAGATTGCTCTCAACAACCGGTCGCTTGTCCTCAAGCTGTCTTCTGAATGCTCTGTGGTCGTCCTGTGGAAAGTAAAAGAGGTATGTTAAATTTAATTATCACTTAAAAGCTGTCCCTTCGTTAAACATGCATTGCAATGCATTTTAAAGCTACTGACATAAAATTCGAAATGGTCGTATTACTGGCCCAACATTATATTATTTAGATATATAATTTATATTATCTTTATTTAAAAGTGGAAATAACGGAGCCTATTAAACTTAAGTTACCGATCATATAAAAGGACTTTTCTCGAACATTTTAAAACTTACTCTATACAACGTGTAACGGAAATATGAAATAAATATTATAAGTAAACATTCTAAGTGTTTACTTATGACTACCCATTTGAAGATAAAAGACGGACACGCCTACCTTATAATGTGACAGAAGTCACAAGATTTTAATTATGCATGTGACGTTAGGGCTATATGTGATTTGTTTCAGTAAAAACTATGTATTACTACAAAAACTGTAAGGTTTTCGGTTTCACAGGTAAGTCACAGAGACATTACATAATGTACATCTAAAGCCTGTGACGTTTTATTTCGGTTGTCATTTACACGTTGTATGTATATGTCATATTTTTTTACACGTAGTAGTTTGTATCCCATCGTCAAAAGAAACAACTATAATACCTATAACAGATTGGCGCCTGACTTTTCCAGTAAAGGTTTGAGTATTTACATAATATTATGATGTTACTTATAATGGGATACGTTGTTAACGTATATATTTTTTACGCAGGTATAAAATAGCTAAATAGCTTCGCCCTGGATGAATGTACATTTCATTGCCTTTTTTTTACTTTTCCCTGAGGATCTTTGTCCTACAGAAGTCCAACAAGAAATGTTTTTCCATAAACCGAATCTTATCTGAGGAAGTTTCTTTCTTTTTTTTTCAAAATACTAGTCCTAATAAATAATCAATTTACCACAATTCAGGATGCTTGTCCTACAGAGGTCTAACAAGAAATATTTTTGGCATCGAACATACATCTTATCTTTGGCCATTAATGTCTGCAGCACCGCTCAGATAATACGGTATCGATTGCCATTGCACCGAGGGCTCGTTATTCATAATTTCCGCACTTGCACCCGATTTATTGCGAGCGGCGGCCGAGAACAGAAATATGCTTTCCGCGAACCATATCCGCAGTCTACGCTGTGGCATCATTATCGTAAACAGTGTCATCTTTATAACAAAGGAGAGAAATAACAAATTTATTTTCTGTGTTTCAAGTTGTATTCCTATCCTGTTTCATCTTATCTAGATGATATCTCACATTGCTGAATACAGACAAACTGATTTATGAGTGTTTTGAATTCGTTTTCTCCAATTCAATTCAAAATTCATTAAGTTCAAGTAGGCCTAATTAAAGCACTTTTGAAACGTCAAGTCAGTCTGTTTGTAGTGACTCTACCACCGGTTTGGAAGGCAGATTCCTTCCAGACTAAGAGGAACCGGCAAGAAACTAAGCAGATTGCAGATTCCAACATCATTTTAAAGTTTAGCAACTCATCCATCATCATCTCACCAAACTATTTCATGAGATTATTTACCCGGTTAGCTATATAGCCAGGTATGCAATTATGTAGTCTTAAATGAAAAAATGTTAACCTTGAGAAAGATTGACGGAGTTTTTCTATCAGATTAATTCAGCCGCGAATTAAACTAATCGATTCTGGTAAGAGCTCCGTAATAGTATTTTGTGTTTCGATTATGTTTATGTTTGATGGTTCAATTAGGGACAAGGATTTTTCTTGCCATCACTTTCATCCAGTCAAAAAAAAATTAAAACCTGGATAGCAGCTTAATTTTTGTGCCTTTTGGAGTAGAGACTCTGGGACCGTGGGGTCCGGAGCCCTTTTCAAAGAATTATCGAAAAGGGTTATAGAGTCTTCCGGTGATCCTAGAGCGGGCAGTTACCTTGGCCAACGAATTAGTTTAGCCATCCAAAGGGGCAATGCTGCCAGCATCTTAGGAACCGTGCCTCGCTGCGGTGGTTTCGAGGACGTTTTACATTTTATTTAGTTTTAAATAGTTTCGTTTATTCCAGTCAAATGTATACTTTTTAATGTAAAAAGGATAAAAAAATTACCGAAACTATAATGTAGTTTTTTTTAAAAGGATTTGTAGTTTTTTAGGTCAATATAAGATAATTTCAAAAATACCTCACTGGATTAAATTTGATTACATTTTAAGGTATACCTTACAGCATGTGTGTTAAATGTATAAATAACTAAGGTAAGGTTCTTTTTAGATTTACTTAATTATGAAAACTAAGGCGACAGGCTTATAAGTATACTTTCGGATAAGATATTTTAGCTAAGTTATAATCAATATGATACGTTTTGTTTTTACGAAAGCATCTATTGTTTCTACAATAGATGCTTTCGTGCTATGTCCAAGATCATTATTGTCATCTTCATTCTAAATAATATTCCACGGCTGGAATCTAGCCTCCTCTTTAAAATTCAAATTCAAACATTCTTTATAAATGTAGGCCTATCACAGACACTTAGGAAGCTTTTATACATGTATGTATATATATAATTGTAAAGTGACCGTGATAACTACGTTCGCCCTGGCCTAAGAACCCACAACATACTTAGCCGGGTTATTTTTTGTTATCACCATCTCACAGTTAATTAATATTTAGCTATGATAATACAACAATTGTTACACAAGCTTTTTTATCGTTTAAGTAATCCCTAATATTATAATTGGATTTTTCTATAAGCTTATTATAGACTTTGAACTTATTGAGAGACATCTTAAAGGTTTAATTCAGTATTCGGTTATAAATAATATACAATTTACCTTGAATACACAACGAGTTAGTTTTTAGTTCTAATATTCATACCGAATCTAGGTTCGATTCCCCCAACTGGAAAATGTTTGGGTGATGAACATGATTGTTCTTCAGTGTGTTTATCTGTTTATTATAAGTATTTATGTGTTCCTATTATATGCATAAAAATATTCAACAGCTATCTTAGTACCCAAAACACAAGCTACGCTTACTTTGGGGCTAGATGGCGATGTATGTATTGTCGTAGTATATTTATATTGTTACAGTATATTTTCTTTTCAATTTATTAATTTCATAGGAAAGCTGAAACCACTTTATCTCTTTTCCAAAATTGAAATAAAAAAACTAAGGCATCGTTCGTTAACAAAAACTATTTGCTATTCGAAAACTTGTTTGTAAATGGAACACCAAAAATTTCGGTTTCCAAAATTAATTCAATTATTTGAATGCATGTTAGAAAACAAATATACATATCGTGCAATTACAATCAGCTGGGATATGGGAATAGCTGTTGATAAATCTACAATGTACATAACGCAGCCAGCCGTTACTGCTACGTGGGCGCCATTTTGCGGTGCGACTGTGACCAAAATGGCCGCGCATCCGAAACGATTTTCACCGGGTGATTTAACGTATTGTTGTGGTCTGTATAAATTGTTTATCACATATTGCGATCTTTTTATTATGACGCGTACGCTTTTAAATGTAAAAGTAAATTCTTATTTTCATGTCTGGAACACTCGTAGCTTTAGTTTTAAGATAAAAACTGGAGTTATTGCCATCATCTCATTGCGGTCTTATCAATATTTGTTTAGCACAGCTACGCATCAAAAGGGCTCTTTCTAGATTTTTTTATTATTTTATAGGTACTTGAAAGGAAATTCTTAATTTCATGTTTGGAATCCTCTTAGCTTTAGTTTTAAGTTAAGGACTGTAGTTATTTCGATCATCGCATTGTGGTAGACAAAAAAATACGTTGACATATTTTATTAGTATCCTTCGCTTTAAAATTCTAATATTACCTTACCTTGAATCGGAGCTCTATTTTCCATGTTTAAAAAGTTAAAGGCACCTCTAACTCTGGGATTCGAACTCGATCAAACAAGCCGAAATCTATCTGCTTCGTTTTTGCGTGGGGGTTTAAAAAAAGAAATGCAATAAAAGCACATCCCAGATAAAAGGAGACAGCAAACGAGATTACTGTCGATGGCACGGAAACATTTTAGTTGCCGACGCCGCGTCAAGTGAGGCTTAAGCGCCTGGCTATTTTCTTAGCTTCAGGTACTTTATTGAGTATCCTTTACTCACTATTGTTAGTAGTATTGGAAATTGATTGCACTTATTTCCGGAGTGCCCCCTCGTCGGTATTAAGGCACTTTGCACTCTACCTAACTCAACAAGTCGGCCCGCTACCGTCTTAGACTGCGTTGTCACTGAGATTGCAGTCAAGGGCTAACTAGTAGTGGGAAAAAAATTGACAGCCCTACGCCGGCTGGGTCCAGCGGCTCGTTGGATGTCATGTGTCAACCTTATCGGGGGTCAGAAAGCAGTTACCTGTTGTTTGATTAGTGCGTTCAGGTCGCCCCTAGGTGGCGCCAGTGCGTTCAGCTCGGTTTCCTTCCGGATCACCCACTCGGTGAGCTCGCGGAGTGATAGAAGCAACGCCGACCAGTGCTCTGCGTTGCTCTCCAGACGATTCCTGGAAATATCAGCCTTAGTTAAAACAATGATGAGCTTTGATTGGAACGAAATGATTTGATTGTGATTTGACACTTGATGAAATGAAAATGCGAAAAAGAAAGAAATACATAAATGTAAATACATATATGTAAATAGATAAATAAATACTCTACGTCATTTCACACATCGCCATCGAGCCAAGTAAGCGAAGCTTGTGTTATGGGTACTAAGATGACTGATGAATATTTTTATGAATAATATACATAAATATACATTTAAACACCCAGACACTGAAAAACATTCATGCTCATCACACAATCATTTTCGGGTAGTGGGAATCGAACCCACGGACTTGGGTTCAGAAAGCAGGGTCGCTGCAATACGCCAATCGGCCGTCAATAGAAAAGGTACATGGATGGATTTATCAAATTTTGTTTCTTAATTTGGTTACCATGGAAACTGAGTAATGTGTAGATAAGAAACAATCACATAAGAGTATAGGAGAGAATGAGGTAGAATACATAATACATGCTTTCTTATTTTACTTGCTATGGAAACTGATAATATGTAAACAGTAAATTAGTTTTAAAACATTGCTTATTCTTAGATGTAATATTACTTCCGGTATCATGTTATAATAGTCACCCCCACGCAGGATTAATGTACTTTTCACAGACAATATGCAGATATAACTAACTCAAATAGAGATAACCATATTATCGCTCCGACATCGTCCCGTGGCCCGAAACAATGTTTTAGAAACTTGGCTGCAGTACTAGATGGCTGTGATTGTTGAAAATTGGCGAACGTTCAGCTCCTTAATATGTTAAACCGGGGATTTAGATATAATTAGGGATGGCGAAATATCGATTGACATAGTCTATTCAAATAAATAAAATGAAAGTATCTGTTATTAAACTGGTATTATGGTTAGGTGGTTGAACAAAAGCGTGAAATAAACGTTGGTTTAATATATATGTATATATATATATATATATATATTGTATATATATATATATATATATATAATATATTTTGCGTCGTTAAGACCGCCTAACGGCGCGGTGCATAAAAAATGATAGTCGATTGGTTAATTTTTGATACGGATAAATCGATTTGGTTGAGATTGTCACTTTGAGGTAGCGGCCTTACAAATAAACCTGGAGTAATTTCGGAAAAATTGTTCAAAGTTTTGACACGCTCTGACATTTTAAGTGTGACAAAAACTCCGGAAGGATCAATTTTACAAAGAAGATTAAAAAGAAGTTTAGCGTTTTGATATGGGGCTAGTCCGAAAGAGTACTACCTCCATGCGTCTTTAATCCCCCAAACAACATGGTTGCCATGCCATCTACGCCTCAAATTGGTGGATATAGAGCGTCACGTTGCCAGACGTGTTCCCTGCATGACCTGCGAATTGTTGCGCTGTTTATAGGCGATGATTTTCCACTTATCATGAGGTGGGTTATCTGCTGGGTATGTCAATTGAAACTAAAAAAGCGATCAAATTAAAACGTCAAATTTGGTCGATACAAAAGGCGGCCTTATCTCTGCCAGGCAACCTTCGGATTTGGAAAACATGAGGAAAACAGACTGCAGGCGGTGCATAATAATAAAAACAATACATACGAATAAATACATATTAATACTTGAACTATATTACATAAATAAAATAATACATAAGTATTTTCTCGAATAATGGAGTAGGGCCAATATTGATGATGATCAATAAATAATTTGTCTCAGACATCAGATAGATTTAAATTATTGTAACGAAACGAGGGTTTTTATCGATTTGAATGCGCCCAAAATGTCCGTGTCACATCACTATACAATTGTATAAATCTCAACGTTTGCAAAGAATTTTATTCTGGCACGAACGCTTTAAACTTTAAGGACGCCAAGTTGAATATGCATTTACTAAAACGATTGTGTCTTATCCTAAGGGATTAAGGTCTTAAATTGTATGTCTGAGGAATTTAACTTTAAATCTTATGTTAGAACTGCACTTTGAATTATTAGTATTTTATAAATATGTAACTTTTTAAATGACTAGCTTTTAATATTACAGATATAGTAAGCTTAAGTTATAGATAGTTTAAGCGAGTTTAGAGGGGAATTCGAACTAATACCGACAAAATTGATATTTAACTAAACCTCCGATTTAAAAATAAACTACAAATAATAGCTTTCACTGCGGGAGGTCATATTATAGTTATACCTTATCTACAATCAAAATTACTAACATTTTTAAACCATAACTGGATTATTTTTATTTCGTTACTTAATTGTTTTATAAATATAACCTAAAATAAACTATTTAAAACTAAATAAAATCTAAAACGTCCTCGAAACCACCGCAGCGAGGCACAGTTCCTAAGATGCTGGCAGCATTGCCCCTTTGGATGGTCAAACTAATTCGTTGGCAAAGGTAACTGCCCGCTCTAGGATCACCGGTAGACTCGATAACCCTTTTCGATAATTCTTTGAAAAGGACTCTTGCCTCCGGACCCCACGGTCCCAAAGTCTCTACTCCAAAAGGCACAAAAATGAAGCTGCTATCCAGGTTTTCATATTTACGCTTCTTGGCCTGCTCGGCACTGGGAGCAGCCGCACCTACCATTGACGAGGTGGCCTGGATGTGTGATGCAGCTAGGGTATCAACACAAGTTGCATAACTAATAACTTACACGTTAATTTACTTTTTGAGCTTATTCATTTCCCGTCCAAAATGTCAAAAGTGTGTCGAAAAATAAAAATAAATAAATAAAATTAATTTATATCTAAAAATTTGTTCCAATGACCTATCTTAGGTATTCATAATATGGGAGACACTTATTTCATGCAGGTTATCTTAAAATTGCACAAGAAACTATGTATGTTGTGTTATGTACGTATGTTCATGTTATGTCATGATCTGTTTTGTGTGTTAAATAAAAAAAAACTGAAGTTTAATCCGCAAGGCACAAGCATAAAAAAAAGTTAAATAAATTGAAATTGAATAACGCTGAAACAACGGAAAAATAAACCCCATACTTTACGTAATTAAATAAAAACCCTCTCTTTGGTACGAGAGCCCACATACCCGCATAGCTCAAAGGATCAAAGGGCCAACCGCCAAAGGTACCCGTGTTAGACCGCGTCAAAATAAACACGATATATTAACAAGGGCGTTCGAAGTTAGTATACCTATTTGAGGGGACAGAATCGGGAGACAAACTGGAATAATCCGGTATTTGCACAAAATTAAAAAAAAATCTGATATTGAAATTTATTTATTTCAAATAGGCCTACTTTATGAGCACTTTTGATACGTCAAGTATGTATGTTTGTAGTGACTCTACCACCGGTTCGGAAAGCAGATTCTACCAAGAAGAGCCGGCAAGATGAGAGCGAAGCTGGCTGCTTCCAATCTACTTTGTAGATTGTATAGTAACCTCGCTGTATTAGATGTGTTTTTAAACATTTTTTAAATGTATGTATTGGTAGGCGAACCTGCTTTCCGAACCCAAGGCCGTGAGTTCGATTCCCACAACTGGAAAATCTTTGTGCGATGAACATAAATGTTTGTCAGTGTCTGGGTGTTTATATGTATATCTTAGTATCTTAGTACCCATAACACAAGCTACGCTTACTTTGGGGCTAGATGGCGATGTGTGTATTGTCGTAGTATATTTATATTTATTTAACTAGTAGGTTTTAGGACTTCATCATCATCATCATCACATCAACCCATTACCGGCTGTATGTGATACGATAGTAATCTTTTAAGCCTTTATGCTTGGTCCTTCAATTACTTCCATAAAAATGGTGACACATAAAAAGAAAGACACGAGCCTGGAGTTAAAAGCCACCCTTAGCTATCACAAATGAATATATAATAAACATCTTTTACGCTCCCGGTCGTAAAACTTCGAAATAAAGATGTCCGCACAATCCCACTTTTATTTCACTATGAAATCACTAAACAGCTTTCTTTATGGTGCTACGTATGCAAAATACCCTATCTCTACGAATGGGTGTGGCGCCAGTGCTAGAGTGTCTAAAACATTACACTCTTGTGATGTAAATTTATCACAGGCTTTGTCTGCCTTCCGTATAGTGGAAATCCATCGCCTAAAACAGTGCAACACATCGCAGAGTAGTCGAAGGACAATAACGTTTATAATTATTATCATGAAAAGTGTCTAACAATCTGAGAGGAATTATTACACCGGCTGCTTAGCGATAGCTATGCTGCTTTGCGGCAGAAATAAGGATGACGGTAGTACTTCCCCAGACGAGACCTGTCACAAAAAGCTCAACCAAAAGTGCCTTGTATGGCTACTTGATTAAAGAAAGTTTTGACTTGACCTTTTATGGATCTGTATATGTGCTATATGCTGTTTTTAAAGAGATTTTAAACATGTGTAATAAAAATAAAGTTTTCCTTATTACAACCGTAATAATAATAAGAATATTGTTGTGTTTTAGCTACCCTTATACCTGTGGAAGTAAAGTCTCACTTCCAAATGTTAGCCTTGACAAACCGATTAAAATCTAAAACACTTAATTTCATAGCCCGTTTACGTTAAAATGATCAACTTAACTAATATTTTCAGGAAGTATAATTTTATTGTTTGATTTTTCTGTTAAAAACTCTAATTACCAACTCGGAGTTAGAAAATGCTTTGGAGAGCACGTTAAGCTACCGGTCCCATTGGTTGCGATAAAGCCCGCGAACTCTTATTAGAGTATCGTTAGGGGTGTATGCTCTAAAACTCTCCCTCTTAAGACAGAGTCGGGCCCGTACCCAACAGTGAGACAGACTATACCCTAATGAAGATAACATTAAAAAATATTTAAAAAAAATCGCTCTAACTGACCCCGCACCTCAAAAACTTTTTATATGCAATTGAAAGGCAATAAAAGGCGCTTTACGTCCAATACATATCTTATCTCCCAGCTACTGCGTGTAGTAGGCTGTATAATAGTTTTATGATGTTCTGTAATGGTTATAGAGGGATTTCTTATAGCTTTCTGCATTAACAATATTATGAAACATGCGGGGCCAAGTTGGGATACACACAATCACCTACATTAATAAATAACAGACCGACTCAAGGGCACAGGTCTCCTCACGGATCGAGAAGGGCTGTCCAGCACTCCTTTTTTTTGGCGTGGAGGAAAAGTATTGGATATAGGCGTTACTTTGCGGAAATCCATGATATATTATAAAAATTATGCTCATTGTTAAGGCTAAAAATTATTCAGTGTAAAGTCAACATCTCATGAGGATGCTCCGGTTTCGAAGCGAAACGTGACTATAATCTATCTCTGTGCTAAATTTCATCTAAATTACTTCAGCCGTTCTGATGTGATTGAGTAACAAATATCCATCTCTTGCATATTTTATAATATTAGCATGAACTAGCTGATGCCCGCGGCTTCATCTGCGTCTACTTGGTTTTTCATCAATGCCCCGGGAGCTGTAACTTTTTCCGGGACAAAAGGCTCATAGAAATTTAAAGGTTTTTTTCCAGGACAAAAAGTATAAGGTGTGGTAATCCAGGGCATGATCTAACCTACATTCATTATATCAGCTAAATTCTTGAAAAAGATTGTGCGTTAAAGATTATACATACATCCAACCTTACAATATTTCGCATGTATATGATTGATTGAAATAAAATATAATACATGTTTGAACACCGCAGTTCGCATGCCATGCGGTGCTTGAACCAGTATGACCATTCCTCGCGAGATTCTTGCATTTATACAAGGGCAATGGTTGCAAGAGACGGATTGTGCGTCTCAACTTTCAGCTGAAGATTGCTGGTACAAAAAATATATATTATGGTATGTGTATATTAAATAATATAATAGAATAGAATAAAATTTTATTGCACAACCCAGACTACTTTCAGCGAAAGAGTAATCTTAATAATCTCATTAATCAAAGGTATCCGAGTTAACTCTGTGTACTAAAATGTTACTTAAAAGTATTAAAAAAAATGCATTTTTCATGGCTTTATTTGGCATGTTAATATATATACAGATAAACATAACAATCAAAATCTATTTAAATATAACCAATTTATCATAATGACTTTGAATATGAATATGGCTTTAATAGGTTTGGAGTAGGTATAGCTGACATGCATTTATAATTTTTATTTCCCACATTAATATCTAATATTTGTTTTATTTTTGTTATATTTCTTATATATGTTTTTTTAAATTATATTTAACTATAATTAATTTTATTCCATACTATTATATACAGATTACCCACCACCTCTTCCCTCTCGGCTTTCGTCCACTCTAAACGTGTATTTTGTGTTCATATTTCAATTATTAAATTTCCAAAAAATGTAGTAAATAATTCGCCAAAGTACTAGGACTATATGAGATTATCATCGTCTTCTAAGTTAAAGTGACATATTATGTGTTTATCAAACGTCAAAATAAAGATTCTCTCCTAAATACAACTGCAAGTACCAGGGCACCAGGCAGGCCGAGTAAGTTATAGACTACCTGTGCAAGTAAAAACAGACCGTATCTCAATAATAGTAAGCCTACAATGCCGCGAACTACTTCAAGTCAAATAAGTAAAGTACTCGCAAGTGCAGCATCGGATTCTGATCGTTCCGATGTGGTGTCAGAGGAGCTAAATTCGCAACACCTGCCTCGCACCCAACGCAAGCGCCGCCGTTCAAACGAAATTGAATTCCAACTCAATGACTTTAGAGCGGAAATCAAATTTATGATGGATACTTTTATGGAAAAACAAAATAAAAGATTAGAAACCCTTGAAAATCACATTATGGAAGTAAAACAACAAAATGTAGCTATCCAATCGTCGAATCAAGACATTGAGCAATCGCTGAAATTTATGTCCGATGAAATTCGATCGCTCCAAGGAAAAATTGGCAGTATTGAAAAGGATCGAAAAAATCCATCGTTGCATTTGATGCGCCTAGAAGACAAGATTGACGATATTGACAAAAGAACTATAAAGACGTGCGTTGAAATTAGAAATGTTCCGAAGCAATCTCGTGAGACCAAAGACATGCTATACTTATACGTAGATAGTTTATCAAAATGCATAACAAAATCAGAAATAAATAAAGTGGAAGTTCGTGACGTTTATAGATTACCGAGTAAAAAATCCGATGCAAAATGTTCAACCATCATTGTAGAATTTTCGAATACCTTATATAAAAATCACATACTGAATGCAGCCAAGAAGTTTAACCGCGAATATTCCGAAAAACTTAACACATTGAACCTGGGACTTCCAGGCACAAGGCAGCCTATCTATATATCAGAACAATTAACCGCTAAAACTAAGAGACTACTATTTTTGGCCCGAGATTTTGCTAAGTCAGCACAATTTGCCCACTGTTGGACTACAAATGGAAATGTTTATTTACGTAAAAAAGAAGGCACTCCGTACATTTTTGTAAAAAATGAAGAACGTCTGAGTGATATTATCAAGAAGAATATTAATGAAAAGTGACTAGTTCACTTCTGTTGGAATTTGTTTTATATTTTTCTTTTTGAATGTTTATCTTTTACAATTTTAGCATATTTATTAGTGAGTTACTGTTTATTTTTGGTTCTATTGTTAACATGGCTAAAACTCTTAAATCTTTTATTACATATTTATAAGGAAAAGTATAAGTATAAGTACAAAATCAGAACATTACACATTAATATTAAGTTACAATTACAAGGATGGCTTGAAATCGTTCTAATATTAACGGTGGCGCGCAGGCGCTGTTTACGAGTTGCAACGAAGTCTTTTAAAACTACCTACTTTGTATTTTTTTTTTTTTTTTTCATTCACTACATTTTTATACATTTAATAGTGCTTCTAACGATGAATATAACAGTTCCGAAGAAAATAATTACTGACCTCATGTTATTATATACAAACATGATTACAAAACATTTACAAAATACATTACATTTACAAAATATTGGAATACATAGTTATCATGCTATAATAATATGTCATGGTTCTTTGTTGGGCTGTATCATAATAATTGTTACTATACCCAATTCATGGATAACATAAGTCACATAATAAATAATTTAGATAATATAAATTTACACCAATCATTTTTGTGCGAACCAGAAAATTGTATTACTTACATGACAGAAACAAACACTAACCTGACAATTTTAACACAAAATATTCGCAGTATTCAACATAACATTAATGACTTTTTAATACTTATTGACCGAATTTCTATTAAACCTGATGTTATTGTACTAACAGAGTGTTGGCTGCGAAGTTGTCATTTCATACCGCAAATTGCTGACTATTATTCATTCTCAACGAAGTACTGCTACAATCAGAATGATGGTATAGTTATTTTCATTAAAAATACAATGCCGTCGAAAACACATGAACGCCAGTTCTGCGAAGCTAATTGTTTGATTACCACAGTAAATAATATTTCTATAGTGTCCATTTACAGACCACCTTCATTTCGAAACTTAAATGGTTTTTTAGAATCGTTAGATCTTACGCTTAGCGCATTACACAAAAGTAAGAACGTTATCTTAATAGGCGACATAAATATAGATATTAAGCTGAACAGTATTGATTCAAACGCCCATAATTACCTAAATATTATTTCAACGCATGGACTACTTCCTTCACATTCATTCCCAACTCGATATAACAATTGTTTAGACCACGTCCTGTGTAGATCATCATTATCTTCGACTACCCTTGTAATTGCCAATAGCTTGACAGACCATAATACCGTTCTGATATCAATAAATTTGCGTACATCTAAAGAGGCACTAATTAAACATAAAATGCTTAGAAAAATAAATTATTCAGCCATAAAAAGCGATCTTCGGGACACTAATTTTCAGCCTTTGCTCGACATTGTTAATTGTAATGACGCTACTGATCTTCTTATACATGTAGTTTCAAATATCGTTGAAAATAATACTGTGCTTAGCAGAACATTACATCGTAAAAGTCCGCGTAAGCCATGGGTTACACCTGGTATATTGAGATGCTTAAAACATCGAGATAAATTACATATACATTTAAGAAAAAATCCAAATGATGATTCTATAAAAATTATTTATCGTAGATATAGAAATTTTTGTACCAACTTACTCAGAAAATTAAAACATCAGTATGATCGAACCGAGTTAGAGAAAGCTAGCAAAATTAACTTGAAGAAAACATGGGATGTTATAAATAATATAACAAACCTAAAGACTAAAAATTCGGAAGCTTGGGAGTTGTTGTCTATTTCGCGTTGCCCTATACAAGCAGTATCGGAGGTGAATGAGTTTTTTGTTGGTATGGGAAAGAATATTGTAGATTGTATAGAGTTGTGTCCTTCAGGCTCAGACGATGTTGTATTACACACACAGCCTCAATGTCTCTTAACGCCTGCATCTTCCTTTGTCTTATTTGAAACAGATCACGAAGAAATAGTAAGATTAATAAATTCTCTTAAAAATACTGGTTCTTCTGGTCTTGATAACATATCTTCGACAGTAATGAAGCAAAGCAAGGAAATATTTTCAATTTTGCTGTGCCATATCTGTAACTTAGCTTTCTCAAGTGGCCAGTTTCCTTTATTATTTAAGAAATCGGTAATAATCCCCGTATATAAAAAAGGGGACAGGAAAGTTATAAGTAACTACAGACCAATATCGATATTACCTACCTTTTCCAAAATTTTAGAGCGATTGATTAATAATAGATTGATAAAATATTTAGAACTTAATAATTTACTCTCAACCAATCAATACGGTTTTCGCAAAGCAAAATCCACTTCTGATGCAGTAGCTGACCTTGCCAACTGTATTGTGTCAAACTTAGATAATGGAATGAAGTGTATAGCCATATTTCTGGACCTCGCCAAGGCTTTCGACACTGTGTCCATACCTCTTCTTTTGAAGAAACTGGAACAGCTGGGAATTCGTGGTCTTCAGCTGATGCTGTTCCAGAATTACTTAAAAGATAGAACACAGTGCGTAAGAATCGGTGAGCACATTAGTCCACCTCTATCAGTTGAGCATGGAGTTCCGCAGGGGAGCATATTGGGTCCGACGCTCTTTCTTATTTATATTAACCAACTCTGCAATCTCCAAATGACTAATGGTAGAATTATCACATTTGCAGATGATACTACACTGTTATTTTGGGGTAAGAGCTGGGATGATGTATTTCACAATGCCCAGCAAGGCTTTAACTTGGTTATGACTTGGCTACAGAAGAATCTTTTAAGCTTTAATGCGGAGAAAACTAAATATTTAACATTTTCAATTTTACGATCTGGACAACCATCTTTAGTAAATTTTAGTATTCGAGCACATTCGGTTTTATGTCTTAACTCTAAAGTACGCAACGCATGTGAATGTACCTGTTTAGAAAGATCTGATAGTATTAAATATTTGGGAATAGTGATTGACAATCAACTCTCCTTCGATAATCATATTCACATACTAGTTAATCGTATCCGTAAACTCATTGCCATTTTTAAAAATATTCGTCACGTGGCTGACAAAAAGACGATGAAAACGCTGTACCACACTTTATGTGAGTCACTTTTGACTTATTGCATCGATTCTTGGGGAGGTGCAGCAAAGACGCGTCTTCTTAACTTGGAACGGGCTCAAAGAGCTGTTCTAAAAGTTAGCTCCTTTCTTCCTTACAGATATCCTACTTCATCTTTGTATAAGGAAAGTGGGGTACTTACTGTAAGACAGCTTTTTCTTTTAAAAATAATTTTAAAACAACACAAATTCATTAATCAGGAGTCAATTATGAAATTTAAAGATAAACGTCGCAAAAACAGCTTATGTAATATTCCCAAATTCTGCACTTCCTTTTCACAAAAATTTTTCTGTTTCCTTGGTAGCATCATATACAATAAGGCCAATAAAATTCTTTCCATTCACTCACTATCATCCTATAGATGTAAAAAGCAGGTCCATGACTGGCTTCTTGCGCTGGATTATGATAGCACAGAGAATCTACTATCCATTCAAAAATGACATTATCTCACATGTACCTTGTACTACATAAATCCATGACACTTCCCCCACACATCCACCCACACACACATACACTTTATTTGCCTCACGAACACGCACGCAGCACCTACACGCACGCACATACGTTCACACACACACACACACATACACTCATGCACACACTCATACACATTTAAATCACCATTTAATTACCCAATCTCCAAAAATAAACATTTTATTTATTTTTCTTTAATATTTTTGCATGTTGCATGTTAAATCTATATCCAAAATAAAATATACTTGTCGTAGTCTTATGTTGTTGTATCAAAAATTATATAGGGGAGTGCACTGATATCTATAGTACGAGTTTTTACTCAGTTTAGGTACCAGTGATTCAACCATACATAGTACTAAGCTATGATTTCTGTCACAATTTAATAATCGTGTGAATAAATGATTTTATTATTATTATTATTATTATTATTGGAAATAGTAAAAAATCACTGTATTTGTATTCGCTTAGAACTAAGAATTAAAAATAACTCTATGGCGGCTTAAATGCTTAAGCGCCGTAAATACTCCGTTAATTTTAATGACTACGTTTTTGAGACTCTGGGATGTTTAAAGTTGAACAAAAAATATATACTCTATGGCTATAAAATAAAAAGAAAGGACTTTTCAGAAATACTCGCCATACATTGATAAAAATAAAAAACCCCTATGAAAATCCCGCTATGATATTTAATTAAGCCAGTATTCCGCTTAACACAGACCCAAAAAAGCATAGATTACATAATTTGACCAACAATTCTGTAACAAAGTCTTTGAACGGCGCAGACCGCATGCCGTGCGGCGCTTTAACAAGTATCCCGAGTACAGGAATTCCCCACGAGATTCTTGCATTCATACAAGGAATGTTTGCAAGATCCGGATTGTTCGCTTATTTACATACTTCGGTTGTCTTCGTGTAGCTCGAGATCGCGGGCACAGAAGGAATTCTTACGTTATGCGCATATTAAATTTACGATATAATATTATGACAGAAAACCATTTTTCGAAATATTTGCGATGAAATTCAGCATATTTTTAAATTGTGGAAACTTTATACTATTTAGAGCAAGCATCTTTACATGTAAATTGACGTTTCAAACTTTACGACTAAAATACTAAGAATTTTAATTTAAAGGAGTTATGATATATGATATTTTTTCTAGATCATTTTTTTATATTTTTATTTGACTCTTGCCAGCCCATTATGCCATTTCAACTGGTGCTAAGACACAGTCTAAGATTGTCACGGGCTAACCTGTTAGGGGCATGGTAGTTATATTAAGCCAATACCCCTAATCGGTTTCAAAACGACATCGTACCGGAACTAAACCTCTTGGCGGCACGTCTTCGTCGGTAAGCTGGTAACTAGCTACGGCCGAAGCCTTCCACTAGACAAGCAATAGTTGTTATTGACATCTGTTTACTACCATTTTTTTATTATCAGTCAGTAGGTATATGCAAACTAAGATGGTAGCGGGCATGGGAGCTATGACAGCTTTAAGTTGTAGTAGAGCTGTTTATGACAGATCTTGTCCGGAGGAGTGCCACTACCACCGTACTTATATCTGCTGCCAAGCGGCTCTGTTAATATCCCTAACAGGTTAGCCCGTTTCCATCTTAGACTGCGTCATCACTCACAACCAGGTGAGAAAAGCTATCTTACAAGTTAGCCCTTGACTGCAATCTCACCTGGTGAAAAAAAAAAGTGTGCGCGTGTAACCTTTAGGCGCGATTGAAGTAACACTTTTATTTTTATTTATTGATGTAAGAGTAAAGTGTTATTGGGAACCCGCCATCTTAAATGTTAACTATTTCATTTTATATTCTATTTAAAATTCATCAATATCCCTCTAACGTTTTATAAATATTTTCATTTGTTAAATAGGATAATTGAGAGTAGAAAATTGAATGTTAGATCAGCAAATGTCAATATATACATACCTTGTCATTGAATGTCGCAATCGTCAGAAAATTTATTTATTACAAGTATATTTAGAGATTTTCAAAAAACTTTGCAATTGTATTTTTTTTTAAAACTGTTGAATTTATATTCACTTTGCTATTCACAATTGATCCGTTTGAAAATATTGGAAATAAATGATCCTAATTGATTATAATATTTGCCACTAGCTGGCGTATAAGTAAAGAAACGTGGAGTATATGACATAATATGCTTACGACCAAACCAAATTGTTATTTTTAAATACACACACATCAGGCGTAAGCGTTACTTCCGTCAGAAAAAATCTGAGTTACTCCCTAGTAGCGCCTAAAGTAGTTTTACTTAAAAAAAAACTATAAATAACCCTACGTTAATATTTTATCCACGTAAATGAACACTTGATGTCGCTAACACATTCAGGTTTCGCCATTTTATTCTATTTCTGGAACACGGCAGCGCTGATAATTAATTTACGGGGATTGCAAGCGGAGTGGTATCGAGTGACTTAATACCAATTAGAACCGCAGCGTAATTGGCTTAGCTGCGGTCTGACTGATCGTCGCAGACGAAGTTAACGGCAGCTGGTTCTGTATGCGGAAGATACTGTATCGACGGAGGCAGTTATAAGGGTGGCTTTCTGGAAGGCTGTTTCTTGGAGTGTATCAAATATTGAACGATTGTGTATTGAAAATAGGTGTCTCAAATAAATGGCAGCTTTCAGTTTATGCTTTTTTTATGTTCTTACTTTCTTTTACTATACCTACGTGATTTTAGCACAAAGTTGCAAAAAAGATGTTGTTTTTTAAATTTTAATAATCCGCTAACCAGGTCTCCATATTCGATAATAGGTATAATTACCCTAGTTATGATCTGTACTTAAATTATAAATATAAGGGTGGCTTTCTGTAAAGCTGTTTTTTGGATTGTATTTAAGATTTAACCGTATTGCTTCTGTTGGAAATAGTTGTTTCAAATAAATCTTAGCTTTTGGTTTATGATCTTACTTGTTTTACTATACCTACCTTAATATATTTTAAGCACAAAGTAATATTTTTTTTTTTTTTTAAATTTTAATAATCCACTACCAAGGTCTACTTACTCGGTAATAGGTACACTAACCCTTCATAGTAATAATCTAAACTAAAACTAAAAATACTAAAGTTTTTTTATGTATTTAAGAAAAACGAGAAAAATAAAATAACACTATACATTAATTGACATACGTGTACATTTATATGCGAAGTTGTAAGTGTTTAAAAAAAAAGACGTGCAACGAGAAGGAAAAAAAAACTAAATGAGACAAGAGTGCTTACGCAGATGTCTGTTTTTCAACAACTTTTCATTCCGCACCCTGCTGCGACCCTAAAAAACATGAGATATTCCCGAAAACTAAAAAAAAAGTAAAGTAGCTGAACATTTTGTCTTTATACTGTATAAGCTGGTTTAAATTGTTTTTGGGAAATGTAAAGCTGTTGGTGAACCAAATAAAAAAAAAAAGTCGCAAGAAAAAGCTAGTTGCAAGTGAATAAGCTACACGACTCGTCGCGACGTCCAGTAAAAATGGCCGCTCCCGGAAATGAAATTCCCGACGGATATTTATCGCGCTGTCAATGAGGGCTGTTCGCGTACAAATCGCCTAATTTTCGCTCACTTAATCGAAACGTCACAAATGCGAAGTAATTTAATTTCGCCATGAGTTTCGCGAGATTTTCATAATGGTGTTGCCTTATGCTGGCGAATTTGATATATTAATTCCAGATAACATTGACCTATTTAATAGTCATAATCATATATACACATTACAGAGCCCCGGCCCACTACAGAGCACGGGTCTCCTCCCACAATGAGAAGTGGTTAAGGCCGTAGTCCACCACGCTGGCCCAGTGCGGAATAGTGGACAACCTGTTCTTTAGCAGAACTTTGGCACCAAAGTTTGCTAGAATATATACATGTGACCTTACAAACTGGAATTAAATATTCTTAAAATATAGTCAACATTAAAGATAACAGACAACAGCCGACCAACCCGTACTTGAGTTGCGTGACGGGTCCGTAAGACGGGGTCTCATTTGAGAAAATAGGTGCCGTTAATAGGCTTATAAAGACGTATGTATCCTATGGAAAAGGAGGTAGGTCTTTATTCCGAAAGGGCGCAATAAAGGTTATGATGAAGATGATATGAACCATTAACAAAAACCCCAAGTAATAATCTCACAGTAGTTGGCTGCTAGAAATGGTTTTCAGAATGAAAAAAGTTAAACCAACCTTATGGCCATACTCTTCGACTTCAGGTGGTGCCATCTCTGGTTCATCTCATCCAGTCGCCGTTGCAGCATGACAGCGTCCTCCTGGGAGGAGAGGGAACCCAGGAGCCTTCGTCCGGTCCCCGTGAGAGAAGCGTACACATCTCTGTGCGTCTCGATCTCCGACTGTAGGTCCTAGAACAAGGAAATTCAACGGTTACACACGGAATTTAGAACATGCAGCATCCTCATTTAGTCTTTATTGTATGCAGTGCTTTTTGTAACAATAATATTTGCCTAAACAACACTTCGCAGCGCATGCAAGGAACGCGGCTGTAACGTGTCGCCTCATGTCCAGTGTTGGTTATAAGACACCACGCAATTATGTATCAATGATGCCATCTCTGAAAAAATTAAATGGTATACCGATATTGATAACTCATTATTTCACACCCGTACAACGGTGGCGGCGAGTACAACGCCCGTCGTAAGTCAAGATAACACGTCTTAAAGGATTTAAAAGCAACATTGGGGAAGAAATCTTCCCCGCTAATATCGGCCCAGTTAGGGAGACAGCCTCATTGTCCGTACCCCTACAGACTATTAAGTGTCGAGATGAATCTACAACAAACATTCTTTCTAACACTTTCTCAGCAAAACTTATCGCAAATATCATCCTGGCTAAGGACGTAAATTCGCGATGTCGAGGGTGCGTTTGAAACTCTCGTAGCTTCAATTATCAGACCTATTTGAATAAGAGGTCATACACAGGCGACTGTCCATAGCGCAAAACATCATATAGAGGTCGACATATTCTGTCTACATTGAGTGGTCAAAACCGTAAACGTACAAATTCCCACATCCTCTGAACGAATCCCTAATTCATATACGTGACGTAACATCAGCATGGGACGCCGTTTCCTTTAACGAATTCAATTTAACGTCTTGTGACGAGCCGACCTATGAATATTAATACCGTGATCATCGTGCTCCGGTAATTTGTGGACTCGCTAACGAGGGTTGAGACATCATTATTTAGGAGGGACAGAATATGGTTTGTTTACTTAACCATAAACGAAACCTTTCGATGCGAAGACATTTTCGAACGCGTTGTCTTGATTTACGAGAAAGATTTTGAGAACACAGTGTAAAAGCTTGCTTTGCTTTGCTTTATTAATGCAATGAAAATTAGGCTTAATTTTGTTATAATGCACAACAATAACTCAAAATTACTAGGTCGAAAATACGTTGTCAAGTTAAGATATCTAGAGGATGCGTAGATGTCGGAGTGAAGCGTGCTAAGGGAGTTTTCAACAATCAATGGTTGTTACTTTAGCTACCCGTTAAGTGCTTTAACGGAGTGTTGTGTAAATGAGTGTGCCACCACGCACCACCAAGACATTTATTTATTTTATTACACAAACTACAGTGACTATTCTTAGCATCCAGAAACTCACATGAGTTGGGCACTTTACATTCCTCGAATATCTAATTTCGCCACTCTTCTCTAACGGTTGCCTATCTTGCGCATTCATGTAGAGGAGCCTCGATTGTAGCCTTCACTTGGTCCGTCCATCTCATTGGTGATCTTCCGCGTGCTCCTTTAGGGAAGGCAACCGTTAGAGAAGAGTGGCGAAGTATTGTCAAGCGAGCCACAACACCCAGATGACGACCACGACCAGTCTGTCAAGACTAAAACGACTAAGAAGAAGAAGAATATCTAATTAGTTAAATATTCAAATATTTACGGAGAAAACAAGTTACCCTTTAACTTGTCAAAATGATTAACTTTCCTGACGGGCCGTTAAAGTTAAATACTGTTGTATAGGTTCGTTAAATATATACCATACGATTAGTGACCGTTCATTGGTCAAGATGGACATAATTTTTTGATAACATTGTTTTGGAAAATTAGGTTAAGGACGACGAATTATCGAGATAGTTAAAGAACATAGACCCACCTCACTTTTCCAAAGCGGACTTTAACGATTATCGTCGTATTTGAGGCACGGGAATGGAAAAGGCTTATTTCCTAACTCTCTCTTGATTCATAAACCACTCTTGATTCGTAAACTAATCAGTAAAATTAAGAGGTTTAAACAACAGAATAACTACCAATGCCACGCGATAGAACTGAGTTTTTCTTTACTCTAAGACTTCCCTTACATCCATAAAATCGATGTGATTTAAGCAGGAGTTATTGTTTAGCTAGTTTTTTAAGTGCGCCATTTTTCAGTGAGCCCTGGATCCCGGTACAAATCGGTGCCTTTTCAATGCTGACGGTGTAACGTATTTCTGGATCTCGGCTATAACTTCAAATCGATATATAACTCGTATAAAATGTCTACTATAAATCAAGGGCTCAGTGATTCGAAGTACTTGATTTAAGTTTGTGAAATTAAAATAGTAGTTACTTAACAAGATTGTAGCCTCTCAGAAAAAATTTTTTTTCTATTTTCAATTAGGTAAATAATACAATTCGGCTAATTTGACTTCTTCTTTAATTTATCTTTCCTTTATGCCTGCCAAGAAGATGCCTATATAAATAAGTGTGTAAATAAGTAAGGTCTAAGTAAAATAAAATGGATATATTTATATATATATATCGAACTTAAAACTTTCCACATTAACAAAGACATATTTTATATATTATGTATGTACCAGAAACTGTGACAAACATATAATGGTGTTTTGATCACATTTACGAGGAATATTAACAAAGGAAAGCTCTTAATCTCTTTATGAGATATTATCCTCTCACGCTAGGATATGAGTATGATGATTTTATAAAGTGTTTTTTTAGATTTAATAAAAGGTACAATATAATGAATAAAGCTCAGTAAACACATCAACAGAATAGCAAAATTCTACATGGTAATTAAATGATTCGAAACTAAATTCAAAGGATATTATATAGCTCTAAACCCAAAAACAAAACTCGAAACAAACAACCATATAAATTCCCGTAGGCCAAGAAGTATCCTGAAAATCTGAGTTAAAGTAAAACGAAGAGTTGTGCACGCCTCAGGGATGGGGATTAAAGCATTGTAAGCGCTCGAAACTTTTTAATTAAACGTTATTAATTTGAGCCAACGTGTGGATTAGGCCTTTTCTTGGGATTTGCTTCGAATTGTTTCATACAACTTCGTTATAAGGACGAGGCTTTTAAATTGCACATGTTACATGTAAAATCTTTCCGTTGGCAGATACCTTCAGTCCAGCTGTAAACTGGTCCAGGCTATTGATGAGTATGATGTATTCTGCAGGCGTATGGAGGTTGCGTATGGTAGTAGCGGAGATAAACCTGTGGTCCTCGCACGCACTTTTAACTTCTGACTTCACGCTTTTCTAAGTTATGTACGTTTTTAGCAATTAAAATATCACTTGCTTCAACGGTGAAGGAAGATATCGTGAGGAAACCTGCATGCCTGAGAATTCTCTATATTGTTCTCCAGGGTATGTGGAGACCACTGGAGCTAGCACGTGGTGGACTACGGGTTTAAGCCCTTCTCATTATTGGTGGAGACCCGTGCCCGGTAGTAGGCCGGTAGTGGTTGGATACGGTGATTATGGAGGTTAAGTCCATTGAATTCTGGTGGAGTCGGAGGTCTATCAAGTGTGCGTTTACTGATGCAGTCGCCATTCCAGTAACTTAGGACCCAATGTCCATCGGTTCTTCGTGCTATGTGTCCTACCCATTCTCACTTTAAGTTAGCATTACGCTATGTCAGTAACTCTGGTCCTTCTACGGATCTCTTCATTTCTTCAAATACTCCGAATATCCATCCTAATTTCTCTATTGCCCGCTGAGCGACTCAAAACCTTCTTTCGAAACCCATAACAAAGGCTAAAGGTCTCCGCATCGAAGTATTTTGGACGAGAGGCCTTCACGCGTCCACTGTTATGCATTCCTCAATATTACACAGGGAAAAGTGGCAAGCAGTAATAAATTTCCAAAAACCATGACACTATAACAAACATGTAAAACCGTATCCAGAATTCGGTGCTTGGTGAAAACGGGTGCTTATTCCACTGTAAACAGCGACCGGATTCGATACCAACGTGCCATACATTCCGCAGGTTTCAAAAGAACGTATAAAACTTGTACAAAAGCCTCTCGCAATCAACGCTTTTCCGCTGCGGAGGGCCGATCACGTTTTTTCATACAATTGTATTTTTTAATTAATACCACGTTATTGTATTAATTTTCGCGTTTCTGGCACGCGTGATCTGAATACGGATATGGCTTTTTTGGGCGAACAGCGAAATTCGGTGTGAAAGGTACGTGATTATTGAATTTAATAGCGATGGAATATTTGAGTGGAATTAAATAAAGTAGTACATTTCATATATTCGTGCGATAGTTAATGTTACCTTGATCACTATTTGTAAAGCCCACTGTTTTTGAAATGCATTCAGACCCATATAAGCGATACAAACCAAAAATAATTTAAACTAATATAACGTAATGATTATATTCAGTAATGTGGGCTTTGAGGGTTTAAGACACGCCGTCGTTTGATAAAACAATGACTAATTCAGTCAAGTATTTATTATATTATCATTCACCTATGATAAACAGATATTAACAGCTTTTTTTTATTCACTACAAGTTAGCCCTTAACTGCAATCTCACCTGGTTAGTGATGATGCAGTCTCAGCTAGTAACGGGCTTACCTGTTAAGGGTATGTCAATCATTTTAAATCTATACCTCTAATCGACATTGTACCAGAACGCTAAATCGCTTAGTGGCACGCCTTTATTGGTGGGAAGTAACTAGCCAAGGCCGAAGCCTTCCACCAGACCAGACGAGAAGAAATTCGGAAATAATAAATTCCCAAGTCTCCCCTGCCGGGAATAGAACCAGGGACGTCCAACTTAAAACCACAGCGCTCACCGCTGCGCCAGGGAAGTCGATAAAAGCTTTTTTTTCAAAGTATTTTGTACCTATACTGCCTGTTGCCCGCGACTTCGTCTGCGTTTGATTTTGTTTTTTGATGTGGCATTAAATTTAGTTTTAGATCTAAAAAAAAATTAAGTATTCAGTATCGCTAAGCCTTAAATGAGGGGTTTGCTGCTGTCTGCTGAGGTGTTCTATCCTCTATCTCCAACCACAGTTGGAGCAAAATTAAACACTTATTATAACCTCTATAGTACAAAAATAATTATTTTAATCGGTTATAATTTGTCGGAGTTATAGTGTAAAATCCTCCAACACTTTCATCCCCTCTCCCAAAGGAACCGAGCTTAATGTCGGTATAAAAAGTATCCTATAATACTTCTAACACTTCCAAGAATATGTGTACAAAGTTTTATGAGGATCGGTTAAGTAGTTCTTGTGTGAAAGCGTAACAAACAAACTTAAATTGACATTTATAATATTAGTAAATTTAATTAATAAAAAACGAAAGGATTTTGAACCCGTTAATACCTATTTTTCCCAAGTGCTTCCCTGATATAAAAACTTCAATAGGTTTGAAGCCCTTGTAGTAGCGGCCTAACAGATCGTTTAACTCGACTAACTCGTAGTGGAATACAAAATAACTCATAACATTGCACCTAATAAGTCAACAATAGGATGCCAATTAAAGTGACAATTGTGAAGCTTTTAAACAATAGACATAAAATTTCAGACGAAAATCGCAATCGGTTTTCCGGTTGTGTAAAAGCGTTGATTGTGGGCTTTTAAACGTTCGCCTCGCTACCTGCGGAATGCACGGTACACTGGGATTGAATTTGCACATTGTTTACACTACAGTAAACGCGTTCAGAGTTTTCTGATAAAATGATGACAATTTGTAAAGGATATTATATGTAGACAAAACATCTATAAATCTATCATGTTAACCCTTTACCGGCCCACAGGGCACTGGGTCTCCACCCACAATGAGAAGGGTTTTGGCCGCAGTCCACCACTCTGGCCCAGTTCAGATTGGTGGACTTCTGGGCACCCTACAATATATGGGATTATTTTTTCATTAATTCAAATTAAACTTAGCATGATCTGCGTTCGTACTACGAGGTGACTAGTTTAGTCAGATAGTCGGACAAATAAAAACAAATACTCCCGACGACTATACCTCAAATCTTTTTTTTTATTAACGATAGACCAGCGCTTGACGACCCATGCCCATTAGAAAGGTAGCCAAGAAAAAGCATATTCACTCTTTTTAAGTCACAGAGCTTGAATTTTACATCGTCCGATAGTCTGACGACTATACTTTAAAAATTTAAGCCACACAGCTTGCAATTTACAATGCTGTGAGAGCAATTGAAACACCAGTCTGTTTCTTTATAGTTTCCCAGCTTTGGATTACGAGAAGTCGCATAAATACCCGAATGCGGGCCCCAGAGTCTGTTTAAAACAGTTGCGCCAGTTAAATGAGTTGCAAACGAAGAAGAGCGTTTAAAAGATTAAGTTCTCGAAGCGCCCGGATTGACGCAGAGCAAGATAAATGAGCCGGTGAACTGAGATGTGAGTGAAATTAAAACGAATGAGCATTGTTAAATTGCAAAGCATTAATCAACTTAGAGAAGCGGTGATAGCCTAGTGGTTAGGCCTCGGCTTTACTTTCAAGGGGGCGAATTCGAATCCCAGTTATAACCACCTTTAACTTTTCTAAGTTATGTGCGTTTAAAGCAATATCACTTGCTTCAACGGGGTGAGGAAACCTGCCTCAGAGTTCTCCATAAAATTTTCAAAAGCGTGTTTAGTCCACCAATCCGCATTGGGTCAGCGTAGTGGACTACGGCTTTAACCTTAACGTCTACAAATTATTGTACAAAAAATCTCAATGACCACTAAATAAAAAATATATAAATAAATAAAAAATAATAAATTATTATTTTTCACACGTTTTAGTACTTTTATATAATTTTTCCTTTATGCACACTAAAGACAACTCACATTACATTTGATTTTAGATTTAAGTTTTTCATGTTTATTAGTTTCATAATTTTTGATTTTATTTATTACAATAACATAGAATATAATATATAAACAAACGAAAGATATTTTTTACGTTAACACAAGCTTATTTAACCCCTGAAGGACATCATGAAATACAAAATCATGAAAGAGGTAAATATCTTTCATGATTTTGTATTTCATGATGTCCTTCAGGGGTTAAATAAGCTTGTGTTAACGTACAAAATATCTTTCGTTTGTTTATATATTATATTCTATGTTATTGTCCTTTTTATGATCTTTTTATTGTTATTGTTTAGTCGCGAGGATTCAGTGACGACGAAGATAATGGGGCTAGCTGAAAACCAGTGCTGCGCTTTTTAGTATGCAGCTATACTGAGCCAGCTCCTTTGTCACACTTTTTTTTATTCTTTAACAAATTTATGTCACAAATGTGTGACAATAAAGACGATTTCTTTCCTTATTTCTAACCCCTTCTCATTTTGGGAGAAGACCCGTGCCCTGTAGTGGCCCGGTAATCGGTCGATATGATGAATCCAAGCTGTTGTAGTTTGACTTAATTTCAATTTCAATTTATTTTTTCACATTTCACATTATATTACTCATACATTGTTCATAACAATATCACAATTATCTAAAGCAATTGTAAAGAAAACCCTGTCAGGGCGCAGCAATTGGGGTAGTAGAGATGCAAACCATTTCATAATAAAAATTACAATGTTTTATTATTAAAAAAATCGTTTACAGTGTAATAAGTTTTATTATTTAAATATTTTTTAAGGTTATATATGCCTTACAAACTTTTCATCGTATAAATACTCAACAGAATTATTTTACTTGTTCTTTTATCGTACCTTTATTAAATCATATATTTCTGAATTGCATAAATGCCGGCCATACGTGGATATGGTCGGACGTGAGCACAAGGGTTCGTATGTCAAAACACCGGACGTGGAACAAGGCGTGTCCAGTGAATACCAAACGGCTAGCACCTGGGTTCCTGAAATTGTTTCTAATTGCACTGAAATTGGAAACAAAATGTATACCTGCAGTCTGTCTATCTGTACCAGTAATGTTCTACATTGTACTTGTCAAACCGACTTAAAAATGGGTTCACTGGTCAAATGTGTTATAGTCACTGTTTTACCATCACCATTTAAAAAGCAGGACGTCCGAAACGGGTCTTTATCTTGGTCAATTTTTTTTTTTTAACCTTTTTATAAATATATGCCAACATGACGGCCAAGTGGCGCAGTGGGCAGCGACCCTGCTTTCTGAGTCCAAGGCCGCGGGTTCGATTCCCACAGCTGGAAAATGTTTGTGTGATGAGCATGAGTGTTCTTCAGTGTCTGGATTTTATAAGTATTTATGTATATTATTCCAAAAAATATTCATCAGTCATTTTAGTACTCATAACACAAGCTACGCTTACTTTGGAGCTAGATGGCGATGTGTGTGTGTCGTAGTATAATATCTATAATATAATAATATCTATATAAAAAATTTATAATGATAAACTTATTTTCCTTTATCTATCACCGCTTCAATTTTATTTAATTTGCCAACTAGATTACTGTAAACTCTCTTTTATCAATTGATTGCAAATTGCAATAGGTAGGTACACCAATAAATAAGTATTTCCCACAAACGGATGGAAAAGTAGAGATTGGAAAGTATATAAATTCTCAGCAACGGACCAAAGATAGTTGCTATCGACCAAGTGAATGAGCAAGTTGGCGTACCGACTCTACTGCGGTTTGAGTAGGGTCACCAGTTCTCGATTCCCAAAATGTTCTCAAAAATGTTTGTGTGATGAACATGAATGTTTTCAACGTCTGGGTATTTTTCTGTATATTATACCCCTATAACCTTCCTCAAGAATTTTGCTATCAAATGCAACAAAGATTTTTCAGATCCGACTGATAGTTGCAGAGATTAGCGCGTTCCGGAGATTCGTTAATTAGGAAAGGTTATGGGCAAATATATTATTTTTGTATTTAACGCAGGCAATGCCGTGGCGAAGCATATCTAGTATTTAAGCATTTACAGTTTCAACTATAAATCTTCAAAAAAACTCTATTAAGCACGCTTTAACGCTAAGTGAAATGTGAAAGAAAGGGATGGAGTACCTTCTTACTTATCATGTTTGAAGTTTACTCAAAGTTACGTCTGCCTGGATACCCTACCCCTAGGTCGTTATCTCAGGTGCCCGGGCCGGTTATATCCAGTTAAATCCTGTTACAACCGGTTACCAGACTGGGGATTACTGCCTTGATCCGGTTTTCAGTCGTTTCCGACTTGATTTATTCACTTTCCGCATTTTTTGCCTGTGCGGTGGGTCAAGTATGTAGGTATGTTATTTTAGGTTGCCTACCTACTGTTGTTTTCTTTTCCTCAATTTTGTTTAAGTTATGTGGCAATGCTATTTTAGGGGTTCCGTAGCGAAATAGTAAAAAGGAACTATTTAGTTTTCCTTTGAAAAGTCAATCACAATTTGTTACCTGACCGTTTTAAACCCAGTCAAATTAAAGCCGACCATAATAGGCATCATAAGAAGACTCAGAGTCACACAGCGGGCGATGGAGAGAGCTATGCTATCTCTATGTGATCAAATCAGAAATGAGGAGATCCGTAGAAGAACCAGAGATACTGATATAGCCCAACCAGTCTCGCCCGGTGTTTATCTGGGCTCCCAACGTGATTTTTTTTTTGATAATGTTACAATACAACTTATAACTAAACTAATTACTCCAAGAATTCTGGCTGTATGTCTGCGCTGAACAGTCACGCTGATTCTTTGCGCAAAAAAAGAGCCAGCCTTTCATTGCTTCATATGATAAAGATGATTCTGGTAAACCCACTTTCGTAACATTGAAACCCCAAACGTAATCCAAGTTAAAATTGACTAGTATGTACAGCAAAACCTTTCAACGTAAATACATTGTACATATTACTTACGAGTTAAATTTCCAGCATGAAGTAAAAAGGCACTGGAGCAAAAATTTAATATCCAAGATGGATAGTGAAATATTTAAGGCTAGGATTTTCATAATGCGTATAGTTATTGCGGTTTGCGGTTTAGCGGAATACTGAGCAACTTCAAGGTAACGTTTTACAAAGTAATAATAATAAATAATAAAATCATTTATTCACACGATTATTAAATTGTGACAGAAATCATAGCTTAGTACTATGTATGGTTGATACAGTAATATGAGTAATTTTAATGTAAGGAAATGTAAATAGTGTGTTATATATTGTAAAATGTTTTGCTTTTTGTTGACATACCAAAATAACACCTCATCGTCAGCATAATCATTATTTTTTTAAAATTTTTATTTGTGAGATTCCACTACACGTTAGCCCTTGACTGCAATCTCACCTACTAGTAAGTAATGATGCAGCCTAATAGCGGGCTAACCTGTTAGGGAGTCTTATCGGTTTCTACGCGACATCGCGTCAGAACACTAGGTCTCTATATTAACTCCTTCTTCGAAAAGCGGCCACACGGGAAATTTACCTAGCTGAGCCCCGATGGTTCGACGAGAAATGAGATCTACTTTATCATGTCGACCAAACGGCAAATATTCAATGATGTATCTTTTATCAACAAGGTGAAAACCGGAAGCGATCACCGTATGGTTAGAGGCACATTGAATATAACTGTAAAGCTGGGAAGGGTCAGACTGAAAAAGTCTATGCTACCGCCTACTTGTGCTCATATTCAAAACCCCGAGAGCTTTCAAAACCGGTTTGATTGCCTGGACTGCGATTCTGTGGAGGTTCTAAACAACAGGCTCGTCAACAAGAAATACCACAGAGCAGATTGAGTACAAGATGATGGCGTCCATAAAGTGTTGCAATACCAGGCGCATTTGTTTAACCGTGATGCGAATCGTTAATGAACCGGATTACGCCAGTCCCAGCCGGACATCGGCCGGACAAAATGGCGGATTGTCGTCCAAACGTGAGCTGTCACATTTGTCATTTTTCGTGCAATTTAACGTGGGTCCGAAATGTACGTGTTTAGATTTTTAATGTCCATAAAAAAACAATAAAACGTTTCTGTTAATATTCACGACTGGTTTTTTGAAGAGATTTTTCAGCGCTCGCTTGCATTCAGCATTTCAGACTTCAGTGTACCGTAAACAAGCTCTGACTTCTGCTTTGCGTATACTCCATTTTTGCTTACATGTCTTATTATGTAAACAATATTTCAAATGCTTTTTAGTGTAAAGATCGTTTTAAAAATAGTAAAAGCATACATTGGTAGAGATTTTTTTATTTTATTTGTTTTCATATATTTTAACATATAATATGTTTTTCTTCAAACATAGTTTACACTAAAAACTGAAAATCGGTTAGATAATAAGACAAGTAGATAAAATGATATTGATAAACGTTGTGTAGTGTTTTGTCTCGTTCTGAAATTTGAAAGTTTCTATCAGTTGAAGTTTTTTCTTTTGTTCCACTACAAGTTAGCCCTTTACTGCAGCCACACCTGGTGGTAAGTGAAGATGCAGTATAAATAAATAATAATAATAATAAATATACTACGGCAATACACACATCGCCACCTAGCCCCAAAGTAAGCGTAGCTTGTGTTATGGGTACTAAGATGACTGATGAATATTTTTATGAATTATATATACATAAATACTTAGAAAATACATATAAACACCCAGACACTGAAAAACACTTATGCTCATCACACAAACAATTTCCAGTTGTGGGAATCGAACCCACGGCCTTGGACTCAGAAAGCCGGGTCGCTGCCCACTGCGCCAGTCGGCCGTCTGGCGCAGTGGGCAGTGGGCAAATGGTAGCGGGCTAACCTGTTAGGGAGTATGGTAGTCATTACCCTAATCGGTTTCTACGCGATAACGCGCCAGAACACTAAGTCGCTGAGCGGCACGTCTTTGTCGGTAGGGTGGTAACTAGCCACGGCCAAATCCTCCCACCAAACCAGACCAGAGAAAACTCAGAAATTATGAATTCCCAAACTGTTGTTGCCGGGAATCGTACTCGGGACCTCCTACTTAAATTCATAGCACTCTCCGCTGCGCCAGGGTAAAGTAAGCGTAGCTTGTGTTATGGGTACTAAGATGACTGATGAATATTTTTATGAATAATATACATAAATACTTAGAATATACATATAAACACCCATACACTGAAAAATATTCATGCTTACCAATAAGCGGGTTAGTGTGTGTGTGTACTGTGCAGGACTTTAAAAAACGAAACAAAACGCGAACGCAGTCGCTAGTAACTGCATGTAACAGTATAAAGAGCAAGTAACGTTTGGTGCAGCCATATTTGAGTTTTGGAACTGTTATTAGTTCTCTGCTGTACAAATACAGACTGCGCAGATTTACGGAACATACATATTTTGACGACCTCGCTGGCGCAGCGGAGAGCGCTGTGAAGTTTAAGTAGGAGGTTCCGGGTTCAATGACGGCAGGGGAAATTTGGGAATTTATAATTTCTGAGTTTTCTCTGGTCTGCCCTGAGTAGAAGGCTTTGGCCGTGGCAAGTTACCACCCTACCGACAAAGACGTGCCGCTAAGCGATTTAGTGTTCCAGTGTGATATCGCGTAACCAATTAGGGGTATGACTAACATACTCCCTAACAGGTTAGCCCGCTACAATCTTAGACTGCATCATCACCAGGTGAGATTGCAGTCAAGGGCTAAATTGTAGAGGAATAAAAAAAAACATTTGGCAGAGTTAACGCGTGAATTATTACATCGTGACTCGAGCTAACGTTTTTTTGTAAAAGTTTTTATAAAGGTGGATGGAGGATACATTTTATGGTCAGGGTCTTTGTAGGTGTTATAGCCGCTGGAGCGGGAAAGTCACAGAGTAGAGACCGTCGCATTTTCAAGCAAGCGTAGTTTTGGATGCCCCTAGGCGACCCAAACTACGCTGTGGCGCTTTTTTGTTAAAGGCCGATATTACGCAACAGACATAATGTCAATACAGTCAAGTTCACTATAATAGAGATTTGATCTTCATATTTCGTCCCACTACTGAGCATATTTCGTCTCTTATCACTCTGCTTCAATGTGCTTTGTTTGGCATTTGATTTGGGAGGTGGACACCGCCAATTACTTAACTCCGGACTGGTAGAATATTTAACAGAACAACCAACAATATACAACTCTTGGTCGAATCCACGACCAAGTGATCCGCATTTGAACATGCTAACCAATAAACCGAAGATAAACAATAGATCGAAGAGTTCCAACCAAACAAATACCAATACAACTGACAAATATAAACTCCTTGTAACCTGCACCCGGGTAGCCTAAGCCACGGACTGCGGTACCGGCATTAACTTACCCGTACCTGCCGGCTTTACGTACACCTGTGTCGAAACACGATTTCGGAATTATTCATATATATTATACACTGTTATAGCAAATCAACAATAATGCTTACCTAAAACACTTAAACTATTTGTAAAAGTCTCGTATCACCGTGATTATAGTTTTTTCCGTTTTCATTGTTTTTTTTTATAAATGTGTTTTAAAAAAAAAAAACTATATATTTTTTTTAAGGTAATTTAATGCCACTAGGTTATAACAAAGTACCTATCCAGAGTTTGTTTTAATTTATTGTGATAATAATTATTTTTAATAATGAACTAAAATAGTTTTTCTAAAAAAAAAAATTGTCATGGACACAAAACAATAAAACACATATCTTTCTCGTTAGATAATTTTCTCGTGTTGATTGTTATTTAGTAAGAATAAAGCCTATCACTAATATCGTAATAAAAAACGTTAAAGTCCACCTATCTCTTCCTTAAATAATTTTCTCCTATTAGAGAGGGCCTCTGCACAGCCATAAGGCGTTAACACTTTTAATATGGTATATATAGTTAGTAGAGGTCGTTTCGCACAAGCAAATACAACTGACAAGTCCTTTAAACTGAACCCAGTAGGCGAAGTCTCGGACTTCACTACTAACATCGATTTACCTACGGCATTTCGCGCACCTGTGACTGGATACAGATTAATTAAAAAGCACAGAGACTGTTATGTGTATTTCAACTCCATTTAAATGAATAACATGCGAAAGAAATTGTAAAAAAAGCGTATTTGTCCTTTTAAAAGCGGTGATAGCTAAGTGGGTAAGGCTTTGGCTTTCACCGGCACGCATCTTTAACTTTTCGGAGTTATGTGCATTTTTTTTTTTGAGCAATGAAAATATCACTTGCCTTAACTATTAAGGAAAAAAATGTTAGAAAACCAACAAGCTGACGACGTGAGTTGTAACGTTCTCAAAAGCGTGTGAAGTCTTCCAATCCACACTTGGCTGGTTGGCTACGGCGTAAGCCCTTCTTATTCTGGAAGGAGACCCGTGCCATGTAGCGGGCCCTCAATGGGTTGTTAATTAATTATACTTTTAAAAATACGAATAATAAAATTGCTAAAGCTTGTTTCTGCCTGATTGCAACTTTTCACGATTCAACTATTTTAATGGAATTTATGTGTAAGAGATTCGAGTTGCTGTTTATGATGGAAGACAATATATGGAAGATAATATATTATCTTCACCCCACAGTCAATTGCAGGGTAAAGTAACATGCAGTGGTTAATATATTAAGCCTCAAAACCGTCATTTTATCAAAGTTCTTTAGAGCTACGAGTGGTTTCGAACAAACAAATGGCAATACAGCTGACAAGTCCGTGTAAACTGCACCCGGGTAGGCCAAGACTTAGACTTTGGTACCGGCATCAATTTACCCGTACCTTCCGGCTTTACGCACACCTGTGATCGGTTACAGGTTAATTATCTACAGAATAAATGTATTTCTCTCAACATATTTATTTGTAGCATAAATCAGCAAATTGTATTTGTAGAAATACTAATATTAAGATTGCTATAGCGTCTGTCCGTCTGATTGAATCCTATCGTCCGGCTTATCGATTATGATTGTTTTTGGGTGTATAGCACAAAGTTTGACTTTTTTTTTTATCTAGTTCGCAAAACTGACAATCAACTACTTACTCTAATATAAACTTTAGCACTATTCGGCATATGTATACAATTGTGCCTTCTCGATACGTACATAGCGATAGGTTGCTGTACATAGCTAAAAATAAATTCAAAGTAATAAAACGAAAAAATGAATTCAAAATTATTAAACGAAAAAAAAAAATATAAAATATTAAAAATAAATTAAAATACTGAAAAATTTACCATTTATCTTTTGACTTAGAATGCTATTGGAGAAATAATGTCTCATTCCCGGGTAAAAATGCAGGAAAAAGTTGTTTTCTAGTTAGCCATAAAGCCCTAAGACCATATCAACAATAAAGTTCTGTTCACTACCGTAGAGTTTAGAGGAGTTCCGAACAAACAAATAGCAATACAATTGACAAGTCTATAGTACTTGTAAATTGCATCCGGGTAGTCTAAGCCTCGGACTTTGGTACCGGCATCAATTTACCCGTACCTGTTGGCTGTATACGTACACCTGTGTCCGAACATAGGTTGATTAAAATATTTGGAACACATTATTGTATTTAAAATCACATAGCTTGAAGTAACCGAATAAACAAAAATTTTGAGTAAGTCTTAATTTATCAGCTGTTGGTTGGTTAATAAGTAAATAAAAAAAGTTATTTCGTGTCTTAAAATTAATTAGTCTGGATTGATAATGCTCTGTACAATATCCGGTAATATAAAAGTGGGCAGGTAGGTAAATGTGGTGAATAATAAATCTCTCTTAAAGAACCCCACAGCCTGGAAGATGGATCGCACGCCCGCTTGCCAATAATAATGAGCCATCGCTGAGATTGCGTCGGGGATTTATGAAAACAATATATTATAATGGACCATTAATTATGTTACGGGTCCACGGATGAATGTAGTTTATGATAAGATTGAGTGTGCGAGCCTTTAACGAGGTTCGAGTAATATGATCACCTAACTGAATAGGTTTAATGTATGGAAACTGAGATGCTTCTATCGCAGCAGTGCTCTGTGGTCTTTTGGACCAAGCGGTGCTGTATTCGATCTGAGCTTGGCTTTTTTATTTATCAATTGAAAAACAGCTGTAAGTACAAAAGGGGTTTAAAAACTATTAATCGGTTTTCACAGATAAAATTCTATATAAACAAGGGTACCTGGCAGAACCTAGCAAAAATGCAGCAAAATACCAAAAAGTTGAGTTTACCTTACATGCACTAGTTTACCATAAAATAAGTAAATGTCTGGGTAAGTAGGTACAAACAGAATTACAAAGACTATGACTGACTTCTCAGTTATGTTGTTTTTAATTTGATTTTTTGGCTCTGAACTCCGATATTTATAGACCGTTTTAATTTTTTTTGTGGGTGGCTATGGTGGTCATGGTATAAGTAGGAGGTCCCAGGTTTGATAATAGGCATTTCAATTTGGGATTTTTTTATTTCTGAAATTTCTCTGGCCTGCTCTAGCAAAGACGTACCGCCAAGCGATTCAGAGTTCCGGAATGATGCCACGTAAATTTGGATCCCTAGCTGTTCTGCACGCTAGTAGGTTAGCCCGCAGCAATCTTAGACTGCATAATCACTTACCAGGTAAAATTGCAGTCAAGGTTTAATTGTAGTGTAATAAAATATAACGGAAGTTTTTTATGGAATTAATAAATATAATACGACAGAAGGTACGGTACACAAATCTCCATCTAGCCCCAAAGTAAACGTAGCTTGTGTTATGGGTACTAAAATGAGTAATGAATATTTTTATGCATAATATACATACATAAATAGTTATAAAATACAGATAAACACCCAGACACTGATAAATATTCATGTTCATCACACACACATTTTTCCAGTTTTTGTAGTCGAACCCACAACTTTGGACTCTGAAAGCAGGGTTGCTGCCCACTGCGCCAATCGGCCGTCCGTCGGTATCTACCTAATAATATAACAATTGCCAGTGACTTTGTATTTCATTATATTAAAACGAAAACATTTTACCAATACCTTAATCCGTACTCCACACATATCCAATCTATATATCCTATCGCTCACTCGCACAACACCCGGAGGCAGGTCCATATTGATGTTGTTTGCTCAAGCTCTCAGCTTTATAGAACCCCGGAGCATCACGGGGGAGCTGAGTAGCTGACCATTGTTAGTATGGCCGCATACGCTCCGGTTTGATATACCTACTGGAAATATCCCAGCTCATTCCTACTACCTCAGTTTAAATTTTTATAGATACCGACAAAATTTTATGCCTACTACCAAAAATATGCCGTGTGATAAATGACTAAGACACCGGGAGGCATGTTTATAAAATTATTAAAATACCCACCAACTCAATGTCATGAACATTGTTTATTAATCAAATATAATTTTAACTGTTTCTTGAAAACTATCTATTAACTAATTAATAATTATTAAGGTATTAGTAAAATCCTGATCAATTTAATAAAATATCTAGCAAATTAGAAATTATAGTTATCAAAAGGTTGGATATTTACCCTCTTTATAAAATTAATGTAACACGTGTGCTCACGGCAGATCTGAATACAGTAGTTACGACACAAGGGTGACGTACGAGATGTTAAATCCTCTATTTCCGAGAGGAATTAAGTCGAGCAGTGGATTGTTATAGGCTATTGATGCCTAGTGATCTGATTTAAAAAAAAACCCTTAATAACTGCGGTAGAAGTCTTAAGCAAAAGCTAGGTAATAAATCAATCCGAAATATAGAAGTAAGCTGTCCGTGTTCAGCGCAAAATTTAAAACAAAATTGTCAGAGAAAAGTCTTCGCCTACACAATTTTATGTGAGAAATAATCCTTTTAATTTAACTGCGTTGTAATCAACAAAAAAGTTACAGAATTTAACACAATATATCGGGAGTGTAATTAACGGCCCTCACAGGTTTGCGGCCACACATAAGAGGATTAGCTCACCCGGACCGTTTTCAGTTTTAACACTGTTTGCGCTACGCAAACTAATTTATCAAAGCTTATTATCATTAGTTCACTACCTATTTGAATTTTCTTACAATATAGGCTCTCTGTATAACTAATATTTATTTCAAAGCGGTGATAAGTCAAAGTCAAATATTTCTTTATTCAAATAGGCACATAGATTGCACTTTTGATGCGTACATTCATGCAAAATGTGACATAGGAGTGAGTTGATGGCGATAAATAAATTCGTCAACTTAAAACTAAAGCCACGAGGGTTCCAGGATAAGATAAGGAGGGATAGCCCAGTGGGTAAGGTTTAGGCTTCCCTATTGGGAGGACCGAAGTCGAATCCCGGCACGCACCAATATCGTTTCGGAGTTAGGCAGCAATTAAATATCAAATAATAAATAAATATTCTACGACAATACACACATCACCATCTAATACCATAGTAAGCGTAGCTTCTGTTATGGGTAGGTACTGAAACGACTGATGAATATTTTTATGAATAATGTACATAAATACTTACAAACTTTTATTGACTTTTGTGAATTTTTAAACTCTTGAACTTGTTTTAAATATTCACCAACTCTGACTTTTAAATTAACAGGTAACTAAGGTTGTAAGATTTCGAATTATACTTCGAAAAAATGAACTTAATTTCGAACTGTTCAAACTGCACTTCGAACTATTTGAACTAAAAATAATATTTTTATAAAAGGACTCACCGTTTCGAAACATCGCATCTCCGCCAACAGCAGAAAGTTGATATGTATGAACCGAGCATCCTCGTAGGACCTGGCCTTGACTCTGTAGCCAGGCCTCTTATAAAAATACTTGTAACCCGTATATTCCGAACTGTCTATATTCACTTTTAAGGCACCTCTATACTTATAGTCCCCGCCACAGCCGAGGCAGAGTCCTTTCGTGATGAACTTCTCAAATTGTCCTAAATTTTCGAACTTTTTTAACTTTTCGAAATTTTCAGTCCAGAGCGAGGCCGCCCCCGAGGACCGAGGGCGGCCAGGCCATGTTCCCGAGCTGCTTTGAGGCCTGAAGCCTTGTAGAGTCCTTTGCAGCTTCCACGCTTCGGTGTTCCTATCAGCTGGTAGGTCCGGCCTCCATCTCCATTTTGAGATCACCGATTCTGATTCTTGACTATTGGTTAGTCCAGTGTTCTCATATTTGTTGTCATTGGTGTTCGTCACGAATTTGCGGTGTCATTTAACACTGGATTTTTGATAATGAGATGTGTCAATGGAATTTCGTTGCTCGCGTTACGCAGAATAGAATAATCTCGTACCAGAACGTTTATCGAATAAAGTGTGTAATGAAATACCTTGGCAGCCACAACCAATCTATGCTTCTGCACCCAATATTATAACGAGGAGATATTTTTTGAGTCTTCCCTAGTTTTTTTTACCAATGGGAAATTCATTCATCACGAAGTTACATAGGCTATAATTTATTTAAAAAAAAAATCACATTAAGAAAATTGCATTAATGTAAACCAAAATCGTGCCTATAAAATTTAAGCAAAATTATTGATGATACATACAAATTATGTACTACATGATTAAATTACTTTTTATTACCTACGATTTGATGGGGTAGGTTGCGCGATATGACAACGTCTGTTAAGTTGGCTAGTTTTGTATTTTGAAGCCTATACATACGGGACATAAGCTATGCGTGGTTTGATATATGAAATGTTAACTTAATATCTTATATCTATATATATATATATATATATATATTTCTTGTGTGCGTGTGTATGTCACTGAACTCCTCCTAAACGGCTGGACCAATTTAAATGAATTTTTGGTATGCGTTTGGGTGGCACCCTGGATGGTTTAGATTCACAAATCAGCCCGACAGATGGCGCTAGGGTCTACTGGGTAGTACTTCTTTATATATATAAAATACTAAATATACTACAACAATACACACATCGCCATCTAGCCCCAAAGTAAGCGTAGCTTGTGTTATGAGTACTGAGATGACTAATGAATATTTTTATGAATAATATAAATAACTATAAACATATAAACACCGAAAAACAGACACTGAAAAACATTCATATTCATCACACAAAGATTTTCCATTTGTGGGAATCGAACCCACCGCGTTTGACTCAGAAAGCAGGGTCGCTGCCCACTTCGCCAATCGGCCGTCAATATGTATATTTAATACTATAAACAGTCGACTAAAAAGAAATGGTAATAAATTAGTGACATCTGCGGTCTGCAAAAGGTGCAGAAGTCATTTGTGGGATTGAGTATACGCTTTTATACTATGATTCCTAAAGTAATTTTGGACCTATCAATGCATAAGTTTAAAGAATGTGTTAAAACACTTTTGTTACAGCGAGGTTACTATACAATTGATGAATTTCTTAATGACAAGGTTGCTTGGAAGCATCCGGCTCCGCTTTCATCTCTCATAAGATAGAAAAATGAATTTTAAAATGTAAATTGTTGATATTAGAAAAGAGCAGCTTCTCAGTAGAATCTGCCTTCCGCACCGGTGGTAGAGTGACTACACACAGACAGACTTGACGTTTCAAAAGTGCTGATATTAGGCCTACTTGAAATAAATTAAAAATATATATATATATATATATATATTCGCAGTATTCTTTAATGCCGAAATCATTATTAGGATCATTACTCCGAACAAAATACCCGCAATAAGAAATTAATCCCGAGTAAAACGGATTACAGTATCAAATTCATTTCTTACTGGATAAGCTCCGCGAGTCACAATTTCTCTTTATGTATGGATGCGCTAAATGGTTTTTGTTTGAGCGGTTTCATAAATCGTTCAAAGCCCCACTCTCCCCTAACTTTATGTTATGTTTCCCAAGTAAAAAGAACTGGAATATTTTTTTTCCATTACAAATGTCAGCTTCCCCGGAAAAAAATTATAACTATGTGAACGACGAATCAACGAATCTTTAAAACAGGCTCTGTGACTAACCTAATATAACCTAACTAATGAATGAGTGAATGAATGGATAAATATACCTTTATTGCACACCACAAAAAGTACATAAAAAAAGAAAAGTGTAACAAAACAACGTATAGAATTTGGCGGCCTTATCGCTTCATAGCGATTTCTTCCAGGCAGCCAATGGCGAAGAAAACAAATACAGAAAATAATAATAATAATAGCAATAATATGATTTACAGCACGAGAACAATGAGCTTAAACCTTTTCAGAGCACTTTATTTATGGCTTCGGAATTTTTTGTGACTCACTTACTCACTCACTCAATTCGGGCACTCAGTATTTTTGATCGCTGGCTTTGCAAATTTTTTCAAGCAAAATTTAGTACTGCTTGGTTAAGTATCATAGTATCTCATTAACGGTCGTCACATGATTTTTCATTAGCTCGACTTATAACATCCCATTTCTGAATGTCTTATCCATTGACGATTGCACGATGTTTCTAGCATCGCTGATGCTGTCAGCCTTAATTTCGGCGATTTCCGTCTAATTGCTGATTTTCTAATTAATCACAGGGGAGTATTTGATTAATAGGCCTCTGATGGCATTAGGGGAGAAAAGGGAGGGGGGGCGAACGATGATTTAGTGATTTCCCCTAAAGGTTAGGTTTAAATTAGCTTAGGTAGGCACCTAATTAATGGGCATCCGCGCACCTACCAATTTGTGAATCGGGGATTTAATTCCATACAGTTAAAAGAGTTTAAAGAATCTAATGTCAAAGGTGACATTTCATTGTAAGAACTTAGGTTTCCTTCTAACTTTTTATCACGAATATTTATAAATCTCCTTACGGACGATCTCGGTCACAAAAATCAATGTACAACTAAAAAATAAATTGCTAAGAAGTGTACGATGAGTGGGCCATCCGTTATCTATTTTTAGAGTTTTTATAGCTATTGCTATTTATTTGGCTTCGCCCGTGGATAGTTACCACCCTACCGATAAATACGTGCTTGTATTGCTGACGTATTACGTGTACGAAGTCGCGTAGAAACCGATTAGGGACATGGTAAATATAACTACCATACTACCTATCAGGTTTGCCCGCTACCATCTCAAACTGCATCATAAGTTATCACCATGTGAAATGGCAGTCAAGGGTTAACTTGTATTGTAATAAAGATAATTAATACTAACTTCATGACACACCACATAACTACTAGAAAAGAAACTATAGAAAAGAAATAGAATAGAATAGAAATAGAAAAGAATAGAATAGAACATTATTACTATTATTATTAAATTCTTTATTGCACACAAAAAAAAACAAAATTCAAAGAGAAACACATTTACAAATAAAAAATAATAAAAAACTAGTTCAGGTGTGCAAAGGCGGTCTTATCGCTAAAGCGAATAGAAATACAATAGAAATGGATTGTGGAACACCCTCCCGTCTACTGTGGTTTCCTGCCACGTATAATTTGAGTACCTTCAAGGCTAAAGGGAATAGGCTTTTTCTAGGCAAGCGTGCTCCAACCTAGACCTCATCATTGCTTTCTAACGGGCATGATTGTCGTCAAGCGCTGGCCTGTCGTTAACAAAAAAAAAATAGAATAGAAATAGAATAGAAAAACACAACACAATAGGAAAAACACAAGGAAAGAAGTAATAGCACTTAGTGCTAGGGTGCAAAGGATATAGTATGAATTCCTTAATGAAACTTCGTTCCTTAAAACTATAATAGTTTCAGCTAGCTCTGGTCTATTAGCGGAAAACTTAATTAGTCTTCCAATGCAAACAAAAGAACAGAAGACCCACAATAGTCTGGTGGCCAGCAATTATGGGCTCCTGGATTGTTGCCAAGCGTCCAGGACGGCGCACTTAAAATTCACGATTGTTTTATGGTTGCGCGATTCAATTATCCTAGAGTTTTTGGAGGACACGACCGCAGTTCGTGTCTCTTATGACCTTTTATTGTTATTGAGGATTTAAACAATATGGATTTGGGTGCTCGGTCGATTTGGATTTTGCGTTTCTTTTCTTCAACATTTTTAAGATACAAAGAAAGAAAAAAAATACATTTATTCATGTTAAGTTTTACAAACAGTAAATCTTAAAATAATATAATAACAATATCTGTGTGTAACACCAGACAGAAAGGGTGTACAGCTCAGCATTTGCCATGCATTTTAGGTACATGCATGCCGCTGATTTTCAGCTGAGATCCGAGTGTCGATACAACAAACTAAATAGACAAATAAAAATAATGAAATAAATGAATAAAATGAAGCACAGGTTATTTCCATTAAAGTAATAAAAGTGATAAAAGCGGCAAAATTATGATGATATTAAAAAATATTTAAGTCCATGGCTAGTAAAATGTAATGCCTTTTATATAGTAGAAAGTATTTAGTAATTGTCTACATTGTACGTGCTTCTGTGCTACTTAAAGTTTTAGAAAATATTTTTCAAGGTCTTTTTTATCATAAATTTTTTCACGCTTTTGGGTAGGTTTGTAATTTTATTATAATATTGGATAGAAGCAGGTGTTACTTTGCGGAAATCCATGATATATTATGAAAATAAAGCTTAGTTTGCTATACTACGCGAAAAGCAGGAGAATCTGTATGGTGTAATTTTTAATTTATTCAATCCTTATACTCCACACCAAACAGATGTTCACAATTACTTAACAAATTATTCATTGTACATTCAACATCTCCTGAGGATGCTCCGGTTTCGGAGCGAAACGTGCGTAGAGGGTACCTACATTGCCGAAGATCTGAGGTATGACATACCTACCAAACAAGAAAATAATTATCAAAATCGGTATAGTTAGCGGAGTAGTTGCGTAACAAGTCTAGAAAAAAACCTAGTCGAATAGAGAACCTCCTCTTTTTTTAAGTCTGTTAAAAATAAGTCCTCCTGTTGCGTATATTGTCTCAATTTTTTATACAAAAGCTCTCAACCTAGGTAAATTGTAATAAGTAAGAGGAAAATTTGCTTCTCATAAACCAGATAAAGAGGTGGAACGTTTCCCGCGGATAAATCTGGTTAAGACCGGATTTTTACGGGCTTATCCGACTTCATCTGGTACAAACCGGTTTTTCTGCGTTAGTTATTGATATTTAAACCGTAGATAGACAGTGCCTACAAGAAAAATAACAATACTTAATTTGCGCTAAATGCCATATCACCGTATTTTCTAGAATTATAGTTATTAGGCAGTTTGACTGTTTTGCTCTAGTTTTTCATCGTATAAGACCTTTTTTTTACTTATCTGCAATCTCTAAAATCTCTTAGTCTCAGCAGTATGTGATTATTATGTCTAAGGTTTTTGATACCTTAATATTCTGACATTTTGTATAAATTGGAAAAATAATTTTATAATTAAGGTGTTATTATAATTTGCATGCCATAGAATGGCAGATTGTAGCACGTAACGTAATTATGTTTTAGTATAAGATCAAATTTGTTAACCTGCAATCACGCAAATAAAGATTTGAATTTGAATTTGAATTTGAATTTGAAGATGTTAACGGGCGAACCTGATAGAGGGTATGGCAGTTATATTTAAAAGATACTAGACTAGATCTAGTCAGTTTCTACACCGCACCGCATCGACTTAAATGACTTCCTATAGCCGAAAAGCATGAACGTAGTTTTTAATATTGGGAGAATATTCTTTAAACTTTCTTTAGAGCTGAATTTAGAAAGTTTTTTAACAAGACTGTTTATCTTTGGGTTTTTGTATCAGTGGTGGAAAACATTTTCATGTCGTTTCTGCTTGGGAGCATCGTTTAGGTTCGTTTAGCGTTCTCTTTATGTAAAAAGCGCTTTTAGTAAAGACTCTATGGTTTGTAACGGAATACTTCGTGAGTACTGATGGCTAAATAACAAATTTTCTCCTTCTTTTATACATATTCGTAGTATATACGTAGAAGTGCGAGCTTTTATTATTGTTTTTCTAGTTTAGATTAATCCATAGGGATAAGTTTGTTTATTTTTTCAACCTTAAATAGTATTCTAATTCTGTCTCTACAAAGCGAGTACATAACTCTGCCAAGACGGTCCCCGGTGGTTTTCTTGTACTAAAAGTATTCCACACAAGTTACTAGAGTACAAGCGTACCAGAGTACAAGCGTACCAGGGTAGAGGTTGCTTGTACCCAGCAACCTCCGTGCAAAATTGTATCAAGATCTATTACGCCGTGTTTAGGTAACGAAGTTTTTTTAAACTTCCTGCCCGGACGGTTTCCAGAGGTTGTCCTGGACGGAAAATTAATCTTCACCTAACCAGGGTGCAAGCAACGTCTTTGCTAATTTTCGTTTTTTTTATTCCACTACACGTTAGCCCTTAACTGCAATCTCACTTGGTGGAAAGTGATGAAACAGTTAAGATTGTAAGATTGTAGCGGAATTATAAAACCTATGCCCCTAATCGGTTTCTACGTGACATCGTACCGGAACGCTACTCGTAAGTCGCTATCGCTCGCTCAGCACGTCCTTGTCGGTAGGGTGGTAGTAGCACCGGCCGAAGCAACCCACCAAATAAAATCTCAAAATCTACTTGTAGTTACTATAATCCACTATGTTAAAACAGGATTTATGTTACAGCTTCCTTTTGATAATGATTTAAAACTTGTAGAGAGGCTTCAACAAATGTCATCCAATTTATTTTAACCAACTCGACACGGTCGGTTGGCAATGTGGTCTATATATATATATATAGACCTACAATGCTGCACTAATTCGAGGGATGGGTAAAATAGTCATCAAACCAAATCAAAGCAAAAGTCCTCAATGATGTTCAGATATTTAGATAATTTAAAGGCAGATATAATCCGGTTTTCAGTGACATAAATAATTGTTTGTAATTAGATTATGCTTCAAAATCAGATTATCAGAATACAGTAGCAACCAGGGTTGGTTGCTACTGTATTCTTATATACGTTTACCCTTCTTCTCGGAATATAACGGAGAAGGGGTAGCAGCGTCCTTTGTGCTACTACTACAAGCTACTTTTTTATCCCTTCTGTTGTGAGAGATCCTTAGCCCAGAAGTCGACTGTTATAAGCTCTTGATGTCCAGTCCTAATACGGTTACTGACTGACTGACAGCCGTCACAGTCGATTCCGCGCTTAGTACAAATAATAAAAAAACAAAGGTGTCCTATTTTATAATAAATGCAAACATAAATGATATAATATAATTGTTTATTTAATTTAAAAAAAAAGATAATATATCTGACTGTGAAGGTACGTAACATTCATTAATTAATTTCAAGCTAAATAATTAATATGTCCAAGTTTAAATTAAAATAAGCATTTATAAATGAAATAGTTCAATTCAATTATTGCAATATGTGATTTTGTCGTTAATGATTGTAGATGAAATTTAACATTATTCTGCAACCGAATTTAAATATGAAACAAAGGAATTATTTATGTTGGTGATATACATTTATTTCTTCCGGTAGAGTCCCTATAAACAGACTGACTTGAGGGTACAAAAGTGCCTATATATAAGGCCTACTAAAAATGATTGAATTTTGAATTTGAATTTTTCCGCGTGCCACCATGAATTGTGAATTTTAGTAATAATACTAAAATGAATCAATCAATCAATCAAAAATACTTTATTGCACACAAGAAAAAAATAAATAAAAGAGACAAAACAACAAAGCTACAATTAAATTTGTGTAACAAAGGCGGCCTTATCACTTATAGTGATTTCTGCCAGGCAACCATTATGAGGAAATGGCTCACATATGAATCCTTATAGCGGTGCGCAAAACTCTAAGAATATACATACATATTAAAAATTACAAAAAATACAAAAACATTACATATATAAAATAAAATAAAATACTATATGGTAAAATAACTAATATTAAAACTATAGATATTAATGTTATCGGGACAGAAAGTAAATGTGGAATATAATAATCAAACTTACAGTGTTAAATAAACGTTCTTACATGGTTCATGAATTTATTTCAAGCTCAGAATAAAGCCCAAAATACAGTCACCAGATTCAATAAATAAATAGGTAATAATAGATAAATAAATCGAGCAAATAAAGAGGATACTGCGAACGCTGAACGAATACTGTAATACTTGAACAAGGACCAAACTGGGCGAACAGAAATATTGAGTGGGCGAATTTTAAACCAAGTGAGCGACTATAATATGCAAAGCGATGAATAAAATGCTCCAAAAAAGGCAAGTCGCGTTGTCCTCATGCTACGACTAATTTCTAAAATTAGACCATAAATATTTATGCGATTAAGGTTTACGGTAAGATGTCGCGGAAAAACTTGTAGTAAAACAAAAAGGGTTTTGTCTTATTTAGCCAAAATAGAAAATAAAGATTCAGAAGAAGAGATTTGAAGAAGTCTTCAGAACTTTATGTCAACGTCATAAATACCACAGAATAGAATCTTGCTGGGCACAGGTCTCCCAGTTAATATAGGAAATTTAGAAGGAGGTATTTAGAGCTTATGCCCTCCACGCTGTAGCAATGCGGTTTGGCGGGCAATTTTAACGAGTATTTTCACAATTTGTAAGTGATAATTAACCCGGAGCGACGCGAGGCTTAACGTGTTCCCCAAATAACGCCAACTTAAATTAATTAAAAGAAAGGTTCCTTTTATGGTTTGGCATTTACGGTATCTACGGACTTAAACGACTCTTAAACGTTGTATAACTTGCTGCGGCCCAAGTCTACTATTATTTAGCTAGCTTTTAATATTGTGTCCCAAGTTTAATGACAAAAAAATATTAATTAAAAATAAAACTCAAAAAAATATTAATTAAAAAAAAAATATGCCATTTCGTCTGCATGGAAAAGTGCTAAGTCCGTTGTGACCTACTTTTAGACCAGGGAAAATCACGTCTTTATAACAACAAATTAGTTATAGTTTAACTCCGTTCCATAGTAATATCGACTTAATATGAAAATAATAGTTCTTAACAATTATTCATTGTAATGTTAACATCTGAAGATGCTTCGGTTTCGGAGCGAAACGTGCATAGGGGTACATTGCCGAAGATCTGTTTGGTGTGGAGTATAAGTATTGAAGAAATAATAAATTACACCATACAAATGTTGCTGCTTTTCGCGGAGTATATAGCAATTCCGCAAAGTAACACCTACTTCTGTCCAATATTCAATAATATGGACAACCGATTGGCGCAGTGGGCAGCGGCCCTGCTTTCTTAGTCCAAGGACATATTAATGTTTTTCAGTGTCTGGGTATTTACATGTATATTCTAAGTATTTATGTATGTATATTATTCATAAAAATATTCATCAGTCATCTTAGCACCCATAACACAAGCTAACGATTTTTTCTTTTTTAACATTGGGGCTAAAAGGCGATGTGTGTTTTGTCGTAAAAATTGCAGGTGAGATTGCAATCAAGGGCTAACTTGTTTGTTTGTTGCTAAGTGGAATGCTAAAATCAAAAAAACAGTTTTGTGAAATGTGCTTTCAGTTAAAGTGTGACAAATACTGTTAAACTATTCCGTTTATTACTAAGCATGTTTATTTGTAAGACCAATAGATAGTGAAGTACAAAATAAGGACCCGTCTAGAAGTATATTAGCCGGGTCGTTTAGGGAGGCTCGGAAATGAAGAAATCCGGTACGGAGGATGCTGAATTAATGGAATCTTGTTCCTAACGTCTGCGAGATGAAAAATGCCCGGCGGGGTTTATTTTGCCCGCGAATTTCCACTGGACATTTTTAGATTATGCTTCATTTACTGCCGTTACTCTTGGGTGACGGGAAATTGTGTTTAGATTGAATTCTCTGAACAGCCGATTATGACCTAACTTTTGGGGGAAATTTATCTAAATTCCTACTCGGTAGGCCTGACTGGAGATTAAGGAATAAAAAAAAGTGTTTATTTGAGATTCGCTTACACAATTTTAGTAAAAAACATAGGAAACTTGCAATTATAATCGCGCGGTTGGTCTTACAATGGCCAATACCCAGTATTTACTACCCCTGCGGAGAAACCAAATGTGCTGGTGTTCCGTTAGTTTAGAAATCGAGTGATTAAATTTTTATTGCAAAAAACTAGCTTACTCATCTGTATTCTTATAAACAGGCTCGAAACCGACCGACGAATTTAAGTAAATGAGCCGTAATTTCTCATACTCAATGTATGAGAAATTACGGCTCACGTACCTACTTAAATTCGTCGGTCGGTTTCGAGTCGGTTTATAAGAATACAGTTGAGTATAATAGAATACAGTATTAATTAGTTAGTGATACGAAACTAGATGATAATATATGTTATTATAAATAGAAGTGCGATGGCTCAGTGGGTAAGACTTCGACTTCACTTTCTGAGGGCTGAGTTCGAATCCACCCGTCCACGTTCACGGTGGCACAAAATTAAACGATGATGAAAAACCTATTGGCAATTACGGGCACGGAAGAAGAAGTAAAAACGGACAAAAAACTTTAGAATTTCTACAAGAAAACAATTTATCCGTACTTAATACATTATATAAGAAAAAGGCCAAAAGTAAATGGACATGGATCTCTCCAGACGGAATTTATAAAAATGAAATCGATTTTGTTACTACAAATCACCCCAAAGCATTTATTGACACCGGGGTGATTCAGAATTTGAACTTTAATACTAACCATCGGATGGTCCGCAGCTGCTTACGACTTAACCCCCCAAAAAGGTCAAGAAAACACATTTCCTCACACGATTCCAAGTGCATTAGCAAGGAAGGAGTTGAAAGGATTAACGCTGCACTCTCACTTTTATCATCCAGAGATGACGGAAACATAATAAATGTGTATGACAAATTAGAACATATTTTGACTCAACCTTATAAAATTGAGAAAAATTATAAGAAGAAATACACCATGAGCGAAACGACTTTGCAATTAATACAGGATAGAAAACTTCTATTAAGCCAAAACGGAAAACGAGCTCACAAGAAAATAACCACATTAAGTAAACAAATAAATAAAAGTATTCGAAAAGATCGTAAGTGTACTAGACTGAAAACTATAGAACAACATATCACAAAAAATGGAGGGCTTAGAAAAGCGCTTATGGAACTAAAAGACGCAAAAAAGCAATGGATTCCAAAAATGAAAAGCAAATTCCGTACTGTCTCTAAAAGAGCTGACATTAAGGCCCTAGCTACTAACTATTTTAAAAAACTCTACACTAGCGCTACATCAAGCACTGACTACTCAGAACAATACCAAATATTATCGAATGACATAGAGGAGATAGAGAAAGAGCCACAGGTATTGGAGACGGAAGTGAGACATGCCATAAAAAGTCAAAAACTAGACAAGGCCCCAGGGCCCGACAATATAAGCAACGAACTGCTACAGGGCTGTATTGATAGTGTAAGTCCTTTGCTTACCAGGATCTTTGACAAAATTCTTAACACAGGTGAAATTCCTGATCAATGGACAATGTCCCATATAATACTCATACATAAAAAAGGAGCGAAAGACGATATTGGTAATTACAGACCAATAAGTCTAATGTCCAACATCTACAAGATATTTTCCAAAGTTATACTTCAGAGAATCACTAGGCAACTAGACGACAATCAACCCCGAGAACAGGCCGGCTTTAGGAGAAACTTTTCAACTATTGATCACATCCACACAGTGAAGCAAGTTATCGAGAAATATAGAGAATACAGTAAACCACTTTACATAGCGTACATAGATTATAATAAGGCATTCGACTCATTAAAGCATAGTAAAATATGGTCTACTTTAGAAAAACAAGGCGTTAACAGTGCCTACACGAGTATCCTTAAGAAAATGTATGATAACAGTAAAGCCAAAATACAACTAGAGAGTTTAGGAGAACAGTTTCCGATAAAGAGAGGCATGCGGCAGGGGGACCCCGTCTCTCCAAAGATTTTTTCAGCAGTCCTCGAAGATGTTTTCCGAAAATTGGACTGGTCAACCTATGGGTTAAATATAGACGGAGTGAACCTCAACCATCTACGATTCGCCGACGATTTGGTACTCTTTGAGGAGAATGCAGTAAAATTAGAAGTGATGGTCCAACAGCTCTCTCAAGAAAGTGCAAATGTCGGTTTGTCGATGAACACTGAAAAGACGAAAATAATGACAAACTCTACAAAAATTAACATCACTGTAGACGGATACAGTATCGAATACGTAGATGAGTATATTTATTTAGGCCAGATCATATCACCTACAGATTCAATGTCTAAAGAAATTGACAGGAGAATAGCAAATGGTTGGGAGAAATACTGGGCCATGAAGGAAATTATGAAAAGTAGAGATCTTGGTATGCCGATAAAGAGTAGAGTTTTCAACACTTGTATTTTACCCTGTCTTACTTACGGCTGTGAAACTTGGTCTCTAAATCTAAATCATAGAACAAAACTAGTTACTTGCCAAAGAGCAATGGAAAGAAGCATGATAGGAGTGAAGAGAAAAGACCGATATAGTAGCCACAACATTAGAAATCAAACTAGAGTTATTGATATTCTAAATAAGATTGACATACAAAAATGTAGATGGGCAGGACATTCACAAAGAGATAGACAGGAAAAATGGAGCAAAGTCGTCACAAACTGGTACCCACGAGATGGAAAGAGAAATAGAGGCCGACCATATAGGAGGTGGGAAGACGACATTAAACAGACCGCGGGACCTAACTGGCGCAGAGTAGCGCACGACAGGAAGCAGTGGCGAGAGCTAGAGGAGGCCTTTGCCAACAGGCAATCCGAAACTCGGGACATAATTAATTAATAATTTAAGTACATAATTTGAATTCAATATTAATGATAATATAATACCTAACAATTCAATATATTAATGTTTATTAAATTTAAAAGTATAAATGTTTATTAGTGTGTATGAAATGACGTTTTGGAATTAAAGGCTATTTTATTTATTTTATTTTATTTTATTTAGTTTACTAATTTAGTTGTACCTTCTGTATGAGCTGTAAGTCTATCGAAACAAAAAAGTTTTTCACTAAAAATATTCGACTTTGTAAAACAACTAAATCGTAAGAAAAAAACATTATATGTAATGCCTTTTATATAGTAGAAAGTATCTAGTAATTTTCTACATTTTACTCGACACAGAATTTAAAAAAAAATTAACAAAATCGTTTTATTTTTCCAGGCTCCTAATTTACCATACCTCAGATTTAGCATAATTAATTTATCATACTTCAGAGGTAGCTTACTCCTACCTCTGAAGTATGACATACCAAAAAAAAAAGAATCATCAACATGGGTGTATAATTGGTGGAGTAATCGCGTTACAAATATACAAAAAAAAAACATACTATCAATTTCAGAACCTTCTCCTTTTTAGTCGTCTCCGTTTAAAGTCGATTGATAAAATAACATAACTTTATAAAACTTCTATTTTTTTTGCACGACAGAATCTGAAGCGTCATAAGCGATAATACCACGAGAACCGAAATTTCTGTGAAAGTTTAATCTTAATGATTATTGAAAGTTAAAAGACTAAATTAATCTCAAACAGTTAGTTAGCATCGATTTTCCAGTCTTATCGGCGAAGCCCACATCGGACAGTCCAACTTGGTCAAAGTTCCCGTCCAAACTTCATCACTAATCAGAACTCAAGTTTGTGGCTGGTCAAATATCTTTAATGGATAGTGATTCAGTGGACTATAGTTCTAAGTATATTAATATTAAGTTTAACTAACTTTGATCAATTATTGTTCTGCGCTGCTTTAATTATGCTGATAAGCAATTAACAGGTTGGTACTGGGATTATTTATAGAAAAACACAATGCAAGTTCTTTGCCCGACCCGGATTTTGAAACCAGCGGGCTAGCACAGGCAGAAAAAAAATTTAATCCCCCGATTATATCCCCTGACAGGGGATATAATTAACGTGTCTACCTGCTTAAGTGCTATTAGCACTTTATAAGTATAGATATCACACTACTAAGAGTTATATCTATACTTACAATAAAACTGTAACTGGAAGATTTCTGTACATTTAATATATTTTGAAAATTTAAACCGGGGGATGCTCTTTAATAGATACTGAATCCAAAACAGGTTTTTATTTTTGTCTGTCTGTCTGTCCGGGCATCACGTGAAAACTACTGATATAAATAAAATTTGGTGTAGTGATAGCTGGTATTCCGGGTCAACATATAGGATACTTTTTATCCCGATAAACAATAAGTCACTTCCGGGAAACGGGTTGAATTTTTTTATAAATTTTACTTCATAGCTCTATTAAATTTGAACCGATAAAATAATTATTTTTTTATTTGAAAGTGTATACTAACAAGCATGTGTTGTCTTATTTTAATGAAGATCTGATAAATATTGTCCGAGATAAATAGAAAGAGCAAAAAATATAGTTTGAAAATAAAACTGTTCCTGGCGGCGCTGCAGATAGTTTCTATGTTTTTTTTTCATGTTAAAAAAATATAACTAAGAAACGTTAGAGGTGCGTGCTGGGATTCGAACTCGGCCCCCCGAAAGTGAAGTCGAGCCCCTACCCAATGCGCTATCACCGGTTTATAAATATATTGCTCTGTAGTGGGCCGATAATGGGTTGTTATGATGACTGTTAAAATCGGCTGACCAGTTGAAAAAGTCAAAAGTGAAGTTTCTGTCAAATCGCCGACATGGCTACCAACAGAAGCTGATGGAGACAATTTACCCACTCGAAGTTGAGATCGTTGAGACAAAATCTTCGGTATTGTAACAGATAATGATAATTTAGTACCAATATATCATAAGTTTTCACAGATTTAACGACTTTTGTTTGAATTTAACTCGCTTACTACGTATACAGGAAGTCTGTGAACTTTATCGTATATTCAGCGTTCTCCTTCAAGGGGTATAAAGTGAAACAATAAATTTGATTTGTACTTTAATTCCGATTATAATTACGCCCTGTGCTTTGGAGATTCGTAGCGCCATGTGCCGTTTACGAGTTATTCCGAACAGTTGCTGCTACTCTGTTGATCACAACTTTAACGGCACGGCTATTGTTTTGATTCGTTTTATTTTTTTCGAAACGAAACGTAGCTTTTGAAAAGGAAGTCCCAATATAATACTAGGACAATACACACATCGCCATCTAGCCCCGAAGTAAGCGTAGCTTGTGTTATGGGTACTGAGATAGCTGATGAATATTTTTTTATGAATATAATACACATTAATACTTATAATATACAGATAAACGCCCAGACACTGAAAAACAATAACGTTCATCACATAAACATTTTATAGTTGTGGGAATCGAACCCACGGACTCAGAAAGCAGGGTCGCTGCCCACTGCGCCAGACGGCCGTCAATTATTATAAGATATTCTTAGCACAAGCTCTCACCATCGCCCGCTCAGTGACTCTGACTTCTTATGAGGCCCATAGTTAGCGACCGCGTCTCAGATCCGTAAGTTAGCACTGGCAACACGCACTGTTCGAAGACTCCTCGATTGCGAGCGACCAAATCTTGTACAAAGGCTACTGTTTACTTGACTGACTTGACTTTCTGGAGCGACTTTGTACCCGTGACTGTTATTTGTCTGAACATCGGAGTAATATAAATCTTATTTGCAGTGTGTTCAAGCTTAAATTTGCCTACAATTCTTTAGCTCGGGCTTTCGACAGAGCGTTTGTAAAAGCAAAGACAGAACAGGATACAGGACTTGCTAAAACGAGTCAAAGACAAAGTCAAATATTTCCTTATCTAAATAGGCACATAGATGGCACTTTCGTTGCTTTCATTACATAAAAAATGTGTACATAGAATACATAAATAGTATAGAAGAAGGCTCCAGCTATTAGCGTTTACAGTAATTTTATTTACCCAAATAAACTATTTTAATTTTTTTTTTTATTTATAGTAGTAAGATCATGGCGATCACTACATTCGTAAACTTAAAACTAAAGTTACGAGGGTTCCAAACGTGCCCTAATCTCAGAAGAAGCCTATTACAAACTTCGGGACGGGAACTTAGTGAGTGACATTAGGACCATTTTATTATGACGATACAGAGTTAACATTTGAAAACGACTCCTCGAGTAAAACTTGTACTAAGAGTTAAGACTACAACAGGTCAGCCTGTGATTCGATAAAGCATTTAAACAGAGCATAAATCCAAATCCTCCTTTCCCTACAATCGCTCGGAACGAGTTTCCGATTTACGATTGCTAACCGGATCTCAGTTAAAACAGACTTCGATTTAGAGCTACTTGATGTGACATCGATTTTTTACTTAAGTCGCACTTTATTCTCTAGCTGGAAACGTTATCTGATATAGTCTATGTCTTAGCTAGGATAGGTACTTTGTTAAAATAATTTACGGTTTAAATTTGTACTTAAAAAGTGCCATCTTATTTTTACTTTCTTCCTGGAATGGCTGCTATATTTAAAAATTGAAAATTCATTTATATCAAGTAGGCTTAAGCACTTTTGAAACGTCAAGTCTGTACTTTTGTAGTGACTCTACAACCAGTTCGGAACGCAGATTCTACCGAGAACAAGCGGGCAAAAAACTCAGCATTTCATCCGTGATTGGTTATTAACTTGCTCTGTGTATTCTTATTTTCTGTTAGGTATATTTATTTTTCTTTTGTGTACGATTAAAATATATTAATTAATTTCATAATAATAATTATTTAAATTTCATCCATATTATGAAAACAAGAAGAAACCAAAAATAATGATGTTAGATTGCCATAATTTTATTTAATATTCGAACCTTTAATATCACGGTAAGTCTTCTATCTCAGTTATGAGGTGTTAATCAAAAGAGCTACTTTTTTACATTTTGTTATAACAGAAATTCAGACTTGTCTTACATCTTTAGAAGGAACTACACCTACGTACCTTAATCTTTTTTTTACGTCGTGACCAGTTTCCGGAAAAAAACCGAGTAAGATACTAGAACTAGGCCCTATAAACCCTTCTCATTCTGACCTGTGCTCTGTAGTGGACCGGTAATGGGTTGATAACGGTGATAAAGATAAAGATTGTTACAATGTTTTACGAAGACTGGATAGGATTGTAATTAAAACGAAGAATATTTTTTTTACAAATATTGCCCGATTTTTACAAAACAGTCACATCCAGCATTTACGCATCCGCGTCACTTCCTCTCAACCGAAGTGCAGCTGATGTTTCCAATACTGTTAAGATAGCGACCGGTGCGGTAACTTGACTCACTAAACATCCAAGTTAGCGAAGCCCGGTTCTATTTGAACTTAAAATAAATAGTTTATGTTTAGTCTGTGGTCTACTTGGAAATTAAGTAACCGCAACAAGTTCTTTGGTTATCAGGTTGGTTGCCTCTTTTTGCAACTAAAACTTGTGAGAACGCTTTTTGTCTCTATCATCTGAACGCTAGAAATGGTTCACTATTCCTTTCTAAACAGTGTTTTATTAAATGGGACCTACTTCATATGTTGTACTTTTCATCATCAAAAGTCTCATAAAAATCCACTGCTGATCTAAAAACCCCTCCCAAAGGGGAGATTTGGTCATAATCACCACGCTGAGTCGACAGGAGAGGGTAGTAGTAGCACAGAGGACGATGTTGACAATTCTCCTTTCATTCCTTTAATAGTCACCTCGTACGACATCCAAGGGAAGAGGAACGTTGGTGACTACTGTATTCTGATCTACCGTCACCCATGTCTTAACACACGGTATTTATAACCAAACATTTTTTTTTTATTTGTGTCAGTTTGTTCCGATAGGTAAATTTCGACGAAATCATCACAGCACACAATTACAGAGTAGGTAGAGTGAAATTAATTACTTACTCAATATTTCAGAACGCTTTTCTTATAAGGGTAAATTGAAAGACAGTGTGGGATGGTTTTTAAAGTAAATAAATAAATAAATAAATATACTACGACAATACACACTTCGCCATCTAGTCCCAAAGTAAGCGTAGCTTGTGATATGGGTACTAAGATGACTGATGAATAATTTTTATGAATAATATACATAAATACTTATAATATATAGATAAACACCCAGACACTGAAAAACATTCATGTTCATCACACAAATATTGTTCAGTTGTGGGAATCGAACCCACGGCCTTGGACTCAGAAAGCAGGGTCGCTGCCCACTCCGCCAATCGGCCAATCGGCATAAAAGTAAGTTGGAAGATTATTTAAAAGTCCTATAAGTTAGATAGGGCATTAAAATTTATATAGTTTAAAAGTCCTTACTTCAAAATGGATTGAAATATGTCTTTTCTGTTTTCTATAGCTGGTTAGAAGATTAAAACTTTGCAAGTTTTCTCGAAGAGATACCTAAGCAACGCGTTTTTTTCATTGATTTTATAAACGTGTAATGTATTTTATAATTTCGTTTAAGATATGATATACGCTTTTGTATGTATGTTGTACTTAGTTTAAACTTTACCGTGACGCAAAATCAAGGGGCTCGTTAGTTTGTACCTGAAACAAAAAACGAAAAATTAAATATACTTGATACATAATAAACAAAAACTGTCTCGGTTTTGAAGTGTAGTTTTGTTTTTTTCAAACTTATCGCTATATATTATAGTTACAGAAAAAAATTGTTTTAATTACTTAATTAACATTTTAACATTTTTTTTGAGAGAGTGGTCTTAAGAAGTCTTAGCTCTTAGTCTTGGTGCTATGATTAATTTCTTGATGCTAGGTTCCAGCTCAGGGTCCTATGGGAGTATGAAATATTATCGGTTCAATGAGTCAGAAATATCTATAGCATTGATTTAATGGCTGTTTATGTGGATACCAGGAAAATGTAATTGTTTCATAACAGTTGTTGTAGTTGCAATATCGATATTATTTATTCGAGCTCACCGGGTTGCGGATGTGGAGCGTTAGATAAATACTTACTAGATTTTAATCCCACACTAATATATCTAATATATATCTAATATTGAATCCACTTGTATATATTATTCAGTTAACATGGTAACTAAAATCGGAAACAATATGTGTAATGTTTTCCATCTCATTCTCTCTTAAACCTTTATGTGTTTTTTTTCTTTATATACATATTATTCAGTTTCCAAAGCAACTAAAATAGAAAACCAAATGGGTAATGTATTCTATCTCATTCTGTCCTATACGTTTATGTGTTTTTTCTTTATCTACATATTGTTCAGTTTCCATAGCAACTAAAATAGAAAACAAAATGTGTAATGTATTCTATCTCATTCTCTCATATTCGTTAATGTGTTTTTTCTTTATCTACATATTATTCAGCTTCCATGGGCAACTGAAAAAGTTCTATCCAGTCTCTTCTCGTGTGCATTTTCGTTTTATCGAGTTTCAAATAACAACGAATAAAAAAAGTTATAAAATTAAAAAAAACACTTTGATAAAAATAAATAAATGCAATCACTATATCGTAATAACTAGTGAGTCTTTACAACAAAGGAAACAAACTCGATACGCAAGTTTGCACACAACTCCTTTACCGTGCATTCTTCTGTATTCCATTCCACGGAATTCAGCAAAAGAATATATTATTTCGGAAAACGCCTCAAAGCTGTTTAGGAGAGTGGCACAATTTCGGCGTGTATTCCATCCGAATGGTGAATAAAACAAATCTGTCTTCGTAGCGTTTAGCTCTTATTTCCATCCACTTCCCTGCTATTTCCTATTTAGTGTGTGGTCCAAGTTAAAGGCGGTTGATATAAAGAAATTTTTTTTTTTTACATAACCTACCCGGTTATGTTTTCGTTTGGATTGCCTGTTGAAAAATTCTCAGTGTGTTTATCTCAGACGGCGGGCTGGCGCAGTGGGCAGCGACCCTGCTTTCTCAAGGCCGTGGGTTCGATTCCCACAACTGGAACATGTTTGTGTTATGAGCACGAATGTTTTTCAGTGTCTGGGCGTTTATTTGTATGTTATAAGTATTTATGTATATAATTTATAAAAATATTCATCATCATCAGTCATCTTCGTACCAATAACACAAGCTACGATTACTTTGGGGCTAGATGGCGATGTATATATTTTATTTAATTATTAGTTATTTCGTTCTAGTGTGTTATCTAAATCGTATATATTTTTTTTAAGTATAAGGTAAGTAAAACCCGTCGCCGAAAACTAAGCGGGGTATGCAAGGAACCTTCGACGTGCTGCGCTGTGTCCATCAACCTGTGGCGTAGGTTTGCCAGATAATTCATCGGCAACCATACCCTTTATACAGGAACACAAAGTGTAACCATGTGGCTTCGTGACAGAAATAAACATGGCAGTACTATCCTGATCGAGTTCTGTCACAAAAAGGACTGATACTGCTCAAAATTATACTTAGCAGTTGGACAGTAAAAGAGTTAGGACGATGATCATGATGATATTCTTAGATCCGATAGATATAGTGAATAATTTAGGTACTGTTCCAAAGGGCATTTTAATCTTAAACTGTTTTGCGATGTTTCATTGTTCTAGTTTGAATTCTCAAAGTGCCTATTCGTAGTTCTTTAATCTGAAACGGCTTACAATCGTCCATAGTTGCTATAACGGTCTTCTTATTTTCAATTAAGCTTAATTTCAATAGGTACTTACCGTACCGTACCTTAAAATAAGTCACAGCTTTCCGCTTATAATTTAAACCCTTCACATTTTATTTCATTGTTATCGGCAAGCTACGTTAGCTTTTCGATCTTTCACGATCTTTCTACCTCAATGCATTATATGATGTCGTAGTCTTTATCTTTCGACTAGATTTTGATTATTTCACCGCTCTGAATTATATTTGATCGTAAAACTGTACATCTTAAATTTTGCCCACATAATAGAAACGTCTGGTTGCAGAACCAGGTTTTCTAAGGGCCAAATAATAAGGAATAAATCTTGGGTATCATAATAATTCTGTTTAATTTATTTCTCAAGGATATCATTTAAAGGGAAAATACGATGGTGCTATTAAACTATGAAAGTAGGTGATTGCAATCATTATCTTTCAACTAGGTTACGAGTTGATCCACATCTATTTTTTTTAAAACAAATGTTATATTATTCTTCTTCTGCTAATCTTGTTTTCGAAATTAATTGACATCCACAATTGAGGAATTAAGATAAACACGGGAAGGCGCTACAGTTTAAGAGGCTGAATGAGCGAACGAACTGCTTCTAATCGGGTGCGGGATACGCTTTAGTTTGATCTTCACGGCTAGTATAGGAAGAAGACAATAATGTTATCCCCCGATTATATTACTTCCAAGGGACAACATTTCTTGTCCAACTGACAAAAGCCTCTTAGATATTATATCTCGTATATATATACTCGTACTAGCTGACCTGCGCAACTTCGTCTGCACCAAATTGGTTACTACCGGTTATAATATCTTTAAAAAAAACTAGAACCTAATTGAAGCGCCTAATTGAAGCCTAAACTATATTATATTTCTGTACCGGCTGTAACTTTTTGCCTTTACTGAACCTCTCCGCTAGCACTTAAACTTTATGGTATGGTATTAAAGTTCAAATTGACTTTTAAGTATAGTTGCTAATCGTTTTTATGGGAGTATAGAAAAGCGTTGTTTTTAGACTTTTTCAGGCTAATTAAAAAAAAAAACCCTAAGTAAGTACCACCTTTGTACTGTAAGAAATATTCTAAAAAAAGAATTAGCGAAATTGGTTCAGCTGGCATATAGATTTGCGCTAACCGACACATTCAGCGATTAATTTTTATATTATAGATATATATACTTATTTGGGTTTTTCTTAGATAGAACTATGGGAGCTTTGAACACTTTGGTAGCTAAAAATTTGGTCCTGTTCCCGTAGTGAAAATGTCTCCTGCCCTAGCTAGCCGTACATACCTTAATAAATCAAATAGGGAAATACTGCGTAGTTTATGTCTTACACCATACACAGCTATTTCCCTCAGCGTTCAGTAAGACACGCGAACAACTACGGCCTCTACTCAATCCTCTCTACCATACTCTACTGTACGTTTACTAACATAATGTCGTTGTTATACTCAGTACGTACTACTGCACTGCGCTGAAGCTAGTATTGAAAACTACTTGTCAGGAACTCAGTATGTATTTCCAGTACTAATCACGACTTGACTTAAATCGTGTGACCTGTGTTTAATGGGATTTAAATCGTATTTTAACAGACTTTATCTCTCAACCTCGGAGTAGTATAAGTTAAACCTTGACTGCAAACTCACCTACTGGTCAGTGATGATGCAGTCTAAGATGGTAGCGGGCTAACCTGTTAGAGTAGGGTGGTTATACTTCTAATCGGTTTAAACGTGTCATCACACCGGGACACTAAATCTAATAACTTTAAATGCACGTAACTTTAATAAGAAGTGCGTGCGTGCGTGCGAAAATTAGAGGTGCGTTCTGGGATTCGTACTCAGCCCCCGAAAGTTATGGCGAAGTACAGACCACTGGGCTATCACTGCTTTGTCCTTCGATTGTCCATCAATTTAATGCTAATAGATTCTAGGCTAGGCTTTATAATGTATCTTTAGCATCTCTCCATGTACCTATATAACGTTCTCAAACAACACGAAGGCAAGATTCCGCCGTGCTTAAAGTTATCCGCGATCAAAGAGATCCCGGGAAAATCGCTCGCGAACTACCTCTTTTCATTCCACGCTATTACACCCACCTTTGCTATGTTGCGCTGTAAACACACAGTCGTAGATACCAGCGAACAAGCTTTACAAAAGGATTGATATAATAAACTTGACACTAATTTGAATTTAATTTCTTTGAATACCAGAAAGTTAGTGTAGGCAAGGTATTGAGCCAGTATTTAAGAATTAACGTCTCATTTTGCAGCGTCTGAATACAGTAGTGGAATGCCCTGTGCAGGCTCCCAATAAGCTCTTAATATCCATGCTCGGTAAACGCATAGCGTAGCGTAGGTCGGCCCCCAACGAGGTGGACAGATGACATCAGGCGTGTCGCTGGGAACCGCTGGAGGCAAGCGGCCCAGGACCGTAGATTGTTGAACTCCCTAACAAAGAACTATGACCAGCAGTGGACGTCAAATGATGACGATGATGACCTATGCTCGTATTTTTACAAAAATGGAGAACTTCACAGTTTTTCTGGGCATGACCTTGGATCAGAAGCTACTAGTGGGGTGCCCATATATATGCGAAAATTTTCCAACTTAACCTCATGTTTATATTATTTTCTGTACTGTTTTTTTTTTTATCTCAAACTTAAAATGAATTAAACCTTAATTTTCCCTAAACTTAATTATACATTTCGGATGAAAGACAGTGCTCGCCAAACAAGCCGCTTGTGTGTAGCGAACACAAATGTAGGGAAGACAAGGGCGCCGCGTTCAAGCGTGAATAATATTCATACGGGCGTGTGTTCCCGCGTGTTAATGAGTTCTTACGGCATGTCTCACTACCGATGTAGACTATGTATGGTAAATCATGATCATGGAAAATTTTTGCGGCAATGGTGAGCACTCTGGTCGTATGAGAGAAAGACAATTTTGGAATTCATGGTTTCTAAAGCTTCTCCTGGTCACCACTATATCGGCAATGAAGTATCGCCAAGCGTTCCGGTAAGATTCTACATAGAAACCGATGGGAATGCGATACCCCAAACAGGTAAGCCCACTACCGTCTTAGACTGCATCTCCACTTACCACCAGGTGAGATTGCAGACAAGGGCGAATTTGTCATCATCATCATGACAACCAATGGACTTCCTCGTTGAACATATTTTTTAGGGAGTAGACCGATACGTGGTGTTTGGAATGCCACAGGCCAGCGGCTGCCTCGACTCGCTTTTTTATTATAAACTTTATATGCATGAAATGTTTCTTATCAGTGTCCTATTTGAATTTTTACTATTTCTTTATTTTATGCTTGTATTTAATCATATTATTTTGTCATAATTTACTATTTCCTAATTTTATAATGTTAATTAATGGTAGCTTTTTATATATTGGATAGACCAGTGACGCGATTCCTCATTTAACCAAATTCTTTGGGCTTTGGTTATTGCAATATTACTTAACAATTATTCATTGTAAAGTCAACATCTCCTGAGTATGCTCCGGTTTCGGAGCGAAACATGCGTAGAGGGTATATTGCCGAAGATCTGTTTGGTGTGGAGAATAAAGATTGAGGAAATTATAAATTACACCACACATATTCTCCTGCTTTTCGCGGAGTATAGCAAATTAAGCTTAATTTTGATAATAGCTTTTTATGGTAACATAAAATAGCAGTAGTACATCTTTGAAATTGTTTTGATGGCCTGAATGAAATTTTATACATTGCCTACACTGGGTATACTTTTATCTTGTTTGTGTGTTGTTAGCTAGTTTAAATTGTTTTTTTGAAAGCTGTTGGCAACCAAATAAAAAAAACAAAATGTCATCCGGACACCACGTCTGGGGGTCTACCAACTCTTCCTTTACCGATGTGAAGTCGAGATTCAAGCATCTCGGGACCCCGACATCAGTCTTTTTGCCACACCCATTGCCACTAGCTTCAATGCTTGAGCTTTGTCGGTGTTTCTTGTAGAGATCTCTTTATTTCTGATTCAATCACGTAGAGATACACAAAGCATAGCTCTGTCCTTCGCCCGCTCAGTGACCCTGAGCCTCTTATGAGGCTCTTATTTGCAATTTATTCACTCACGGCAGAAGTTTAACTTCTGAAAAGTAGCCTATGAGACATTGAGGTTGAAGTAGAGAATCAGAACTATTAGGATAAATGTAAGGTTTATTACTTAGTTTCCATGGTAACTAGAATAGGTAAAAAAATGTATAATGTTTTCTATCTCACTCTGTCCTATACATTTATGTGTTTGTTTCTTTATCTAGATATCATTCGGTTTCTTTGGTAATTTAAATAGGAAACAAAATGTGTAATGAGTTCTATCTCATTCGGCCGCAAAATTTATGTGTTTGTATCACAATGAACTTATTTTTTAGTTTCATCGAGTTTGAAATCACAACGATTCTAAAGAAGTTTCACTTGAAAAATACGTACAGTTGACTTAAAACTTGCTCCTTTATAAAGTCGGTTGTAAAATAGCACGGAAACTAAACTTAACCAAGAAGTTGTGAAGGTAAGTTGGAGATATTATTAATATATCTAATACATTGATTTATTCTTTAAAATAATTGTTTTATAAATTTTACCTAAACTAAACTATTTAAAACTAAATAAAATCTAAAACGTCCTCGAAACCACCGCAGCAAGGCACAGTTCCTAAGATGCTGGCAGAATTGCCCCTTTGGATGGCCAAACGAAATTTTTGACTGTGACTTTATTAAAAAGGAATATTATTGTACTGATTACGCAATCCGGTAGCGAATCGATTAGTTAAAGTTTTTGACATTCATTTCCTTTTAAATATAAATTTTGCCAGTCTCTACACCACAGTTATTTACAGTGTATTTACAGCTACATTTTTGCAGTGAAATAAAGAGAAAGAGGGAAGTAAAAATCACGGTTGCCGGCCATTAGTGGGATTCGTTTCGGGCCGCCGACGTCAGGTGGAATCGAGGGCTGTTCGCAAAAACCGCGCAAAGCAATCCCACTCCAAACTCCCTGACTGATAGTCATTATCAACGGGTTGGAGTTTTATCTCGTTGGTTGGTATTTCGTTCCTTTTTTCCACTGTAAATCCGAAAAGTGATGCATTTACGAATAAAGTTCATAAAGTTTTTTTTACTTTAAATTTAAGATAAGTCCATCTTACCTATTGTTAGCGATTGACACCTGACTATAAACTATCATCATCGTCACATAAACCCACTACCGGCCCACTACAGAGCACGGGTCTCCCACGGGTTAAGGCCTTAGTCCACCAGCCTGGCCCAATGCAGATTGGTGGACTCCACACACCTTTGAGAACGTTATTTAGAACTCTCAGGCATGCAGGTTTCCTCACGATGTTTTCCTTCACCTATGAAGCAAGTTTTTAATTACTTAAAACCCACATAGCTTAGAAAAGTTAGAGATGCGTGCTGGGATTCGAACTCGACCCCCCGATGTCACCGCTTCATCTAGACTATTGCCTAGGCTAAGCCATATTACATGAGACTAAGAATGATGACATAAATCGAATCCCAGGGATTCGCTATTCGCAAACGTCAGTGGGGTGTAGACCTCAGTGGCGTGCATTGGGTTTCTTACCAGGGTATGCATACAGCATGAAAATGGTATAAAATGGAAAAAATCCTCCTCTTATACGGGCTATGTTTCAATTTTAGGGTATGCAGTGCTTTTGTGCGTGTATCAAGTGGACGCCACTGGTAGACCTTCCGTAGAACCTTCCGAGTTCTGTGTTTCCTAATTCTTACAACCTGGGTATCTTTAAAACAAGAGTGAATAGACATCTTATAGGCAAGCACGTCCCATCTTAGGCCACATCACACTTTCCATCAGGTGAGATTGTGGTCAAGCGCTAGACTATTATAGTTAAAAAGAAAAAAAAACCTTTCAAAAGACTTATGTCCAACAGTGGTCGTATATCGGTTAAAATGACGATTCTCGAAAAACGCATTCGATGTTTGCAAACTCGTGAAAAGAGTAAAAATAAACCTCTCCACTCTTTGAAAGCGTAACATAAATAGCATATAGAGCGACGTAAGTCCAACAGGCTCACATTTGTCGGTGCTTAAACGTCAAATGATAATATCCGTTGACATGAAAAGGTGGTAAACTCCCCAACATTCGTGCCCCGCGTTTGAATGGAGGCGGAAAATTGCCACGTTGACCGATCGACCTCCCGCCCAGTTGTCAAAGGCTTCAGGCGCTTTTTATATCAATTTGTGGATGCGAATGCATGCGGGATGTTGTATGTTTTGCGTGTACGTAGCCTAGATTAATTCAGGATTGCATTTTTTTTTTTATTTCACTGCAAGTGCCTAATGCTCGAAATAAGGACATCTTTAGTAGAACTGCCTCGACAGTATCTTCTTAAAAGGCTAGTGGGCCTTTTAGCATGCGCTTCCTCACCACCTGCGCTAAGTTTTGCATTTAATACAAAAGAAATGAGTATTGTGCACGATGTACTTTGTAATCAGTCTTCTATGGGTGGTTCCAAAACACATCCCTACTAATATTATAAATGCCAATGTAAGTGTGATCCTCATGAAACTTTGTACACATATTTTTGGGGGTGTTAGAAGTAATATAGGATACTTTTTATCTCGACATTAAGCTCGGTTCCTTTGGGGATGAAAGTGTTTCAAGTCACATCAAATCAAACGCAGACGAAGTCGCGGGCGACAGCTAGTCTTGTATGTCTTGTACGCTTTCCCAATGCTGTCCGGTTTAAAATCTAATTTATTTTTTCTTTATCTTATTGTTCTCTTCAATCATTTCTTTAAATTGAAAACATGTACATTTTCCCTACATAACTATTCCAACGTTACACAACTATATTAAATATATATTATAAATAAGTACAAATACAAATCAAAAAGATACTTAAAAATAATTGTTTGGAAACTCCCCACGTAAATACAAAAGCATCGCATCTTTAGTTCGATTGCAAGCTGGTTTTTATCGGGCGCTTCTCGTTGTAGTGTAAGATCCGACAGTAAGGTTTCTTACGTAGATTATACAAGACTCTTGTGACGACTAATTTAGTACTATCTAACGATACATTTAAGTAAATATGGAATTTTACTATGGGGTAATGCTGCTGATATCAGTACTATTTTCGTACTGCAGAGGGCTGTTCGTTCGATCTACAAAATGGGTCCGAGAGAGTCATTGAGAGATAAATTTAAAGATTTCAAAATAATGGCAGTGTATAGTCAGTACATATTTGAAAATTTTATGTATGTTCATAAAAAACATTTCTAAATTTAATAAAAAATGTGACTGCAATAAATTAAACATTAGAAGTAAGAATAAACTTACAGTGCAATATACTAGGTTACATAAAATTAATAATTCGTTTAAAGGAAATTGCATACAATTCTACAATAAATTGACATCCATTGACATCTTGGAGATGTCTCTTAAAAAGTTCAAAGTTTGTATTAAACGTAAGCTTATAGAAAAGTCCTATTACAGTATTAAGGACTACGTAATCAATAAAAAGCTTGTGTGTGAATTATTGCTCTAACCAGGTTGCTCTTCTAATAATTTTAAATTACAATGTGAGATGGTGATAACAAAGAAATAAAACACCAGGCTAAGTTTGTTATGGGCTTATTCTTAGACCAGGACGCGTTTGGTACTCTCGTAGCTTTAGTTTTAAGTTTACGAATATGATAATCGCCATCATCTCACTACCGTGTAATTCTCATGTAATGTACGCATCAACAGTGCCACCTATACACCTACTTGAATAAAGATATTTTTGACTTGTACTTTAAACCGTTTATTAGTTATATTTCTCATCGAGAACTAGGATTTGCCTGTTATTGTAATAAAGTAAGTTTTTATAATTTGCTACGAAACAGCTTAAACATGCTTTTATGATGTGATGTGAATGGATGTTTTTATCCGGAGTCCTATAAATAAGATGCACTTATCGTAGCTAAGATGTACTTTTTTTCCGTAGTTGATAAAAACAATAGCTCGTGTTTTTAAGAAAGTTAACGAAAAAAGTTATTATCTTAAGCCCATTAATGTTATGCTTAGCAAATGCCTCATTTCCCAAGGCAGAGTGGTGAGAGTTTTGACCCTCCATGCTTCATAATTGCGGATTGGAGATCAGAAGCGATTTAAAGTCAGAAATAAAGACAGTTAAAACAAATATATATATATATATATATATATCTAACCATTTTTGGCCCTACCCAAGAACTAAAACCAGGTCCTCGTAATCTGTAGTTAAACATGTTAAACACTAGATGAACGAGATAGTCGAGTTGGGAACGTAAAAGTACTTGATCAATTAATTTAGTTTAGTATGTCATAGCATTTCTACTTATTTTATTTAGTAGTGTATTAAGTTATTAAATTATCATTAAGTTCTCATTTAAGTGACTTAAGTATTTTATGGAAATAAATGTATTTAAACCAAACCTATTTTTTTGCGAACGGCTCTTGGTCTACTTGTTCACCGTGTCTGAAGCCTTTGAGCTACTTGCTACAGCTTTGAGCAAATATTTATGAATGGTATTCCTTTGATGAAATTGTGAATTCATTTTTTCCATTTGTCATACTAAATAATTTTATTCGATACTTCTTCAAATTAGCATTCTATCGTAAACTTGTATATCTATTTTGCCTTAACTATCATACACCATTGAACTAAAATATGTATCCTATACTATCCTACTGTTAATTATTTATTGTATCATATGTTATTGTAAACTATTTTTAAGGGGTTTGTAAATGGTTCCCTAATTTTTTGTTCAATAAAGATTATTATATTATTACTATTATGACTACCTCTAGGCAAGAAACATTATTTCCACGGTGAAAGGACCAAATAATGATCTTCTTCCACAGTTTTATCAACTCTTCGAGCAAGGGCGCAGGAAATAATGCCCAAATAATGTAGTGTTTCAAAGGGGAGTGTGCATGTGCATTGTGCACCCATCCATCTAGTTTGGTAATGTTACCAAACTAGATGGCGCCACATAGATCTTGCATCACGCTAACGAAGTGTTCATGAAAATGTATAATATATACAACTCCCAAAGATGAATGGGTGGACCTCGGCACCTGAGCAGGATCACCCGCTTGTAGGAAGATCTTCCTTTTTTACGGTCGATGAATAAGGGGGGTAAACTTCACTTACGACCCAAACAGAACTTGTTGAAAGACTCAGATGGCGGAAATATACGTCCTGGTGTCTTAGTCACATCGTTGTTGTTTGTAATTATGTCATTTAATTATGTATTAAATAAACAAAGTCGAAGGAGTAAATCGATAAGCTTCACAAAAGTTAATTTATATATAATTCACCTAACTTAAATGGAACGCATCAAATTAGAATTTCAAATTAAGTCAACCATCTAAAGTATAACTTATACCAATATCACTTCAGTCTTATCGCCCAATCATTTTCCTCACCCAAAGTTCGCCACAGTAAGTAAAATTATTTTAAAGCCGCCCATTCAAGTCACGATACTTGAGTGATATAAGAAAGCACCGATTTGATGTAAGAAATAGTCAGATAAAAAAAGACTGAAAAGAGAACCTTCTTTATCCCCCATTTTTGACGACCTCTCTGGCACGGTGGTGAGAGTTGTGGGCCTTCGTTGTTTTTTTTTTAATTTGTTCCATTTTCTGTCTCGAAAACTCACATTAAAAACTATATGAAATTTCAATGGGACCGTAAAACCCATTTAAACCCAAATTAACCCATTACTAACAAAAAAAATCTTCTAAATCCATCAATATTATGACGGAGCTACGCTCGAATATACATAAAAAAGAAACACCCGAATAAATAAATATCCTAAGACAATCGGACATCGCCATCTAAACCCAAAGTAAGCGTAGCTTGTGTTATGTGCAATAGATTTCTGATGAATATTTTTATAAATAATATTCATAAATACTTATATAGATACACCCAGACACCAAAGAACACTCATGTTCACCACACAAACAGTTTTCATTTGTGGGAATCGAGCCCACAGGACACCAAAAGCTGCTCACTTCAACAATCGGTCAGACCTCCAATCGAACTGATAACCTCCTCCTTTTTGCAGTAGGTTAAATCGAAAATAAGATTTTTTAAACACATGACTTCGCACTCCTTTTAAATTAATAATTAAAATAAGCGGGCGCCTACTACTACATTTGACATGGACCATTAAAGCAGCTGATAGACAACGTATTGACGCTTTTGAGATGTGGTGCTGGAGGAGAATGTTGCGAATCCCGTGGACGGCACGCAGGACCAACGCATCGATTTTGAGACAGCTTAAAATTACAATAAGGCTATCAACCACCTGTCTTAAGAGGATTCTCGAGTACTTCGGTCACATTGCCAGAAGAGATGGAGACAATCTTGAAAAGATAGTGGTCACTGGCAAAGTGGAAGGAAAGAGACCTCGAGGACGTAGCCCGATTCGTTGGTCGGATCAAATCCGCACTGCTCTCGACACCAAAGTGGCTTTAAACGTTGCTCAAAGCCGAGTCAAATGGCACAAAATCGTCCAAAAAGTTGTTAGTGGAAGGGGTCACGACCCTCAGCAATGAGGAACACGACGTAGAGAGAGACTACTACATTTCCGTAGACACAGCTACAGCTTCTGAGTTTCCGTAAGATTAAAAAAACTCTTTCCCGGTCTCCAGAAAGCTTTCTGTTTTTTTTATCCTACAAGAATCTTTTATACCAAGATAAAAAGAATTTTAAAAGTAGACACTATAAACGCATATTTTTGAAACGCACCTTTCCAATGCCGTAGAGTAATAGGCTTTTAGATGAAATAAAAACCTTTCCACAATTTTTGTTATTTAAATTATTGTCCTTATTATACTTTTGTAAAGTATGTTGTGATAGTTTCCTGAATAGCATGATAGTTTCTCAAACCCATCAATCGATTGACGTCTGAAACGGATTCGGATTGAATTATTCATTTTAAGCTTTGCTCATCACTTCAGTCTTATCACCCGATCATTTCCTTCACACCGAGTTAAATATATTTTAAACCCGTTAAACTATAATTCAGCCTATTGTGAGATAGTGGTGTGATAATTTACCAAATCGGAAGATAGTTTCCCGTGGTAATCAATCGAAATTCTATATTTAAATTAAGAATCAAATTACCCGTATAAAGCGTTGCTTATCACTCCAGTCTTATCGTCCGATCATTTCCCTCACACAAAGTGTCTATTAAGTGAAATTATGTTAAAGCAGGCCATTCACGTCGCGATATCTGCGCGCTGTCAGTGAGCACGCTGCTTATCGGCTAATTGATCGCTGACCATCTGCATTCCGCGCACCCAGTCATCAGGGCCATGGCTTTATCAATATAGCGAAAGTTAAAAGGCGCGTCATGTACTAAACGGCAAATAAACCTCCCTAATCATACTGGGGTTGACACCGCCGATTTCCTTACTTCGTTCTAGTACTGGGAATTCTTGACAGTAAAACCTAATACCGGCAGGGCACACAGCTCGAAAAGCCGATGGATGCTGAGGTCCTAACTCCCACGGTGCTGTAATGGCGACCCCGACTAGGTAGATAGACGAAATCAATCAAATCGCAGGGAGCCCCAACAATCGGTTGGGGTGGTTGGTAGACGTCCGGGAGGTAACAACGGGTTCCCCGGGCGTATAACACAGCCAACAAGAGGGACATGTCGTGTTGGTTTTTAGTTTGGGTATACCCCTTTAGAGGGGGGAGTCCAAATAACTTCCGTCCTGCCAAAGGGTATCAAACAAAGATTGTATGTATTTATGTACACGCGTTAGAAGTTATACTTCTTTGGCGTATGGAAAAAAATAACAAAAATGCAGCAGTGATTAACGATAAATATTGAAATTATACAAAAATATTTTATTTAAATAAAAAAGGTTTTATTAACGTAATAATATTTATTAACTGTTTGCGCTGTTACTAAACACGTGTTCTAAATGTAAAAATACTAGACTATACAAATTGAACATAGTTATCGGTTTTCATGCCACCTAGAACTAACTTTACGATGTGTGTCAGGTGTCGGTGTGCGCGCGCATCTTATAAATTCACTCTCATCATTTTTCTCCATCGCGCCAAAAGTATAACTTCAAAAAAAACGGGAAGCGCTGGATGCATCACAAGACCAACTTGGAACTCTCTACTACCTATATTCAGCAGTGGACATTCATTGGTTCAATGGTGGTTCACGTTCGTTCGTGATAAAGATGATGAGCGATAGAACAGTAGGTATATATTACACATACGTCACGATAGTTAAACGTGTCCAAAGTCACAGGCAGGTCAAGTGACCCACATTAAGACTTTTACTAAAATCCTTTGTTTGTATAATATTTTTCGGATCAATGGGCTCTCAAGCGAAATTATGCAAAGGATCTGCCATTACGATCGTGCTATCTTCATTTTCTCAGTGAACACGTTTATCAACTAATTGATCGTTAGACGTCTGTGCGGGTTCTTGAATATGTATTGCAGTTTTATTTATACTGATATCGATAAGTATATTACGTTTTATACCTATGCCGAAATTGGGATCATAAAGTTATAATCATCTATAAAAAAAAATTGGTTCAATAGGCCTGTGATTGCAAGTATAGATTAATTCATTTTGATCATGATTTCGTTGCTAGTAGTGTCTAAATGCCTTATCTATTCCAAAAGGCTGATGAGCAAAATTGTGCTGCGGATTTGCCAATAGGCTGGCCCTATCTACATTTTGTAAAAGAAGACGCCACGTATATTAGACTAATTGATCGCTTGACGTCTGTGTACCTAATAAAGTCTTAATAAGTTATCAAAAGACAACTTATTTTAACTTTACTTTTATCGATATCAATGAATATATTTTGTTTTAACTCATGCCGGAATTGGGATGGTAAAGTTAAAAGCTTCTCTAAAGTTTATTTTTGAATCGGTCTATTGTAGTCACTTTAGATGATACATTTTACATTATCGTTACGTAGATACAATGTAGGAGTTTAATTTTTATAACACTTCTAATAACACTGTCAGATTCAAAGAGCATTGAAGGAAAATTATGCTGAGGATCCGCAATAACGGTCGCGGTATCTACATTTTGTGAGTGAACACCCTCGCGTTTATCGACTAATTGATCGCTTGACATCCGTGCACCTTCTTGATTACGTAACTATTGAGACTTTATTTTTAAACGATATCTTTAACTACTAATAACAAAGAGTTAGAGATAGATAATGGGTTTTGCAATAACAAACTTACCCTTTGAAGTGTAAGGTAGTGGTTTTCCACCAAGAAAAAACATTCCGAAGATGCGTTGACGGGTTTCGTGGCGCAGCGGTTAGCGCTGTGGTTTAAGTTGGAGGTCTCGGGTTCGATCTCCGGCAAGGGCAATGTGGGAAATTATAATTTCTGAACTTTTCTTGGTCTGGACTGGTGGGAGGTTTCTGCCGTGGCTAGTTACCAGCCTACTGACTAAGCGATTTAGGGTTCCAACGCTAAATCGTGTAGATTAGAATTATGGGTATATAATATAACTAAAATATAAATAAATTTAAAAAAAACGGTCGTTCTTTATAAATTTAAAATGCATATAAAAAAATTTGGAACCGACAGGATTTAAACCTGCGACTCTCTGGCAATCGCGTCCTGAGCGCTTTCTCCAAACTACGGCTTCACATCAGTCTTATAGCGACTGTAGCGTCATCTAGTAGGAAACGTTGCACTTTCGATCTACTTTTTCAAAGGTCCATATTACAATGAAACACGTTTTGAAACAAGAGATGACACATTGCTTTTTTTTATAATTTCGCATCGACGGTACGAGAGCCGTAGCTTTATTGGAGAAAGCGCTCAGGCCGCGATTGCCATAGAGTCGCAGGTTCAAATCCTGTCGGTTCTGAATTTTTTATATGCATTTTAAATTTATAAAAATTGATAATTCCTCCAAGTGTAAGTAAAACACTAATAAAATTTTAAAAACGGTCGCCGTACAAAATATGCCAAAACCAAAGTAATAAGTAGATGTAAAATAAACGTATTTAACTATATGTACATAATACTCATACATGTTATATTTAGGAACTTAGTTAAATATAATTTCAATTAGAACACACATAATAATAATTACAAACTGACATTAATATTTACAAAAAAATAAAAGCCTAGACGGCTTATATTTTTTTCGAATATAAGCCGTCTAGGCTTATATTTTTTATGACTGTTCGAACTTACACATGTAGTTACAGTCCTACTAATATTATACATGTCAATGTAAATTTGTTTGTTATGCTTTCACGCAAAAACTACTTAACCGATCCTCATGAAACTTTGTGTAGATACAAATATTATTACTTATCCTTGGAAGTGTTAGAAGTAATATAGGATACTTTTTATCCCGACATTGAGCTCGGTTCCTTTGCGAGAGGGGATGAAAGTGTTTGACGATTTTACACCATAACTCCGACAAATTATAACCGATTTAAAATTATTATTTTTGTACTATAGGGGGTATAATATGTATTTAATTTTGCCCAAACTTTGTGTAGATCTGATGAATGTGGTTGGAGATAGAGCACAAAACTCCTCAGCGGACTGCAGCAAACCCCTCATTTAAGGCTTAGCGATACTGAATACTTAAATTTTTTTAGAACTACAACTAAATTGAATGCCACATCAAAAAACAAAATCAAACGCAGACGAAGTCGCGGGCAACAGCTAGTAAATATACATAAATATTGAAATAAATAAATGTATCTATGTGCCGTAGAAGAACCAGAGTTACAGACATAGCTCAACGAGTCGCGAAGCTGAAGTGGCAATGGGCTCGGCACATAGTTCGGAGAAGGGATGGACGTAGGGGTCCCAAGGTGCTGGAATGGCAGCCCCGAGCTGGTAAGCGTAGCGTTGGTCGACCCCCGACGAGGTGGGCGGACGACATTAGGCGCGCTGCATTCAATGCCGCTGGCTTCAAGCGGCACAAAACCGTGGAATTTGGAACTCCCTACAAAAGACCTATGTCCAGCAGTGGACGTCTATCGGTTGGTATGAATACTATGAATGATGATATAAATACTAACCATAAACTTACAAATTACTAAGTTAGATAGCTGATAGCTGGTTTTAGATGAATTTCGAATATGGAATTTAAAACGAACGGCTACTGCCGGCTTATGGCCAGTTCTAATTCCCCATAAACTGAAATACCTCTGAAAACTATTCGGATAATACTAAACTACTGGAAATAGCGTCTGAATATACGTTTTCGGTGGAAAGAGCACCAAATTCGCGCCATCACGAAAACTAGTGCGGGGTTATAAAAGGATTTACGAGCAATTTATTCCGTGCGAAGTCCATCGGTGATTTAGTATTGGCGAAATTGGCACATAAGTTAACATGGAGCAGTGGACACGGGACATTTGACAACGTACTTCGCGAATGGGAGATAGGGATATTGCTTTTATACATCAAAAAGGTTGGACGTAGATTGAAGACTTTTTGAGACGTTCGTGGATGTGATTGGTTGACATTTTTGATGTAAAACATCTATAGGCGAGGGTAAACCTGATTTTCGGCGTGGCGACCCAGGCCGTGGCGACGCATCGCCACGCTATATGATTGAATTTATGTATTTCGTATGTAACAATAAAAATGAATAAAAATTTTGTAATAAAACAGTCATTATTAACCGACTTACAAAAAGGAGTGGTTATCCATTTGTTAGTATTATTTTTTATTTGTGGAACAAATTTGTAATGCTTTGTTTTTTCATTATGCAATATCTGCAATAACTTACAGAAAACGATTTCGATGTTTCACATCTGCCAGGCGTCCGGTGACGGCTCACACGTTTTTTTTTTTATTTATAGCCAACTAACTAAAAGATGATAGCCCAGTGGTTGGGCTTAGGCTTCTCTTCCCAGCACACACCTATAACTTTTCTAAGTTATGTGCGCTTTAAGTTATTAAATTATCACTTGCTCCTACGGTGAAGGAAAACATTGTGACGTAACCTGCAGGTCTAAGAGTTCTCCATAAAGGCGTGTGAAGTCCAGCAATTAGGCCAGAGTGTACTCGGCCTAAAACTTCTCTTGTCGGACGAGACCCGTGAGTGACTCATACAGGTAATGAGTTGATATTTATTTATTATATTTTTTGCTTGAACATGGTACAAAAATATACATGTTAAGCGTAATTGATGATCTACATATCCTGCCAAGATCGGCGTGCAAGAATCATTATCATTATTTTAAACTAATAATTATTATAATATGAGATATATAGATAATGCAGTAATTAAAAAGATGATGATGATGAGAGAAGAGCATCTATTACTCACTATCAACTCAATACCGGCCCACTCCAGGAACGAGTCCCCTCTCAGAATAAGAAGGGCTTAGGTCGTAGTCCACAACGCTGGCCAAGTGCAAATTTCTAAGCTTCACAACTTGTTTGAGAACCGATAAAGGGTATACTTGCTTGAACTGTCAATTTTCTTACAGGAAGATGCCATAATCACAATCCGGTAGCATTGCAGACAGGGGCTAACTTGTAGTTAAATAAAAAAAAATTACGATTTCTTCACCCTGCATATCTGATTAAAGTCTTACGACTGATTGCAGATTAAAAAAGAAGAAGAGCAAAAAAACTTTCCCTTGAAGAAGCTACCAAATACTTTTAAACATAAAGTTGTAGACGTAGACTCTGTCATTGTACTCGCGGGTCGTGTTTTGTCTAAAACTATTTATACACCCAGTCTTGTATCTAAACTGGGCTACATTGTTCTAGAATTCAGCACGCCTGGGACCCACCCGAGATATAAGAAACAATATCTCAGTTCTGGATGCTTTATATAGCTATCAAGCAACACGTCAGCGATAAGGCATTACGCTCTATTTTTATTTAAATAGTTTACGAGTTTGATATCGATACCTCCATGATAATTATGGAGTCGACAAGGATCAGCGAGTCTTGAAGCTGAAGTGGCAATGAGCAGGGCACATAGCTCGGAGAACTGATGGACAACACCGGTAAACGCAGCCTAGGTAGGCCCCCAACGAGGTGGACAGATGACCTCAGGCGAGTCTCTGGGAGCTGCTGGAGGCAAGCGGCCCAGGACCGTGTATTGTGGAACTAAAAACTTTCAATAGGCGTTGGTAAATACGCTATACAGTCAAAGATGGAAGCGCGCTAGCTCAGAAAGAAATTTAAAGGAACCTGGATAAACTAGAAGTTACAGTAATGTTTTATTAAACAAACATCCCTATGTGGTATCGTATTAGGACGTTAACCTGCTATCGGTTTAATGACATTTTAATTGCATAACGACACAAAGTTTCAAGTAGCTTAAGCTACTTAAAGGTACATAATGTGTAAATTCTATGTCTTTCTCCCCACCGCAGGCATCCTTGCAGTGGGGAGAAAGTACCCACCGCAAGGAGGAAATAACAATTTACAGAAAAAACCGAGAAATTCCATGTATAGCAAACGGACAAAGCCAGTTAAATACAGTTTATTTTTGATGACCCAGTGGTCCTGTAAATTATTTGGGGGCAACTTAGCGCATAGTTACTCCCCTTCAAAGAGGCCTTGCTTTTAGTTTATAGCGGAGATTTTCCGCTATCTAGAGTACAATGTCTTGAGTCTGTCGGTTTATTATAAGCTGGAGACCGACTTAACGGGATAGGTTGCTATTTAGGCAGATTTACAGAGCAGTTGTTTTTTGTTTCACAAACTGTCCCTCATAAAGTATGAACGCGGAGCAAAAGGCCAAGTTGTTAAGAAGTAGTACAACGGGGATGATTTTTTTGGAAGATAAAAGTTTGACTAGTTTAAGCGGAAACCTCAAAACCATCGGCACGGATATTAAATTGTAAATGGTTGATGTCGGGAAGTGGAAACTGTTGAGTTTTTTACCGACTTCTTCTCGGTAGAAACTGCCTTCCAATCTCTGTATATTAAATAAATAAATAAAATAAATATACTACGACAATACACACATCCTCATTAAGCCCCAAAGTAAGCGTAGCTTGTGTTATGGGTACTAAGATGACTGTTGAATAATTTTAAGAATAATATACATAAATACTTATAAAATACAGATAAACATCCAGACACTGAAAAACATTCATGTTCATCACAGAAACATTTTCCAGTTGTGGGAATCGAACCTTGTCCTGGACTCAGAGAGCAGGGTCGCTGCCCACTGCGCCAATCGGCCGTAAACGAGGACAACGTACGTGGGCAACAGCTATGGTCCAATAAACAATCTCAGTCTTAGTCCACTATGATAAGAGCATTTGGGTAGGTTACGTATATGTGAGCGTACTTTTATACAAACACGCTTGACAAATCACAACCGTCTGAGGGGAGGCCGGGGTAAGATTGATGGTCGCCTCTCACAGTGATGTTTGCGCTAGAAGTAATTTGATAGGAATTAGATTGCGCATGCTGTGCGGTCCAATATTTTACGTATACCATCAATACTAATATTAATACTAATATTTTATAACAAATTACCAAATTAAATCTTTGAGTTGTCTCTCAATAAGTTCAAAGTTTATATAAAACGTAAGCTTACAGAAAAATCCTATTATATAATTAAGGATTATTTAAACGATAAAAAAGCTTGGGTGTGAATTGCTCTAGCTTCATAGCTTAATTTAAATTTACTGGAAGATGGTGATAACAAAAAAATAAATTTACCCCGCTAAGTTTGTTGTGGGCTCTTCTTAGACCAGGGCGCGTTTGGAACCCTCGTAGCTTTAGATTTAAGTTGGCGAACGAAGTTATCACCATCCCGTTACAATTATGTAAACAAATATGTATGAACGCTTCATAAGTGCCTGTTATAGGCCTACATGAATAAAGAAATTATGAATTTGAATTTGAATAAGTGTTTGTTAGTTAATTGGCTACTAGCTTCTGTCCGCGACTTTGTCTGCTTGGACTTCAGAATGGTTTCTAAAGCTTCCTTACGAATGAATTTTGAAATTGGAAGTTTATAAAGTGTTTTATAAAAAAAAAAAACGAAGTGCTTATTAAAGTCCTACAAGAATCATCAGGTGCCTATTCCAAATATTCAAATCCTCAACGTTATAATAGAATGAGTCATCATCATCAGCATTAACCATAGATAAACCATAAATAAATATACTACGGCATATACATACATAAGTACATAAATAATTTTAATATACATATAAACCGATACTATAGAGATAAACAGATAAGCTGTGGGAATCTAACCTACAGCCTCGGACTCAGGATGCAGGGTCGCTGGCCACTGCGCCAATCGGCTGTCAATAAGCGCGGACAAAATAAATAAATAAATAAATATACTACGACAATACACACATCGCCATCTAGCCCCAACGTAAGCGTAGCTGTGTTATGGGTATTAAGATACTACGATAATATTTTTATGAATAATATACATAAATACTTATAATATACAGATAAACATCCAGACACTGAAAACATTCATGTTATATAGAACCCACAGCGCTGAAATAAGAAAGCAGGGTCGCTGCCCACTGCGCCAATCAAAGGCTCACAATATTATAAATGTCAATGTAAGTTTGTTTGTTACGCTTTCACGCAAAAACTACATAACCGATCCTCATGAAACTTTGTACACATATTCTCGGAAGTGTTAGAAGTTATATAAGATACTTTTTATCTCGACATTAAGCTCTGTTCCCTTGGGAGAGAGGATGAGTGTTCTACGATTTTACACCATAGCTCCGACGAATTATGACCGATTTAAATAATTATTTTTGTACTATATATATGCCACATCAAGGAACAAAATCAAGCGCAGATAAAGTCGCGGGCAACAGCTAGTATCCTATAAAACAACTACAGGCTGGCTACCATACGGCGATGATCAAGACTGGAGTTTAGCCAAAAGCGGTGAATCCAGTACTTCCCCGGACGGGCTCTGTCACAAAAACTTCTACTTATAGTGGAAATTAAAATACTGAGTATGTTAATGTTAGACCCGATAAGCCTAAATTGGGTTTTTGAGATTAATTCCGTAAACAAACGCACATGACAAATCACGACCGTCGCAAGTAAGAGTAGGTAGCCGGGTGATTGATGACGGGCGCTCACATGTTTGCTCTCGAGGTAATTCGGGAGGAATTGGATCGGGTATAGTTTATAGATAGCCGGTCACTCCACCCTTGACCCTACTCTATCCGGTGACGTCACACATGTCAGAGTATTCCGTTTAACACGTGTACATTACAATGAAAATTTAATTTTGAAAGAAAATTTAAAAAGTTAATTTGCCTTGCTCCGCAAAAAGCAGGCGGATCTGTATAGTGTAATTTTATAATTTCTTCAATTTTTATACTCCACACCAAACAGATCTTTGGATCCTCTTAAACAGAGTTAATCGGGTAAATTACATTGGTACCCTCTATGCACGATTCTCTATCCAATATACAATAAGCTTAAGTTGTTATAATCCGACGGAATCAAAACATATCTGTGTACTTTATAGAAAACCACTATAGGTTAGATGCAGCTTTCCTTACGATAATGATAAAATAATAAATAAATATACTACGACAATAGACACATCGCCATCTAGTAAGCGTAGCTTTTGTTATGGTTACTAATATGACTGATATTTTAATGAATTATATGCATAAATACTAATAATATACATATAAACAACCAGATACATTAATGTTCATCACACAAACCATTTTCAGTTTTGGGAATCGAACCCACGGTCTTGGAATCAGTGAGCAGGGTCGCTGCCCACTGCGCCAATCGGCCGCGGATTTTTTTCTTCCCGCTGAAGCAAGTGATATATTGATTGCTTAAAACACACATAACTTAGAAAAGTTAGAGGTGCGTTCTGGGATTCGAACTCGGCCCCCGGCAAGTGAAGTCGAAGTCCTACCCACTGGGCTATACATGGAACGCTGAAAATGCTAACAAAGCTTCGCCGTTTTTAAAGTAAGTAAAAAATTAGAATGAGATAACGGTGATGCATTGCTAGTCGGATCGCAAAGCCGTCTGTTCGCAATCCTTTCCAACATTCGCGGAAATCCGTCTAAAAGATTAAGAAGTCGCTACTGGTAGAGTACTCGCTTGCCGACTTAGTTTTACTATCGGGCTTAGGGATGGCACACAACTAACGGTGAAAGAAACCTTGCGAAATTGTCATAAGACGTTCTTAGTCCGCGTTTGTTAAAGTTATCTACAAATCCAGTGGGAAAAGTTAAGTAGTCAATTCAACCAATCTCTATCCTAGAAATCTGCTTCGTTAGAGCGTAGAGTAGAGAGAGAGAGAGAGAGAGAGAAAGATCGAGAGGGAGAGATAGAGAGAGAGAGAGGGAGACAGAGAGAGTGCAAAAACACAGAAACAAACGAACGCATTTTAACATTTATAATATTAGTATGGATATCACAACCCTAATTATTATCTTACTACAGAGCCTTCTTTTACATGATACTGCTTGCGAATGGAATATTACCTATCCATTGTCAATGTCAATGTTTTTAAAAAAGGTAAGCTTTTAAAAAAATCTTATTATAACATAAAATAATTCATAAATGGTAATAAAGAAACAATATTCGGCTAACGTGCTACTCTCGGTTAAATCGCGCCGCACGAAAGATTCGACCATTTAAGCAGCCAGTGACTGAAAAAAATATAAACCAAGTATACGCAGGTAGCTGGCGACGTGGTGCATCACGGTTTGGTTATCCACACATTCATACAAGCGCGGGAAAAACACGTAACGCGATTGTCCCGTGGCCAGCACGCAGAATGTTGTAGGCTTCTTCTTAGACCAACACTGCTTCTTGCGTCCTCAGGAGATGTTGACTTTACAATGAACAATTGTTAAGTACTTAACAAGTAGAGACCTATATTATGGAATACCGCAGAGCAGCCTGCTTCTATTTAATATCTCGAACTAATATCCATATAATATACGTGTAATAATAAACGGGGGTAAACTTCTTTTAAAAATTAAAAAGTACGGCAACAGAGAACTGTTGCCGTACTTTTTAATTTTATCCCTTGGGATATAATTGAGGGTATAATTTTTGTCTTCTTTCTATGACAGCCATCCAGGTCATGTTTGGCATCCTCGTAGCTGTAGTTATTTTACGAATATATTGCAGTTATCTACTTCTTCTTACAATTAATGAGAAAAATAATAAATAAATAGGTACACTACGACAATGCACACATCACCATATAGCCCCAAAGTAAACGTAGCTTGTGTTGTGGATGAAGACGACTAGCGAATATTTTTATGAATAATATACATAAATCCTTATAATACCTTTACAGATAAACACCCAGAAACTGAAAAACATCCATGCTCATAGAATTTTTTACCAGTTTTGGGAATCGAGCCCACAGCCTTGAGCTCAGAAAGCAGGGTCACCCGCTGTGCCAATCAGCCGTCAAAATATAACAGCTTTTCTGATGCTAAAGAGAATTCTTGATCTGCCTGTGTAAGCGATTCCTCGCCGATAATTTGTCAGGCGTCAAGAAACTACTGAAGTACCTCTATTACATTCATATAAATAACATTGGTGAAAATATTATCAGCGCTTTGAAGCGATGCACTGATAAAAGCCTGCTACCGAAACCAATACATCATGAGCGGGGTACACGCCGACTGACAAACGTTGAGCCATTAAATACAGGCGATCGATCAACGTCAGTTAACAGTGGAAAAAATACATTTTATACCCAGTCATTTTAACTGCAAAACAAAATGTTTTTCACGCGAAATCTAACAAAAAGCATATCGGGACATTTATCTTCTGACTTTAATTTTACACTTGGAATAGAAAACTCTAATCTATATGGCCTATAGGCAAAATGAAAAAAATAAATACCTATGTATATTATGGAATTTAAAAAATAAACCTTGTAAGTAATCTATAGTATATGTAATGAAAACCCAATATCTAACAAGTTTTCGTCTCGTGCCGGAAATAGAACCTAGGACCTCCTGATAACCCTGCCACTAAAACCAATAAACCACTAAACTAACGAGACACCTCTCCAAGTTATATTAATTTATAGTTGAAAAGATGAAGTAATCACTTTTATTATTTATTTGTTTAAATAATACCCCTATCTATCTATCTACCTTTGTAAAAGTTTTCTTATGTATAATTTTTTTTTTCTAAGCATATGTAATATTTTTCTTTTTTCTTGTTATTTGAAGTAACTACGAGTATTACTATGTGATTACTAAATGCAATAAATAAACATAAATAGTATTGCTATTAAATTAGTTTTTATCCAACTATTTTTATAGATTCCAACTAAATTTTTTTATTAAGTTAGGTTTATTTATTGTCGAAGCAGAAAGAGAAGAGAAGTTTATGTTATTTGAGATTAAGTGGCTTTTTTATTATATTTCATTTCAACTACAAAAATAATTAAAAAATTTTAATTAAGGTGCTCTGATTTGGTCACTTATTTAGAAAAAAAAGAAATATTTTGCACTAAGTTTTTCCCCCATATTATACCGACAGCCCTGAATAGTTTTCCCTCGACGATCAATCAGTGACGTCCGTCCGTTTGCAGCGACGTTGCTGTGTAAGCATTATTTCGGTCCACCCTCTCGACTTTTCAAGGGTTTTCTTGAGATTTTCTTTGATTTTCATTCAATAATGGACGACCGGGTTCGCATCGTCTTATTTAGCAATGCCAGGGAGGTTATCAAACTTGAAAAGGTTTTTTTACTTAATTTTATATTTCTGTCTGAAAATCGGCGCTGTAGCAGTGATCACTATACTACTGCTACAGCATAACGCTGATGCTACAAGCACTCTGTTTGGGAGAAACAACATCACTGTTAGTATAGATTTAACTAGCGTTGTAATTTCCACTCGTTTGTTGTTTTTAAATTTAATCTTATTTTTGAACGAGACGATCGGTTGTCATTCTCCGATTGGTCAACGCCGGTAGACGCATAACAGCAGGAACCAATCAAATTGCTTGCATCCTACCTGTGACGGCTGTGAGTTTTGGCGGGAGACTTGAGTTTTTCCTTCTTGGCGGGTTGGATCGTTCTCTGAAGAGTCCGGGACTAAATGCGAAGTTGTGATGAAAAGTCCATATTGTCATAGTTTATAAAGTAAATTAACAAACTGATATTTTTATGTTACGATTATTTGCATATTTTAGTAGCCTCATCGCTATCCTACTACAGTTCTAATAACACAGATATATCTAATGTCACTGCCTACATCGCATTTTAATATTCATCTTTTTATAGGTGTGTGAGGTGGGTGTTTATTTTTAGTTTATTAAATTATATTTAACCAAAGATCTTAACTTAGATTTTCGTGGTTTGACTGATATTATTATGTCTTTAAAAATTAATTTCTATTTTATACTGAAATTTCTCAGCAAGCTCATGTAAGAGACCACTATTCCTCCGAGATTTTGAGTTATTATCCTAATGACCTGTTAACCACCTTCTGACGGGTGAAAGATAGCATAAACCTAAGTTTACATTTACGTCAAGTGGCAAAGACAGAATTTGTGAATAAGTTATCCGACACTTAATTTCTTTTCATTACAATTTAAAATAAATTATTACTATTCATTCTAATAAATCTAAAATCTTTGCATAAGTTAAATCTTCTGTTAAAATAAAGAAATTCATTATTTAAGATATAGAACACAAAGTTACTCTTACTTAATTTAAATATTACCGAATAACTGTGATTATAACATTACTTAAACTATATTATATTCATCCTTGTATACTTTATCCTGGGGAAAGGGCCTGGTGGCTTGAGATACAGGTTCTACCTAGTTCAAGCATCAGTCCCCACATTATAAATGTGTAACAAAATAGCCCGTAAGCAACATTATATTGTACTCGTACTTATAAGTAATGTGGAGAAATAAATAAATCATTCATTCATTCATTCATTCACTTAGCAGAAAGTGGTGAATAAGTTATCCGACACTTAGCAGAAACTTATTCACAAAGGTGGTGAAATATGCCTTAATATTGTTTGAATTTTTACTTTGCAACTGCGTTAAGAATAGGGAAGAAAGCCTGTGTTATAATATGAACAAATACCAGTCTTTAGCCTTCGATAAGTCGGACAAGATACGCGCGATAGAGCACGCATGACCCTCGTCACGGCTCATTATGTTACGCACATTGTTCTCTCTTACAATATTATATTACGCGTACAAAATTGATAAGAAGCTAATTTACCTTTCACCAATCGATTTTTACTAGGCAACTCATTTAACCTAACTTGTCTATGGCTCTTGCCACAACGTGTGGTAATTTGTGCTTGTTTTATCATATTTTTCATATGAATTCAACGTATGTGAAACGATATTTTTCTCTAGGAATCACCTTAATCACTAGGCATCCGATTTAGGCGATTACAACACACGACAATCGCGGATTAGTTATAGACTTAACACGCCTTTGTAAAATGTATGGTGAACACTCAGACAATCAGACTTCACCGTTAAAGCAAGTGATATTTTAATAAACTTGTAATTGCATACCTCTAAACCTATGTTATGTAATGAAATTGATAACAAAATAAATTATTTTTTCACTATCGTTCAGGTTAGATCAGCACATGTTAATAAAACCTTGTCATTGAATATTATAGAATGTCGCAATAGTCAGAAAAATAATAAAAAACAAGTATATTTAGACATTTTCAAAGAAAAATTTAAATGCAATTAAAATTTTATAAACTGTTGAATTTTATTCACTTTGCTATTCACAATTGATCCTTTTGAAAATATTGGAAATAAATAATCGTAATTGATATTTGCCACTTGCTGGCGTATAAGTTAAGAAGCTTGGAGTATATGTCATATACTTACGACCAATCCAAATGAGTATTATTAAATAGCGGAAACTACACAGACGTCTGGCGTAAGAGTTACTTCCGTCAGAAAAAAAATCTGAGTCTAGTCGAGCCTAAAGAAGTTTTACTTCAATAAAAATAAATTATATGCCTATGTATTTTTTAGTTAAAAATACTTATCAAAAAGCCCCAGTAGGTCCCCAGTACAATATAAACCCGGTGAGTGCCCAACTGGACGAGATACGCTCGAGATAGAGCACGCGCGTAGCTCGTTACGATCCATTTTCTCCTTACCTACTCGCTTGTTAAGTTTAATTTTCCCGCAGTAGGTATATTGAGTTGATAGCATATTACCACAAAAGCGCAATATGGTATTGGAGAAAAACTAATATTTTTTTAATGAAAAACTTTAAACTGTGCGGCATAGCGCTCTGTTATGAAAAATGAATCTTTGCCGTGTTCTAGAATTTATAAAAATCTCTCAGTTGCAAGGCTTTAAAGCACTGCTTAACTCTTCCGACGTAATGCCACGTTCATTATTAAAGGGGTTAACGTAGGTACACTGAAATAAAACGAGCAAACTCGAGTGTCATAATATCTATAATGGATATTTTGTGACTTTCATAGTCTTTGACACTGAACGGTAGTGAAAAGCCAGAAAAGAAGAATGACGTCTCACTGAGTGAGAAGAGTGCCGATACGAGCTTGTACAGTGGAGGATAGACGTTTCGTATATCCTCCACTGTATCCATATAACTGTAACTTTTGCTATATCCATAGCAAAAGTTTGTTTTCCCACTCTCTTCTGTCAAAGAAGCGACGATGACTCCATCGAATATCTAGTTGTCCAAGGCAGAGTCGAGGGCAACAGAGCATGCAGAACATCGGCCTAATAAACGCTGCAGTAGTCGCTGTTGTCTATGACTGTACTAGGAAAGCAGCGGCCAGAGAAGAGAGAAGAGTGGTGACGGATAGATAAGCGTATCGTAACTGTAAGTTCGCCTTTCTTCTCAAATCTCTTCTTTGTGAATATTAGAAAAATATATATAGTAAAGGACTTAGTTCCTACAAGTTAAAACTAGATGGCGCTTCTCATTGTCTCGCGCTATCGCTATGATTGTGTACGTTTTACCGAACACATGTCGTTAACGGATCGTTGACAGAGATAAACAAGTACAGTGTAAATTGTAGCCTGAGATCCATTACTGTAATGTACTTTATTATGATCCCCTGGATTACGTGTTACCTGTGACACTCGCTGTTTTCCGTCTACCAACGACAACAATATTAGTTTTAAGTAATATATTTAATTTCAAAGCTTTACTTTGAATTCCCGTATTCGGGTAAAAAAACGATATCAATTTTTATGTAAAAGTGGTAAACTGTTAACTGACCTTTCACAAAAACACCGAAATTTTATGAATGGCTGCAAAATTGCCTCGGCACGGTATTGACAGAGTGTATAGCATGATAATGGGCAATTTACACTATCATATTTTATAAGGTATTTTTTGGAGTACCTATTACTCGAAAATGTGCTTTTTTTATCAAAACCAGTTTTCACCAGAATAAAATGACAGACATTGGAGAATCTTCAGAAGTTTACTTCGCAATGAACGTTCATTTTTAACTGACGCGAATTTCTGTTGGAGATCGCCCGACAAGTTTCGAACCCGTTCAGAGCTCGTAAACACAATTATTTTAAATAATAGCTATGATAATAAGTTTGATATATAGACTTTATCAAGGTACCCAGACAGTCATTATAAACAACAAAAAAAGAATCATTAAAACATTAAAAGCGCCTTTGACTTTGATACATAAGTATGCCAAATTTCAGTTCAACCCTTTGCCAATAAGTCCTTGGAAAAAGGATTACAATTTTTGATCCGGAAAGATAAACGGTTAAAGCAAGTTAAATAAAAGCTCGTTTAGAATTGTTTAGTGAAAAATTAATATGAAAGACAAATTACTGCTCGCCAACGGCACACTTGTTCCCGGAATCCCGGCGTCCCGTGCCGGGATACACCGAGATAATCCCGGTTGCGGACAGGTTAATCCCGAACGTTGTCCGGACAAAAATCCTACCCATGTCCATTACGACGCAATTTATTGCTGCTTCCTATTAGAGATTGTGGGGAATTAAGGTGTGTGGAAATGATAATGTATTATCATTTACAAACAAAGCTAATCGATACGTAGAACTACAGAATTTAAGACAGGTTATTGTAGAAAAAAACAGACTACGAGCGCCTCTACAAAATTTTCAAATTCCGGTGTGCGTTTTTTTCATGTTGGTCGTCTAGATTTTTTTTAACTTTCAAACGATTTTTTTTTTTAAACTACTTATTTGATTTTTTCAGTGTAAAAAACACACCAGCATAACTCATTATATGATAAATATACAAAAATATGAGCAGGACAGCGTCTGTTGCGTCATCATAGATGCGTGTAGCGGTTTCTAGATTACTAAACTAGATGACGCCACAAGGAACCCGACTAACGAAGTGCTTATAAAAATATTGACCATATATACATCTTGCAAAGATTAGTTTCCGTACATGCGACATGGTAGTGATGGTAACCGTGCCCGTCGATATAACGCGCGGGGGTGAGCAACGCAACGTGAGCAACTTTCATTGAAAACATGACTTACCTTTATGTCCCAAAAATAATCTATGTTTATGAAACATCTCCTTAAAGAGTTTTAATACTGCTTTAAGCAATGGTAGTAAGTCCCTCAGCAATTATCCATCGGTCCGCTTACAGTCGACGAAAGTCAGTGAATCCTAAAGTCGAAACAACAAATAGTGTAACAAAAACCTGAAACCGTTGAACGGTTCTGAAAGATCGAAAAAGGAACGTTACGAGTCGACCGCATCACTAAGAACCTGGAGATTACGGCTGGAAGCACATTTATCGATATCGATAAGCAAATTGTATGCGTTTTATTAACTTTTGTTGCCTAGTGGTATGCGCTGTCAAGGGCTTATCTGAGCTGGGAGCTGTTGGGTTCACCAACCAGTTTAGGTAACTTCCTATCAATTTTATTTGGTCTGATAAGCCGTACATCATTATTATCAATTAATTACTACAGGGCACAGGTTTCTTCTCATAATAAGAAGATGTATTCCACCACACTGTCCAAGTACGGAATGGTAGACTTAACACACCTTTGAGAACATTAAGGAGAACTCTCAGGCATGCAGGTTTTCTTTTTTCCTTCGAAGCAAGTAATATTTAACAACTTAAATTTTAAACGCAGCCTACTGCTAAACAATTTGCCGCGCCTTTGAATTAAGGAGAACTCTCGGGTATGTAGGTATTACTTTTTCTATTAAAGCAATTAATATTTAACAACTTAAATTTGAAACGCAAAATACTGCTTAAAATGTGCTTAATAATAATTGGTTGATGATACGTCAAATTTTATTGCATCGAATGGATTGACCCACGCAATATAAGTGAAATATGAAAAAAATTATGTGTACCTGAAACATTTGCACACCAGACTATCGGCCCGAAAATAAAATATCGATACATTTTCTACAAAATGTACCTTACTAGCCACTCTAAATCATTGGGTCGCAAAGTTAAAACAAGGCCGTAGAACGAAAAAAAATCGCGAAAAAAACGGCCCGTTGAAGGGCAAAAAACAAGAAGTTCGTTGAACGAGCGACCGCAACAAATCGCATCACGTCGGACGCGATCGTGCAATTAATGCCGGTAACTAGAACAATTATCGACGTCGGTAGCCGCCGGTTAAACTGCGATTATCGCTTCGGTGATACTGGTCGGATTAATTCCGATCGGAAATAGTGCTGGTGATACACTAATGCCCGTTTACACTAGACCTAGGCATCAATAAATAGAATACCTTACCTGACGGCCGAGTGGCGCAGTGGGCAGCGACCTTGCTTTCTGAGTCCAAGGTCGTGGGTTCGATTGCCACAACCAGAAAATTTTTGTGTGATGATCATGAATGTTTTTCAGTATCTGGGTGTTTATCTGTATATTATAAGTATTTATGTGTATTATATTCATAAAAAAATATTCATCAGCTATCTCAGTACCCATAACACAATAACACAAGCTACGCTTACTTGGGGGCTAGATGGCGATGTTTGTATTGTCGTAGTATATTTATTTATTTTATTTATTTATAACTAATGAATTTAGGCAATGTCAATAGAAAAAAAGGGCCTCACAACTCACCATTAGTGAACGGTTGATACATGCCTAGGTATATCCTTTGATTAGGCGTTACTTCTTTACGCATCGCCTTGTTCCTCTTTCATTTAGTTTACACATTTTTCATGATTATAATACCACTTAAAACTTCCTTGACTTTTTTTACAATAGCTTCGATCAAAAATATAGGCGCTTTTGATGCATAGGCATATAAAAAGCCTGTTTGAAGAGAAATATAAGCATTGGGTTCAAAACACGCTGTTCCCATACTACATATGTTATCCATAAATATCGCCGACCCATAGACGACTTAGTATAACTGCTATAAAGAGGGTTGACATTTAAATGTTTTTTCGGTAATTTCTGATTTTGATATGTCTATAGACATTTGCAAATGCTAAGCCCAATGCGTTATCAACAATATATGTTTTATTCTATATAATAATCTATTATATCTATATTATATCTATATTATATCTATAGGTATCTTATTACTTTATGCATAACAAAGCTTAATAAGAAGGATCAACTTACTTAGTTACTTGTAAATAGTTTTACGGACAAAGACTAAAATTAGATAAAATTTCGTATGATTTTTTTAGCATTTTAAAAATTGTTTATTATCAATAATTGATTTCGCACACAAAATAACCTAAGCCAAGAAGGTATCTATGCCACATTTGTAGCTTATTGTATCTACACCCTATTAAACGTGACTTGTACATATTAGTGGAACTAGTGATGTCCTCTAGCCATTACGCGATTAACGCATTATCGATAATGTTCGATGAACCGATGCGTTACATATGTTCACGGGATTATAACATACCTATCGCATCCGATAATATGTTACTCAGAGTAGGAAGTATTGGATAGGTGCAGGCGTTACTTTGCAGAGTTCTGCGATATACAATAAATATGAAGCTTAATTTGCTATATTCCGCGAAAACCAGGAAAAACTGTACGTTGCATTTTATAATTTCTATATACTTAACACATAGAAGATCGCATCGCTTAGACTTAGCAATTATTCATTGTAGGCCCTATAGTCAACATCTTCATGTGAATGTATTTGTATATATTTATTTATATATTATTTGTATATGTATTAGCTATTTATTTATTATTGTTATATATAGTTGATGTAGTTTATGTTACGACATATTTTTAAAAATTGCACTATCCCGTTTCCATAATCATTTTCTTCTTTCATTAAGAGTTGTCTGAAGGAGATCACTTAAAGCGATAAGACCGCCTTTGCGCATTTTGATTCTTCTTGTATTCATGTTTTCATTTTATATTATTTTTATCCCTTAATTGTGTGCAATAAAGAATTTATCTATCTATCTATCTTCTAAGAATGCTCCGGTATCAATCAATCAATAATTTTTTATTTATTTGCTAATAAAGGCAAACACAACACACAGACAGAAAAAACTACGTAGATCTTAACTGTACTACGACAAATTGGCATGCACCTTGTTATCAGGGTAGTATTTAAATTTATCGGAGCAAAACGTACGTAGAGAGTACATTTTGGAAGATCTATTTCTTGTGGTATATAAAGATTGAAGAAATTATAAACTTCAATCTTTCTTCAATATTCGGATTATAGCAAATAACGCTTCACATTTACTATACAGAAGTAAATATTGCCATTTGATTTTTCTAAATATAAACATATTCTGGTGTAATATTATTCACTTGAAAACGCTACAGATCAGCATAAAAAATGCATAATTAAGGCAAGATGCTAACTTTCATTGGAGATTTGCGTGCATGATACTAAAAAAATATCTCATTTGCATATTACATTGTATAAGATTACAATGTAATATGCAAATGAGTTATTTTTCTCCAACCTTTTCACTAGTGATGTACGAAAACAAAATATAGTGCACAACGAGTTGTTAGATTTAATGCCATCCTAACTAATATTATAAATGCGAAAGTGTATTTGTTTGTCTGTTTGCGCTTCCTTTACGTCACCAATCTGCTTGATTTTTGCCATGCTAGTTTGGCTTTAAGTTAGTTAAAACGACGGAGAGTAATATAGGCTATCTTTTTATACCAGGAAAACATTCCCATTGGAACCCTCGTGGCTTTAGTTTTAAGTTTACGAATATGGTTATCGCCATCATCTCACTACCGTGTACTTCTCATGTAATGTACGCATCAAAAGTACCACATATGGACCTACTTGAATAAAGATATTGTTGACTTTGATTTTTACTTTGACATACGGTTCCAACGAGATTTGTAAAAAACCGTCATAGTTAGTTAGTTAGTAGAATATAAGAGCTAGCTTAAAGGATTGAAAAACTGTACCTAGATAATCTATACCTCAGTGCCTGAAGACCAAAGTCTTCGAACAGTAAGTGTTGCCAGTGATGACTTACGGATCAGAGACGTGGTCGCTAACTATGGGCGTCATAAGAAGGCTCAGGGTCACAGCGAGCGATGGAAATAGCTATGTTAGGAGTATCTCTACGTGATCAAATCATAAATGAGGAATCATATTTGAGAAGAACTAGAGTTACCGACATAGCTCCACGAGTCGCGAAGCTGAAGTGGCAATAGGCGGGGCACAACTCGGAGAACCGAACGTTGGGGTTCCGATGTGTTGGAGTGGCAACCCCGCACCGGTAAACGCAGCGTCGGTCGACCAGGTGGACAGACGACATCAAGCGAGTCGCGGGGAGCCGTTGGATACAAGTGGCCCAGAATAGTGGAGTCTGGAACACCTTACAAAAGACATATCCAGCAGTGGCAGCGTCAATCGGTTGATTTTATGATGATGACCTAGATAATAGCTGCTGAAACCAAACCAGCGTTAGAGTATTAAGTTACTGGAATGGCCACTCCAAATCAGACAAGATATTGATAAAGAAATAAAAAACACAAAAAGGCTTACAATTGAAAATCCATTCTTTTTATAAGATTTTATTAAACGTCATTGATGCCCGAAAGTCTATAATAACGTGAATCCAAATGCAACATTTAAACGTATTCAAGAACCACTCGTAACCACTCACCCGTGCATTGATTACCCCCATTTAAACAATTATCGGCCCGATCATTCGTTCAATAGTCCATTCATTCACTCGTTCGCCGAACAAATAAAACCGATGCGAGTAATGCCGCAAAATCGTTTACATTTCACTAGAGCATCCCCTATATATGGATTCTCGTTTTAAGAGAAGTATGTGTTAATATGTTTAACTTTAATCTAGGTATCGTAATATTGTTTCACCAACCCCTACTCTTACAGATTCCGCCTTTTTTTTAACATAGAATTAATGAACTAATCGACTTGATTTTTGGCATCGATTTAGTTGGATAGATGGAGGGTATGATAGTCTCGTTTCTTAATCCAGCAAAAACATTTTTTATTCCTACGGGATTTGTATAAAAATATAGAAAATGGAGGAGGCCTTGACCCACAAGTGGTCCTTGGTTCCATAACTTTGTCAAAATATTTTATTTTATATTTAACATAACAATTTTTCAAAAACTTAAATTCTTATCTATTTTTATTGTTTATTGTTTTTTTTGTTGATATTTTCAATCAAGGATTTTTTTTTATAATAGTAATAAATGCGGAAGAAGAATGAAAGCGGACAACGGCTGGTTTAAGAAGAAGAAGAATCATCATCATCATAATTTCAACTTAATGACGTCCACAGTTGGACATACGTCTCTTGTAGCTCCAAAATCCACGGTCCCTGGCCCTTGTTTCCAGCGACTCTTTTGATGTCCACCTTGGGGGCCGACCAACGCTGCGTTTACCTTTGCGGAGTCGCTATTCCAGCACCTCCAACCTCCATCTAAGTCTAAAAATATTATTAAATTTTTGGAAAAAATTAACATTATATTTATAATGAAGAACAGTAATATAAAATACCGAATAATGTCGAATATCGAATATTGTAGTTGATCTATCTTCTCTAACCCAAATACCAAATAATTTTTTGTCCCAGAATGTTCACAGTACGAGTAAACGCGTAATCCAAAAATACCTCACATCTCGCTTTCCGAAAATTCAATCACAAAAACATACAGTGGCGGAAATGGCTCCATATAGCCATTGAAATGGTAAACATCCAACCATTCCATTCTCGAGTCCCTTTACTCAGCTTTAAAGTTCAAAATTCAGTGTGCCTTCACAAGTGTTGAATAAAGAATGACACAATCCTTCTATCGACTCTATAGAGATTGCTTTTAAGGTTTAAATTTGATTGAATTTTAAAACTTGTTAGATCTATGAAAGCATACATGTTACTCAGTTTGCGAACCACCAAATACTTGTAAAGCGTAGGACACACCGCATTGAAATTAAAATATTATGTTTAAGTTATATTGGTGATAGTTACTAATTTCCGTGCAAATGTAACCTATTTGATTCCTGGGTTTACGTAGGTAAAATTAAAGTTTGAAAAAAACAAAATTCATAAATTTCAAAAAGGCCTACTTCATAAGCACCTTTGTAATGTAAAGTATGTCTGTTTGTAGTGACTCTATATCGGATTCCAAATGAAGATTTTACCACGAAAAATCCCGTCTAAAATTAACGATTTGCATTTTAACAATAATTACCCTGTCTTGCGGGCAATAAAAGCCATTAAGAAATTAATTAATTGTATAGCAACCTCGCAGAAACAAATGTATAAATAAATAAATATACTACGACAATACACACATCGCCATCTAGCCCCAAAGTAAGCGTAGCTTGTGTTATGGGTACCTACTGAGATAGCTGATGAATATAATACACATAAATACTTATAATATACAGATAAACACCCAGACACCGATATAAACAATAGATAAACCATAAATAAATATACTACGAGACAAGACACATCGCAATCTAGCGACAACGTAAGCGTAGCTACGTTGGGTACTATAAGATGACTGATAATTATTTATAATAGTATACATAAATACTGATAATATACAGATAAACACCCAGGCACTGAAAACTTTCATGTTCATCCCACAAACATTTTCCAGTTGTGGGAATCGAACCCACGACCTTGGACTCAGAAAGCAGGGTCGCTGCCCACTGCGCCACTCGGCTGTCAAACGTACGTATTCTAACACATTGTTTAAACTTATGACAGGAAAACGTTCTACAATTTGTCAGCCTGTGTCCATCAACCCGAGGACTAGGTACATAGTAGGTTACATAAAATTCACAATTCGTTAAAAGGAAATTGCATACAATTCTACAATAAACTACCCATTGACATCTTGGAGAGTCCTATAACAGTGTAAAGGACTACGTAAGCGACAACAAAGCTTGAGTGTGAATTATTGCTCTAACCAGGTTGCTCTTCTAACAATTTTAAATGACAATGTGAGATGGTGCTAACAAAAAAAAACACTTGGCTAAGTTTGTTGTGGGCTTCTTCTTAGATCCGGACGCGTTTGTAACCCTCGTAGCTTTAGTTTTAAGTTTACGAATATGGTCATCCATCATCTCACTACCGCGTAATTCTCATGTGCGCAAAAGGGCCTACTTGAATAAAGAAAGACATTTTTGACTTTGACTTTGGTGTTAACCTCCTGCGCTTGTATATATAATAACACCGGCAACCATTCCGACCGGATCACATCAATGCTTCTGGCGGCAGAAATAAGCAAGACAGTATTTCCCCAGGTGAGCTCTTTCACAGAAAGCTCCACCACTGTTAATGTCACATAATTCCCGTTTCTATTAGGTCTATAGTTAGTATTATAAGCTTTTGCACGAATCATGATGCGAAGCATCAGAGAGTGCTTTAGCTGCTAAAAATTTTTTCGCCTCATTTCGGCGGCTATTTTTATTATTATAGCCTTGTTAGTTCACGGAATCAAGATATTTTGCATACTATTGTCGAGATAATTTAATGGAGATTAATTCCATACTTTTAAAAAGTTGATTTACTGCAATAGAATTGGAAAAAAACACCAAAATAGGTCAAAAAATTTTCCTGTCCGTCATTTTCACTCTAACTTGTGAAAAAATCCATTATTTGAGTTAAATTTAAAAAAAAAAATTCTAATCGACGATTGTAGGTCACTGAATGCGAATGATTAATTAATTCAGTGTAATTTAATTGCAATTAATAAAAAACGAAAACTGCAAGACTGTATATCTATATTTATCCATGTAAAATTAACATGGATGGAGATATATGTATATCTATAGATATTATGTACATTTTATTCCACCATGGGCGCCTGTGCATCACTTTCTAGCTGCTACAGGTGCCTACAGCTGTTTTAAATTATCTTTTTTTTTTTCGTTCTTTTTTTTTTTTCAATATTTGATAATTAAATGAGCATTATGAGTCGTGCACTTTTGGATTTTCCAAATTTTTTTGTTTATTAGAACTAACATTTTGTCTAACAACGACGATCATCATTATCATCACCACATTAACCCATTACCAGTACAGATCAAGAGAAATTGAAAGGGGTTAAGGCCGTAGTCCACCAAGCTGGCCCAGTGCGGATTGGTGGACTCCACACACCTTTGGGAACATTACGTAGCAATCAGGCATGCAGGTTTCCTCATGATGTTTTCCTTTACCGTTGAAACAAGTAATATTTTAATTACTTAAACAAAGAATAGATATTAAAAATATATTGCGAAACTTATGTAAGTGTAAGTTTATCAAGGGCTATTGTATATTATTTTATAACAAATTACCCAATGAAATCTTTGAGATGTCTCTGAATAAGTTCAAAGTGTATATAAAACGTAAGCTTACAGAAAAATCCTATTATAATATTAAGGATTACTTAAACGATATAAAATCTTGGGTGTGAATTGCTCTAGCTTCATAAATTTACTGTGAGATGGTGATAACAAAAAACCCGGCTAAGTTTGTTGTGGGCTCTTCTTAGATCAGGACGCGTCAGGAACCCTCGTAGCTTTTGTTTTAAGTTTGCGAACGAAGTTATCACCGTCCCCTTACAATTATGTAAACATATATGTATGAACGCTTCATAAGTGCCTGTGATATGCCTACATGAATAAAGAAATTTTGAATTTTATGTATCGTACGGATCAGCTTTAAGTCCAAAAAAAACAAAGACCAAGTAACCTGATTGTACCTCGCCTTGTTTCACTTTTTATTTTTATAATATGTTTGCTTTAATAAACCTCACTATGTTGGTAAACAAGCTAACCAAACTTTGTACAAACATTTGCCAAACACTTAGGGAAAATTAAAACAAACAAAATCCATATCAAAATCACTGAGCATATTAAATTAGCAATGTAACAAATAGCCCCTATAATTCTACATAATGCGAACACCAAATATTTGGTGCGGAGTGTTAATTTGAGTACTCTTATAACACAACCGTGCACGCATTTACATGGCCTATTATTATTAGGAGATTAGTTCGTACACCTATCTTATGGTCCAATTTATAAGAAACAACCCTCATTAAGAAAATTAAGCTTGCTATTCTCCACAAAAAGCAGGAGAATCTGTGTGGTGTAATTTATAATTTCTTCAATCCTTATACCCCACACCAAACAGATCTTCAGCAATGTACCCTCTACGCACGCTCCGAAACCGGAGCATCCTCAGGAGATTTTGACTTTACAATGAATAATTGTAACTCAACAATTAAGCTTAAATTTTAATAATATGAAATAAGGGACCTCGCTTCGCACAGTCAATAAACTTGGTATACCAATTATTTGAATTCAATAATAATTAAATTTTTAATGTATATTTACTGACTTATGACGTCAGATTGATTCAGACTTAAAATGCTACAAATTATGTTTTAAATAAAACATATTACTTTTCTTCATAAATAATTGCGTGTTATGCATTTAATTCAAATAATAAATTATTTATACTAACCAAAACATTGATGAATTAAAAAGCGATATCCCTCGTATTAAAATGCACGGAATACGTTTTCGTTAATTAATTAAATTAAAATAAAATCTATAAACATATTTTATTCACGGTGATAATGCTTAAGCTTATGGCTTAAACCAGACGCAATACCTTACTACCGCGGTGCAAACGTTTGCGTTAATTAATTTAATTAAAATCGTGCGGCTTTGCTGTACTTCCGCAGATTTATAAGGGGTTGGCTTTAATTGTTAATTAAATCCAATAATTGTTTAACATTAAGCAACTATGTTTTCTGTGGGTAACATCTATGTATTGTTAAAGCTACCTCAAATATAACAAGGATTTTTGAACTTCATATATAGTGCAAATGTTACATTTCTCTGAAGTTATTTGCCTTAAGTTTACCTTAGTACTGTGATAAGCTATAATTAATGATTTGTCATACTGAAACACAACTATAAGCGATGATTTTTCAACTATCACTATCTGTCGACCTGTCTGACGAAGTAAGCGCTGTGGCTTTAAGAGTGAAGGTCCAGGCTTCAATCTTAAAGCCACAGCGTGCAAAATAAATTTGGGAATTTATAACTTTCGTATTTTCCCTGGTCTGGTCTAGTGGGAGGCTTCGTCCGAGACTAATTATCACTCACTGATGTAATCGGCCGCCTGGCGATTTAGAGTTCCGGTTCTAATTCTTGGAAGCACGGATGTGCTTTAGTGGGCTGGTAAAGTATTGACAATGATGATGATGACGTCATCATCAGTGGCGTGCACTTGGTTTTTTACCAGGGTATGCATACAGCAGGAAAATTGTTATTATAACTCTTTATTTGTATACCACATTAAGAACTATACAAGAAAAAAAGAAACATAAAAATAGAAGCAGAATACAAAAGGCGGCCTTATCGCTTGGTAGCGATCTCTGCCAGGCAATCTTAGAATTAGGAAAAAAAAAAAGAGGAGTAGTAACTGCAGGTGGTACAAAATATAAAATAAATACATACGAATATCTAAATACTAATACATAAACTAATATACACAAATACATCTCGTATATAATAAATATTTAAAAAAAAAACTAATAATAAACTATAAACCATATAATAAATACTTAGATAAAAGTAAATAAATACTATTAAACATCGCCTTCAGTTGGACAAATAAATTGCATAGAACGGCACAAATCCTCCTGCTATACGAGTTATATATCAATTTTAGGGTATGCAGTGCTTTTGTGCATGTATGAAGTGCACGCCACTGGTCATCATCATCATCTATGTCATTTGGTTATGTATCTATAACCTTTGGCCTTCAAGTTGGTTCACATGCGAAAGCTATGCGAAATGCGACAAGCACTTTGAACTGTCATTCCCTGTCTCAATCAATCCACTTAATTTAAACTTAAAATGCATTATTGAATTTAAGTTCGCTAACCCAGATAGCCTATCTGGGTTATCGATAGGAGCGGCTTGGTGGGTCTTAGCTCATTAAAAGTGGAGGTATATATCCACTCAACTGACCGAACGTAAGGGCATGATGATGAAGAAAATGGTGTTGACATTACTTCCGATATGTGTTCGAATAATATTTGTTGAATTTTTACCTTTAATTAGAATCAGGTAAGTACTTCGGCTTAAACCCTGTTTGATCGGCTTACCTGTAACAAATAAAGAGTTGATTAAAATCGACGCTGCGATCAAAACAAACATGGCTGTATTTGCAATGTTATTTAATGTACGCGTTAACACAATAACGTGCAATATTATCCGCCGGCGGCTTTACTTTCGTGTTACCCTTGTCATTTATTTTTTATTTTATTAAAAGAAAAAAAATCGACAGGTGTTAAACTTTTGTTAATTCTGTCGAAATACTTTGTTTTACGAGGATAGAAAGTAAGTAGTTCCGTCTCCATGACCACAGTTTCGTCTCTACTTATTTCCTAAAAATCGGCACAGCAGCTTTTTTTTTAACTAGTCCCAAAGTAAGCGTAGCTTGTGCTATGGGTACTTAGTAACCATAACACAAGCTACGCTAAGCTGTGTATGGTCGTAGTATGTATCCATCAACTTGAAGGTTATAGGAGTTAAGCACTTAAGAACGGAACACAGCAATAACGCTGCTTTGCGACAAAAATAAACATGGCGTAGTACTTTCTCGTAGAAGTTCTGTTACAAAAAGCTACTATTTTTTTTTATTCTTTTATTTTATTTATTTATACACTTTATTTGTACACCACAAATAGGAAAAAAAACAATGGACACAACAAAAATAAACTTAAAAAGTAGGATACAAGAGCGGCCTTATCGCTTAGTAGCGATCTCTTCCAGGCAACCTTAGGATTAGGAAAACCAAGGGAAACCGATTGGTGGGGTGTATTATTATTATTATATACATACTTACGAACAATAACACTAATACTTATCAAGATTACACACATAAAATACTAATAATTATAAATATAAAAAATAATAAACTAATATATAATAAAACATACTTAAATATGAGTAAGAGTTTTCTCATGTTGATCAAAATAAAGTTTAAAACATAACCGATTACACTGTGCCATCCTTAGAAATAAAACAGTTTATGCAAAGATAGCGAGTTCATAAATAGAAGTAAACAATTGTAGGTACAACAAATAATAAATAAATACAAATTTAAAACTGTTTTGTTCATATAGACCTTATCACAGGCACTTATAAAGCGTTCATACATATAACATGTTACCACTAATTACAAACACATTAGGTGATGGTGTTAACTAAATTCGTTAACTTAAAACTAAAGCTAGAAGGGTTTCAAACGCGCTCTAGAAGAGCGAACAACCAACTTAGACAGGCCTTTTTTGTTATCACCATCTGACAGTCGAAATAAGCTATGAAGTTATAAACTTCAAAAAAAATTCAAAATTAATATAAGCACTTTTGAAACGTCAAGTCTGTCTGTGTGTAGTGACTCTACCACCGGTTCGGAAGGCAGATTCTACCGAGAAGAAGCCGGCAAGAAACTCAGCAGTTGCTCTTTTCCAACATTAACAATTTATATTTTACATTTTAAAATTCATTTTTCTATCTTGTGAGAGATGAAAGCGGAGCCGGATGCTTCCAAGCAACCTTGTCATTAAGAAATTCATCAATTGTATAATAACCTCGCTGTAATAAATGTGTTTTAACACATTCTTTAAACTTATGCATTGGTAGGTCCAAAATTACCTTAGGAATCATATTATAAAAGCGTATCCTCAGTCCCACAAATGACTTCTGCACCTTTCGCAGACGATATGCAGATGTCACTAATTTATGACCATATAAAGCAATACAAAGCCACGGTTTTTTAATATTTATGTACTTCTTAATATTATTATAAGATTAGCAAGATAACTTACATTTCACTTATAAAAAAGGACTACAATATTGGTCCAGATATCTACAGATAAGCGCTTTTAAACTTAAGATTTTTTATTAGGGTAGATATAGATATAGATAGATAGATTTTGCTTGGGATACTAAACTACGGCCCGTATACTCTACAAAACTGCTTTTTCCGGTTGTCCGTCCCACGTCGAGTTAACTGTGCGGCTTGGCGTGGACAAACATTATTAAATATTTACTATCAGGGTAAATTCCGGATTTTAGGTCCACTCTAAAAACTTTATTCTCTCATTGGGTGCTTAAAAATGTATAAAGGTTTATCCAATTTCTTATTTGATACATGAAAAAAGTCAACGTAAGTAAGTTGTTTTTGTCAACCTACCTTGCGCAGTGGTAAGATAAGGTGTTGTCTTATAAATAGGAGGACCCGGGTACAATTTCAGGCACGGACAAATAACTTTCTGTATGTTTCCTGGCCTGGTCTGGTTTTTTGGCCGTGACTAGTTTTAGCCTTACCGATCAAGATTGCTGCCAAACGATATAGCGTTCCGATACGATATCGCATAGAGACTGATTAGTGGTTTAATATAACTGTCATTGATGGCCGAGCGGCGCAGTGGGCAGCGACCCTGCTTTCTGAGTCCAAGGCCGTGGGTTCGATTCCCACAACTGGAGAGTGTTTGTGTGATGAACATGAATGTTTTTCAGTGTCTGGGTGTTTATCTGTATATTATAAGTATTTATGTGTATTATATTCATAAAAAAATATTCATCAGCTATCTCAGTACCCATAACACAAGCTACGCTTACTTTGGGGCTAGATGGCGATGTGTGTATTGTCGTAGTATATTTATTTATATTTATTTATTTATTTGTCACACACGTAACCGGCTAGCTCGCTACCATCTTAGACTGCATCCTCATTTACCATTAGTAAAGGGCTATCTTCCGGAAGTATAAAAAAATATATAGATTGTAAACTAAGACTCATTTGGTTCAAAAAAATATATCAAGGGAGAGAAAGAATAAGAACTCTGCTTGCCTGACCTCAATACTACTAAACGGAATTATCAAATCAACCTATTACCGGCCGACTACAGAGCACGGGTCTCCTCCCACAATCAGTGGCGTGCACTTCATACAAGCACAAAAGCACTGCATACCCTAAAATTGATATATAGGTCGTATAAGAGGAGGATTTTGGCCATTTTATGATTTTTTTCACACACTTTTAGATCATGATACAGAACTCTCAGGCATGAAGGTTTCCTCACGATGTTTTACTTCACCGTTGAAGAAATTGATATTTTAATTAGTTAAAGCGCATGTAACTTTAACTTTAAGTTAGAGGTGCGGGATTCGAACTCGGCCTCCCGAAAGTGAAGTCGAGCGCCTACCCAATGCGCTATCACCGCTTCATGACCATATCATTTGCTTCTTCCTTTCTGATCCGCACCGCAAACGCCTGGAATGCCCTCCCATCTTCCGTCTTCCCTGATACCTATAATCTGGTTACCTTCAAATCAAGAGTGAATAGGCATCTTCTAGGCGAGCGCGCTTCATCTTAGGCTGCATCATCATTTGCCATCGGGTGTGATTGCAGTCAAGCACTTGTCTATATACTTAAAAAAAAAAAAAATGACATTATCATTTCAGTTGTATTAGAGATTTTTGTGACATAGCTCGTTTTTTTATGTTTATAGACGAGCGCTTCACTGCAATCACACCAGATGATAAGCGATGATGCAGCTTAAGGTGGAGCGCGCCTATTCACTCTTGATTTGAAGGTACTCATATTGTAGGCAATGGAGAAAATGGAAGCTGGAAGGGCATTCCAGATTCTAGCGGTGCGGATCAGAAACGAAAATGCGAAGCGCTCTGTACGCATCCGCGGTATATCGACCACGTAGGGATGCAGATCCTTACGGTGCCTCGCGGTTCGATGGTAAAAAGGCGAGGGGGGAACTAGATCAAATAGTTCTTGAGCACACTCTCCGAAATATATAATTCTCGTCTGGGGAAGTGCGAACGCCATGCTTGTTTCTGCCACCACTACCACAATATTGTTGCGAGGTTTAATGCGGTCTGAAGGGCCGTCGGTGGTTGCCATTGGGATATGAGGCTTAACACCTTCAAATACGGTTGATTGATACAGGGCGGACCGTTTCACATTCCTTTCAAAGTGTTGCCCTGTTTATAGACGCAATTTTTTTGATGGAATTATGGAAAGTTTGTATCTGCCATCAAAAAATGCACATGAATTGTTTTTTCTTTCTTAAGATATTTTTTTTCAAAAATGAGTAATCTCTTCTGCGTTAATAATATATTGCAATTAGTATCAGTTGGTTAAAGTTACTAATCCATATGATTCAACAAAACGCTCGTATAATTTAGTTCATTATTTATTACTGGAAACTGAATTGAGTTGATCTATAATTAAGTTTATTCATTGTAACAATTTATTATAACTATAAGAAAAAACATATCCGTCAATTCAATAATTATTACTAGGTATAAAAAAGTAGCAAGTTATTTTTTAAAAAGGTACCTATGGTTATTTTTTTTTCTTCGTTTGCAAAATTTTATACGATAAATAAGACGTAATCGCAAGCTGTGATGTAATACGTCATAATCTCGAAAAGATCCGGTGGGAATATAACAAGCTTTTGCGAAATTGCAATCGTTTTCGGCAGTAGGTACAGTGTTAATTATTGTAATTTTCATTTATAAGATTATTTATTGTAACAATTTATTTCTAGCTGTTTGTTTTCCAAATAACTTAAAAAAGACACATTCGTCAATTCAATTAAAATTTTAGTAATGCTAAAAAAAAGTAGCAAGTTATTTATAAATACGTGTGGTTAGTGAAATTTTGCGCAGAAGCTACTACAAATTAACAATTTATATAAATTAAAAAAAAAAATAATAAAAATCAGCAGTACAGTGTTAAATGTTGTAATTTTCTTGAGCGGACCTGATATAATTAAGTTAATTTATTGTAACAATTTATTTAAAGCTGTTTGTATTCCAAATAAATTTAAAAAAAAACACATCTGTAAATTCTAAAATTATTACTTTAAACAAAAGTAGTAAGTTATTTGTAAATACGAGTAGGTAAGGTTAATGAACTTTAGCGCAGAAGCTGCTACAAATGAACAATTTCTTTCTTCCTTTCAAACATTTTACACGATAAATAAGACGTCATCCCAGATAATCGCAAGCTCTGATCGTAATACTTCATAATCTCGGAAAGATCCCGCGGGAATCTAATAAGCAGTTATCTGAGTATTTGCGAAATTGCAATCGTTTTTGGCAGTACAGTGTTAATTTTTGTAATTTTCTTGAGCGTTATTAGGTCCAGGAATTTGCAAGAAGCGATTTGCATCTTCTTTTCTTATGCGCATGGCTGGAGTTTGGAACGCACTTCAGGTTTCTTTGTTTCCTGAATCTTACAACCTGGGTATATTTAAAACAAGTGTGAATAGGCATCTTCTAGGCAAGCGCTTCTCCTATCTTAGGCACATCTACACTTTCCATCAGGTGAGATTGTAGTCTATTAATGTTCAAAAAAAGGTTACTGAGAGTTTTTCGGGGTTTCCCCGGATTTCGTTACTCTCAATGCAACGAATGGGGATACAGACTATATTAAAATATGTAAACACTCCCTTTTCTCCCTAACCTATCACTAGTTTTATAATGCAGTCAATATTTTCATTACTTTTAAGAGTATATATACCTACGGTAATAAAAAAAACATGTGCAATAAGATTAATAAAATGGTCTCTTCCAACTAAGTACGGAGTCAGGCAAAGGTACAGAAGAAGAAGACGATATAAAATGCGATTTTCTTAACGTAATGTGCTTTTATAATTTTCTTAATAATTTTTAAATAAACATAGCACTAAACAGTTACGTAAATATAAACAATATTTGAGTTATGGAACAGAAGAAAAAAAAAAGACTAGTGATGGAATAAATGTATTTCAGTAGATAAGTTAGTATTATTTAGTGATTCGCAATAACCCTATAACAAGCCTACAATAAGCCTATAACAGTCCACTGCTGGACTAGAGCCCTCTGTTAACGAGATTGTTGGCCTCGTTAGGAGAGTTCTTGTACTCCGACGGGTTGGTGGCAGTGGGTGGTAGCAGTCGTAGTAATAGCATAGAGGGCGCTGCTCTCCGTTCTCTGTTATATTTCCTTAGTCGCCTCGTACGACACCCGCGGGAGGAGAGTTTGAAATAAATTTATTACTTATAGATAAATATTATCTCTGAAACATGGCATTTTACATTATTATTTTGACTTTCTATTTTAACACGAAGTAGTATTCGTAATTAAAGTATACGCATATCGTATACGCTATTTGTCATCATCATCATCATCATATTAACCCATTACCAGTCCAGCAGGGCTAGCACGGGCAGGGGACAAAAATTATATCCCATAATTATATCCCCTAATTATATCCCCTAATTATATCCCCTAATTATATCCCCTAATTATATCCCCTAATTATATCCCCTTTCAAGGGATATATAATTAACGTGTCCACCTGCTAAAGCAAGGGAACACGGAAGAGGAAAGGTGGTAAACCTTTCCCGTTTATAAATAAACATATATTATTTGGATACTATAATATTTCCACTTGTGCGTGAGCGATCCTTTCCCCGGAGAGAAAATTTTCTCCTGCCCATTCTAGCCGTGCTGTACAGGGCACGGGTCTCCTACCACAATGAAAAGGGGTTAAGGCCGTATTGGCCCCGTGCGGATGATGGATTCCACACATCTTTGAGAACATTATCGAGAACTCTCAAGCATGCCTGCATTTCCATACGCTATTGCAACTGAGTAATAGTAAAGTAACGTTAGTCTAGCGTGACGTCGCAAGTACTTATTTAGTAGGTAAAAAAAAGTAAATATTTCCGGAACTTTTACTGAATTTTGTACCACAATGCACCCGTATTTACACAAAATTCTCACCTCAAACTACCAACAGAGGTTGTGGTAAACACTGTTGGTGAAAGGCATAAAATATAAATTATTTATTTTCAACCATTCGTTAAACAAAAAATTAAAGTTACGCAAATTTTAGGAATAAAATGCCTATCAATTATATCCTTCTAATTTTTTAAATGCAAAAGTTATAGGATGGATGGATGGAATTACTCTCTCTTGAAAAAGCTAAATTGGTAAGCAGTAAATAATTCACTTTTATTTAGATACCCTATTTACAATGTAAATTTTATAGAAATAAATGAATAATTCTTATAAAAATAAATACCTTTTTTATTTATTCCGCTTCATGTTAGCCCTTAACTACCATCAGTGGCGTGCATAGAGGGTATGCACAGGGTATGCAGATGATACAAAAATAAGAAAAGTCTCGAGTACGAGTATTAAATACTTAAGGGTAGGCTTTCTATAGCTCTTACAATACCTACCCTTAAGTGTTTTATAACTCTTACTGGAGATTTTTTTTCATTTTATATCATCTGCATACCCTGTGCATACCCTCTATGCACGCCACTGACTACCATCTCACCTAGTGGGAAGTAATGATGCAATCTAAGATGTTAGCGGGCTAACCTGTTAGGGAGTATGACAGTTATATTAAACCCACACTCCTAAATTGGTTACAACGCGACATCGTACCGGAACGCTAAATCGCTTAGCGGCACGTCACCTCTCACCAGTAACACATCAAAGTTTTCACGCAAATGACATGTTATCATCATCGTCATTACTTCAAGCGATTGACGTTCACTGTTGGACATAGGTCTTTCGTTGGGGGCCGACCAACGCTGCGTATACCGGTCGGTTTAAACTACATCTTGTTGTTCCAGTTTTCAGTAAACGTGGGCATCAGACAAATCGAATGCCTAACAATCGCCTACGATGTCTTCCGAAAAAAGGTTGGCTATTGGTTCACCAACTCTTAGGTGATTACTATTGAACGTATGATGTATTATGCATTGGAATCTGCTTAGATTATAATAATAATAATTATTTAATTTCAGGCCCCATTGAAAAGATTTGTTTTAAAGTACAATAATAACAATAATAATAAACAAAGCTATTATATAAGATTACTATTTCATTACAAATCATCAAGGTATGTTATTATTGTGTAAATAATATTTATAAATCATACTATAAATTTTATCCATTAAATATAACTTTTACATAGCCATTATAATTTAGGGAATAATTAAGTTATTTATTATAACTAATTTACACAGTTTCTTATATTAGTGAAAACGAGCAATTATACCGTGGTTACTTAAAGTCAAAGTCAAAGTCAAAAATATCTTTATTCAAGTAGGCCCACAGGTGGCACTTTTGATGCGTACATAATAATTACACGGTAGTGAGATGATGGCGATAACCACATTCGTAAACTTAAAACTAAAGCTACGAGGGTTCCAAACGCGTCCCGGTCTAAGAAGAAGCCCACAACAAACTTAGCCGGGTGTTTTTTTTTTTTTTGTTATCGCCATCTCACAATGTAATTTTAAATTATTAGAAGAGCAACCTGGTTAGAGCAATAATTTACACCCAAGCTTTTTTATCGTTTACGTAGTCCTTTATACTATAATAGGACTTTTCTATAAGCTTACGTTTAATACAAACTTTGAACTTTTTAAGAGACATCTCCAAGATGTCAATTATTGTAGAATTGTATGCAATTATTATTATTATTAAACTCTTTATTATTATTATTAAACTCTTTATTTGTATACCACAACATTTAAAATATAACAAAAACAGAAACATCGAAAGAAGTAGTAATACAAAAAGCGGCCTTATCGCTTAATAGCGATCTCTGCCAGGCAACCTTAGAATTAGGAAAAAAAACTTATAATTTAGTCACTTTAAAATCTAGTCCGCATCCCTCGGGTTTGCAGCGGTTAATGAAAGCCGTTCGCGAGTTTTCATGGCAGCCGGGAAATGCTGAGTCATCTAATACCGCTCAGGGCAATTACAAAAATTAGCACTGTACCGCCCAAAAACACTGACTACCATGCAGATTATAGGGGGCAACTTATCACCTTCGACGGCCGAATGGCGCAGTGGGTAGCAACTGGAATGTTTGTGTGATTAACATAAGTGTTTTTCAGTGTATTAGAAGTAAGTAAGTTTGGGTGTTTATCTGTATATTAGAAGTATTTATCTTATCTTATATATTTAAACGAGCAATTTTTGTATATATATAATTGGAATCTCAGAATCGGCTTCAACGATTTTCATGAAATTTGATCTAGCTAGGATTCATTTTTAGAAAATATCATTTTATTTGTGTTTTCCGGTAATAACCGATTTGGTGCGACGAAGTTGCACGGGTCAGCTAGTGTATATTATTCATAAAAATATTCATCAGTCATGTTAGTACCCATAACACAAGCTACGCTTACTTTGGGGCTAGACGGCGATGTGTGGTATTGTCGTAATATATTTATTATTTATTTATTTATCAGATGGTACCTTTAACAATAGCTTGTGGTATCTTTGCATCGTTTAGAGTCTCATACAAGACGAATGTAGCGATTCGATTTTCGGATGGACACTTGCTGATAACCACCTGAGGGGTTGCTACGGCGTCACCGGGGGAGTGGGGCGAGCGCGAAAGCTCACCATAAGAAGAGCCCCAATGCTCGACGACATCGGGGGGGGAAGTGGGAGACGTCGACCCGAGGGTGTCTCCTGCGATGAACCTCGGCTCGTTTTGACTTAATCTGAGTGTTGGTGGACTTTTGGACTAATTAGTGTTTAGTCCGAACCCGTGACCGTGGTAAGGGTCAACATTGTTGGGACAAATTGTCGGTAGTAATTTGGTCGGAAGGGTCGTAAAGAACATGCTTCGGACGTCGTCGCCTAAGCTCGAAGTCGGGGACCAAACTGAAGTGTATCAAAAATGCACTCGTATTTATATCAAAATACCCACCTGTCATGAACATTGGCTGTAAATCTTTTACTAATATATAAAGCTCAAGAGATTGTTTGTTTGTTTATTTGAACGCGATGATTCTTTCAGTGTTAGATAGCCCATATATCAAGGAAGGCTATAGGTTAATATCATTACGCAAAGACCAGGAGTATAGCACCAATGAATAATGTTTCCAAATCGGGTTTTTTTCCTTTGAGAGCTTCCGCTGCATGCGCTGCGACCCTTTCGAAAAGTTCTAAAAAAGACTGCTACAGTATATGTCTATCTTTCAAGGTTGACTTATACGCGGATGAGGGACGGCTAGTGAAATATATTTTTAATTGATTTGTGCCTATAAAGAATTGACCCCATTGATTTTTTTTTTATTTGTGTTCTATAAAGATATAATTCAACAAAATTCAAAATTAATAATTCATTTATTTCAAGTTAGTTTATAAGCACTTTTGAAACCTCAAGTCAGACTGTTTGTAGTGACTCTACCACTATATGGAAGTGAGCTCGCTCACTTTAAAGAAGCGAAATAATCGGAAAGAAGCGGAATGTTGAGTGCACTGATTTTATTTTTTGTACCAATAGTAAACATATATATTAAGTTCATATAACATATTCCTGAATAGTTATAATATCCACAAGAAAAACAAGTATAAATGGGTCAGGAAAATTAATGAAATTACTCAATAAATAACACGTCATCCCGGATAATCCGGTGGCGTGGTCGTAAGACGGCGTAATCTCGGCGTGATTAACAATAGATCCCGCGGGAATCTAATAAGCAGCCCCGCGGAATCATTTGCGGGATTGGAAGCGTTTTGGGCAACGCAGTGTTAATTTTTGTAATTGCCTTCAGCTATATTAGGTTAGCCGGCGTATCCCGTATCCCGGAATTCGCCCGCTTTCATTACTCTGGAATCCCGGGGGAAGCGGACTACATTTTGCGCGTCACTTCACTATGTGGTTAAATTAAATAAAGGATTATTTGACTTGACAGACTGGATAGGAATAAGTATAACTCTGACTGACTTTACACGTTTTATAAGAATTCATAAATCAAACATGCTAATATTCTTTTTTTATTTACCACAAGTTAGATAACTGCAATCTTACCTGGTATCAGTGGTGTGCATTTCATACATGCGCAAAAGCACTGCATACCCTAAAATTGAAATATAGCCCGTATAAGAGGAGGATTTTTGCCATTTCATGCAACTTTACTGCCGTGTAGTACCCTGGTAAACAGTGGCGTGCACTGGGTTTCTTACAAAAAAATGGAAAGAATCCTCCTCTCATACGGGCTATATTTCAATTTTAGGGTATCCAGTGCTTTTGTGCATGTATGAAGTGCACGCCACAGCTGGTAAGAAACCTAGAGCACGCCACTGCCTGGTATATATATAACTTTAAAATGATAGCGGGCGGGAGTATGGCAGTTATATTAAACCCATCTACCTAAAATCGTCAATCATCTTTCTACGCGACGTCGTACCGTAACACTAAATCGTTTAACGGCATCTACTCCACTCGACACTACGACACACTACACACAAAAATTTTTTTTTGTAATCTAATCTGCCGTTACCACACAGTCAAACATAACAATTTAAAACTTTGCCATTTTAAAACAGAAACTGAAGTCATTTAGTACCATTAGTAAACCTACCATCCGTTGGAACCATCAACCTGACCATAAATTCAGCTATCGGAAATTGGATATGAAAAAACACAATTCCAAATGTGAATAACACTTTTTGTTTCCATGCAAGCAGAATAAATGGAACCTTATTCCGTTTTGATATAGTTGTTTTTCGTGAAATTCGTTCGGAATGCCTTACAATTTTTCACAGGGGTGGGTTTATTGATTTTGACGATGTTTTTGAGTTGTTCTCGTGACAAATGTCTACATTAGTTAATCTATCGTTCACGTTGATGTACCTCTTCTTGCCCGAATACGTGTGAGAGAGTAATGTTCAGTTCTTTTTCTCATAGTAACATATTAATGTTTTTTTGAAGTTATACTTCTTTTGGCGCGTTAGGGAAAAATGATGAGAGTACATTTTTACGATGCTCGCGCACACCGTCACAATAAACCGAAACCCTGAAGTTAGCAATAAGGTTAGATAGTTGTACACTTTCAATTGACAAAATCTGCGGGCGCATTTCGGTGAATCAATTGTACATAAATCAAAAATTTTAATTTTGGATGTCCGATAACGAGTCTAATAGTAGGTATTCCAAATTTAATTATGTTTATTATGTCCATTTCTTCAATTATATAGAAATATTTAAATAAACGTTATTTAACTAACTTATATTGCATTATACTAAAAATATCAATGTATTATATTAAATACCTTTTTCGGCAAACGTAGAATACGGCGATAGATAAATTTTTTTAAAAGATTTTCTTTTTTCTCGTTACGCCAAAGAAGTATAACTTGTAAAAAGAACATAAAATACACATGTATTTTTCCAGTGGGATAAATTTATGGGTGCTTTGACAAGTGGGAAACTTGTGATGGCACAGATTACATATATTATTATCAACCCCCGACGCGAAACACACACAGTTGTGTGTGTGTGTGTGTGTGTATGTGTCTATAGTATCTTCCAAAAGGATGAAAAGATTTTGATTTTTGATTTTGCTTTTTATTAGTTTGAAAGGTCAATTAGTCTAAGTTCTTATTGTCGGATTGTGCTCGATATGAAATAGTTATTGAGTTTTTATATATTATCATCAAGATACACATTGGCGTGTCACAATATGATGTGTACAAAACCAGAGATAATAGAGTAGAACAGAAGTCTTTATTTGCTAAATACACAAGGCATAATTATTGTTCGTTTAGTTTTTTTTACATAATTTATTAGTATGATAAATTAATGGGTATGTTTATGCAAATATTCCCCTATAAAATAAGACTAAAAACGTTTGTAGTACGTACCTAGTGAGTTTAAACACGAAGTTTTAAAAAACAGCAGCATGGCCTCTAAACAAATATTTTAACTATTGTAAGTTCCTTCTTATTAACTATTGTACCTTAAGTCTTTTCTTTAACGGTATCAAGGGTATTTTTTGAAGACAACTGTTCAACTTAATATTAAATCAAAATTATTTGAGTAAACCATAGACTAGATTTCAGGGACTCAATAAGTCCCCAAATAAAGACTGATGTACCGTCCATTTTGCAAAGATTTCTGTGATAATCTAGATAGAAAAATTATAAATAAAAAACTATTTTTTTTAAAAATCAATCTTGAGAACTATGAGCTACTAGCTTTTAGTCACATTAAAAATATGCCACTACTGTTAACTTTAATAGAAAATGTAGTTTAACCCCGATATAATGAACAAATCCGCGTAATCCTTTCGTGTGTACATACTTTATGTTTTGTTGTGTGATTGCGTAAACAATGCATATACATATATGCGATAACAGCATGACAAATCCGCAGTGGGCCAGCGTGGTGGACTACGGCCTTAAAACTTTCACATTGTGGGAGGAGACCTTTGCCCTGTAGTGGCATATTAAAGAACTTTTAATAGTTACTCTTTATTGCAATGAAAAGCTACTAGTCCAGAAGTTCACCAAGTCCGATCAACGTCGAACCGAGCCGAGATCAGAGTCCTCGAAGGAGGCACCCTCAGGTCAACGTCCCCGATTCCCCCCGATGTTATCGAGCCCTGGGGCTCTTCTCTTGACGTAGCAACCCCTCAGGTGGTTATCGACAAGTGTCCTTCCGAAAAAGAGAATGAATCAAAAGCTCCTTACTTAATAAAGTTTCGTTAAAGTTATAAGCAAACATGTAATATTAAATGTATGAGCAGCACAAACTATCACAGTTCACCTTAATAAACTCCCTTAAGTAATGCAAGTTATATTAGTAACATATATATAGATCCCACCCTTACACGCCAGCGTACAAACGAACTACAATCTTATGCCACAACTATAAGGATCAATATCACTTACACAGTTAAACGTTATTAATCAATGTCTCAGATGAGTGACGAATATGACATGGTGTATAGGAAATTAGCTTATGAAATTCAGTGTAGATTATATTGAACTAGACATGATTGACGCTTCTTGTGTTGAGGTGGGATTTTGGGACCGCATATTAGTATATGTATGCTAAACATTGCGTATGGAGTAGGTTTCGGAGCCACTAATATAACCTGATAAGCGTAGCGTTAGTAGACCCCCAACGAGGTGGACAGACGACATTAAGCGCGTCGCAGGTAGCCGCTGGATCCAAGCGGCACAGAACCGTGGAATTTGGAACTCCCTAGAAAAGACTAATACGCTTGAAGATCAATACGCTTCAGTCTTGTATGAGACTCTAAAAGATACAAAGATACCTCCCGGTGTCTTAGTTGTTATCAATAGATTGTAGAACCGATGGACGTAGGATTTCAAGGTGTTCAGTCAAGGACTAACTTGTAGAGAAAAAAACATCAAGACTAAAAGAGAATAAGAGACGATGTAGTATTCCAGTAATATTAGTAAGAGGGCAAAGAGGGTAAATAATTAGACTTTTGATAAGTATAACTCAATATGTCCAATATATATTATTAAAAAAAACTCTAAACGATACAGAGATACCTCCCGGTGTTTTAGTCATTATCAATAGATTGTAGAACAGATGGACGTTCGTTCTGAAGGTGTTTTAGTGGCCATTTCGCACTAGCAAGCGCAGTGCCACAGTTGTCAGACAACATAAAAACGACTTGCATCAAGCTGTCAAAGAACAAGCAGGCCGCAAATTAAACATTTAATTCAACAACAAACCAGAACGAATATAATAACAAAAAAATGTGTCCCCCGTTATAATAATAGCGCATAACTCTCTTTCCTTATGAGTCGAGTGATAATTCTCACTTACCGTTACTGGGTCGAATACCATCGCCCTATAAGGGAATCTGGACGATTGATCTATCTCTATAATATTGATAATGCACCTTCTCAGTGAAGCAATAAGGTTTGTTTTTAAACCATAAAAGGGAAGAACAGATAGGCTTAAGTCGCAACTGGCAAAGGCAACTGACGTTAAACTAAAGACTTCTTATATACTTGAACTCTCATTGAACTTTAAAAATACATTACACAGTCATTACATACGCATACGCAAACACTGAGTCTGATATTCATACCCCACGGAATTTAGAGATTTAGGGATGCAAAATAAAATTTAGTTCAACTTTTATGTATCATAAATAGTTTTTTCATACAAATAATGAGTTTTAGAGGTAAATATGAAAATTAAATATGAAAACCTGGATAGCAGCTTCATTTTTGTGCCTTTTGGAGTAGAGACTTTGGGACCGTGGGGTCCGGAGGCAAGAGCCCTTTTCAAAGAATTATCGAAAAGGGTTATCGAGTCTACCGGTGATCCTAGAGCGGGCACCTTCGCCAACGAATTAGTTTGGCCATCCAAAGGGGCAATGCTGCCAGCATCTTAGGAACTGTGCCTCGCTGCGGTGGTTTCGAGGACGTTTTAGATTTTATTTAGTTTTTAAATAGTTTATTTTAGGTTATAGTTATGTATTAATAAAAATTATATTTTCTAAGTTATAAATAAATAAATAAATCTTAAAAAAAAAAAAAAAGTTTTAGAGGTTTTTTTTATTTTGGTTACATTATTTTTTATATTTTTTTTATTAGCTTATAAAAATTATAGCCTACGTTACTTCGTGATAGTTCAAATTTTTATTGGTTAAAAATAGTAAAAATCTTTCCTAATTAAAATATTATTTATCTATTAGTATAGAATTTTAGATTAAAAGTAGTGTAAAAATTTCAACTTAATTTATTGACTACTTTTAAAATTTTGTGGACACCATCACACGGTAGCTAAATTATCTAATATTTCGTTTATTGAATAATAACATGTTACGATTAGACGTCCGTCAGTCGGTTATCATAGACAATGGGAGTTGGATTAATGGCGGCGAATCGCAATTTGTCAGTTGTCTGTCCGGACGTGTTTGATAACGCCGCCTGACGTATGGGGTTTGAGGGATCTCTGGAATCTGTGATTCCTATTTTAAGGGTTCCGTGGTTAACCTGATAAAAACTATGCCATATTGTAAAATGGCCCACCACAGAGCTTGTGTGGAATTCGTTGTAGCTGTGTCCATTAACCTGAGGCGTTCTTGTTAAGTCTTATGTGCCGACCTTCATACCAGAAACTGCATTGCTGATTGGCGGCAAACAGAAGCATAGCGGTAGTACTGCCCCGGACGAGCTCCGTCACAAAAATCTCTACTGCTATTTAACCTATACACATGTATACAACATGTAACTAAATAACGAAATAATGTTGAAGGATACATAAGTATACTTCATAAGGAATCACCCTGTAAAAATATTAAATCAAAAGGACCATATATATTTTTTCATACAAACGAAATCAAAACATTGTAAGAGTTAACTTATGACAACCCTATTGAAGATAAAAGACCGAAACGTGCGTAGTACCTACGCAATACGACGCGTACCTAATAATGTGACTGGAGTCACATAATTTTAATTTTACATGTGATGTTAGAGCTGTGTCTGATTTCCTTCAATAATAACTGTGGCATTGGTTAACTTAAAAACTATTAGGTTTTCAGTTTCACAGATAAGTCTCAGAGACAGTTCATAATGTAAGGTGCTAAAGCCTGTGAAGTATTATTTCGGTTTTAATTTACACGTTGTATTTACAGATGGCAGCACTGACGTCTTAACGAAACTGGCGAAATGTCGTGTTATCAACGCAGCAGTAGAAGTTGCAGTAAAAGTTGGTTTGGAACTGACTGACACTATAAGACGTGAGGTCATAATCAAGTGAATATTAAACCACCATTCAAGACTACATAAGTTTAGAAAGTTAAACCAATCTTAATGCACCTTTTGGTGTATTGGTTTTTTCCCTTCTTTAATTATTTATTAGTCATTAAATACATTAAAAGTGACCCTAAATTTTTTAATAGCCGAGTATTATTACAGTTTGTAATATTATATTATTTCGGTTGCCATAGACAATTGTAGATCCTGAAGGACGTCTCTGACACTGACAGGTCATTCACACCGAGACATATCAGACGTTACCATTAAATCAATGGTAATCGGAATGCAGTTATTGATCGCATTCCGTAAATAGATTGGCGATCGACCACAGATACGTTACGGCGGGAATCGAACCCGCATACCGCACGACCGCATATCCGCTTCGCTTCCTGATCATGCGCGTAAGAGCGGGTGCAACTTATATATCATATCAACTCATTACCGGCCCACTACAGGGCACGGGTCTCCTCCCACAATGAGAAGGGGTTGAGGCCGTAGTCCACCACGCTGGCCCAGTGCGGATTGGTGGACTCCACATACCTTTGAGAACATTATGTAAAACTCACGATGTTTTCCTTCACCGTTGAAGCAAGTGATATTTTAATTACTTAAAACGCACATAACTTAGAAAAGTTAGAGTAGCGTGCTGGGATTCGAACTAAGCCCCCCGAAAGTGAAGTCGAGGCGCTATCACCGCTATATATATTTTTTACTAAAGCGGTAATAACTTAGTAGTTAGGACTCCGGCTTGAGTTTATTAACTTCTCTACACCACTATAAGTGAACACTGATGCTCTTCAAAATAATAGCAGGTTAACTAGTATAACTACCAAACCACTTAGGTTGGGTAGTTTTACTAAAAAGTTAAGCTAATCGGTTTCTACGCAACATCGTCCCAATTCGCCTTAGCGGCACATCTTCATCGGTAAAGTTGTAACTAACTCAGCCTTCTACCTGACCAGAGAAAATTCAGAAATAAATAATTCCCAAATTGCCGCTACTGGAGTTCAAACCCACGACTTCTCACTTATAGGGTCACGCCACACCACTGCACCAGAGTGGTCGCTCAAAACCTTAGGTAGATACAAGCATGTAAGAGCAAACAATGTTTTTTTTTTTTTTAAACTTTGTATACTAGTCAGTCCTTAGTTGTGTCGATTTTCGCGGTGTGTCGATCTATCTTTCGAATCCATTTTCTAAAATATAATTTTTAATTCTAACAATGAAATAATTAAATATTGTAAATAAATTCTTGTTATTCGTACTCTGGATACTTTAAGTTATCTGTGTACACTACTGGATTTGAGGATCGGAATGCAGACAGCTCAATGCATCATGTCGGATGGCCGGGGTATATCTGGTAAAATATGGTGCACACATTTCGTACTCTGATGGCACCACGTCTACAAGCTTCATAGCGCTTACCATATTTATATTTCACTAGCATATGCACTGAAACATGTACCTAGATAGTGGATGGCCGGTACTTGAGCTTGGTAAAAGGAGCTTTTGAAATTGGTGCCCAATTTTCGTACATTCTTAAAAACTTAGTTTCTTAATTTTTTTTTTGATAAAACTAGAATTACTTTTATATTTTGGATGACCAGAGAATATTCTCCGAAATTTTCTTCAGTTCAGCCTAGGCGTAGTTTTTCTATCAGTCAAATAATTTACTAGATGCATTTATATGGTCAGCATGTTGAACCACGGAACACGAGGTTCTGGACCACCCTGATGACATAATCCTAAATATCTGATCCCTATTCGCGTGTATGAAATCCCATCGAACTCATTTGGTATTCAACTTTTGTCATAAATTTACATAGAGAAAGTAACTTGCATAAATCAGTGATCTTTAAAGGTTAGGAAATTAAAAAAATATTTACTTCGACGATACACACATTGCCATCTAGCCTCAAGGTAGCTTGTGTTATGGGTACATATTTTTACGAATAATATACATAAATACTTATAACATACAGATAAACATCCACACACTGAAAGACATTAATGGCCATCACACAAACATTTTACAGATGTGGGAATCCAACCCACTTGGACTCAGAAAGTATAGTCGCTGCCCACTGCGCCAATCGGCCGTCAGATCAATTAGCCCGGTCCATCCATGTGCCTTGGAGAGTTGATCCTATTTTTATCAATAAGATGATATAATTTTAATAAACATATTAACCCGTGCCATTAAAGAATAGATTTATTATGGGCGCTCGTCGTCCCATCTCATTCGCAAGTATACAGTGCGAAAGAGATAGCAAGACATCGGCCGCCTGTTTAAATCTATTCTAATCAAATCTAATCTATAAAATTTAATCGCACCTTAGCAAAAAATTAATACAGTTGAATAGATCTAAAGTATTCCTGAGATAACCTCTTTTCTTTGCAATATCTACTACATAGTTTATTGGCAACTCATAATTATTGTGTTGATAATTCCATACAACCATATTCCAACTAAGGCATAATAGTGATAAACAAATAAGCTAAACAGAGATTTAACTTGGCCGCTTGCCAGGCGATTATTGCGTACAGTACATACCCCTATCAAACCCTATCTCCTATACTATCTAGCTCCTGCACTATACGGCGTAAGGCCGCTGTTCCATTGGAACCGTGCGAGATATAGTGTGAGGAAGATGTGCGAAAAATATGTGCGGTCGGCACAACAAGTCTTTTTCTACTCACTTTTATTACCAGTCATCTCACCGTCGGACTGTGATACTAAGAGAAAAGGGAATGCACCTGTGTGTGTGCACCCAACTTGTGCAGTATTATAATACGTCACGCGTGCCTAGAAAAATCTCTCTGTAGATTGACCCCTGCCAAAATGCCATAGCCAAAATCTGACTTGGAAACAGTTTTGTTTTTATCTCACTACCCGCTCATTCATTCAATCCATGACATTTTGGATTTTCTCTACTTCTGTATACTTTGTATATTTGGTTAGCCAATATAGGTAATTATCCACTTCAATTTAACTTCAATGTAAGCCTCAGAACTAGATTGTTAAACTTATGTTACGTTAATTGTACCAAATGTTAAATGTTGGGGTTGCCTGAATGGATATGTTGCAACTTTTTATTTTGTTAAAAACTTTTTATCAGATATTCACACAAATAAATACATTTCATTTCAAGTGACTTTGGGGGACCCGTACCACTACTGGTGGTACTTCTGGGGTTGTAGAAGAAGAAACAGAAAAAGATACGCCACGCTCTTAATAAGCTACGCCATTAAGTATTGAAAAAAAAGGCGACAGACAGGGGTTATTAATCGTCCTAGATTTTGTGGGAATCTTAGAGGCCCAGATTCTCAAAGAGTATTTTATCTCAATCATGAGTTCCAGCGACTTAACAAAATTTAGCTAAAAATTAAATAAAAATTTAAAGCGACCCGATTGGTCAGTCACAAATACTTGAAAAAAACAATCTCGTACAGCTGTGGTGGAGAGCCGTCCTAAAGGCGAAAATCCTACGCACTATTGCACACACACAGAAGTAAATTTAGTTCTAACGCTCTAAGTTTTAAAGGTTAAATTTGCACGGTTAATTTCAACCGCTAACCGCTCTGTTAACTACGATAGTATTATTATCAAGTCTCACTAGGAAGGGGTTCTTGCTAATACGGTGTTAACGTTTTGTAGTTAATACCGGAACTAAAATTTCGAATTACAATTTAAGCTCGTTATTAAGTAATTATTGCTTGTCTGAAGAAATCCAATCATAATGTAACGTGATTTCAGACCTACTTTTTGCTACTCATTGCCTACAAGAGAGCGGTTCTGGGTTCGATTCCCACAACTGGAAAATATTTGTGTGATGAACGTGAATGTTTTTCAGTGTTGGGTCTTTATATTACAAGGTATATAATATGTATATTATTCATTAAAATATTCATCAGTCATCTCAGTACTCATTACACAAGCTACGCTTAACTTGAGGCTAGAGAGGCGATGTGGGCATTGTCGTAGTATTTATTATTATTTTTACATTGAGGCAACTGCATTCATGCGTGTATTAGTATTTTTTCTGACCAATATGAAGTAAAAGTTTTATAAACCGTTCCTACCTCGGAACACAGAGACCATATTTGGCAAACAGGCCCAGATATCCCTCCCTTCTTTTTGGGGGGGAACAAAGATCGAAACCCGGCAAGCACCTCTAACTTGGTCGAGATTTGTGCGTTTAAGCAACGAAATATCATTCCCTATATTGGGAATTATTAACCGAAGGCATAAGACCTAGAGGCTGGTCCCCAACGATATAGGCTGACATGTTAAAAATGTCAAAGTCCTGCCGTTTCTATCAAATCGCCAAAATGGCCTCCAACATAAGCCGATGCAGATAATTTACCCGCTCAAAGTTGAGATGTCTTCAGTATCACGATCATCAGTAATGAAAGAACGACCATAGAGAGAGAGTTATCATGAAACCGTAATGCCTAAGAACTTCTACAGCGTACTCAAAGGCGCGCAGCAAAAGAGAGAGAGTCTACTAATCCATACTTGGCCAGCTTGATGGACTACGTACTTGTCTTTCTTTGACGGCCGACTGGCGCAGTGGGCAGCGACCCTGCTTTCTGAGTCCAAGGCCGTGGGTTCGATTCCCACAACTGGAAAATGTTTGTGTGATGAGCATAAGTGTATTTCAGTGTCTGGGTGTTTATAAGTATTTATGTATAAATAATTCTTAAAAATATTCATCAGTCATCTTAGTACCCATAACACAAGCTACGCTTACTTTGGGGCTAGGTGGCGATGTGTGTATTGTCGTAATATATTTATTATTAATTTATTTCTTAAAGTAGTTCTATGCCCTGTGATTATCATTGAAGGACCAAGCAAATTGCCCACCTGGTGGAAAACCATAGCCTAGGTATAAACAGAGCAACCCAACAGGGCATGCTGGAAATACGTTCTACAAAGTGCTACGCTGTGTCCATCAACATAGGCGTCAAGCCTCATGCGCAATCACACCGGAAACCACGCCTTTCAGACCTGTACAGAGCTGTGCTTGGTAGCAGAAATAATCAGGGCAGTAGTACTTCCCCGGAGCTCTGTCACAAATAGCTCAACAACACAGTTTGATTTAGAAGTATATGGTACTCGTAGATGACTGGTGTGTAATAACGAAACGGCCATTTTGTGCACAGACAAATCTTTGTTTATGTCCACCACGTGTCCAGCAAACGTAAACTAGACGGTTGCGTCAGTTTCGGTTTACGATAAGAATGTATTGAAATATGTAACTACTTGTTATGAAGCACTAAAGTAGCTTTTAAGACGGCTCGCACTCTTATTTTTTTACTGAAATACAAATCAGTCCTCGATTGCATTTTTTAATTTTAATTTAATTAAAAAAAATTTGACATTTAAGCACTTTTCCACTATCCTACGACTCTCCTGCCACCGATACTGAAATTAGTATGCTTTTTATATCAGTTCTATAGCGACATCTAGAAGTTTCGATCTAGTTTTCAAAGGTCCATATTAAAATAAGACACTTTTGAAACAAGAGATGATAAATTCTTTTTTAATAACACTAATAACAATCATAATGCAATAATATTTACTTACATAGCTCAAACATGTGAAATAAAGCACAATTTCCAAAAAGTTACGCTTGCCTATCCGAATTACGAGCGCATGTTAATTACTCATTCACTTTTCAATTAAGCCAAAGCATAAATTAACAAAATTAGCATTAATAAAGCGAGCATATTGCACATCGATTGTGTAACCGGGCCGTAAACAGTGTAGTATATGTGCCAATTTACTTCATATTCATACGTTAGAAGCCACTGTATTTCAAGTAATTTCACAAGTGCATCAGGGTAGGTATTATACAGGCTAAACAGGGCCGCGACGCCCCTGTGTACGAAATAAGCGGGGCACACAGTGGCCAAGACAATAGGGGCGTCGCCATCGAAATTATTTTTGTTACACATTAACGTATTCTTTGTAATGGAGTATCGATAAGTAAAAGTAATATTTTCTTCTAGAAGTTTACTTTTAAATAAGGATAATGCTGTGAAACTCTGGTTTCAGAGGTTTTATTTTTCGCAGTAATTGCCAAGTGGAAACGAACTTGTTTTACCTTTAATATATAACAAATATTCTCTGAGTAGACAATGTGTAAATGAAAACCGAAATAATACTTAAATAGGGGCTTTAGAGGAACATTATGTACCTACTGTCTCTGAGACGTATCTATGAAACCGAAAACCTATTAGTTTTTGAGTAAACCACTGCCATAGTTTTTAAGAAAGAATTCAGATACAGCCCTAAAACCATCATCACAACAACCCATTATCGGCCCACTACAGAGCACGGATCGTCTCATCCTACAATGAAAAGGGGTTAAGGCCGTAGTCCACCACGCTGGCCCAGTGCGGATTGGTGGACTACACACACCTTTCAGAACATTATGTAGAACTCTCAGCATGCTGGTTTCCCCACGATGTTTTTCTTCACCGTTGAAGCAAACCGTCCACGCTACACACCATTGGAACTTACTACCAGAACATATTAGACACCGTTCGGAGCACTCTTCTAAACACAACGTATCTATCGTTGTCATAGTATATTTATCACGGTTTACTTATTATAGATATATATTTATATTAATTTTGTGTATTTTTTATGTATAGTATCTTCAAATTTTATTGTATTAGTATGTAAAATTTTGTTATTATTTAGATATATTGAATATTCTATACCACAATTAAATAATCTTTCTCATATCCTGGGGTAGCTGGAAGAGATCTCTTATAGAGATAAGCTTTCCTTTGTACACTTCATGTATCTTATGTTCACAATCACAATTTATTTAGTTTTAGTTACGCCAAACTACGGATATATGTAGTAAGTATATCGGAATTGTTTCTTTAAAGTTCTTTAAAACAGTTCGCGACAACATACGAAGAAAGAACTTTTTGAAGTTTACTCATTCGTGGACGAAGTCGCGCGGGTCCGCTAGTAAATTAATAAGCAAATAATATTTTAATTAGTTAAAACACACGAAGTCGAGTGAGTGAAGTTGAGCTCATACCCAATGCGCTATCACCGCTTGTAACATCACATGCATAATTAAAAGCATGTGACTCCTATCACTTTATTACGCGCGTCGCGTCGGCGTCACGCGTGTCGGTCTTTTATCTTCAATAGGGTTGTCATAAGTAAACATTTAGAATGTTTGATTTTTTTTTGTATGGAAAAATAAATATGCTTCTTGTGTTTTCATATTTTTATACAGTGATTTCTAATGAAATAGACTTATGCATCCTTCGCCATTATTTCGTTATTCGATACCACGTTGTATAAAAACGGAGAACATTTATTACGGTCAAATTTAACAAAAAAAACAAAAACGTTGAAACATGGACATTCGTGAAAAAAAGAGCCGCATCATAGGTTTCGCACACAGGCGCTGTGGGGGGTCGGCGCGGCCCTGAAGCTACTCGTAAATACAAATAAAAACCATCTCCGTGTTCACAAACACAAGTTTTTGAGTAAACAAATCGTCAATAGAATCGTTTCAAAAACAGAATTTCCCAGGCTGACTGTTACACATTGATACGCACACGAAAATCCCACATTAGGCTATTAGATAGCGTTACGACATCCGAAGTTTCAACGTTTGAGCAATTACCTCCGACGTACTTGCGGACAGAGACTGACAGTTCTGATCGACACGATGCTTTTATCTACACAACATAGGTTCACTAGAATAAAAAAAAACGATAATAAATTAAATTCTAGCTGAGCGTAAACGTTTGAAACGCTGAACGAATCTTGAGCATATTTGGTATCCCAAAATTCAGAACATTTTTGCGGCTTTGCCCATCTTTTTCTGGTATTTATATATGTTTGTTTAGGATGTAAGTGTATATATTTTTTTTTTCTATTCCACTGCAAGTCAAGGGCTATGACTGCAATATCACCTGATGTTAAGTGATGATGCAGTCCAAGATGGTAGCGGGCTAACTTGTAAGGAAGTATGGTAGTTATACCCCTAATTGGTTTGTACGCGACATCGCACCGGACCACTAAATCGCTTAGCGGCACGTCTTTGTCGGTAGTGTGGTAACTAGCTCCGGCCAAAGCCTCCCACTGGGGTGGGTAGATGCCGGTTTGTGGGTGGGTCTGGAGTCTGGACCCACCCACAAACCGGCATCTAGCTCCAAAGTAGGTGTAGCTTGTGTTATAAGTACTAAGATATGTGCTGAATATGTTTATGAATAAGCATAAATACTTAAATAAAATACAGATACACTCAGACACTAAAAAACATTAATGCTTATCAGAAGCATTTCTCTAGTAGTGGGAACAGAACCTACAGCCGTGGACTCAGAAAGCAAGCACCGTCAAATAACTTTCACAGTCTGACTGCGGGTAAAGTGCTTTCTCGCAGTCAAGACAGTGAAATATCAAGCGTGTTTCTGTCACTTGCTGACCTAGACGCAATACCAAAGGACCGTATGTACTATGAGCGTAATAACTCCATATTCAAGTCTAGGCGTACGAAGCTCTAGTCAGCAATTGAAGTGACTTTGTACATTTCAAGCTTCCACCCTGAGGGCGACTTAATAAAGTTCGCATGGATAAACATTACCTCGTTAGTCTAGTTGTTTATGTGTTTAATTAAACGCGAGGTTTGGATTCCAAAAAAAAACCTTATTATTAAATTTATAAAAGTTTTTTCTTAAGTTTATAATAAATAAATAAATAATAAATAATAAATAAATATACTACGACAATACAGACATCGAATTCTAGGCCCAAAGTAGCCATAAACATCGTATTGATAAAAATATTCAACAGTCATCTTAGTACCGACTACACAAGCTATGCTTACTTTGGGGCAAGATGGCGATGTGTGCATTGTCGTAATATATTTATTTATTTATGACAATACTGAAAGTGAAGAGTGAAGTTTGAAAAGTTATATCTTCAAAAAACTTTGCCCCAATACCAAACTGGACGATGTTCTAACACAGGCTATTATTTTATTGGTTCAAATTGCCCAATAAACAAGGTAGTGCAGTTGGAACTGTCACTTATACGCGTGCGATAATAGTAACATCCTGTATACAGTTTGGGCTGGGACATCCTGTGGGTGATTGGTGTAGTCACATCGTTGAGATTTATTACTTGTTGTATACAGGATGTGTTGATTGTTAGATTCGAACGCAATCTATTACGAATTTCGTAGGTAATTCAAGAATGATTTTGACTCCAATAAAAAACTTAATAAATCATGGGTTAAAGTTTGACACCGGACGCTGCAGTACAAAACTGATTTCTATATTACAGCAGTACGTAATTACGAGTGAAATTCTATGTAATGAAAAAAAAAGAAATATCTTTCTCTCTTTTTAATTCTACTACTAAAAAATGATCTTGTGATGAACACGTTTTCTGTGAAATTTAATTAATATTAAATAGCTAAGAATTTCATAGTTATTTCGAGTCGCTCTGAAGACTGACTTCTGTAACACACCAATGTTAGTAAAAACACCTAATTACAACTATACCTGGCTTCTAAATCTGGAGCCGAAGACTTTAATTATTCCAAATTTTTTTTTGCACTGTTAAGTCGTATTTTAAGTTAAATTTTTTTTCGTATCTAAATTTAGCGTCGTTTTTCGGTAACAGTCACGAATACTTGAAAATATACATGAATTTGTTCAAAATATCCTTATTAGGCCGCCGACTGGCATTGGAGAACCGTAGAGAATGTTAGAGTAACTTAAAATAAAGTAGTCAAAAAATTTGTCAGCTAAGGGTAATCCAAAGTATTAAGGTCTATAATGGCCTAAGATATTATGTTATATAATTGAAACATATTTGTACGTACCGAAATTAATCATACACATAAATGAAAATTGTTTAAATAATTCGATATTCCCTGTTTAATGTACCGTGTTATATATTTCCATGGACTTATTTAATATTCTATCTTTAAATACCTGCTCAATGGGTTGAATAAAATATCTGCCCATTGGATCTGCATATTGAAATCACAAAATGAAAACCTATTCATTAGTTTCAAAAGTAAATTTTGCGAAAAATATTTTCTCTTTTTAATTTTTTTAGAAATTTGTATCTCACGCCATTCAACCTCCGATTCGGGAGTTTTCCGTATAAGGCCGTGAAAAAGCTTTCAAACATACGTAATAGAAGTCGAAACTAATGATCATACGTAACGTAACATACTATGGTGGGCTTTTACACACCGAGGCTTCGCCGACTTAAAATACTGCAACGATCCATTTTCGACCTATCCACCTATAAAATAGCACATAAAGTCCTGTGTCCCCCTCAAAATATTATGGTCTTCACAACGCATGCCTTTGACAGTTACTGTTCTGTAAACTCGGCTCAAATGAAATCTGGGCCCGAGTATAACCTTTATACAGCATGCTTTATGGTTGAATATTGCGTGTATTAAATGTAAGCAGGAGCATTATTCAAAGTGATCTGAACGGTCTGCACAAATAAGATAATAGAATTTCAAGGATAGATTTGATACATGATATTTGGTGCTATTGGGATGGTGTTAAAGGATCTTATAGATTCAGAAGCTTGAATGAAGACAGGACACTGCAATATTTACCCTTCATAAAATCTGATGCATTATTCTGATTTCAAAAACATTGAAAGTGAAAGAAAAGAAGAATACCTTTAAAATGGTACATTCATCTGCAGGGCTAGTACAGGCAGGAGACAAAAATTATATCCCCCGATTTTATCCCCTGATAAGGGATATAATTAACGTGTCCACCTGCTAAAGCACGGGAACATGGAATCTCCTATTCCATTTACCATTACCATTCTAATGATTTTAAAATTAAGTACATACTTAATTATATATTATGTATATTTTCCATTTATATATCATGTATATTTTATATATTACGTATATTTATTTAAATTATATTGATTGAATTATATCGATTTGTATCTTTACATTTTGGTATTTATGTATATCTATCAACACTCTTGGCACTATCCCGTTCTCTTGCTGTAAGTCCTATCTACAAAGGTTGCCTGTAAGAGATTGCTTGCAGCAATAAGGCCGCCTTTGCATGTCTACATTGTGTACTTTATACTCCTTACTGTTTCTTTTCCTGTATGTTATACGTGCAATAAAGTGTTTCTTCTTCTTCTTCTTCTTCTAATTTCAAGAAGGCTACAATCGAGGCTCCTCTACATGAATGCGCAAGAAAGGCAACCGTTAGAGAAGAGTGGCGAAGTATTGTCAAGCGAGCCACAACACCCAGATGACGACCACGACCAGTCTGTCAAGACTGAAACGACTAAGAAGAAGAACATACCTAATTTACATGTATGCATTTGAGGATGGATCCGTGGGCAATGAAAGGGCCATTTGAAACAAGAGGGCCATCTAAAAACTGTAATCGCTCTTTTAATGTGATATCTTCTCGTATTATACAAAAACTGTCGACGAACTTATTTTGCGGGCGAAAATAAAAAACCTGTCAGATACGTTCGAAATGGCCCTTTTATATGATAAAAACAACAATAGAAATGTTATGATAGCGAAAAATCGGTTGTGAATCGAATGTTTAGGATTGTTACTTGTGAAATTACAATGAATTTGCCAAAGGTACACCCGTTTAAAATTCAAAGCTCTATCCGCCCCCGAAACACCAAACTTATAAAACCAAATTGATTGTTACAGAATAAAAAGTAAAAGATATGACAGGAAAAGAAATAACTTAAAAAGTAGGAAACTAAAGGCGGCCTTATTAACGATCTCTTCTAAGCTATAGGAAAGGGAACTGTTCTTTAGGATTAGGAAAACCAAAAGAAAACCGAATAGTGGGGTTTATTATCAAACGTAGTTAAAAAGGAACATTGGAGATGGGAGGTTTTTAAACAATTTGCAAGAGCATGAAACAAATTTGACATATATTGTTATTCATAATTCATAATTAATTTATTGCATAAACTGTACATATAATGGTCTTATGAGCTAAAACTTTGGGGCTTACAGTTTGCCATTTCAGGCGTGCAATATTATTTAAGCAGTGAACTAATAAATAGTTACATATTAAAAAAATAAAATCGTATTAAAGCATAAGCTAGAGCTAACTAATTTAACTGTATTTATAAAAAGCTACAATATTTAGCAAAAAAAAAAGAAAATAAAATAACCGAAGGCATAGAAAAGTACCAGGAATCCAGCATATGACAGGCAGTAAAGTTTGCTCGGCGTGAGGTACGGTTAAAGAACATGAACATTCCTAAACAGGAAACGGATGGTATTAATGAAAACAACTTCTCTAAACACACACTGTTATGAAGTCGATATTCTACTTAAAGAAAAATAAAGAAAACTGATAAAAACCAATTAAACTCGCGCAAACACTTCAGTGCCATACACTCACGGTGGCCGTATTAAAATTCATTAAAACCCCCGGCTACACGATAAAAAATCTGAAATCCAATTAATGAATACCCACTTGAAACCGCGAATCGATTTCAAGCCAAATCGATACCGATAAAAAACATAACCAGTCTGAAAGTTAAATGCATTTCAGTTGAGTACATTGTTTTTTGACTACGGCCGATCTGATTAAGGTAGAGCTTTATAGAACTTTCTCTTTAAAGATATTATCGGCTTATTACTCGAGTTACTTGGGCTTCAGTTGTATGAATTAGCATCAAGCATGCCAAGTGACAGCAACGTTAAGGAGCTAGACGACCCTTATAGTTATTTATGCAACTGTATAATAAGGAGTATTGCAAAACTGAAGTATCACATGAGTGTTTTTATACCTAGTTATCAAAAGTTGCATACAAGTCTTCGTCTACACCCATAATATGGTTCTGAAAAAAAAGAAATATTCTCTGAAGAAAAATTCTAAAGATTGTCAAACTATAAAACTATTTTGGAAAAAAGCAATCTGCTGAGTTTCTTGCCGACTCTACTCAGTAGAATCTACCTTCCGTTCTACCGGTGGTAGAGTCACAACAAACCAGGCATCGAGCAGTATATGGCTGTATGTTAAGTAAACCCTTTGCGCAAAAGTGATCGAAAAAAATTGGTTTGAGTATTTAAGAATTTTCTACACAGGATTTAAAGCATGGAAATAGATAAAATTATTAATATCGTTTTTAATTTAGTTTTTGTAGCACTTAGCTTGAAAACTTTTAAGATGATTTTATACTAGCTGATATTCGCGGGATTAAGGTTTATTATTCCCACATGAACTCTCTTATTTCCCGGGATAAAAGGTAGCCTATGTCCTTTTCGATGTCAAAGGCAACATGCATGCCAAATTTCATCCAAATCTATTCAGCCGTTTTTGCGTGATCTAGTAACAAACATCCCCACTTTCACATTTATAATATTAGTAGGATTTAAACTAGCCGTTCGCGTTACCTCAACCTCCATAATATTCGATAAATAATACAATAATAAGAAAAACTGTATAACAAACAAAATTATGGGATTTCCAATCGTTACATAATGTACTGAAAATAAAATTCGCAAGGGGAATCGAACCCGGTACTTAAAATGGACCAACGAAACACTTACTAGATCAAACATAACGGAGACAGAAATATAAATTCTATTTTTCACTATGTTTTATTAATTATATAATTTCTACTACCGCTCCACAAAGTTTTTTATATCAAAACAGTTTATTATTTAACTTGATTGGTTCGATGACCATTTACATTTAATTGATCCATGTCTAGATTGGAGCACAGTGGTGGGTTTGTGCTCTCAAATCCTGTCTCCTATAAAAGGGTCTACGCCCACCAATTGGGGTATAAGTATGCAGTGGCGTGCACTTCATACATGCACAAAAGCACTGCATACCCAAATTTATTTATTTATTTATTTTATAGTCTCCAGCACCGACGCAATGTTGCCTGTTTATCGGTTTTTTACCGGATATACTTCGGTAAGTGTGCTCAGGAACTTCACAATCTTGTTCCCCCTTCCCCGTTTTACCACAGAACAGCGAGAAACCGAGAGCGGTGGCATCCTTATGTGGTTGATATCCCATCAACACGCACGAAACGTTTTTTATCCACGTTTCTGATACGTGCCGCTAAGATGTGGAACGCCCTCCCGGTAACTGTGTTTCCTGCCACGTATAATTTAAGTTAGGCTAGAGTGAATAGGCTTTTTCTAGGCAAGCGTGCTCCAACCTAGACCTCATCATTGCTTTCTAACGGGCATGATTGTCGTCAAACGCTGGCCTATCGTTAATAAAAAAAAATATATAGCTCGTATTGGAGGGGAATATTTCTATTTTATGCTATATATCTGCTTAATGCATACCCTGGCCGAACCCTGTGCACGCCACTGTAAGTATGCTACAGTGGGGGTAATGATGACTCAAAAAACAAAATAAGATAAACATGACAAAAATAACCTGCTCGTGTTTCGCAGCAAAGGTAGCGTAGAGAGATTAAAATTACAAATTTCATTACAGCAAAGATGCTGAGTAATTTAATAAGAAAATGCTTCTCCAAAAACAACTTAAATGAGGTTGTAATTGCTGGAACCTTGTCCTAATTACACCGTTTATTATCACTTGAGATGGACCGTGATAAGAGTTTAGTAGGGCGATAGCAATCTTTACATTAGAGATCATTTTTAGTGATTTTGATACGATCTTTTGTTTAAAAACTGCTGCTATGATACTAATATTATAAATGTTAAAAGTGTGGATGTTTGTTACCCAATCACGCAAAATTGGCTTAACGGATTTGGATGAAAAATCAGTAGAAAAAATATCCCACTGTTATTTTCTACCCGTGCAACTTATGTAAAATGTTACAATAGTAAATAAAGATGATGTAAAAAGAAAACAAAAATTAAGTAGAATAGTAAGTAAAACATTATATGTAGGACATAAACAAAAACAAAACTGTCAAATATGAATACGCAATAAAGAAAAATAAGTACGTAATATAATTATATTATAAAAGAATTCTGATGGTTTAAACATTGTTTATGCAAGTACACGAGTTTTGATGAGTGTGTTTTTGTGTGTAGTGTGTTTGCGTGTCTTTGTGTGGGTGTGTTTTTGAGTGTGTGTGTGTGTTTGCCTGTGGCATAATAGCTCCCGAAAGAAGGAACCGATTTGTTTTTGTTCTTGATTGAAAGTCCGATTTTTTCCGATTCCGAAATTTGTCCGATGTTTGATGAAAATCGGTCTAAAATATATATACTATTATATAATCGGTTTATTTATTTTTTACAACTCCCTTTATATCAAATGAAAGGGCTTGAATACAATCATCGTCGGCCCACTACAGGGCACGAATCTCGTCTCTGAATGAGACGGACTTAGTTCGTGATCTACCACGCTGGCCAAGTGTGGAGTGAGACAATATGAAGAAAAAGGCATGCAAGTTTGCTAACTATGTTTATTTTACCGTTTAAAGCAAGACACATATTTTAAAGTAAAATTCAGATTGATTATTTCTTAATGTTTCAATACAATGATAAATTCAAATCCAAGATGACAGCCACCACAAAATGGTAAATTACGTATTTTATTTCACAATTTGGGATTGAAAAGAAAGGACTAAGACTAGTAGCTTTAGTTTATATTTTTTATAATCTTAAGAAAGCTTTAAATTAATATTTCAAGTGCACCTAAGTTTCGTTTCCCTTCGGCTATAACTCGTATTCTGTACACCGTGGTATGCAACAATAAATTTTAATAGCATTATTCTTTGGCAGCGAGTGGGTGGAAACTACTAAGACCACGGGGTTCTATTATCGTGCGATTATTACATAAGGTTTGATGAAGTACAAGTAGACAGTCACTTTCACATATTTTGAAATACTTTGAAATTTATAAATACCTAAGGTGATAGTCTTTTGGTCAGGAGTAAGGCCCCGTTGGGTGGGATAACAAAGAGAGATGGTAGCGGGCTAACCTGGTACGAAGTATGGCAGCTATATTAAAACTATACCCCTAATCGACATCATACTGGAACGCTATATCACTTGGCGACACGTCGTTTTTGATAGCGTAGTAACTAGCCACGGCTATAGCCTCCCAATAGACAAGACCTAAATTCAGAATTTTTTTCCGAATTTCCCCGACCAAACCAAACCCGAATACCTCTGCGCCAGAGAGGTCTGTTAATACAGATCTATTAAACTTAACTTGTTTTAACGGTGAAGGAAAATATCTTGAGGAAAACTGCATGCCTGAGAGTTCACCGTAATTTTCGCAAAGCCATGTAAATTCTACAAATCCGCATGCAGCCAGCGTGCTATGAATTCTACTATTCCGGCTAGCCTGGCGGACAATCCTTTTTGAAGGAGCTAAGATGCGTGCCACGCGACAATGTTATGTCTACCCATTATTTTGGCAATCTCTATAGAAAAAATACGAGTAACCGGTAGAGATAACTATCTCGTGGTGCGCATGCTAGTCCTACTGAGCTCTGTAGTTGGCCGATAATGCGTTCATAATGATGGTATGGTATGGAATGGTGCCAAGAATGCTGGCTGCATTTCGGCACTGAACAGCCAGGATGATTCTTTGCGCAAAAAATATGCTAGATAAGAGCGGAACTGACGGGTACCAAGCAACCATGTCATTACGAATCTGCGGAACATTTTTTTTCTGCGATCATTCAATCTTGAATCCGCACGCTACATCGAATCAGTGGACAGTAACCTAAAAAAGTTACGTAAAAAAAAACCTAGAAAGTAAGGAAAGGATAACAGATATAAAAGAGCGAATTTAAAATGGCGGAACTGACTTTACCAATAATTACAGCCGTAATACAAATCCGTGGTAATTACAAACGCGTTACCGATGCTAATGTATGGAAATTTTTGAAATTGAAAACGGAATTAATAACGGTCGTTACGTATTTATTGTGGTATTAAGTGGAGTTTGATTTAGGGAGAAAGGGGGGGAATAAATTTGTGCGTAATTTATTTTTATTGGAAAAGTTAGGGCGATTGGGAATTGTGTATTGTATGGAAATTATGACCTCTCTAGCTTGGAGGATGATTTCGTGTTGTTAGCAGAAGGAGCTGGGTTCATGCATCAACGAGGGCAAATGTTTTAGCACTATTGAAACGTTAAGTATGTCTGATTGTAGTGACTCTACTAGCGTTCGGAAGGCAGATATTGCAGAGAAAAAGCCAGCATGAAATTCAGCAATTGTTTTTTTACGTCAATATTTGTAACCCCAAACGCAAAAATGACGTGGTTTTATAAGTTTGACGTCTGTGTGTGTGTGTGTGTGTATGTGTGTGTGCGTATGTGTCTTTCTGTGGCATCTTGGCACCGGAACGGATTAAAAGATTTTGATTCTATTTTTTTGTTTGAAAGGTGAATCACTCGGGAGTGTTTTTAACAATGTTTTATAAAAATCAGTCTTAACGATATTTGATCAAAAGATGGCTCCCGATAAAATGGCGGTTCACATATTCTTTTACAACTCCCGCAATATGGGTGTCAAACGAATAGGCTGGACTAGTAGAATTTTATACGCTATGCCAAATTTCGAATCCAAGATGGCAGCCTCCACAAAAAAAAAAATTACATTTTTTTTTCAGAAATTCCTTTAATATGAGTATCAAATGAACGGGCTCGATTAGTACAATAATGTATATTAAATTAAAAGTCTGGAGTTTTTTTTAATTTTTAATTTATATATTTTTTACAATGATTATTCTGTCTTGCGAGCGATAAAAACGGTGTGGTGTGCTTCAAAGCGACTTTATCATTAGTCTATATCTTGTATGAAGCAGTATCATTGTTACAAATTCCAGATGCGATACAATTTCAATGCCATTTATATAATCGGAACCCAATTCTAAGCAAGCTCTTTGGCACGCCAAAGGTCTAGGTCTGCAATAAAAGAGTGCCGTTCTAAAATGCCTATACAACCTTTAAACACACCGAAACGGGTACGTTCATTAAGGCTTCTGTCAAGTTACTAATTCGTTCCAAGGTCGACCTTGCGAACCCAACAGTCATGTGAAATGACGTAAGATAAAGCCTTAACGCGATTAGCGAATGCGTCATGAAACGTAGAAAAATAATGGCATGAGAGCTCCTGGGAAATTAAGAGGCAGTGCTTGATAAAATGAAGATTTATATGTATGTGACAAGTGCGATCAAAGAAATAAGCGATAATGCTAAAAAAAACAGACTGCTTATAGTTGAATCCCCGTATCACCTGTATAATTTTTCAACTATACTTGAGAGGTTTGTTTTGATACAAAAAACATTTTGTAACTATGGTAATGGAAACACCTGACAAGTTCATATAAAGTAGGAAAAGAAATGTGAAGGTAAATGTAATCAGCTGTCAGATGTCGTTTTCATTTTTCAGATAACCTAGATATCTAAGTTACAAAAGCTAAAAATTAGTATTGTTGTTTTTCAATAAAATCTTTTAGCTTGTATCAAGCATTTGCTCAAAATTTCCCACCATCTCCATAATATATGATAGTATTAGGTACTTACCTAACATAATCTTATGAATGGAATAGCTATTACGCATACGCATGCGCCTACTCCATTGACACATCTCATTCAACGCTTCAAACTTTCAAACTCACTTCACTTTTCACCACTCGAGGTACAACACTATGGAACACCCACTATTAAAAAATAAAAATAAACTGTTTTATAAAAAAAAAACTAGTCCTCCAACTAGTGTATGATAAAATATCTAATACACCAATCGAATTACGATAAAGAACCTAATCCAAAATGGTTGCAAAATAGAACGTTTTTGAAATTCGCGCCCTGTCACACTGTACATCTACAATCAAAAATGTTTATTATTTGTTTTTTTTTTTAAAGTTCACGCGCTCGCCGGTTCAAGTGATCACATTGACTGAATAACGGCCCGATTGTCCGTCCGTGCGTCCCGCTCTAGCGTTGCGTAACACTAACGGGTCACAGAGTATGATTTTATGTACAGAACGGTAATCTTAAGTGTGAACTCACCTTATTGGGAGACATCTTTAATATTCCCAATTTACACTACCTACTATATTCACACGATCACACCGTTTCAATAGCATTCCAGGCTGACATTCTAAACCGGCGATGGATTGGTATAGTTAGACTGTAGGTATTCAACTAAACGTAAATACAGCTTGATTTAAATGGAACCTTAGAGTAGAATATAAACGCTGCTACTAAATTTTTATACTTTTTAGGAGATTTTTGGATACTTTAAGGAGTTGTTTTACCTAACTATAACAAAAAAAAAAAAACAAGAACCTGTATTAAGTTGAATTTTAGTAGATAAACTTTGAATAAAGATATATGCGATTCTGTAAGATGTAGGCTATAAATTTTATTTAAAAAAAAATTAAAAACGTTTTCAAAATTTAGATTTCCTTATTATTTTATTTTTGGGTCGGTACCTACAACTAAACTAATTTCAACTTGAATAATAAAAAAAAATTTGGTATGCAGTATAAAAATTATATTATGCACTTTGCTCCTACCTATACCTTAATTATGTTTATAAATATGTGTGCCTCTGATAATATCATATTATCAATAGTGTTATACATAATAAGTACCTAATAACTACGAATGGTTTAGTTTAAAGTTGGTACAAATACCAAAATATAGTTTGTTTTATATTTCCTCGAAGAAATCATACAAGTATGTGCTAAAATCATACGTTTTAATCAATAAAGTATCAAAGGAAACCTTTCAATGTTAAAAATATCATATTTGGGTAACTTTTGGAAAGAATTTATTTCTTTGATTAATACCTAATAATATGAGTAGGCTTAAATTAGTAAAACTTACTAGCGGATTAAGTATAATAAGCATTGAATTGCTTATTTTACTTAATCCTAATAAAAAAATCTACTGATTGATATTTGTAAATCGTTGAGAACCTAATGAACTGATAAAAAAAACATTGTTCCGCAAACACACCTTATATAGGAAACTGAATCATGTTTCTTTTGTTTTCAAAGTGCAATTTATTCTCTCCAAAAATAGACAAAGAAACAAATGGTATTGAACTCTTTGCCGCCATGGTCTATAGCACGTTTGCGTAGGCGCACAGTTCATTGTCACATGCTACTAAATAACGTTCATACGCACTTGAAACACTGAGTGTACTCGCCAGTTGAAGTAGGCATATAATTTTGTCTGTGGCCTGACATGTGGGTGTCAGGAATGTGCATAGATTAAAAATAATTACAGACTAAAAATTGGATGATTAATCATGGAGTTTTGAAGTTTCGTTTGGTTAATAGAAGTGGTACCGTGATCGCTATCTGTTTGATACGTTAATGATAGGCCGTGTCAATTGTTGCTTTCACAAATATCTCATTTGTAGTTTGCCCACATGGCGAAGCGATGGGAAAAATATTTGTTTAGAAAATTAAATAATTAAATAATAGAAAATTTTATAATTAAAGACTTAAGTAGAAGATTCGAGTTTCGCGATGAGGGCCAGACAAATAAAAAGTGAAGCGAGCGTACCAAAGGTTTGTTAATTGCTATAGCACCAACATATGTAAGCAATGGCAGGGTACTGTCTTTAAAGTTTAAGTTCAGATGATAATATTATTCAAATTATTTATTCGCAGTAACTTAGCAAACGAGAAAATAGGGTTGAGCTTTTTACAAGAAATATTTTTATTTTAAAATATAATTGTTAATTTTGAACATTTTTAAGGTAACATTTGACAATATAACCTCTAGTGGTAAGGCCACCTTTGCACCTTAGTATTATTTCTGTTTTCCTTGTGGTTTGTTGCAATAAAGTTTTTCTATTTCTATTAAAGAAAGAGGACATTGTAACGACGGATTTTTAATCCTTATTTTTGAAGTTCTTAAGATAAAAAATAAATAAACTAATTTTGATATATGTAATACTAAATTAGTCGTTGATGCATTATACATACACTTGGAGGAAATATCCAAGATATTTATACTCTCGTGGTTCGTACTCAAAAATGATAGACCATTCAATCGATTGAGTTCCCTTCCTCAATTAAACTATACATTTTATTACATAAGTTTATAACTTAAACAAAAATTATAAATATAACCTAAAATAAACTATTTAAAAACTAAATAAAATCTAAAACGTCCTCGAAACCACCGCAGCGAGGCAAAAATAAACTTAAAAAAATTATCAACTTAAACTAAACTATTGTGATGTACCAACTTAAGCACATAGGTAACAGTTTTTTAGCAATTGAAAATTTATTGAAAATTATGTTTTATTTTTTGTTAGAACGCACTTATCACTGTTCTCTTGCAACTTACTCAAGTAAATGCAAAAAACGACTGAATTAACATGCTTTTTTTGCATTTAATAGCCCAATTTTTGAGGAAGGTAGCTCACGCTACGACCCAAAATTAGCCCGGATAAAACCGCCAAACAATGCTATAAACGTAATAAATTAGAAACAGATTCATACGCAATCCCTAGCAACTGTTTAACTGGGTATTGAACCCGGAACATTACGGAATGCTTCACAATATACCATAGTGTAATAACATTATATATAGCACACGATATTCGCTCTAAGCAGGATATATTAAAATCTATTATTGCACTGTTACATTTCGTTACACTGTAATAATTGGATCACAAGTTTTGGGTTACGCTTTTCTTTAATCCAATTGTTTGAAACCGTATATATTAATAGTTACGTACTTATTGCCTTCATATATTGTATGAGTCGTCATCATCAACGACCCATTATTGGCAGGGCACGGGTCTCAACACAAAATGAGAAGTTAGGCCTTAGTTAGTTAGGAAGTCAGTTAGTTTGTCGAATGAGGGGTTAGGCATCGCTGGATTGGTAGGCTTCGCACCACTTTGAGACCATATTGGAGTACTCCGAAACGCATGTCTCAGAGTACTCCTAGTAGTGTAGGAAACCTGCATAGGTTTCCTCACTGTTTTCCTTCACGTGATTTCAAGTGATATTCAATTACTTAAAATGCACAAAACTCCGAAAAGAAAAAAGTGCGTCCCGCTGGTCGAACACTGACCCCCCTCGGTAAATAAGGCTGGTGTTCTAACCAGGACGCTCTAACACGACGAGTAATACAATTAGTGTTGCCCAAATTCAGTCTTGGTCTTGCAGTCTTGGTCTTGTTCTTGCGTTTTTGCAAGACCAAGACCAAGAACAAGACCGCGTATTTTTAGCAAGACCAAGACCAAGACTGACCGTGCAAGACTTGAGCAAGAACAAGACATAGCCTGCAAGACTCTTGCGTCTTGCAGCTAGGACTTAGCGCTATTTCACGGAGTAGTTAGGTGTAACAGTTCGGTGTATAGGTAGGTAGGTAGGTACGCTTAGGAATTCTATGAGACGCAAAAAACTATATCAAAGAATATGAAAAACTGGACCTATGCGCATTACGACTAATACCATAAACATAGCGAATAAAAAAATATCTATTAAAATCAAACTGAGTGCATGCATAGTTATGTTTTAACCATCGGCACTTTGATAATGCGGCATCAAAGGTTTTGTACTTACTTCTCAAAGAAATTTGCAGCTTTTCGGAAGTACATGGTTATGATACACGCGCCGGCGGCTTCTTTTGAAATCTAAAACAATCGTTGCCGCCGCGCCGAAATCATAACATTTGACACTATTCATGCAAAATAATTTCGAATTTTAAGCGTACCTACAGGTGTTCCAAAGAATAAATAAGTTTCAGAGTGCTTAGAATGAAAATGAATACATTATACTGATCACGCAAGTAGTATTATGATTAGGATAAAATGGTGAGGATAGGTAGTAGATGTCATAATAATTCATTCTAGTAAGTAATTATAATATTGATTACTTATATGGTTTTAAACTAATTACTTAGGTACTATTATTGTACATTTAGTCATTATATTTCTTAAGTTTTTACAAGTTGTTTTAGCAAATGTAAGCTTATAAATCATAAATGTTTATTAAGAAACAGTTACTTCCATGGAAAACGACATATAGGTCAGTTGATTTTTCGAATTTCTTATCAAATCTTCAGTTATTTATTAATCTGCTTGATCTTTACTATGGCTATGTTAATTCAAGCTCACAATGTTCCAATTCTAATACGTTTTTCTAAGATTTAAAGTAAACTTTAATAAATAGTAATGGACTAATAGGTAATTGCAAGACTTGCAAGACTCTTGCTGCAAGACCAAGACTGGGAGCGCAAGACCAAGACCAAGACCAAGACCAGGTGTATTGGCGCAAGACCAAGACCAAGACTGGCTAAGTCTCGTCTTGTTCTTGCATTTGGGCAACACTAAATACAATACAATGAATAAAATTAAACCAGCAACCACACCATTCAGACCGGAACACACGAATGCTGCTTGGCGGGAAAAAAAGACTCGAGACAATTCCTCTCAAACGCGAGAGGATCCCTGTTCGTGTTTCCAAGGTTAATCCTTGATGGGAAAATTACCGGGAAAGAAGCACCTGGGAGACCGAGGAAGAAGTAGTTCGACGATATAAGAGAGTAGACCGGACATACCTATTCGGAATTGAAGAAGATGGCACATCATCTACGATTTTCCGCCGTCTGACCTCCGAACTTCAATATGATGATGGCACCTAATGATGATGGTAGTACTTTCCGGAAGAGCATTAACACAATCCTCAGGCTATTAATATCTAATTAAATGATCTCTATCAAAGCCCATTAGAGGTCATTCTTGTACGAACGGAAGTAAAGCCTCGACATCAAGGGTCGAGGACTTTTCGGTAACAACAGAAAGGCATAATAATTGACCTCGAATTTAGGTACTTACTTGAAGCTTAAGATGTCAAAGCTAAGTAAAGTAAGTTATAAACATGACGAAGTTAAGTAGCTTTTGAAACTTGCTTTATGAGCAGCGGTTGTCCGCGATTTCTTACGCGTGTTGTTCATGATGTGGAAAAAGAATCCATACAAACTGGCATCCCTTATTTAACCTCTATGGGCTGACTTTCGAAACGACATAGTTTGCGTTCCATTAGTATTTAACAATGAAGAAAGTTTATATTATTAATGAGATTTTTATATAAAAATACCATCCAAATTTCTGACTTTTCGGATCGATACAAAAAAAAACAACAAGACCACAATAAATAATGTTGAACTTTTTAAGCTCTTAAGACCCTTACATGTACACAATATATGCAATAAATGAATTATGAACAAAAAAATATAAAGTCAAATCGTTCGATTCGTTCGCAAATGTCGATTCCACAAACCTGCATGGATTTTTATTTCTTTATCTACTCGTATATATATATAAAAGGCAAAGGTGACTGACTGACGGACTGATCTATCAACGCACAGCTCTAACCACCTGACCGAGCAGGCGGAAATTTTGCATACAGATAGTTATTATAATGTAGGCATCCGCTAAGAAAGGATTTTTGAAAATTCCAACCCTAAGAGTGGGGAACCCTAAGAATGGGGGATTTCAAGGTAATTCCATGAAACTTTGATTTTAGGTTTTCGATTAAAAATAAAGAAATACGTGTTAGTAATTCACTTATTTTAAAAATTCCAACTTCTGTTTCTGATTTTTAAGTAATTTACTTTCATAATTTTCTATTAGCGGCAACATATTTAAAGCTAAAATTTACCAAGTCAAAAATTGAACTTAACGTGTGCGAAGCTGCGGGCAAAAGCTAGTGAAAGATAAAAGTAATAAATGTATAGAAGAAAACTGTGGATTCGTATGCAAATTTGAAACCTTCCCGTATGATATTCCAAGTAACATAATATAGCATTTATAAGCTCCCTGAACATGATCCAACATTCCACACACTAGGATAGACAAATAGACAGTTCGGACGTTACACACATTAGAATAGACAAACAGACAGCCCAACTCTACGTCGCGGGCTCTAAAAAAATATTGCAGCATGCATTCAATGATCAATAAATACTTTTATAAGTAGTAGAGGTAACTACAACCTTCGGCAGTTGAAAACTAAACTAAATTAAAATACCATGAGATATAATCATAACGTTATTATTGTTAAGCTAAAGTCACATTCAACTTTCAATCAGCCCGTGTTTAGTTTCAATTAAAATTCTCCAATTCAGAAACAATCAAATTCCATACCATTTAAGGGTGCACTTATAGACCTACTAGTTTCACACGATACCGCGCGAATGGCGTTTAAAGCCCCAGCTACATCTGAAGCTATACGGTCGTACACTAGTGTCGACTACATGTCGTTTGCGAAGGGTACATAAGTCATTGAGTTTACGTTTTTATAACTTGATTGCCAAAGTAATTTTAGACCTACCAATACATATATTTAAACAATGTGTATTTTTGACAAGGTTGACTTAGAAGCAGAAGAGGAAGCTTAGAAGTAGAGAAGTTCGCTTTCATCTTTTGCAAGACAATAATTATTGTAAAAATGATAATGTTGAAAAAGAAAAACTTCTAAGTTTCTTGCCGGATTTTTCTCGGTACCATCTACCTTCCGAACCGGTGGTAGAATCCCTAAATCAGATAGCTTATATTAGGCCTACCTCAAATAATGAATTAAAAATGTTGTGTTTTATAATTAAATTAGTGCATAGCAATATGATGTATATGTATAATATGTAATGCACACTACATAGTCCACATATAAGTATCTAAGGAGGCTATTGAGAAATTCCCCAGGAGTTGAGCCCTAGAGCTAAATGTCGGATGCTCTTATGTCGGAAATCGTGGGCATTTTCGTCGACGACGTCGATTTTATCCTTTGCTTACGTGGTTCTTCCAGATAATTTTGTTCCGAATAATGCAAAGTATAGGATAGATTTACAGCACTAATCTGTTATGCCAGGCTGAGATTTGAAAATCGATATTAGAATCATTTAGGTTTTGTTTAATTTAAATTTTATAGCTCTAGGCAAAACTTATTTAGGAGAAATTCGATATTAAGCAAGATGGCGCTATATATAACTCTCTGGATTGCAAGGCTTATCCTTCGGGTTAAATAAACAAGCTTTTGGTATAATAGTACCAACACATTTTATCGCTCCCATATTACCGCTCTGCACTTACAACGTGAACCTAAAACTCAAATTATGCGTAGGAAGTCGGTAATAGATTGATGGCAGACACTTGACAAGTCGACAGGTTTGTGCTTGACCGAAATCAAGTTTCAACGCCAGCTTTTACTTTCCCATTGTCGACTGTTTATACCTAGTGTCTTTGTTATAGGTAGACTTTGTTTTAAAAGTAAACGCGGCGTTTAAGTTAAAGGTCTTAGATGCGATGGCATCGGTTCTTCTAGTCTAGTCGTGTTTCTCTCATATCTCATAGGATAGAAAAAATCTAAAGAATGTAAACTATTACATGATGTTGACAAAGAGTAATCTGCTGAGTTTCTTGCCGGCTTCTTCTCGGTAGAATCTGCCTTCCGAACCGGTGGTTGAGTCACCACAAACAAAGCGACGTCACGTTCAAACGTCAGTTTGAAAAGTTTTTATAAACTAGGCTTACTTGAAATAGTTGCATTTTTAATTTTACAATTTTAAATTGGGATGAATGATAGACACTGAATCTCGGTTGGCAACTGCGGTTCATCATCATTGTCATTAGCCCATAACAGTCTATTAAAAATCTAGTAAAATGCCGCTATCAGACATCCGGGGGAAGAAGTTTGCCGAGGACAACATTATTCTAATTTTCCGTAACACAATGCACAACTAAGATTTTAGAGTAACATAACTGAAAACCACGTGTACTGATATTTGTATGGCATATTTGGGTACTCGCTACTCCGCCCACAAAATATATCTTACTTAACATATTACCGACGACAATGTATCGAAGCCTTGCTCGTTAAATGCACAACCAGATTAAATAATCTTAACATACAGCGCGTGTCGGCCAACTGGTTATACGCTTTGTGTACCTTTTTAATTACTTTTATTTCACTTCATATTGAAAATAAGGCCCATATTAGTTAATTGACGTCGAACTAAGAACATGTTTTGACGACTTCCCTGGCGCAGCGGTTAGCGCTGTGAATTTAAGTAGGAGGTCCCGGGTTCGATTCCCGGCAGGGACAATTAGGGAATTTTTATTATTTATTTATTTATTTATTTATTTATTTCCAACTTACGACTAGTTTACAGGAATTTCCTAATGCACTAGCGTAGATACTGATGCCTACCTACACACTAAACTTTACCAGAGTAGCAAATGCACCACAAAGCAACCTTTGTGAGTTCAGTCAGAGTACAACAAAACAACAAATTTATAATTTAAATTTTTTCAGGTCTGGTCTGGTGCTTTGGCCGTGGCTAGTTACCACCCTACCGAACACGTGTCGCTAAGCGATTTAGTGTTCCGGTGCGATGTCGCGTAGAAACCTATTCGGGGTATGACTACCATACTCCCTAACAGGTTAGCCCGCTAGACTGCATCATAACTTACCACCAGGTGAGATGCAGTCAAGGGCTAACTTGTAGTGAAAAAAAGAAATGCTCTCAAGTATAGGTTAATTAACGTCGAATTTAAATAATGGGTGAAGAGGTTCAGCCTCGATACCTGCACCCTCTCTTTGCCAAGGTCATCCAGATAAGATCACAACAACAAAAAAGCCCGGCACACATTGCGCTTAAATTACAAAAATCTTGATATGTTAGAATCAAACATAAACACTGCTATTTAATAGACTTGTAACGGGATCCTATCGACACCTACGCTATCTTAATATTTATGAATGAAGATGTTTTACCATTACCACCGGTCCTCACTTTAAATATATAAGTGATAACCTCCCCGACTCATTTTATAAGAAAGAAAAAACCTAGAGACGGTAAGAGAAGAAGGGGAAGACCATTTCGAAGGTGGAAAGACGATTTAAGAGCGACAGCTGTCCCTGTGGACAAGGACCGCGAAGCATGGAAGAACCTGGGGGAGGCCTCTGCTAAAACAAGACAATCAAGCGTAACCGGTGTCTCGATAAGTAAATAATCAGTAAGATAAGATTGTTGAAAAGGCTATAAATAAAATAAAATAAATAAAAACCTTCCCGGCGCAGTGGTGAGAACTGTGTTTCAAGTTGGAGGTAACAGCACCCGAAAACATCACGGTAGGTATGCACGTTGGTAATGTATTTCCCAGCATAAAACCTCCTATGAATAACTCAGCAAGTGTGACGTCGCGTGACGTCACGGAGGCGAGTTTTGACAAATTATCATTACTCTTTTAAAGTTCTAACTAAGCCAAGCAAATTATAAATAAAGCCTTGATAGTAAATGGAAACCATCGCCCTTAAACACAGAAACACTTCGCATGGGGCCATGCTAGGGCATGTAAGTAAAAAGCCTACAAAGTACCGCCCCGTGTCCATCAACTTGAATAAAAGGTGAATAGTAGGAGGCGGTATTTGCGGAATTCCATAATATATAATGAAAATTGACAATGAATTATTGCAAAGACTTCGTAAATTCAACATCTCCTGAGGATGTTCCGGATTCGGATCGAAACGTGTGTAGAGGGTACATTGTCAAAGATCTGTTTGGCGTGGAGTATAAAGATTTAATCGTTTTAGAATTTTAAGAAATTAAAAATGACACCATACAGATTCTCCTATATCGGAGAAGTTTCATTTTCATAATATGAGTAATAGTTGATAAGCCTCATGTGCACAGCGATACAGCTTGACGACAGAATTATAACTATAATCTCGATCGAAACTCGAAATTTGTAATAAATATTGAAACAAATAGTAGCGCAATGCGTGTGGACTTGAGTCGGTCCATTGATGATTTCGTAAGCGAAAATTATTTCCATATAAATGATGTACAGTGGGCGTTCCGCTTAAATGTTTGAATAATATCGTAATCTAGATTTAACATTGATGGATTTTTTTTTATAAATGTGACGTGAAGTCATTATCGTCGTTGATGTTGAGGTTTTAAAGAGTTTTTAAATTTTCTATTACAGTCCTAACTTACATAATAAATACGAAAATATGTCTGTATATTTAGTATCTTACGCTAACACGTTTTAAACACTCAGTTGATTACTATGGCACTTTTTTCACAATCACAAGGGGGGGAAAAAACATTCATCACATCAACCCGACCCACTGCAGAGCACGGGTCTCCTCCCACAATGAGAAAGGGTTAAGGCCGAAGTCCACCACGCCGGCCCAGCACGGATCGGAGAACTCCACATACCTTTGAGAACATTATGTTGATCTCTCAGGCAAGAAGTTTCCTCACAATGTTTTCCTTCACCGTTGAAGCAAGCAATACTTTAATTATCTAAAACGCACATAACTTAGAAAATTTACAGGTTTCGAACTCGGCCTCCGGAAAGTGACTCCTACTACATACCTAGCCCCAAAGTAGCTTGTGTTATGGAAACTGAGATGACTGATGAATATTTTTATGAATAATATACATAAATACTTATAATATACATATAAACACCCAGATACTGAAAAACATTCATGTTCAAAACGCAAAAAAAATCCAGTAGCGGGAATCGAGCCCACAGCCTTAGACTCAGAAAGCATTGTCGCTGCCCACTGTGCCAATCGGTTATAGCTTTAAGAGTAGTGCTGCTATTTTCACAATGCTTTCTCTGGACAGATCGTCCATTTAGTTTAGTCTAGTGATAAAATGCGTACAACAGAATTGACAGCATTGTCTAGACTGGTGTGTGAAGCCATTAGTTACGCCACCTGGTATCCTGTAGGACACAAAAGCTGCTATTGCTTTATTACGTAGCGTACAATATTCGCCGAGAGCTCTCAACGCGGCTACTGACTTGTGTGGGTGATAAAGGCGTGTAGGTTGACTATGGTTTAAGAAAATTCAAAAAATTCAATAAAAAAAAAACATGGTTTTAATATAGTGTACATTATTCTACGATTCAATTCCTTTTGTTTAATTAACATCTTGAGGGAGTTGTGCAAAAATATTTAGTTTCATATTATCATCACACATAAGTAAGAACACTCCCAACGAATTGATCTTTCAAACAATCAAAAATTCTGAAGAAAAATGTACTGTCCGCACCTTTCCATGGACAAACTGAGAGGTATCGTAACGATCTGCACAACACCACTGACATTCCATGGATACAAAGTGCTTTGTACAATCAGGGCAAATATGGGAAGGTTTCCACCTTCCCCGATACCACTAGCATGGGTACCTTTAAATCTAAAGTGAATATATATCTTCTAGCCATTTACGGTAATGTGTGATTGGAATTGCGCTTGTCTGTCTATAAATACTAGTTCAAAACAAAAACCTGCCATGTTAATAAAAAATACACTTTATTGATATTTTGCTAAAGCTGAGATTCAGACAGACAACGGAGCCTCTACCTGCGCATCTCACTAATTTATTTCGAAAACTGAGATGCAAAGAAAAATTCGAGTATAATCCGTAGGTAGAATTCCTTTTGCAAATGCAGAATTCAGAAACTCTAATTGAAAAAATTTGAAAAGTCACCATTTTCATTAGCACGGCAGAAATATTATTTCAACATTGAGCAAAATCCACTGTCACCCTACTCTAGGCTCGGCGTCATATGTAGACGATTCGACACTCGAGTCTGAAAGTCTATCGATTCCCGCGCTAGTACACTGGCCTGGATTCCCTTGCTATATGCGTATAGCAAGACCGTAGTCGAATACTTCAAAACACTCTTTGATACTTGAATTACGCAGCCTGTATACAGGGTGTTTTATTAATTCAGTGCAGTATTGGGATTCTTCAATGAAATGAGATACAGAGAAATTGAAATTAGCAAAATTTTACGTAAATTTCATTCTTAATGAGTTTTTTTTTTAAATTTAAAGGGGTGTTATGTATGCCTGTATTTTATATATTTCTTTCAATGTATGAAAAATATATTTAACACAAATTAAAAATAAAGGTTCTATTAAAAAAACTATCTTGGATAGTTAGATACATAACGTCTTTATTCCATACAATAATTATAAGGTGAAAAGGAAACACATACTATGAAAAAAAAAATTAAAAATAATATAAATAAGCCATTACATATAACTTTCCCTAACGGTAAACGAAAGTATCGCGGGAGACCTTAGTGTTCACCATTATGTTCTGAAAAGCTTGTGAAATCTAAAAATTTGCTTTCTCCAGGATGGAGCAAACGCTCCTCATTCTAAGAGGAGAACTGGTCACTGTAGTGGGACGGCAATAGGTTGAAAATTATGATGAGGTGATAAGTCATTGAAATCACAGAAAAACACGTCTATGTTATTTATTCTTTCGTTATCATCATATCAACCTATTACCGCTACAGGGTACGGAGATCCGTACCCTGTAGCTGTACCCATCTGGGTAAAAGAAGTGGTCGGCCAAGCTGGCCAAGTGCGGATTGGTGGACTCCACACACCTTTGATTATGTAGAACTCTCGGGCATACAGATTTCCCCACGATATTTTCCTTCACCGTTGAAGCTAGTGATATTTTAATATAACTTAGAAAAGTTACAGGTGCTGGGATTCGAACTCGGCCCCCTGAAAGTAAAGTCGAAGTCCTTCCCACTGGGCTATCACCGCTTCTTGCGATAAATACATTATAAATCATACGTATAAGAGAATATACATTGGTTTTTACTTATAGGAAAACTTATTCATTAAGCTTAGTAAATAATAACCAAAGTTATAGGAAGTATCCATTAGGAGGATGAGTGGCGTATTATGTGATTACTTAATATTAATAGTTTTCGTATTTGGAAAAATAAAAATAAACCTCAGCTAAATATACTCGTAAGTAGAGTAGTATTTTATTTTTGACGTGACAACTTCTTATAAATTGGTTTGCCGGGTGACACTTCAAGAAACTGCGTTACGCTCCGCTCCCGTTATGCGCTCACAATGAGAGCGAGTGAGAGGCACGCGCCCGCCTAAGAGCGAGAGAGACAGACATAAAAAGTGAACGGCACACGTCCCTTTGTAGTAAACGCTGTTTCATTGTACGCAAATGTATTGCAAGTTATTGTATGTATATTTGTATATAAATACGTATGTATGTGTAAAGGTAAAAATAAAATTTTGTTAATATGAAATTCAGTGCGAGATTCTTTGTATAAATTAATGTTTTAAATATAATTCTTTGTATAAATAAATGTTTTAAATTGTTACTATTATTTCATCCTTCTTCCGACTATACGAATGAATATTCACATTAAAATTATTTTACCACTCAAAGTCGTTGTCACGTAAAACTTTCGCCCGTATACCGACTTTACAGGCAACCAATTTTTTTTATATGCTCTGAATTCACAATCAGGCTACCGATTACATGCCTATGATGAATCTTGGAATATTTCCGAAACATTTCCCGCATAAACTCAGACAACCTAGAGAAACTGTTGGTAACAGGCAAAGTAAGCAATAGAAGAAGAATAAATAAGAATAGGAAGAATCTTTATTATCTTTATTCTTCCTAATATGATATGCAGACTAAATCAGTACCACATTCGGCACACCTGTCCACATTGCCACGGCAAGGTCAGGATGGCGCATCATCACGAAAAAGATTTTTGGTAACAAAGATCACCACCCTTAGAAGTAAAGGGACGACATACGGAGGAGGAAGTTTAAAATTTAAAAACTTAAGTATTTAATGTTACTAAAAATACAGTTTTTAAAAAGAGACTGAATGTTCAATACCACCTCCCTATTCATACTACATACCTAACTGCAACTACCTCCTTGATATAGTGGTGAGGGTGTTTAACTACTGAGGTCCTGGGATCGAATTCCGGGTCAGGTCAAAACGTTATGCATATTTGGGTTTACTGTCAAAGAATACCCAGTAGCAGCCAGGAGTTATGAAATTAGAAGTACCCATCCCCGTGCTTTGGAGACCACGTAAAGCCAATGGTTCCAGTTACTATCACATGTGCCAACATATTGTGCATATGAAAGCCCACCAACCGGCATTGAAGCAGCGTGATGGTTTTGTGCTATTAATCATCTCTCATATAAGAGAGACTCTCTCTCTCTCTCTCTGTCTCTCTCTCTCTCTCTCTCTCTCTCTCTCTCCACCATCTCTTGCCCTCTCTCTCTCCCCCCCATCTCTTGCTCTCTCTCTCTCTCTCTCCCATCTCTTGCTCTCTCTCTCTCGCTCTCCCCCATCTCTTGCTCTCTCTCTCTCTCTCTCTCTCTCTCTCTCATATAGCAGTTAGAGGGAACCTACTCTATAATTAAAAACTACCGTACTTGTAAAATGATAGACGTAAATATTCAACAATAATGTTATCCAAACATGGAGGTGTCAATTTCGAAAGCTATTATTTCGCGTCGACTGTGAAGATATTATTACGTACGAAAATTAATTTAGGCTGAATGGGAACGAAAACACTTAAGGACAAAAGATATAAGAGCATCTCCATTTGATTATTTATCAACAAGCTGTATCGTTGCTTTACGTGTTTTTACATCATAGATAAATAATAAAAAAAACGTGTGTGTACTTATGTACACGCGTTAGAATATATACTTCTTTGGCGTAACAAGATAAAAGACTTTTTAAAAGTTTTATATTTCGCCTCATTCTACGTTAGTTGAAAAAACGACCCTAACAATAAAAAAAGGTATTATTAAATGTCAAACATTTTTTAGAAAAACTAAAATGTTGACTGTAGCTTCATGGTGTCTGTTTTTTGTGACGGTGAGCGCGTGCATCGTAAAAACTTACTCACACCATTTTTTCTTAACGCGTCAAAAGAAGTATAACATCAATAAATGTATTACATTACACACACCTGCCAATCCGCACTGGGCCACCGTGGTGGACTACGGCCTTAACCCCTTCTTATTGTGGGAGAAGACCCGTGCCGAACTACAACTAAATAGAATGCCACATCAAAAAACAAAATCTGATTTTTTCGCGGGCAACAGCTAGTATATTATAAAAAAGTATATATACGAGTATATATTTATATATATCATGGATGCCCCATCCTATAAAATAAGAAATGTTTTTACTATATTGTTTAGACTTAAGATTTTTGGAAATAAACATTATTATTATTATTATATATTTTTGTTTATTTTACTACAAGTAATCCCTCTACTGCAATTTCATTTGCTGGGGCAACGGGCTACGCTGTTAGGGATATGGGACCTATAATAAACCCATACTTCTCATCTGTTTCTACGCGACATCATAGCAAAATATTGGATAGAAGCTTTGCGTAATTCCATGATATATTATGAAAGAAGTTTAATTTGCTGTACGTACGTACTTACTTGCGGAATGTAGCAAATAAAGCTTAATTTTTATAATAAATCGAAACCAGAACGCTATATCACTTGGCGGCACCTAGATGAGTTTTAATACATTTTTAGAAAGGTTTACTTCAAGATTAAGATAAACAATACTATCCTAACACCGGGGTGTCAGTTTCAAAAGCTATTATATCGCGTCAACAATGAAGATGTTGTATTATGGACAAAAATTAATTAAGGCTGAATGCGAGCGAAGACTCTGAGGACTAGAGATTTAAGAGCATCTCCATCATTCATTATTCGTTTCATTTTATTATTTATTAATTGCAATAAGGGAATGGTGATAACTTTGTTCGCCAACTTAAACCTAAAACAAATCATCATCAAAGCTCTACAGCCCTGGTCAAGCATATTTCTCCATTTGAGGAGGTCAGAAGCTGTTTCTTTTCAGCTCCGAACTCCCAGAACTATCCCTATATAAACTCCATCACTCCACCGACCCCTAGGTCCTCCTCGGCCTCTACGCACCTCTAAAATGCCCTCTGTCAACCTCTTTGGCGCTTTGTGCCTCCCATGCGTTGCCCTGCCCATTGCATTCTTAACAGTTTAATAGTCTTGACGTCATTTGGTTCTTTAAAAAGTAATATAGGAGCTGTGCCCCGTGATTTTACCCTTTTCCACGCCATGGTTTAATGGAATAAAGTACAAGACATGTAATTTATATAACCCATGAGTTTTATCCCTTAAACCTAGTCGACTTATACGCACTGGGCCAGCATGGAGACCCGTGGAATTTAATTGTGGGCCGGTAATTGTTTAAAATGATGATAAGTAAAAAAAAAAACAATTGGTTGCCTGTAAAGTCGGTATACGGGCGAAAGTTTTACGTGACAACGACTTTGAGTGGTAAAATAATTTTAATGTGAATATTCATTCGTATAGTAGGAAGAAGGATGAAATAATAGTAACAATTTAAAACATTTATTTATACAAAGAATTATATTTAAAACATTAATTTATACAAAGAATCTCGCACTGAATTTCATATTAACAAAATTTTATTTTTACCTTTACACATACATACGTATTTATATACAAATATACATACAATAACTTGCAATACATTTGCGTACAATGAAACAGCGTTTACTACAAAGGGACGCGTGCCTTTCACTTTTTATCTCTCGCTCTTAGGCGGGCTAACCATGCCCGAGTGGAAGGGACGCGTGCCTCTCACTCGCTCTCATTGTGAGCGCATAACGTGAGCGGAGCGTAACGCAGTTTCTTGAAGTGTCACCCGGCAAACCAATTTATAAGACGTTGTCACGTCAAAACCTTTTTTAATGCTTAAGTAAAAGCGGTTTCCGTAATTATATAGTAAAAAACAAAATCATAAATTTTGGAAAAACTGAGTAAAAACATAGCAATTACACTAAACATCAGTAGATATAAATTAATAAAAAAAAAATAGAATAAATAAATATACTACGACAATACACACAACGCCATCTAGCCACAAAGTAAGCGTAGCTTGTGTTATGGGTACTAAGATAGTTGATGAATATTTTTATGAATATGAGAATATGATACACTAAAATACTTATAATATAAAGAAATAAAAAGGTTTTTTTTGTTCCATTAGAGGATAGCCCTTGACTGCAATCTCACCTGGTAAGCGATGATGCAGTCTAAGGTGGTAACGAGCTAACCTGTTAAGAGTACGGCAGTTATATTTATCCCCTGCCCCTAATCGGTTTCTACGCGACATCGTGCAGGAACGCTAAAGCGCTTTTGCTACGTCTTTGTCACTAGAGTGGTAACTAGCCACTGCAGAAGCCTCCCAGAAGACTAGATCAGAGAAAATTCGGAAATTATTAATACCCAAATTTTTCCTACCAGAAATCGAATTCAGGACCTCCAGCTTAACTCCAAGGGGCTCACCGCTGCGTTAGGACGTTCATCGAGTTGCCGGAGAAACCAAATATTTCAGGCGGGCATCAGCAAAGCATAAATGGAATTGTCATTTAAAAGCTTTATTAAATTCCTCAGTAAATATGTACGAACTGCCGAAATTGTGAACCATTCAACACTTTCCAAAAGTGTAATATTAAAAATTCAGCCATTTTGTGACTAACACCTCGTAGTCGCAACTCGCACCCCATTCCGAAGTCCGACGTTATTCTGCCGCCATGTTGGATGCCATCTGTTCATAATTTAAGCTGTAATATTCTAGTTCCCGTAGGCATCTTTCCTCAACTTTCTCCCGCGGAACCGCCTGGCGAACAAATATGATAATGAGTTTTAATACTACACCTGTTAGGAGAGTACCCTCTTACTTTTTTAAAGTACAAAAGTATAAAATGCGGCAGAAAGTATTTAATTACTGGTATAAAGCGGTGACGGCACAGTAGGTAGGCAGGCCATCGACGTAACTTTCGGGGGACAGAGTTCGAAATCCAGCACGCACCTATAATTTTTCAAAATTACGTGCGTTTTAAACAATTAAAATATCACTTTCTTCAACGTTGAAGGAAAATATCTTAGGTGTGTGGAGCCCACCAATCTGCACTGGGCCTGCGTGATGGACTACAGCATAGCATAGCCCCATTGTGGGAGGTACCCGTGCCTTATAGTGGGTCGTAATGGGTTGATATCATGGTGTTAATGACATTTTTATCATCCATTTTTTTTTTTTTAATTCTTCGACAAGAATCTATATTAACCTTGTGCCTAGAAGGCATTCAAATTTAAATTCAAAATTCATTTCAAATAGGCTCAGTTTGTAAGCACTTTTTAAAACGTCAAGTTTGTTTGTTTGTAATGACTCTACCGTCGGTTTGAAAGGTAAACCGTTCTACGGAGAAGATGCCGGCAAGAAGCTCTTTTCCAACATCAATAATTTACATAAAGTTATTTTTTTCTATCTCGATATAGATGTAGTTGAATATAATCATATGGTTGCTAAGACATTTGAGAAAAACATAATATATGATTTCGAGTTTTTCGAGAAGTAGTAGATTTAAAAAACGAATATACGACATAGTATTTTGCTATATATCATGGTTGGACTACAGAAGTTATGGTTTTGGTAGCGAGAGATAACGCTCTAAAAAGTTTATACTTGCGATGGGTGAGTAATGGGTGATAGTAAAATAGTAAACATTCTTATACTGTACCGCGGATCAAGTGATATACGACCCTCTTACGTGATTGGTTCGCATCGATACGTCGTGGAGTTATTTGTTAATGCAGGGTAGAGCGAAGAAAGATGCATCACATGTATAACGTTTTAAGAACATATATAACATATAGTAGTAGTCTTGGCATATAGTTAATGTAATCCCCACCCGATGTTATTGGTAATTGTAATAATTATTTATGAATTAAATTGTTCGATTAAATTATTGCAGTAAGTGTTTTATGGATAAAGATTGTATATGTAATTTAGTATCTTACAACTAAACCTTAGGTTCTAATTAGATATTATGCTTAGACGACCTCCCTGGCGCAACGGTGAGGGCTGTGAATTTAAGTAGGAGGTCCCGGGTTCATTTTCCGGCAGAGGCAATTTGGGAATGTATAATTTCAGTTTTTTTTTTTGTTTTGGTCTGGTAGGGGGTTTCGGGGGCGACCAACTGGTCGTATTTTCGGTTTTTCATCACATGGCCGAGATATTCAAGCTTTCGTTTCTTTACTCGATATATAAGTTCTGGTTTTTACTTTATGCAACTTAGCACAATTACGCTTAGAAAGTATATTGCATTCTCCTGTATACCCACATTATAATATAATATAATATGAGAATACACACATCGCCATCAGCCCCAAAGTAAGCGTAGCTTGTGTACTTAGATGATATTTTTATGTAAATATTAATTAGTCATCATCAAATGAATATTTTTATTTATAAATATACAGATAAACACCCTTAAAATATATATAAATATACTACGACAATACACACAACGCCATCTAGCCCCAAAGTAAGCGTAGCTTGTGTACTAAGATGACTGATTTTAATATACAGATACTGAAAAACTTTCATATTCATCACACAAACATTTTCCAGTTGTGTTAATCAAACTCACAGCCTTGGACTAGGAAAGCAGGGTCGCTGCCCACTGAGCCAGTCGGCCGTCAAAATTTAGTATAATAACTTTAAAATTAAAACTTCGCTGAGAACAAAATAAATAAAGGTCTAGAAAACATTTTATATTTGCTTTCAAACAATTTCCGATATCGAACCGCGGTAAAACAAACTTCGCAACTTAACCACAACTTTTATCGGGTAACTAACTACGTTAAAAGTAGTGCCTAGGTAACTTAAACGCGATAAATTAAAAATATTTTTTTTTATAGAAAGATATTGAAAGTATATTTATACTACAGAAAAGAGCCGTACGATCAATATATAAACTTGGATCACGCGAATCGCTTCGTGAAAAATTTAAACAAATAGGTATTCTAGTAGCTTCGCAATATATCTATAATAATATAGTCTTTGTGAGACAGAATATTGCTCTTTATAAACAAAAAGCTGAAATTAACAATCGACTTACCAGAAACGGACATAAATTAGTAATATCTGCATATCGTCTGCGAAAGGTGCAGAACTCCTTTGTGGGGTTGAGTATACGCTTTTACAACATGATTCCTATGAAAATACTTGACCTACCAATGCATACATTTAAAAAATGTGTAAAAACGCATCTAGTACAGCGAGGTTACTATACATTTGATGAATTCCTCAATGACAAGGTAGATTGGAAGCAGCCAGCCTCGCTCTCATCTCCCGCAAGATAGAAAAATGATTGTAAATGTTGATGTTGGAAAAGAGCAACTACTGAGTTTCTTGCCGGCTCTTCTCGGTAGAATCTGCTTTCCGAACCGGTGGTAGAGTCACTACAGACATACATACTTGACGTTTCAAAAGTGCTTATAGGCCTACTGAAAATAAATGAATTTGAATTTGAATATGACCCCTCTGGCGCAACGGTGAGCGCTGTGTTTTAAGTGGGAGGTCCCAGGTTTGACCATTATGTTATTGTAACAACTGGAAAATGTTTGTGTGATTAACATGAAAGTTTTTCAGTGTTTGTTTATTTGTATTTTATAAGTATTTATGTATATTATTCTTAAAAAAATATGCATCAGTCATCTTAGTACCCATAACACAAGCTACGCTTTCATTAGGGCTAGATGGCGATGTGTGTATTGTAGTAATATATTATTTATTATTTTCGGTAAGAAGCTCGGCGTCCCCTTCGAGAGCAACGGGGGACCAAGGGGAACAAGGGACCCCAGCACGCACGTCTAACTTTTCGGAGTATGTGCGTTTTGCAAAACCCACATACATGAGAATTCACTTACCGGAACGCTAAATCACTTATCGGCACGTATCTGTCGGTAGGGTAGACTCCAGGCACCAGCCATATCCTTAGCGTCCCACCAGACAAGACCAAAAAAAATCTTAATTATTCATTCCCAAATTACCCCTGCAAAGGATCGAACTTTGGACCTCCCAGTTAAAACCGCACTCACCGCTGCGCCAAGGAGATCGTCGAATATCGATGGGATAAAGGTGATGAATAATAGATTTCCAAAGGTTACTAAACAAAGAAAAGTCTATAACGTACTTTACAATCGCTCTGCAACTATTTTCCGATATCCGACCGCGGTAAAACAATCTTAGCAGCTCAGCCGCAGCTTTATTGGCTAACTAACTGCAATCCAAGTTGTTTGCTACTTGAATTTAATCATTAACAAGAAGTTATACGTCTGATTAACGAACAGTTTACTAGACGTATACTAATTAACTAGCGGACCCTCGCGACTTCGTCCGCGTATGAGTCAATCGAGAAGCTAGAATAGATGTGATGCTAACATCATAATCATCGACGGCCGATTGGCGCAGTGAGCAGCGACCCTGCTTTCTGAGTCCTAGGCCGTGGGTTTGTGTGATGAGCATGAATGTTTGTCAGTGTCTGGGTGTTTATATGTACATTCTAAGTATTTATGTATATTATTCATAAAAATATTCATCAATCATCTAAGTACCCATAACACAAGCTACACTTTGGGGCTAGATGGCGGTGTGTGTATTGTCGTAATATATTTATTATTTATTTATTTATCGTGGCTAGCTATACCTACTATTACTGTACGTGGTATACTGAATTAGTAAATTGTCATTATTTTAGTTGATACATACATACATACATACATCCTCACAAACTTTCGCATTTATAATATTAGTAGGATGGGACGCATGCATTCGATCGTTGTCCCATATGCCTAGCGACTTACTGTTATTTGTGGAGAGTTATGTCCTTTATCTCCGACAATATTAATCAGATCTTCATTAAAATTAGACAATACATGCTTGTTAGTATACAATTTCAAATAAAAAAAATATTATTATTAAAATCGGTTCAAATTTAACGGAGCTATGAAGTAAAATTCAAAAGACAGACAGACAGACAAAAATTAAATAAAAATCTGTTTTGGACTCAGTGTCGATTATAAAGCATCCCCCGGTCAAAATTTTCAAAATATATTAACTGTACAGAAATCTACCAGTTACAGTTTTATTATAAGTATAGATAGATAGATATAGATTGTGTAAATTACTTTCTTTTTCCTATTAGTTATTTTTATTATTCATCATCACATATCAGCCCATTTCCATCGGCCCACTCCCACGATACTTTCAGCTCTCACAAGATAGAAAAATGAATGTTAAAATGCAAAATGTAAATTGTTGATGTTGGAAAAGAGCAACTGCTGAGTTTCTTGCCGGCTTCTTCTCGGTAGAATCTGCCTTCCGAACCGGTGGTAGAATCACTACAAACAGACATACTTGACGTTTCAAAAGTGCTTATAGGCCTACTTGAAATAAATGAATTTTGAATTTGAATTTGATAAGAAGGAGCTAAGGCCGTAGTCCACCACGTCGACCCAGTGCGGATTGTCGGACTCCACACACCCTTGAGAACAATATGAAGAACTCTCAGGCATGTAGGTTTCCTCACGATGTTTTCCATCACCGTTGAAGCATTTATTTTAATTACTTGAAACGCACATAAGTTTGTTTTTTTTTTTTTTTTAAGTATATAGACAAGTGCTTGACTGCAATCACACCTGATGATAAATGATGATGCAGCCTAAGATGAAGCGCGCTTGCCTAGAAGATGCCTATTCACTCTTGATTTGAAGGTACCCAGATTATAGGTATCAGGGAAGACGGAAGATGGGAGGGCATTCCAGGCCTTTGCGGTGCGGATCAGAAAGGAAGAAGCAAAACGCTTCGTTCGTGTTGATGGTATTTCAACCATCAACACGAACGATTGTGGGCGGTTGTGGGCTCTTCTAAGACAAGGGCGCCTTTGGAACCCTCGTAGCTTTAGGTTTAAGTTGGCGAACGAAGTTATCACCATCCGCTTACAATGATGCAACCATATATGTATGAACGCTTCATAAGTGCCGTGATAGGCCTACGTAATGAAGAATTTTTAAATTTGAATTTTGAATTTAAGTACTGACGTTTAAAAGAAAAAGACAAAAAATTGCGTAAGTTTAAAACCGCTTTACAAGGTTTATAAGCAAGGGGAGTCTATACAAGTAAAGCTGCATGTAAATGCTAGTTTACAATAGAAACAAAGGGTTTTCATAATTGGAAACAGGATTGAGCGTAGTTCCGGGCGGGATACGGAAACTGTAATGACGGTTCCGTACCTCTGCGAGAATGGCGCGATTGCGGATATTGAGTCCTAGATATTTTGCATACCTACTTATTCCTATTTTGTTTATTTGTACACACCTATATTATAATTCTGGACGCAGGTCTCCTCTCCCAAAGGAGAAAAATAGAGAAATCCCCGCCAGGCTGCTCCAATGCGGGTAGGCCCACCTAACATGATAACTAAGCCCGCAAACCTGCATTGGGAAAGCGTGGTGGGTCAATGCTTTATTACCCTCTCTCCCATAAGAGAGGAAAGGCTGTGCCCATAATAGGACATTGAATGGTCTTTATTAAATCAGAATCTCGATGTTTCTTAAAACCCGCCAGCCAGTGTTGAAATAGCTTAGTAGGTCTAAAGTCTTAATCGCTTTCTCCCATAAACGAGGAGGAATTATGAAAATTCTTTGTTAATATCTATACATAATCTATGAACTTAACAATATATAACTGAAAGCATATACAGCGCTTTAAATTGAAAAAAAATATTTAAACCGAATAAGCAAACAAAATCGCTAACAGCGCTTTATTATGTAGTCACGGGCCATCAAGCTTGTACCGAAGGGAACTATAAAACACGACAAATTATGATATTTAAAGTTACAACATCCATTAATAGAATATCAACCTTAAAATTTATTACATAGAATACAATTCTGTTGAATTCATTCCAACTCCTATGAATTTAATGGTAAGCGAATTTGAACTCTATTTCAAAATGTTTTCGACTCTATTTTTCATGCAACATTTAATATAAAAATGCATGACTGTTTAACAAAGATGAAGAATCGATACTAATGGTTCTCGCTTCATTTTACGATACTGAGGTGCTGCGAGGTGAGAATTTTCTTTGAATTTTAAATAATGAGCAATCATATTCTTTACTGGTTGTTTACTACTCGATATATTTTCAACCGACTTTAAAAAGGAAGAGGTTCTTAATTGGACTGTATGTTCTGTTTTTGTTTTAGTATATTTATTACTCGATTACTCCGCCATTTATAAACCTATTTTGACGATTATATTGACGTGACAACGTCTTATAAATTGGTTTGCCGGGTGACACTTCAAGAAACTGCGTTACGCTCCGCTCACGTTATGCGCTCACAATGAGAGCGAGTGAGAGGCACGCGTCCCTTCCACTCGGGCATGGTTAGCCCGCCTAAGAGCGAGAGAGACAGACATAAAAAGTGAAAGGCACGCGTCCCTTTGTAGTAAACGCTGTTTCATTGTACGCAAATGTATTGCAAGTTATTGTATGTATATTTGTATATAAATACGTATGTATGTGTAAAGGTAAAAATAAAATTTTGTTAATATGAAATTCAGTGCGAGATTCTTTGTATAAATTAATGTTTTAAATATAATTCTTTGTATAAATAAATGTTTTAAATTGTTACTATTATTTCATCCTTCCTCCTACTATACGAATGAATATTCACATTAAAATTATTTTACCACTCAAAGTCGTTGTCACGTAAAACTTTCGCCCGTATACCGACTTTACAGGCAACCAATTTTTTTTTTTTCGTTTAGTACGTTATACTTCAGACGTCGTCCTATTTTAATTTAGTGAAGATTTATACGAGCGTCCTGGAGAAATCGAGGGAGCTCTTTAAATATTATAGACACAACTATAGGATCTGATGGTCAAGTGGAACTGATGATGAAGACCATGGATGGCCACCGGAACTATACAATAGTTAGTAGTGAAACGGGTGGCGCTTTGATTATGGTCGATATACTCGTATGGCTGCTAAGCAATTTATGCATCTCACAATAAAGAGGCTATTGGATAGCAGCAGGCGTTACTTTGCGGAAATCTAAAATATATTATGAAAATTAAGCTTAATTTGCTATACTCCGCGAACAGCAGGAGAATCTGTATGGTGCAATTTATAATTTCACGTTTCTCCCCGAAAACGGAGCATCCTCAGGAGGTGTTTACTTTACAATAATTGTTAAGTCATATAATAATTGTTCATTGTAAAGTCAACATCTCCCGAGGATGCTCCGTTTTCGGAGAGAAACGTGCGTTGAGGGTACATTGCCGAGGATCTGTTTGGTGTGGAGTATACGGATTGAAGAAATTATAAATAACACCATACAGATTCTCCTGCTGTTCGCGGAGTATAGAAAATTAAGCTTAATTTTCAAAATAAAGAGGCTGATGGTCAAATGCTGGCAGAACTCCTCAAACTAGGGTAGAACAATACCTTGTAAAGGAATAACCACTCTATTCTACCTACCTACTTACATGAAATTAGAATATTACGTACTTACTTATTCAATGTAAACTAAAACGGAATGCATTTCAATAGTAGGGGCAATTAAACGCATAGCGCGAAAACCGCGTCATGTGTTAGTACTAACTCGGTACCCATTAACACCGACAGATGGCGTTCAAACCTGCACTACGTACCGATCAATCGTATTGAAAAATCAACTTTATTTGTATCTCTATAAGGTCTTATTCAGAATGGCATTGGTATATATTATATCTATACTGAAATATGGACTTTAAAGAGGGAGATATAGAGTTGTTGTTTAAATGGTTGCTGATGATTCCAAGTTAGTAGTAGTGCTAAATTCAATAAGGCCCTTTTGAACCGGTTACGGCATGTGGTTGCGGTTTTGGTAGCTCAGAATGCGTGTATTGCGACCCATGCCTATGGTTTATAGTTCGATTATCAGTAAAGTGGTTACTCAACAATTAAATTGAATACTTAAATAAAATAAATAAATAATTAATATGGTAATTCATTAAATGCCGTCTGGCTTTGGTAATGGCTACCACCTCACGGACAAATGGACGTGCCACTAAGCGATTTAACGGTCCAGTACGATGCTACCATCCTGGGTCAAAAACTCATCAGTGCCATCTTAGACGGCTCCACAACTTATCACCACATGTGATAACAGCCAAGGGGTAACTCTTAGTGTAATTTATTAATATAATATACATATAATAAGGGTTAAGAGCAATCAACGTCCATAATTGAACATCCATCTTGGTCTTTGTTTGGCTTAATAAACTTTACCAACTACCAGGGTACCATGAATCACCAAGGGTGTAAATACAAGAGTTAAATAATGTATGACCACATTAGAAATGCATAATTCGAAAACATACAAATGAATGCGGCGCAAATTATGCCACAAGTTTACTTATCGTTCATAAACTCGCAAGGGACATGTTTATCTCGCACCGGTTACAAATACGTGCTAGCTCCCCCCTAGGGCAGAGGTGGGACAAGGCAGAACATGTTCAGCGGTCTATTTTGTATGCAACTCCAATTATACAAGTATTTCTTATATAATTCAAGCTATTGTTCTACCATAAGTTTTAGACTATAGGTTTTGTATTACGACGCATACAACGGGTCATGTATACATTAGCTGACAAGGTGGAACCCCCTAAAACCTTTTAAAAATTAAATTCAGGTAAAATTAATAAAGAAGTAAATAAATAAATAAATTAATAAACCCATATTGGGTTAATTCACTTATTTTTTTGTAGTCTTTATGTGGACACCACTACAAGTTAAAAAACAAAAGAAGAATAAAAAGACAAAGACAGAAGCAGAATACAAATGGCGGCCTTATCGCTTATAAGCGATCCCTGCCAGGCAACTTAAGGATTAGGAAAACATGAGGAAAAGAAAATGCAGGCGGTGCGTAAGCCTACCATCGAAGACTGCATCATCAATTACCACCAGGTGAGTTTGCAGTCAAGGGCTAACATGTAGTGTAAAACTTACAAAACAGTTTACGTGGAAAAGTGGTCTAAAAATAATTGATAACCCTAAATATTCATTTTCACGTACATGCATGTGCGAGGAAATCATTTCTGTAAGCTTCATTTTAAATAACTTTAACTTTTTGAAAGAAATCTTTTAATAAAAAAATATGTAAATGTCTGAAAATAAATTAAGCTCTCATTTAGAAGCGGTGATAGCCCAGTGGTTAGAACTTCAGCATCACTTTCGGGGGGCCGAGTTCAAATCCCAGCACGCACCTCTAACTTTTCTGGGTTAAGTGCGTTTTAAGTAATTAAAATATCACTTGATTCAACGGCGAAGGAAAACATCTTGAGGAAACCTGCATGCGGCCTGTCTGAGAGTTCTCCAATCCGCACTGAGTCAGCTTGGTGGACTACGGCTTAATTCCTTCTCATAGTGGGACCCGTGCTCTGAAGTGGATAAAGGGTTTATGTGATGAAGTACGTACTCATTTAATGTGGGTACTGCAGTTTAGTAGGTAGCACAAGATTTTTTTTTTTTAATTTTTAGATTGTTACATATAAAGTAATGCCCTTGTTCCGAGAAAAACTATCTTATCATCAAGGTCTAAGATCAGTATATTAATGATTAAGTTTTGTTCATTATCATTTTTATCATAAAAAAACTTACTATACTCTTGTTTACCTGCTCGGGACACCATCGTCTTATTAAAAATATTTACCTGAAACAAGAAAAAAATCCAATTAATTAGGTACATACATTTATAAATATACTAATAAGATATATAATAGAGTAAGTTTATCTAAAACTAGCTTCTGCCCGCGACTTCGTCTGCATCGACTTGAGAAGTGGGTCTAAAGCTTCTCTCATTGTCATATAAAATTATTAGAAGAGTTTCTACTGCAGCTGTCATAATTATAAATAAATAAATAAATATACTACGACAATTATCATGTACCTTCAAAGTAGTATTAATCAAAAAACCAAAATAAGCGTGATATTCTTTCAATACTCCTGAATGCTCCTGAACTATAACTCAAATAAGGCCCCCGGATGTCTCCTACAGGGTGTGTATTAATATTCCGCGTAAGAGGATAAATAACTGTCAAACTGTATTAAATTTCGGCATATTATGTCTTTGATATTAGGCATTTCCTTTCGCCGTTATGAGTTATGGTGATATAATGTCGAATAAGCGACTTAAGTATACAGAGTGTTTCATTTAATTACTGCTTAATTTTTCAAGGCAGGACATTATAAAAAAAAGGTTGTGTACACCTGGAATTCCCTATTGGCTTTCGTTATTCCCACAAACTATTTAAGTATCTTGAAATCGAGAAAGGGGTGTGAAAGTCAGTTCCCCCTCTTGCTCGGGTATTTGGCTATCAATTGCCTTGAAATATCTTTTAAATCAGACTAATATCTTCTGAGTGAAGCGCGTTTTGTTTAATAAACTTTCATCCCCTTTTTATCCCTTGGGTATGTAGAAGTTTTATTATTCCTTACTCTTAATACAAATGTATATCCCCTATTCATTTCTTCATCCCCTTAAGAATGACAATTTCCATAGTTATATCACCTTATATTCTTTCTCGAAAATCGTGCTATTTTATTTGAAACATCACGAGTATTTCCAAAGTATTTTTGATATAAGATTTTGATGATATAGCTACATTCGCAAATTTAAGACTAGCTATCTCGAACATTTTCAAAGCCCAGTTTTTTTTATTTGTTCTATAACCACGGTAATGATCACACATAAAACACAGACTTCAATAATATTTATTTGTATAGATTGTCAAGGCCTAATACACAGATGTCCCGCATCTTTCTGACGCAGGCTGTATATTAATATTGGTGACAGGTTGGTACATAATCGATCTGACAGCGCGATGTTATTACGTGTCAGTGACAGTAGGTACGTAGTTTCTAAGGTAGGTACATACTTTGAAGAAATGGCTATTGTACGGTCAATATATAAACTTAAATCACGCGAATCCCTCCGTGAGAAGTTTAAAGAAATAGGCATACTTACTGTAGCTTCACAATATATTTATAACAATATAGTATTTGTAAGACAACATATTAGTCTTTATAAACAAAAAGTGGACATAAACAGTCGACTTACAAGAAATGGTCATAAATTAGTGTCATCTGCATATCGTCTGCGTAAGGTACAGGGATCATTTGTGGGATTGAGTATACGCTTTTATAATACGATTCCTAAGGTGATTTTGGACCTGCCAATGCACAAGTTTAAAGAATTTGTTAAAACACATTTATTACAGCGGGGTTACTATACAATTGATGAATTTTTTAATGACAAGGTTGCTTGGAAGCATCCGGCTCCGCTTTCAGCTCTCACAAGATAGAAAAATGAATGTTAAAATGCAAAATGTAAATTGTTGATGTTGGAAAAGAGCAACTGCTGAGTTTCTTGCCGGCTTCTACTCGGTAGAATCTGCCTTCCGAACCGGTGGTAGAATCACTACAAACAGACAGACTTGACGTTTCAAAAGTGCTTATATTAGGCCTACTTGAAATAAATGAATTTTTAATTTTTAATTTTGAATTTTATGCCTTTATTTAAGAATCCTACAAACAAAAATAATCCTACTTATATTATAAATGTGAAAGTTTGTATGGATGAATGGGTTTTAATAAAACTTTACAGTAATATAGGTTAGAATGTATGTATATCTATACTTATAATAAAACTGTAATAGTTCATAATAAGTATATTTTTTGAATTTTTTTGGGGAGCATTCTATTAACGATACTGAATCCAAAAATGTAATTTTTGAGGTCACACAGAGGGTTGTTGTTTCTGAGTCCAAGGCCGCGGGTTCGTTTACTACAACTGGAAAAATGTTTGTGTGAGCATTTTCAGTGCCTTGGTGTTTATCTGTATATTATAATTATTTATGTGTATTATATTCATACAAATATTTATCAGCTATCCTAGTACCCATAACACACTACCTTACCTTGGGGCTAGATTGCGATGTGTGTATGTGTCAGTCACATGAAATGAATATGTGGTGGGCTTGTTACTCATAAACAGCCCTTAAAACATCCGCAACAGTATATACATGTATTTACCGTCTCATCACCATCATCATCATAATCACACCAACCCATTACCGGTCCACTACAGAGCACGGGTCTCCTCCCACAGTGAGAGGGGGTTAAGGCCGTAGTCCACCACGCTGGCCTAGTGCGGATCGGTGGATTTACTGTTTATATTATAAGCTATTAAAGTTGGATACTATATTTTCAAAACACATTTTATAATATCATGTTAATTCCTATCAAATACCTTTATCGCTTCTTCAAAGATCATTCTGTAAAGAACAAAGTTTACTTATATGACATATTTAGATACCTACTAAAGGAGATAAAATATATTCTTCACAGAGTGATCAAAAGACAAATAGAATATTCATATAGTATTCATCATTCATATTTAATATTCATATTAATTCGGTAACCCAGTTCTTACGGAAAGTTTAAATCTGTATAGCATCAGAACACGACTAAACCAAGTTGGTATGCGGGCGATCGATGTGACGCGGTGGGTCGGGCACCGGGGTATATTGCGTAGAATAGTGGATGAAAGTTTGTACGTATGAGAAAGAAAACTTATCAGAAGGTTTACGTGAACGAAATCACGGTGACGGCTAGTAAATATTTGATTCTTATCATACTAGAGAATCGGAACTACCTTATTTAAAAAAATTGAAATCTCACACACAAAGAAGTTGGCAGAGGTGGCATGACGGCATAAGAGAGCGTGATGTCGTTTTCCGTGACGGAATACGAGTCAATTTCATTGGTAAAGCGCCAGTAGATGTTTCAAGCCAAGTAAGCTAATATAAAAAGACAACCTTAGCGTTAGATAAAGAAATTGTGTAGGTAAAAGTATAAAAATACCCAAGGTAATTTATCATAATAATTTAAGCGTCAAAACGTCCGACATTGTAAATAATGCCCATGAATCGTAAACAATGCCCATGAATTGTAAACAAACGTCGCACTTGTCCGCCGATGTGATTGATTGTCAACGGAATCAAGATGGCGGACATCCACCGATGTTATTATACTGAAAACACATTTTATGTTGATATAGGTTTTATTTTTATTTTATTCCACTGCCAATAAGTTCTTCATGGAAAATGTTTGTGTGATGAACATTAATGTTTTTAAGTGTCTGGGTGTTAATCTGTATACTATAAGTATTTATGTGTATTTATTCCTAAAAATCATCATCAGCTTCTTAGTACCCATAACACAAGCTACGCTTACTTTGGGACTAGATGGCGATGTGTGTATTGTCGTAGAAAATGAAATAATGTAAAGCAATTTGTAAATATTTATCCCGTACGTCAAAAATGCCTTAAGCACGCGCAAATGTCACTGTAGATGGTTCTGTCGCCGCCATTACGCGGTCGCTTCCGCTTACGGCCAACTTCCGGTTAGGCGCGAAAGCTCTATTGTGTATGCCCTTTTATCTTTGTTTGCAATTTTTTAAAATCCGACGACCAATTGAAAGTTCGACTAGAACTTTGCCATTGTATTCATGATGCCTAATTAATGTCCCACTACTGGGAACATAGGTAGCCCACTGGGCTATCAGCTACCTATGTTCGATTCTACTTTCGGATTTGACGGCCGACTGGCGCAGTGGGCAGCGACCCTGCTTTCTGAGTCCAAGGCCGTGGGTTCGATTCCCACAACTGGAAAATGTTTGTGTGATGAGCATAAGTGTTTTTCAGTGTTTGGGTGTTTATATGTATTTTCTAAGTATTTATTTATATATAATTCCTAAAAATATTCATCAGTCATCTTAGTACCCATAACACAAGCTACGCTTACTTTGGGGCTAGGTGGCGATGTGTGTATTGTCGTAGTATATTTATTTATTTATTTACTTTCGGAGGGCTGAGTTCGAATCCCCGAACGCATATCTAACTTTTCTAAGTTATGTGCGTTTTAAACCATTAAAAATATCACTTCCATCAACGGTGAAGGAAAACATCGTGACGAAACCTGCATGCTTGATAGTTCTCCGCAATGTTATAGTCAACCATTCTGCACTCGGCTCACTTTACAAAATGTGTAATGTGGGCGGAGTCCACCATTCCACACTGGGCCAGGGTGGTGGGCTACGGCCGTAATTTCTGAAGAAATGATGATGATTAGGAACAGCAACGATTCACAGAGCCAGACCATCACTATCATTAGCGTAATTCTGGATCCTTATTCATCGTAATTCCTTGGCAGCGTACCGGAACTCTAAATCCCTCAACGGCACTTATCTGTTAGTAGGGCGGTGAGTAGCCAAGGTCATAACCTCCCACTAGACAAATCCCTACTATCCCTATCCCTACTAATATTATAAATGTCAATGTAAGTTTGTTTGTTACGCTTTCACGCTAAAAAAACTACTTAACCGATTCTCATGAAACTTTGTACACATATTCTGGGAAGTATCAGAAGTAATATAGGATACTTTTTATCCCGACGTTAAGCTGAGACTTAGCGATATACTTTATTTATATGATTAGCGAATACTTTAATTTTTTTTAGAACTACAACTAAATTTAATGCCACATCTAAAAACAAAATCAAACGCAGACGAAGTCGCGGGCAACAGCTAGTTGTTTTATAAATTAGTGTAGAAGTTGTAAATAACTAAAACTATAGAACTGAGAGTAGGTACATTATGGAGCTAATTATATAGCAATGTGTTACTCTGAAATCTGTTTATGATGTTGAGATACTTTCATATTATATTCAAAGCACTATAAATTCTTACATTTTATACTGCATATTTACCAACTATGTTTCTATGTACTAATGTTTGTTAACGCCTGCCATAATAAAATAGCAGTTGTGCATAATGCACTTAAAACAACCTTGTTAAGCTAAGGCGCGGCGCTCATAAGATAATGTAATATCCGTGAAACAAAATCAGGTTTTATCGGCGTACGAATTCTTATTGTTCGCAGATAAAAATTTGGAAATTTCATACTGTATGTTTGTGTGATTTCTACACATCAAATATATTTTTAAATTATTATAAAACCTTTTATACTTACTTCCATCGTCATTAAATTTTCGAACAAACAATTATATAAATTAAATGCCATCAACACGATTATGTATCCGAAATCATATTAATTAATGGAAATAACATTATGTTACTGATTAACATAATGTTTGCACTGCGGACATAAATAACAACCACATAATTACATTCCTTAATACAAAGCTGGTTTATGATTTTCAACTATTGGAGTGCTATTGGAGTATAATATATAAATATAAAATTAAGTAAATAAACCCCGACTTACAATATTGTGTCCATAATTCTACTAGTCAAGCTCTTTCATTTGATTACCATGGCGGCCATCTTGTCTTTGAAATTAGTAATAGTGTATATTATACTACTAGTCAAGCCCTATCATTTCATCCCTATATTGAAAATACGTATTCCGCCATTATGTAGCGGACCAATTTTCATCAAACATAGCTAAGAACACTCCCGACTTATTCAACTTTAAAAAAAAAAAATTGTTATCTACGATGCCACAGACAGACACACATACACAGACACGTCTAACTTGTAACACCCTGTCGTTTTTGCGTGGGGAATCTAGCCTAGGAAAACTTAGTTGGGCACAGGTCTTCTGTCTAATAGGAGAGAGTGGTTTAGAACTTTTATTAAAAGGCGGTCGTTACCACGACTTAGTGTGGATTGGTAGACTTCACATGTCTTTGATAACGTTATGGAGAACTCTCAGGCGTGCTGGTTACCTTACAATGCTTTTCTTCAACATTAAAACAAGTGAAATTTGCATAACTCTTATCCAATAACCATATCCATTGTAAACGATATAGAAAAGACCTTTGTTGAAAGACTAAGTGACACGGAAACCTTTTATATGTATAAAATATACATATTAGAAATATCCGGACAAGAATCATGGGACGTCCCCTATTCTCCAACCTAGCGTGAAGCTTTTGATAATAGTTGCTATTACAATTGTTACGGGTCGGCTTCCGAACTATATACTTACGTAAAGAATTATTCAAGTAGATAAAAATTATAATAGAATAGATTCTGCGCGTAATACCTTATTACTTATGCTATAAATGCCATAGCAACTGTGTGAAAGAAAGTAAAAAAAACAATTCTGTGCAATTTATTCACACACGGCAGAAGTTTAACTTCCGAAAAGTAGCCTACGAGAGATTGAGGTTGATGTAGAGTATCAGAACTATTAGGATAAATATAAGGTTTATTATTTAGTTTTTATCTATATATATATAATGTTTTCTATCTCACTCTGTCCTATACATTTAAGTGAAAATCACAACGATTCTAAAGAAGTTTCGCTTCAAAAACAACAATCTAACGTTTCAAAAATTAAAAAAATCAAACTTTTTGTCCTGAAAAACCTGATAATAATTATTATTATGTTGAACAAAGTAAGCTTGTTTCCAAATAAGACTATCGTGGTAACACTTAGTGTAGTTTGAAATCTTAGTTAAATCAAGTCTTAATCAGATAGCGTACTAACGGGAAAGGTTGGGAACTAGAAGATGGATTCTGGTTAAACTCTACGTCCAACTTCAACTCCAGAATTTAGCGTGACGACAACCAATGTACAAAATATTTAGGACGCTCATATATTGTTTGAAAGAGATACCTTTTATAAATCAACTAGCTGTTGCCCGCGACTTCGTCTGCGTTTGATTTTATTTTTTGATGTGACATTCAATTTAGTGTTAGTTCTAAAAAAAATAAAGTATTCAGTATCGTTAAGCCTTAAATAAGTAGTTTGCTGCCGTCCGCTGAGGAGTTCTGTCCTCTACCTCCAACCACATTCATCAGATCTACACAGAGTTTGGGCTAAATTTAACACATATTATAACCTCTATAGAACAATAATAATTATTTAAATCGGATATAATTTGTCGGAGTTATGGTAAAAAATGGTCAAACACTTTCATCCCCTCATCCAAAGGAACCGAGCTTAATGTCGGGATAAAAAGTATTCTATATTACTTCTAACACTTCCAAGAATAGGTTAACAAAGTTTCATGAGGATCGTTTAAGTAGTTTTTGCGTGAAAGCGTAACAAACAAACTTACATTGACATTTATAATATTAGTAAGGATTCTTTAAAAGCGCGGTAAAAATATCGATAAATATCGAATTACAAATAGTCTTATATTATTATTTGTTATGTATGTAAAAAAAAATCGATACAATAGGCTCTACATAGGCTTATTTGAATAAAGTTTTGATTTGATTTGGATGTTAGCTTACTGGTACCTGAGTTACTTGCATTGTTGCTTTTGTATCTAGGGTACTAGACATTTACTTTTTGTTAGATAGCGTTAACATTATTTGTATACGCATACATTGGGCTTGAAAAGTCTCTATGATTGCTTGGGGAAAATATATAATTAATTAACAATATGCTTTTTAACTTAATCTAAATAAAACATCTTCTAAAAATTCGAGTTTACAATAAGAAGAAGAATTAGAAGATGCTACTCGATTGTCCACCAATTAAATCACGAAAATCCGAATTACTTTGCGGAATTCCAGAATATATTGAGAGAATTAAGTTTCATTTGCTATACTCCGCGAACAGCAGGATAATCTGTATGGTGTAATTTATAATTTCTTCAATCCTTATACTAGACTGTTAACAACTAGCTATTCATTGTAAAGTCAAGATCTCCTGAGTAAGCTCCAGTTTCGGAGCGAAACTTGCGTAGAGGGTACATTGTCGAAGATCTGTTTGGTTGGAGTGTAAGGATTGAAGAAATTATAAATTACACCATACAGATTCTCCTGGTTTTCGCGTATAGCAAAGTAAGCTTAATTTTCATAATAAATCCGTATTCTGTTTTTAAGTTATTGATATGTTTCAACAAAGTGGGAAAAGCAAAACCTCGTTACTATGTTATGAGTAAAATAGGCATATGAGAAAAATGCTATACGTGGTTTGATATGAAATGTTTTTAATTTTTTCTCCTTCACGGGCATCGGTGAATTTCGTCACGCCTCATTTAGTATATGAAACACTGTTTATTAAATGTTTTTAATAAGTGAATTGATTTGCTATGTCTATCAACGCGTAAAGGATATTTTGTTTAAATACAAACGTAGGGGCGTATTTGATATCTTTGGTGAGTGGTTGTCTCCGCTCACTAGGTGGTCCAAGGTTCGGTACCATGTCGTGGCAAATTTGGATCTTGTGCGTCGCGGCAGCGGTACTCGTGTACGCGGATGAAGGTAAAGAATTAAAAAAAAAAAAAGGAAAAATCTTTTTCTTTTACTTCTGCCAATGGATGTACGATGATATTTAATCTTTGCATTTTCATGTACATATCTGTTTGTTGTAATAGAAATTTGAATTTCTATTGAATGTGATATTTTCTGTCTCCAGAGGCCCCTGAAGATCGCAGTGCCCTAGCCGAGGCCACAGCATCTGCCTACGCTAATACTGGGGCTTTTTCCCCTGGTCCCTATTCTCATAACGGTCCCCTTGGTGATATCTTAGGTCAGTTAAAAGCTTTTATTTTTATCACTTGCTACACAGATCGTGAAACATTTCCCACGTACTAGTTATAGTAAGAATAGTTTATCTCAACAAGCAACCATAAACAAACACAGATAGTCACGATGGTATATCCACCGTCTAAATTTCGATATTCAGGCCATCAAAATAATGTAAACAGTTACTATTTCCCTTCCCGTCCCTATGTACTGAAGTCTTGCTTAAACTAGGGATATGGATGATAGCGAGACAAAAGACTACACAAGACCAAAAGTTAGGGGATTCTTGCAAGTTATCAATCTTGCACTAAAGACTATCGGACAACGAATATAAATTACAAGTATATACTTTATTTTTCTAAGTTTATGTGTTTGGCTTTTATCCCCAACACATCGTCATGTCAACGCGAAAGACTTGCTTGTATGCAATCGCTATCAAATTAAAGCGACACCTACCGTACTTTGAATCTTATTTAAATCATCAAGAAATCCATCTTCTTAATTTAAAAATAATAAATTGTCAATTTCCATGTGCTAAACCTTTAGCTGGACCGGAACAACATCATCTTCTTGACCAATAAAGTGGCACTTGTCATATTAAACTGAATTGGACTAAAATCACAGATTAAGATCATCTAGATCACCAAGATCTTTAATAAAATCAGACACCTCTAGTGAGATAACTGACTCATGCAACTCAATTATAAAGACATCTTTATGATCAAAAATATCCCATCTTTTATTTCCATAACGAAATCAGTACCAAAATTCACAAACTGGAACCTTTGCTTTTCACAAAATGATCTTTCGAAGACTTAGTAAATACGATTGAACTCAAACAATGCCATCTAGAAAGTGGACTGGTAATTGCGTAAATAAAAATATTTTATTTCCGATTAAATAGGAACACGAAGATGTACGACCGCCGGCGAGATGTTCTACGCGCGAGCGGCGGGCGACTGTTACGTATGCGGTTGCTTTGCCACATCTTACGGTACAACGTACCCGAAATGCGCTCCATGCGGTAACTGTCCACGTGAGTAAACCTTTTTTATGCGTTAATACCTTCAACTTTCGTGTCAATTACAAACAAAATATGGAACTAGGCCTTTCCGGGAAATTCCTACTCAACTTTGATGCGGGGTTCTTCATAGGGATGAATAAATTCCTCAAAAGCCAGACATGCATTGACACTTCTTCTGGTACAATACCTTGAGAATTAAATAAAAGAACATGCTCGGTATTAAGAAAAAAAAAATCAAACAAAACCCAAAGCATAAATATTGTGGTTTGATTTGAATCGGGGTTCTTGTGAATGAAAGAATTCCTCAAAAGCCAGCCATACCTTGGCGTTGCTTTAAGCATTGCAGATATTTACAAGCAGTTGTATTAACTTCTCATTAACATGATTTTATGAACTCTATGGAAATTAAGCTTATTTTGCTATACTCCGCGAAAAGCAGGAGAATCTGTGAGGTGTAATTTATAATATCTTCAATCGGTTTCTGAAACCGGAGCATCCTCAGGAGATGTTATATTTGCAATGAATAATTGTTAAGTCGACATTCAATATTTATGAACTTTGTAAGAACAAGAATCAACAAAAACACTGCATAAGTATGGAGCTTGACTGAAGCTTGAACAAATCATTTTTTGGATGCTTTATTTAAATTTTTTAATCTTTATTGGACATGGTTTTGTTGAGTAGTTCTTGTGTGCTTCTTCTATATGTCCATAGATTCTTAATTAATATACTTTTTTGCAGATCAAGTCTTACCTCAACCGTTGCCTTTACCAGGTAATTCATTTTTAGATGATGACTGTACTTTAACTCTCGATATAAACAGAGGGGTGTTATGATTGTTACGTGTGCATCTGTATATCTGTCTATGGCATCTGTATATCGGAGTTAGCGTAGGAAATAGGTATGGGTTTTTGTAACAGCTAAGCCCACTGCCATCTTAGACTGCATCATCAGTTACCACAAGGCGAGATTGTAGTCAAGTCAAGGGTTAACATTAACTTTTTTTTTAAATTTGGCGTGTCCAAGATTTTTTAATAATTGTGAAGCTCGTACCAATAATTTGTAAAGATCTGTTCAGGCCTTTTAATATCAGCTCAGTTACTTGATAAGATACCTACTAACACAGGGCCGATTGATTTGAACTGTAACTTCAGTTGTATTTACGAGACTGATAATTTTAAGCCAACCTCTCAGCAACTTACATTAAAATAGTCTCAATGGTTTAACTTCACAAAGGGTTTTTTTCGTGTCGGGGGTCATTTTATATTTCAATTGAATCTTATGTTTTTTAGAAATATTTAAGGGGCATCATTTTTGTTTTTGCTTGTAGTACCAAATCCATGGCCGTCACCAAACCCATGGCCCACACCAGTTATACCATCGCCGGAACAAGTTTGTAAGTATTTTGTAACTGTAAATAGAATACATGATCTCAAACTGCAATTGATCATACGTTTCACCGCAAAGGTGGCCAATGATTTCAATTAAAATATCGTAAAGTCTTGGAAGTACTCCGTATCCTGCAACCACATGCCTTAATTGTATTCAAATATTTTACTTAACAAAATTCTAGATTTGGTTTTCTTTACATACCTACCAATAGACTTGCACTACAATCAAAATGGTAGATGATAATGTAGTCTAAGGTGGAACGCATCTGCATAGGAGATACCTATTTTAACTTCAACCTAAAAACCTTCAACTTAGGGAAATTTGAAGGTTTCTTAATGATACGCTGTGGGGAAAATGGAAGCCGAAGCGGCATTCTAAATCTTAAAGACAACAACGCAAATGTTCTTTGTGCTTATGGACATTAACTGCATGATAATAATGCTCTTGTGATCTTATGTTTAAAAAGTCTGTTCGATTTCACAGGTCCACCACCGATGGTCGTTCCCGGGCCGGCCAGACCATACCCCGTACCGGTTCCAGTCCCAGGCAAGAACGTTTTAGTACCAGTACCAGTCCCCGTCCCATCCCCCCCGGAGAAGATATACGTACGTGGCCCATCTGTGCCAGTACCAGTCCCAGTTGACAGACCCTACCCGGTATCTGTGCCTCGTCCTTATCCGGTACCTTCGCCACCAAGAATAATCCCAGTGCCAGAGCCAGTCCCGGTTCCAGGTCCTACAAGGAACATTCCTGTACCGGTTCCGGTTCCATCACCTCCCGTGAACGTGCCTGTACCTTTCCCAGTACCTGGTCCGATAAGAGACAGGCCAATACCGGTACCTGTACCTTCACCACCCATGCCTGTACCTTACCCCGTACCACGGTACATTACAATACCAGGCAGAGACCGACTGGTACCAGTCCCAGTGCGCATTACTAGTAAGTTGTAATATTTTAAAATTGTTATACCTTGAATTCGATTACTACGTGTCTGCACTTACAACTTTTTATCTTATTTTACAGATACGAAGCTATACCCAGTGCCTTATATCATCTATGTTGGTAAGTAAATTGGTTATGAATATTTTTGCAACTTTTAATGATACATAATTCTCAAAGTGTCTTTTCAAAAGTTGTCTAATCATTGGTCCAAATTAAAGATTAATTTTTTGAATCTTTAATTTTGATCCATTATAAACAACAAACGTTATAAGTAGTGTCAACGAAAATATCCTAAAAAGGTATTAAAAAAAGATTGTGTAGTGATAGTGTTGTTCTGTAATAAATCTTTTATTTTTGTAGAGCCATTGTGCAGAATGAAACAGCCATTAATACCTTTCACCGCACCTGGAGACAGCTGCCACGTCCATCTATGCAAGATAAGATACAACTACGTCTATCTTGAGTCACAAACTGTACCAGGATGTTGTAAGTGATTCATAAGTAAAGTAGCTGCTAAAAAAATAATAAAATTAAAAAACAGAATACTATTTTGTCAATATTAATATGAACTATTCTATATACTAAGATATCATCTTGCCCAATTCAATTCCATAAGTTTGAATAAATAGTTTTGACCAAAATGTTTTGAATAATCAGAATTTAATAAAATAAAACTGTTTTATTTCAGATGGAAGCACAAGTCCAATAGGCTGGGGTGGAATAGGGTCATCTGCCAATGCTCAAGCCAACGCTATTGCTAACGCTGGAGGCTGGGGCGGCTTAGGAGGAAGTTCCGCCGATGCAAATGCAAATGCAAACGCAATTTCCGGTGGTTACGGTGGTTGGTCAGGAGCTGACGCCAACGCCAATGCTAACGCAATCAGTGGAGGATATGGAGGCCTTGGTGGAGGATACGGTTGGGGTGGAAGCCAAGCTGATGCCACTGCAAACGCTGCATCTTTAGGTGGTGGTGGTTGGTCTGATGCAAATGCCAATGCTAATGCCAACGCATTATCCGGTGGATATGGAGGTTACGGGTTAGGAGGTGGATTGTCATCAGCTCAAGCCGACGCTGCAGCTAACGCATTATCCGGTGGATATGGAGGTTACGGGTTAGGAGGTGGACTATCATCAGCTCAAGCCGACGCTGCAGCTAATGCATTGTCCGGTGGATATGGAGGATATGGCGGTCTTTCATCCGCTCAAGCCAATGCTGCGGCTAATGCAGCAACCGGAGGATGGGGTGGATTATCATCAGCTCAAGCTGACGCAAATGCCAACGCACTATCCGGTGGTTACGGTGGATATGGTGGGCCAATGTCCGCTCAAGCTGACGCTGCAGCTAATGCGATGTCAGGAGGATACGGAGGGTGGTCTGACTCACAAGCAAATGCCTTAGCCCAAGCCAATAGTGGAGGCTATGGCAACTCTTTAGCGCAGGCTTCAGCAAACGCACAAGCTAGCAATCAGGGAGGTGGTTGGGGAAGTTACTTCAAAAGCGGCGAATCAGAAGACGCAGATGAAGAGTAAATGAATTTCGAGCATCTAGAAATAAAAACAAAGTACGTCTTGATCTTTAAATACTAATAATTCTGCTGTGTGGCGATTTTTATTCTTAGTAAAAAGTTCTATCAGATCAGTATTTCTGCGTCGAGTTTCATCAAGATCCTCTTAAAATTTGTGCTTGATTTAAAAACTTAATTTTTATTTTTATTTTATTTGCTAGTATTCTTCCTGTGTGTTTTTCATTCTTTTTAAATCACGCGGGTACCATCCTTTTTTCGGACTACCTAAAACTAATGTCGTACATAAGTAGCAACATTTTATTAAATTTCTAGGGCACGCTCGATGTGAACGTGCTCGGATAAAAAATACCTTTTATATCCCATGACATTCTCCATGATATACCTATGTACCAAATTTCATCAAGATCCTTGTTATTCAAATTCAGATTTATGATATTAGTATGAAAGTACGAATACTTAAGGTGACCAATACATTTTTACGATAAATAACATGGCAACGGGATACCTATAAATGGTTAATTAATTTAAGAATGGCAATTTGTACTAACACGAGTATCCACTACACAGTTACCATTATTAAATGCCTTAGTTAATCGACTGATCTGAAGCCCCATTTTTTCGTGCAGTAATCTTGATGGGTATTAAACACCATGAGAAGGTGAACAGAAAGTATGCAACTCCTAAAGACCAAAATTTTTTGGGTATTAAAACACTTGGTTGCAAAAAAGCTTTCACCGTACCGAACAAAACACATCCAAAGGTGCCCATAGGTATATACACCTCTGCGGCTTAAAGAACTCTCGTATTCTGTCTTAGGTACGCCGGGTAGAGCCAAGATACCAACCCATCAATCCCAAATAAGTCTCAACACCATTGGTTTAAAATATAATTATGACCTTTGTTATAAAATGTTATTAATCAATACTATTTTATTCTTCACAGGTAAACCTCAATATGATCTCCCTATAATGACTTGGCACGTACCTTGGATTCGCATCAAATAGAATAATATAAGCATAAGAAAATGGATAATATAGCACGCTTCTTACTTTTATAAATAAATTAGTGGGATACGAAATACCTCCTTTTATTCTTAAGTGGCAACCCTTAACATAAACCATTAAAACAAATCACGCACTTAAGTACTAAAATTCAGATATAACATCCACCAAACCAATCAAATTTACAACAACCGTAAATCAACCACGAAAGCTAATGTGTAATAATTTGAACTGATATGTTTAACAAATTATATTGATAGAACGAATTATATTAGTTTCTAATCGCAAGTTTCAATTTCATTCCAACAACCTATAAATCAATCGGACCTGTAATTTTCACGGCAGGTTGTCATGTATTTATAGCTAGTAAAGTGGTACAAATCGTTCAGTTTGAGAAGAGACCTAAATAACATCGTTAGGAATTAATTGAAGAAAAAGTGGATCCAAAAGAGTGAAATTAGATAAAAGATGCGGGGGGGCTTAGTCGGAAGCGTGTGTTTCCTTGCCTTCCTGTTATCTTCGGGTATCAAAGGTCAAAATGTTTTAAATTCCCAAGATCTCCAAGGTAAGATATACCCAATTAAGTTCAATTCTTTCAAAATGCCAGTACACTTTGCTTTTGGTAACGTCTCAACTTCTACAGATATGCCCTTATTTCTGCTTTGACCACTAAGAGATGTGCCAATTGTTTTCTCATATTCAGACCTAAAGTTTATACAACAGATATTTATTGTTAAGAGCGAATGTAAAATATATTTTAAACATTTCACGGTGATTATTTCAGCTTTATTAAATAGCTAATAGGAAAATTATGCTTGAAGATATAGTGATATAGAAAATATTGCTATTTCGATTAACTATATTTTAACGATTGCATTATCATAATATTAAACTGTGAAAATAGTCTTAACTACTTATATTGGTGTCGTATATCAATGATTAATTTTGCCATAAATACACAATTGAAAATCTTATTAAAATTCTCATCTCATTGCTGAAATTATAAAGAATGAATTTGATCTGAAAGACAAATTTTTAAGAATCATAAGAAAATATAAAATTAAAATGTAACCAATCCAATTACATAATTGTGTTATTAAGAATATCAAGTAACGATGAAAAATTTTATAAACTTCCAAGGTTTGCAAGAAGAAGCGAAAAGCAATGCTGCAGTGGCTGGAGAGCAAAAAAGTAGTGACAACAAAGACAAAACGTCCGTTGAAGATGAAGAAAAGTCAGGTTTCGCATCCTATACTGGAAGCGGTACTCATGGAAATGCAGCAAGACCAAATTGGTCTGTTCCACAAAACTATGGACCAAATACACTTTCACAAGCAAATGCACAAGCTTCAGCAAACGCACAAGCATTAGGCAGTATGGGCGGAATTATGGGCGGACAAATGGGCGGACATATGGGCGTACAAAATCCCGTATATGGTTACGGCTATCCTGGTTCAAATGCAGCTAGTACATTCTCTGAAGCCAAGGCTCTAGTGCATGCAGGCGGTGGAACACCATACGGGCACTCAGGATGGAGATCAGATGTTGAAGTTGAATCAGATGGAGTGTAAGAATGAACATTTTACTTTTGTAAAATAAGCACCTTCAAAAATGCTGACCGTGTTATACAGTAGTGCAGAGGCACATTCTGTAAATTCTAAATTCATTTTAAACAAAATAAAAGATACTGTAGTGAAATCCACTGTGTGTAATAAAAAAATTAAATCAATTGTGTTGCTTCTCACATAGAGCTGATTCTGCGGCAAGGAATGAACAGGATGACAACGACGCATCTGATGCAGATGCGAGTAGCAGAACGGGAGGTATGATTGAATTATCAAAAATATACTTTTCAAGGTTTATGAGCAGAAATAATAGTAATGATGAATTTAAAACTTTTTATTTTATTTCAGTGGGCTATAACTACGGAGCATTTTCTGGTAAAGCATATATGTATACACTGATATTAATGAGTTGATACTATTTGTAAGCAGCATTTATATAACAACATTTATATTACAGGCGCTGTATCGAGATTAGTTCCGCAAAATGAATACGTTCATCCAGATTTGGTGCCAGGTAACCAAACTGAATACTATTGCTTGAGATAAATCTTTTGTGAATATTTACACAATTATTTAAATAATTATACGATGTGTTGCTTGTATTTAGCTAAATAAGATTCATTTTATTATAATGTTGTAGTTATTATCACAATTATTGGATCCAATAATTTGAATTATAGGAGGACAAAGTGTGATTACGTGTACACGCGAATATGAAATACACACCATTTGGTCCCCGGCTTTCCAATGCCTGGTTTGTGTGTGTGTTCGTGATGGATGGACTTTGAGAGCTGCCTGCGTCAGTTGCAGCACCTGTGCGACGAAACCAGAACCAAAACCGCCAGTGCACACGATTCCATTCCCACCACCTCCACCTTTAGTACCTGAGTCACAAGGTAAACTACTTCTGTTTTAAATAACTAAGACCATTGTAATATATAAGTTGTAACAACTCTTTTCTACTCCAATATGGTATCTTACAATCTATTCGTGGCATTCTTTATCTAAACATGCACATAGAAGATATTATTATTTGTAAATTAATAATATCTTCTATGAGTAAATTTACAAATAATAGATATTATTATTTACAAATAATAGATATTATTTGAAATTCTATCGATATAATTGAACACTTTATGCATTTACGCTATGCAAAATTAGTATCATACTAGTGCTCATCTTCTTAAAGAAGGATAAGAAGTATTTGAGATAAATAGGGGTAAATTATAATAAAGTTAATGAAATTCTTTAGTTTTCTTATAAAAGTATTAGTAAATGGATTTTTGGCTTTAACCTAAGTATAGACGACAAACTTAGGAAAAGACGACAGTTAATAGAAAAGTAGTGTTAACGCTACAAAGATAAAACTTTTTCAGTATCTTGCTCGCCTCTACCAACTAACACGCCGTTCGAAAATCCATTGAATCCATGTCAAACGTGTATATGCAACAAAGTTGTCAATGTGTACGGCCAAGAGGATGTTCAGATCAAATGCGAAGAAAATCCAAGTTGTGGTAAGTTGAGGACTTGTTACTCCATCATTTATTCTATCATGCTTAAGTCCCGCTTCCAATAATTTAAACTAGTCTTCTAATTATGAATATTCTCGTTATTTTAAGTATTTTACATTTACCGCGATAAGTTGTTCAAGTCATAGGGAAACCAATACGTTACCTCAACTAAATATTGATCATAAATAAGTACACCATTTGCAATATGAATAGCTGCAAAAATTAAGATATTGCTGTAAAGTTAAAATTTTGTTTCATATAAAAATGTGTACCAATTTATGATATTATGTACAGATACATCCATAATACACGAGAGGAAAAGACGCGATAAACAACAGACTATACGAGTGTGGCGGACACTCAACAATAATAATTGGACGGGATATAAACCAAACCTTTTTGTTACAGTAACACCGCCAGAATTTATTCCGATACGTAAGTATGGGGACAAATAAAAATAGTAAATATTTGGTTTAAGCCCTCCGTGAGATGAAACTAACAAATATTTGTTTGATTTGCAGCCCCTCTTCCAACACCACCGAGACCTGTACCAAGTACGTAAACTTTTGTAAACATACTATTTATACTTATATCGTAAATGCGGAAGTGTGTTTGCCTGTTTGCCCTTCTTTTACGCAGCAACATATCGATTGAGTTTATGTACGTAGTCAAAGAACTTGGAAGTCTCTCTCTCTACGTCATGTTCCTCACTGCTGAGGGTCGTGACTCCTTCCACTTACAACTTATTGGACGGTTTTGTGCCACTTGACTCGGCTTTTAGCAACGTGCACTTTGGTGTCGAGATGAGTGCGGATTAAGACAGGTGGTTGATAGCCTTCTTGTAATTTTAAGCTGCCTCAATATCGATGCGTTGGTCCTGTGTACCGTCCACGGGATTCGCAGCATTCTCCTCCAGTACCTCATCTCAAAAGCATCTATACGTTGCCTATCAGCTGCTTTAATGGTCCATGTCTCAGCTGCATACGAAAATATAGGAAAAATAAGTGCGCGGACCAGACACACTTTTGTCTTGATTGAGATATTCCTGTCTTTCCAAGTCCTATGTAGCTATGACATTGCGCTTTTGGCCAAAGAACTTGGAAGTAACAGACTATTTTTTATACCGTAAACATTGAAGCGGTGATAGCCCAGTGGGCAGTACTTCTACATAACTTTCGGGGGGTCTCTTTTCTAAGTTGTGTGCGCTTTAAGCAATAAAAATTACTAGATTCAACGGTGAAGGAAACCCGTGAGCAAACCTGCATGCCTGAGAGTTCTTCATAATGTTCTCGAAAGGTGTGTGGAGTTCAGCAATCCGCACTAGGCCAGCGTGGTGGACTACGGCCTTAGCCCCTTCTCATCGTGCCCTGTAGTGGGCCGATAATAAGTTGATACGATGATGATGATGATGATGAGACATTGTATGTGCGAAAACTAGTAATGAATATTTGAAATTATACTTTCTAAATATTAAAAGATAAAAAAAAAAGCTTCTAGATGTGCCGATTCCATTTTGCTATCAAAGTAAGCAAAAACATAAAGCGTTGTATTGAGTTTATCAACAACCAAAACACTTGCCAATTCAACCAGTTGTTTTTGAGTTACTTTAATTCATTTACCTGATAGAATCAAATATTATTATGAAATTGTTTATTTTTATTAAACTATTTTTAAGCTTGATGGCTAAGGCTGCTAGAATATTATAATATTGAACTTTTGTTAAAAATCTTTAGTGAATCAGTACGAAAATTAAGCTTTGCTAAATACTTAACAATTATTCATTGTAAAGTAAACATTGAACACGTTGTTGAAGATCTGTTTGGTGTGGAGTATAAAGATTAAAGAAATTATAAATTACACCATACAGATTTGCAGAGCTTAATTTTCATAATATATCATGGAACTCCGTAAAGTTACACCGATTTTAATCAGGTTCTACTTCAACAATGTTCTTCTTTTTCTTTCGCCTGGCTTTTATTCCAATTCATTTGGGGTCAGCCCTCCAAGTATTTCTGCGCCACACCGTGCGGTTGTGGGTTGTCTCTTCTGTTGTGTTGCTCGCGATTATGTCGTTTTTAAGATCTTGTACACAACAGATATTAATATTTCGTCTATTTAATGTATTGGCCAGTTCTCGGCTGCGTCCGGTCAGGGAACCGATGTTCCATGTAGCTATGCGCATGTTGTTTGCGCTGCGTCTTGACTCATCGCTTGTAGGGGACGCCCTAGCTTTATTTGCCTGTGATTGCATCTGACCGTCGCTTGCGGGGTACGCCCTAACCGTTATAATCTTTCTCTTGTGTTGTGCTTTCATATTAGGAGTTTTTTTTTTGTTTTGGCAGTGTTTTCTTTTGTTAATATATAAATACATTTTATTAATAATCCATTGAATAAAATATAGTATTATTACCATTTTCCAGTGCCGCTTTGCGATAGCTTACCACCCAACGTGCCATTCCCACATCCTACAGAGAATTGCACGATATGCAAGTGCGTGGAAGAGACAACTTATCTTCTAACAGAAAAGAGGATGATTTGCCAACCGGATCCCCTATGTCGTGAGTAGTAAAAGTATTAAATGTGTAAATTTTTAATGAGATGCAGATGATACGTGAATAATTTCATTTAACTGTTTCAGATCCCCGTCGCGAAGAGATGACACAACCACCACCAGTTCCTGAATTCCCAATAATGCCCTACCCACCTACACCGTCACCTACGCCATCACCACCATTAATTCCAGATCATACCCAAAGACCGACCGAAATAGATCCAAGTGAGTGTTCATGAACACTGAAATATTTTATCATATCACGCTATTGATCTTTATCGTCGGTTTCAAACTGCTGCATCGTTTACGTTTATGAGACTTATATATCAGTTTTGTACTTTTTCAGTTCCTTGGCCACCAATTGTACAACCGCTACCACGACCACCTAGCCCGCTTCCTGGACCACCACCGCGTACGTCACAATTTTGACTTAAAAAAAGATAGTATCTAATTCCAAAAAAATCTAAATTCATTTATTTAGTAGGCCTACTTTATAAACACTTTTGAAACGTCAAGTACGACTATTTTTAGTGACTCTACCACTGGTTGGTTTGGAAAGCAGATTCAACCGAGAAGAGCCGGCAAGAAACTCAGTAGTTGCTCTTTCTTAATATCAACATTTACAATCATTTTTCTATCTTGCCGGAGATGAGAGCAAAGCTGGCTGCTTCCAATCCAACTTGTCATTAAGAAATTCATCAAATGTGTAGTAAACTTGCTGTATTAGATGTGTTTTTACATATTTGTAATATAGATAATGATACATGGCTTGAAAACATGCTTGGCAACGGTACATTACATTCTATTAAAAACTAGTATTTTCCTTTTGAGTTCCGCTACATTGATTTTGCCGGTGTTAGCTCTATCGTACGCCTTTTGCTTTAAGTCTAAAGTAAGTAAAATCTTAGGTAGAATCTTCTGTGATAATTTGAGCCTTTTGAAACTACTTTAATCACACTAAGTTAAGGTGTTGTGTTTCAGATGACACCTGCAGGCCCTATCCTCCAAATACACCATTCCAACATCCATGGGACGAGTGTCAAATCTGCGTTTGCAGCGAAATATACGGAAACAACGTAGTAAACATTGAAGTTAACTGCTACACTAAGAAATCGTGCTGTAAGCAATTTAATACCTAACGCAAAAACATGAATATTAAAAAAAATAAAAAATACAATAAACTGAAAATTTTTCCAGGTATCGAGCCACCAATACCTGGTAAGAAATTGGTAAAATTTATTCATAACACTAACTTGTATCATTTTAATCACTAAAGTTTTAAATTACTTTTTCAGAACCACTAGGTCTACCTTATAAACGTAAGTAGTCAAAATGACTGTAAAATTTACTATTTACAACTTAAAATTTAACAATTCAATTTAATTTGATAATTTTGTTTTTTTTTGAAGCGGCACCGTCACCAGGTATCTTAGGTATGCATTCATTTATTTTACAAATTTACAGCTTGATGAATGTAGAAATTGTTTTCTGAGCAGTAAGGGCGGCAGACTACGACCTAACACTCAATAATACGCAAACACATAGACCCGCACGAAAATACAACAGGAAGGGGCAAAAATAAAAGCGTTTATCTCCAGCAGGCAACGTGAAGCAAATAAAACCAAAAAATTTACGACGCTCCGTGCGACATGACCGTCAAAATTGACAAACGGGTGAAAAAATGGGGGCAATACACAATCGCCACAGGTGTCGTTAAGGGCGAAAACATGAGTGCGGAAATTCTCGCAGCGATCAGAGAAAAGGAAGTTCTAAAAGAAACATTACAATTAATACATGAACAACATTTAACTTTTGGCGAGTTATATGTTGTTCATGCATAAATTTCTTTAGTAAAAAGTAAAAAGTAAACGTTTATTTGGATTTTCGTCAGAAAAAATAAACCGTTTGATAATTAAAAAGGTTTATTTAATATTAAAAATAATAATTATTATTAATTGTTTGGTAAATATGATCCATCTTCACTATTACATAACAGAGTAATTGAAATACAGTAATTTGACGGCCGACTGGCGCTATGGGCCGCGATCCTGCTTTCTGAGTCCAAGGTTGTGGGTTCGATTCAACATTTTTTGTTTTATATGTATATTATAAGCATTTATGTATATTATTCATAAAAAATATTCATCAATCATCAAGCGTTGCATGTGTTATAGTACTTATAACATAAGTTACGCCTACTTTCAGGCTAACGCCAAGAGGCAAGCGGTTGAAAAAATGACGGCAAATTCACAACCGCCCCAGGTGTCATTAAAGGCGAAAACATAAGTGCAAAAATTTGGCGCTGATCGCAGAAAGGGGAGCCCTAAAAGCAGACGCAATAACTATAGATGGGCCCACCAATTGTTGGCCAATCATTGTTACAATCAAATGGCAAACGTTCAATGATTGACCGCGAGCTAAGTGTATTGCTTTCTCGATGCCCATTTATCGACCTCTCACCCCTGGGGTTCCCAATTCCGTTAGGTTTTTATGTTTGCGTTCATTGTTGTATTATTGCTCGTTTCAGGTAAGGATGTTCGGTATAAGAGTTATTGCGTGAAATAACTTATTTTTATTGAGGGACAGTAATGACCAATTCTATATGTTTTTATTTCAGGCCCTCCGTTGGACGGCAACCTTATATTTATTGGTAAGCAATCAATTTCCAAGCTATAATTATAACAACTAGTGCTAGAATAATTATATCCACAAAGTTAATTTTCTCAAAGAAATCTTACTCTCAAGGTCCTTTTATTAATATCGAGAAGCTATACAAATGTTCTAATTTTGAAACTCTATATTCCTGCCCTATCCCAGTCTTGGAATATAAATAAAGCTGATTACTATGATGAAGTCCGATAACAATCTTTTGAAGGCAATGTTATTAGGTAACGAGTAAATATTAATAAGGCGGAAGTAAAAATGTATGATCAAATATGAATAAAGAAATTTAACTTATAAAAAATTGCAAGAAAATTTGCACATTGCAACGTGGCATACTGAAATTGAATCCGGACAAACAATCAAAAATTATTTCATACCACGATGTTATCGATTACAATAGTATTAAAAATTTACACCTACAAAGTAGGTGTACATTTTTACCTACAGTACTACGTAAAACATTGAACATTATTTATTTATTTTTGAATCCCACAAAAAAAAAACAAAAAAATATGATTTTTCAGAACCAACATGCAGATACAGACCACCTAACCAACCATACGTCATGGACTGCAACATCTGCACATGTGAAACTGTATACAAATACGTTTACGCGAAATGTACACCTCAACCCAACTGTGGAAACTACGGTAGTAGAATTGTTGCTGATGCTGTTATGAGTGATGAATTTTCTTTTAATATTAATGAATATACCTTTTTCAGGCCAAGTATCGCCATATGGTCAAATTGGTATGTATAGACTGACATTTGAAAGTTTTTCATTATAAAGTGTTTTTAGCTATTTTTATTAAATGATAATAGCAGCACAGCATACGTGATAGAACCAAAGCTAAGAAACAAAATTTACACATCTTCGTCTAAACCTGGCGAGGACGCGCACGCGACAGTAACAGATGTGCAATTGGTATTAGATTAACAACGTAAAGCTAACTTTCTAAATACTTTACATTTAAAAAAAAATACCTTAAAGACACCATACAATTTCACTTTCCATTTTTGTCTCGTAACAATTTCTATTTACAGATTTGGAGTAATATACCAAAATGCCCGTACCCGTTTGCCTTTCTAATAAAAAAAATATATGTTGTGAGGTTATAATGACCGATGAACTTCTGTTTCAGGTTCAATGTTGGGCAGCAGTGCTAGTGCAGCCGCGATGGCTCAAAGTAATCTTAATTCCCAAGCTTCCGCTGATGCAGCAGCTATAGCAAATGCTCAACAGCAAGGTTACCAGTCTCTGGCATCATCTGCTTCGCAAGCTTTATCTCAGGCTAATGGCTACGGGTCATCATCTGCAGATGCGGTTTCCAATGCTATATCAGAATACAATCAAGGCCAAGCTAGTAGTTCAGCATTAGCAAACGCTATAGCTAATAGCAATCAATATCCTTATAGTGGCGTACCTCCCTCATCCAGCTACAGTTCAGCTGAAGCTACGGCAAATGCTCAAGCAGGGAATCTAAACCTCTCGCCTTACAGCAACTCACTTCTATATAGTCCACTTGGTGGACAATTAAATGCAGATGCTATAGCAAATTCTCAAACAGGAAATATGAATTTATCCCCATTTGGTAATTCATATCCATATTCCCCAGGCAGTGCACCGTCTAGTGCTCAGGCTCAAGCTGAGGCTATAGCGAATTCTCAAACAGGAAATATGAATTTATCCCCATTGGGTAATTCATATCCATATTCCCTAGGCAGTGCACAGTCTAGTTCTCAGGCTCAAGCTGAGGCTATAGCGAATTCTCAAACAGGAAATATGAATTTATCCCCATTGGGTAATTCATATCCATATTCCCTAGGCAGTGCACAGTCTAGTTCTCAGGCACAAGCTGAGGCTATAGCGAATTCTCAAACAGGAAATATGAATTTATCCCCATTGGGTAATTCATATCCATATTCCCTAGGCAGTGCACAGTCTAGTTCTCAAGCTGATGCTATAGCGAATTCTCAAACTTCTCTTTTATCTCCATATGGTAACTATCCATATGCCCAAAGTGGGGGGCAATCTAGCGCACAAACTCAAGCAGAAGCTTTAACCCAGTCTAGTAATTTATCCCCGTATGGTATTTATGGTCAAGGACAGTCCAGTGCGCAGGCGCAGGCTGAATCGCAAGCCCAATCTGGTGGTGTTTATCCATACGGTTATCCTTACTCACCTGGTAGTGGTCAGTCGAATGTTCAAGCTGACGCGTTAGCTAATGCTCAAACTATCAGCACGTCACCATATGGAAGCTATCCTTATTACCCAGGACAATCTTCTGCCCAAGCTCAGGCTGGAGCTATGGCCAATGCTCAATCTCAAACTTTGGGTTCTCCATATGGCGTTAATCCTTACCTTGGAGGTAGTCAATCTAGTGCCCAGGCCCAATCTGACGCAGTGGCTGCATCTCAGATGTATCCGTCATTGTATCCAAATCCGATAAATAATATAGAATCACTATATCAACCTGGTATGAACGGATGGGATGCTGCTGGGCAATCAGCACTGGTACAGGGTCAAGCGCAAGCAGATGTTCAAACATCATTATACGGTGGATCTTCTGTTGGTACTCAGTCGCAAGCAATGACACAAGGCAGCGAAAGTAAGTACAATTGTTTCTCAACTATTTTCTAACTACAAATAAAATACGAAGAAATTGGTGACAATGATTAAGGAGACCTAAAACTGTCGTCAGTCTTACAGGTGAAACACAAGATATTCATTTCGCATGAAATTAAAAATAAAGTATATTATAAGTATATAGAAAACTAGCTTTTGCCCGCGGCTTCGCTCACGTTAAGTTCAATTTTAGATTTGGTAAACTTTAACTACGAACGTTTGAAACTATGTCTTGCTGCTAATAGACAAATATGAATGTAAATTACTTAAAAAATCAGAAACTTTCATACGAATTTTCATCCCCTATTTGATGCATTTGGAGTTGGAATTTTCAAAATATGTGAAACACGTATTTCATTATTTTTAATCGAAAACCTAAAATCAAAGTTTCATGGAATCAACTTGAAAAATGAATTGATAAATGAAGGATTTTATACAAACTGTTATCCCCTATTTAACTTTTATATTTAAGGTTGGAATTTTCAAAAATCCTTAGCGGATTCCTACATTATAATAATTATTTGTGTGCAAAATTGCAGCCCGATGCGTCAAGTAGTTAGAGCTACGCGTTGATAGATCAGGCAGTCAGTCGGTCAGTCACCTTTGCCTTTTAAATGTATAGATAATAATAATATAGAAGGAATTGATCAAGCGTTAATCATCATTTCAAAATATTTCTATAGCACTTTCTCGTATAAAGTTCCGGTAAATGATTACCGGAGAAAAATGTCAACTTCGCGTAAGATTATTAATAATTGGGAACGAAAAGGCTGGTCATCAAGTAAAATGGCCGAACGTTGATGGCAGCCGCTCCGAAAGTAAAGCTTTCTCCAAAAGGGGATTTCATTAAATCCTGAGTATAAACGCCCGAACTCCATTAGCGAAACATACACCCTACATTCACACATTCCCCATACAAACGACCTTAACAGAAAATGTGCATTACTGGGTATTATTCCACCTTCATTTTTTTCATGACTAAATCTAAGAAAGGCACTGAATTCACGTTTTCTCCCTCCTACTCTATTAAAAAATTATTGTAGTTTGTCAGTTAATTTGTTTGTAAGCAAATCAAGAATATACCTTTGGTTTTATAGACACATCTATGCTCGAAAACGCTTGTCTCTTCACCTTAATTATGAAGTATCCTAACATTCCAAAATCTCTAAATACTGTGTAAGATGTCAACTAAAAAGCGACTTTAGTATTTACCAATTGAGACTAGGAAGAAAAGAATAACAGACACACAAATAATCTTATTTATTTTAACTCCATTTCAGCCGCTCAAAGTCTAGCTCAAGCCGCGTCTATGTCGGGCAGACCTTTAATAAAATCAGGTAAGTTTGAAAAATTCTCGCAAACGCGATAATATTTTTTATACCGGTGGTAGAATCACTACAAACAGACAGACTTGACGTTTTAAAAGTGCTTATATTAGGCCTACTTGAAATAAATGAATTTTGAATTTTGAATTTTGAATTTTTATACGTAACACCACTCAGGATACAGGGTTAAGAAGTTTGTGACACGGACAAAAGCCGAGCGATGTTTTCAAAGGGAGCTATTGAGCCGAAGTTGCGTACAATTTTTCAACAAGCATTGCCCTGTAATGCCCTCGCAAGCCCTGTCAACTTTTGGGATATAAATTAAAAATATATTAGCTAGAGCAGATGGCGTGCGGATATCATGCAAATTCCATTTAATCAAACTTCCACGGTATCCCCCAGCTCGGAGCTTACTACTTATTGGATTTTTTTCCTACACAATATATACTTAAGAAAAAATTTATAGGGCCACGGTTATTTCACGATATTTTTTTATTAGAAATGCAGAAAGAAGCTTAAAATCTTATTTACAAAGAATAATAAGACTTTATTTTTTGATAAATTACACGTATGATGCGCAGATACGGAGAACTCAGTTGATATCATTAATTCAGATTAGTATATGTCTTGCAAATTTTCTTAATTCTATAAAAAAATGAAATAGGCTTAATTTATTAAGCCAAAATGGTGAGAACAAGAAAGCAAACCATTATTCTTTCTACATTGCCTCAAATCAGTCTGTATCATATTTTTCTTCAGCTTCGCAAAAATATTATCTAAGATTAATCTTTTGTATTCCTTTATCCTCTTATTTACGTATACTACGATTTCTATAAGAACATTAAAGTAATTATTTACAAAAATACGAATACAATCGAAGACTACAATAAATATAACATAAACTACTATTAAACTTACAATGAATATAAATAAATATAAATAAAATGTAGTAGGTATATTTTATTTATATTTATTTATTATTTATAACTTACAAATGTTTTATAGATGATCATACTCTGAAATTTGTTTTGTACGACTACATATGATAAAAGAATAACAAATATATACCAGGAGTTTATGAAATAATGGGATACTTATGTATTTTGATTCAAGTCCCAAAGATTTGATAATATTCAAAACAAAATATTTTTAGCTAACTTTCGTGGAATGTATCTGTTATTTTAATTTTATTATACAGATATTAATTTATCAAAGTAATGGTAGAACTTTATCATGTTTAAAACCTGCATAATACACACATTTGGTCCGTAATGTTTTATAGGAAAAGGGCTTTGCAAGTACGCGGGTGATAAATACCACCACAACTGTCAAGCGTGCTACTGTCTTGCGGAGGCCAGCGGCAAAATTTACACCCTCTGTCTGGGCAACCCTTGCGCGTAGGATTCCTGGACAAGGTTTAGGAGTTTATATATCTTTGCACCACTGAAATACAGCACTTTAACTTTTTTTTTGCCTAACAAACACTAAAATCAATAACTTTTTTATTTTGTCTTCCAACACTAATTTTAATTTTAAATATATATTACAATATGATATGTACAACATATAATTAATATCATACGGTATTAAAAAAAGATGGCTGATTATGGAAACATTCTACAATCACCGACACTACTTAATTTCATAATTTTATTAACAGAATTAAGAACATACAGAATCCGTGTAAACTACTAATATTGAGGCATCACAAACCACTACACTTTAGTAGTGTTTCTCGAACAGGCGGTTAGCAGTGGCGTGCATAGAGGGTATGCTCAGGGTATGCAGATACAAAATGAAGAAAGTCTCCAATTCGAGTTATAAATACTTAAGGATAGGCTTTTATAACGCTTACAATGCCTATCCTTAAGATTTTTATAACTCGTTCTGGAGATTTTCTCCATTTTATATCATCTGCATACCCTGTGCATACCTTCTATGCACGCCACTGGCGGTTAGTCACTTCATTCATCTAGTAGTTGAAAGTAATTATTTAACCTCTAACGCTCTATACGTTTACCTTAAAATGCTGAAAATAGGAATAGTTAGTGATCTAGCAACATTCCTTGGGTGTGAAGTGAGACGTGCTCGAGGTGACTTTCCTGTTTTGGACACAATGCACTGCATGCAATAATGGCTGAATGAGGATTCTGTACGTTCTTAATTCTGTGATTTTATGTTGTCTATATAATATTTTGTCTAACTAATAGACTTTTTTATCTTGCACAAATTATTATCACAAAAACCATGACTTACACTAATTGTAAATGTAAAAAAGATTTAGTTACTAGGTATTTATTAATTCATTTAATTATATAACATTAATATTTAATATAAAATACATTAAGTTGACTCTCAGTAACACTTTTTGATTATTTCAACGGCTTCTTCATAAACACTTTTTCTTTTTATGCATGATAGGTTTGCACTGGAAGCAGTGAAGACTTGTGAATAATAATATTACTTTCAGGTCGAGAAGAAGACGATACTTCAAATTCCTCAGAAGCATGAAAAAAAACAATATTGAAGACGATGAAAATTTACCAGCTGATTATTTACTAACGATGTGCGTATATAAGCAATATGACAGCACGCTTACCCCAAATAAAATAGCCATTAAAATTTGTCAATAAAGTTTAATTTTGTGTTTCAGAAATAAAATGTATTTTAGGTTCCTTATTTGAAAATAACCTTTCCTTAATACAAGTAATCTTACAACTTCAGAGGGTTAAGTGCTGACACATGTATTTTTAATTATCTGTCCGTCTCCATGGATACAAGTTATCTCTGTAACCTTTAACCTGTAAAGTTAAGCTGTGACACCGCCATGGGTAAAAAGCCTTTGTTTTAATCTCCTTGGATTAAGACTAGGTATTTTACAAAATAAGAAGAATCCTAGATCAATCCACAGCAATCAAAATATGTGTGCCAAATTTCGTTAAGATTGGCGAACATAGGTAACAGCTAACGAAATACACGAACAGATTTTTTTTTGCATTAATATGAATCAATGAAAAGTTAAGCATAGTTTCTCATATACGAATATAAATTATAATCTACGGAAACTGATAATTAAGACAAATCTTTAAGAATAAATATAGCCATAAAAATTAACTGCTTAGAAGTTTGTTAAATACTATTTTAATTGTATTTACGATTTTAATTGTATTTTTTTCAAAAAATTAACACGACGACAGATAATTTATATACGTCTAGGTGGCCCACCAAAAATACATAGATTTAAAATTGGATTGGATATAATTATTTTATCTAACGATAATATTATCATGGTAACTAAATCTCAATTTATTTAAATCGTCATCATCATCATAACCCATTACTGGCCCACCTCCGTCACATAATAACCCATCTCCGTCCACAACAAGGAGGGGTTTAGGCCGTTGTCTACCACGCTGGCCCAGTGCGGACTAGCGGACTCCACACACCTTTGAGAACATTATGCCCAACTCTCCTTCCTCTCCTTACTCTCTCGTTTCCTTCACGGTCGAAGCAAGTGTTATATAATTTTTTAACACTAACGTAACTTAGAAAAGTTAGAGGTGCTGGGATTCGAACTCGAGCCCTCCGAAAGTGAAGTCGAAGTCCTACCCACTGGGCCATCAGCGCTTATTTTAATAACTTAATATCAATTTATAACTGTATATTTATTTAACAATGGCACGTAGCATTAAATCGTCCGTGAAATTGAATGAGAACAAGAGTTATATACTAATATACGCGAGTATAAAAATTTTACATTTATATCAGAAAAATGTTATACAACAATTCTCACAATAAGCAATAAAAATATATCGCCAGCAAGTTTCGTACCTTTTGTGATAAAGATGTGACGTTTTCTGAAAGGGTTATTAAATTAAAAGAATGAGGCCGTGGATTGTTTTGCTCGTAATTAGTGGTAAGTGTTTTAAATAATACGTTTAATGAAACTCGGCTTTGTTTCAATCGTTTTTGTTTTTAAATGCGGCATTTAAGTTACATTATAATTTGGTTTTGGTAGTTAAGTCAAATTACACTAATTTAACAGCCATTAGGTTAAGGTAGATTTAATATTACCTTCGGTATCATGTTTTTAAAGCATATACCCATGGGGACAAAGGATGTCTGTACTTTTCGCAGACGATATGCAGATATCACTAATTATTTGTTAACACTCAACGCATTAACGACTGCATCAGGGCGCCAAGTGTGGGATTTTCTACCTACATTTACTTATTGGGTCGCGTGAAAGTAAACTATGTTTTATAGTGTATCAGGAGAACACCATCCAATGACTTTACTGTTTCCCAGTATTACAACTAGATGGCGCTTTTTCGTCATTATATAAATCGCAGTTAACTCTGACGCGATCGAATAAGTAAACGTAGGTAGAAAATATCAAGTAGAAATCATTTAGTCTTCTTCGTCCCATTACCATCTTAGCGTGCATCATCTCTTACCAACAGGTGAGAAAGCAGTCAAGGGCTAACTTGTAGTGGAATAAAAAAAATCGTCGGAATGTCATATCGGGTACCTAATATTTTCAATTTCCAAATAGATGGATTATAAGATGAAATAAACTACTAGCACTACTAAAACAAAAATGTTTTTATCTAAATTTACGAAGCCGATGATAGAAACAGAGATTATCGCTATTTTGACAAAAAACGCTTTAATCTTAAATACGTAAGACATTAAAAGTTTTGACGTAAGTCGTTACTCCGCTGGAATGGGAATTATTAACTACGTGCCAAAAAAGGTGGAAATTTTAGATTCCAAATGTTGTTAAGATCAATTAATTAGGAATCCATAATATTTCATTAAAGTTCCATTAACAATAAGTCCACTGCAATATGAAAACAATTTTTCAAACTAGCGTTTGAGTCCACATTCTTATTGAATCATCTTTATTTCTTCAGCACATAGTGAGGATGAAAGATGAAATGTGAAAATGTATTTGCTTTAGTCTTTTAGTTAAGCTCATACAATTAGTCACGGCGGAATTGGGGATAAAAAGTGACAACCTTATGTCTCACTAGACAAAATAGTTTCCTTTTATTAATGGGTTTCTAAGGTTAAGTTACATTATAATCGATTTAATTCCAGTTTCCATCCACTTCCATCTTTTTATCCACTTAGTGCCGGAGAGCCGGCAATTGTTTTTTGCTCAAAAAAATTATTGCCAGTGTCATTTTAAATTAGCAGGAAGAAGTAAAGGTGGAATGAATAAAAACATGCATTAATATACTTGCATACATCATTCTAAAGTGGGCAATGCAAGAACATATGAAAAATTTCTAATCTATTTTTTTGTTTTAAAAATCTAGTATCACAATGCTATGAAAAAGGTCTAACGCCATACGAATTGACTTACATCGATGATGTTAAAAACATAGCGGGCTTTGGAGATGCCCAGCACAGAGGTCCCCAGTGGTACGATTACGACACCAAATCCTCTGGAGAAAGTGGCAGTGATTTGAAAAGTCGTCATTCAGAAAGTACCAGGTTAGTAAAGGGATGGAAACAGCAACATGCCACTAATTCAAAGCATAAATGTTCAGTCTAATCATCATCATAGCAAACCTAATGGCCCACTTCAAGGCACGGGTCTCCTCCCACAATAAGAAGGGGCTAAGGCATCATGATGATAAATGCATATTTGTACCGGTCGGATACCCCGGCAAGGAGAGCAGAGGGTCAGGGCGGCAGATAAGAAACGGTGGACTAGCCTAGCCGAGTTCAGCAACACCGTTTTCTGCATCTTGACTGCGAGTGAACTACCATCCCAGTCACTTCAGATTGTGTGCTAGGCTAACTGAGATTAAACCATTCGCTTATGTTACCATAAGGATGATTTTAGTGGACTCCACGTGACAAATGGTGGGAACCTCGTAAGCCAGATCAAGATAATTTCTTAATAGATGACGTTTATTCTCTGTCTCAGCTTTCACGTTTTCGTTATTATCATCGTGATAAATAATATAATGTTTATATTTTTCAGTTCAATAGAAGTGAGCAGTAGTCAATCCTCAAGTCAGTCGTCGGAAGCTTCTTCAATGGAAACTAATGAAAAAAGACGCGCGTAAGTGTATTCCCTGTCGTAGCATGTATTAAAAGGTTTAAAAATCTCTACATGTTATACCCTGACTGGAATACCACCAGATAGTATGTTATGATGCATCATTTTCTAGAATTTAAGATCAGCATACTGTATGTACCCCTTTGGATAAACGTTTTTTATATACGCAGTGTTATACTTTTAAAGTGATCATCGTTCATTCATTAGTGGTTAAGAAAATGTTATTGCTCACAAAAAAAATACATATATGCGATTCTTTGCAAAATTCCATGATATACAAGGAACATTATGCTTAATTAGCTATACTCCGCGAATAGCAGGAGATTTTGTACTGTGCAATTCATAATTTCTTTAATTTTTATAGTCCACTCCAAACACATATTCCGTAGTGTCCTCTCTGCAGAAGTTTTGCTCCGACAACGGAGCTTACAATTTGAGCTTTAATATACAATTTGCTCGAATATTTTTTTGACGTTAAACCTATTTGTTATACGTTTGTTCAAGGACAATAACGTATCGCACATGTACGCCGTGTCCTCACGACATGATGAAGAAATACGAGAACTTAGGTATAAAATGGATATGCGGTGGGTACCAACGTGCGCACAGATCATTCAAGAGTGAATGCATGATGAAATATCGGAACTGTGAAGACGGAACTAGTTAGTATGTTTTTTTGCTTTTTTATTAACAGATTTCAAAGACAAGGAATATACTTTCGTATAGATCTGATGAAATGTTTTGGACACAGGCATCGGAACTACTCAAAAAATTACAGCAAATTAACCACGATTGGTGCTATCGCGTGCATTTTTAATGTAATCACAAAACTTAACATAAACACGTCTGCACACCAGAAGCGTTTCTTCTCGATGACCAATTACGATATGATGTCGCTGCCTAGAAGTACAGGATTTTCTTTTGAATGCTAATGCCTCAGATGCGGTCCTTCTGTTTTATGGTTCATTAGCACTCTAGAATAGATCATTCGAGTGTCTGGTAGTTGCAATAGATTTGTAGAGTGAGTTGTGCTAGGGCTTTTGGTTATTCCGGCTCGGACTCTATCTGCTTCTCTGCTTGTTTTGGCAAGTTCATCGGCCATATCGTTTCTGATGATCGGGGTACACCCAAAGTTTCTATCAAAGTTAGTAGTCGTTGCATATTATTTCGCGAATTCAAGCTTGATTTCTACCAAAATTTTGCTACTTGTTAGTTGGTCTGACACTTATTTTCGGTTTTATTTTTTTTTTCAGAAATTGTAGCGCTAGACTGTGTGTTGAATCTCGCGTGATGGCTGATCGTGTAATTTTTATACGTGTAACTTTTAGAAGCTTTTAATGAGGGCGCCGTGAAAAATAGGTAGTCCGCATTTTGTGGCAAACATAGCTAAGAACAAATAAAAAAAAACTAAATGAAAATCGGCTCATCCGTTCGGGAAATACGATGCCACCGACAGACAGACAGACAGACTGTCGATAAACCAATAACACCCCGTCGTTCTTGCGGCGTGGGTTACATATTATGAAAAAGTTAATTTTAATTTCGGAAATCTCTTAAAAATAAATAAATTTTAATCATACTTTTCTTTAACATTCTTTTAACACACTTTTATATCAATTTTTCATCTCCCATTCAGTATAAATAAAAACACTTAAAAACGCTAGCTTTTTACAGCGACATGGCCGTGGGAATATACAAGTGGTGTTCTATTTTCTTGCCATTCACCATGTTTTATTTTTTAAATTCCAGTGTTCGTGAAACTGTACGATCACCGTTGTAAGGACGACCCACACCACGGAAGACACTGGTTTTACATTTATAAAACATAATGTGAATGAATGATAGCTGTTTTATTTAAATGATCGTTGTTTTATCTAAATTTTAATGTTGAATGAGTTGAACTGGAATAGAGAAATTTAAATAAATAAATAGTCAACAGTATATTTGACCTTTTATTTTTGTATTTCATTTGTGTTGTTTTATTTAAATACGCTCGCTCTTTATCTGTATACGATTGGTGAATGAATTAAATTTAAATAGAAATATTAAAATAAATGAATAATCAAAAGTATAATCGACCTTATTTTAAGTATTTATATGAGTGTGTTTGATCCAATGGCTCAATTATTTATGTTTACTGAGTGCCCGTTGTTTTGTTCATTTGTTTTTATATTTGTTCGGTTTTATCACTGCATAGATCTTTATGAATGACGACCGATTGGCGCAGTGGGCAACGACCCTGATTTCTGAGTCCAAGGCTGTGGGTTCGATACCGACGTCTGGAGAATGGTTGCGTGACGAACATAAATGTTTTTAGTGTTTGGTATTTATGTATATTATTCATAAAAATATTCATCAGTAGATTCATAACACTCATACTCATAACACAAGCTTCCCTTGCTTGGGGGCTAGAAAGCAATGAGTGTAGTTTATTTATTATTTATAAATAAATAAAAAATATTATTTAAATAAGATGCGTATTGTGGTACAATGAAATCTGTTAATCGGTCTTCTTTCAAGCTATATCTGCGCAAAACTTCATTGTTTAGTACATAAGGCAATGGTATCGAAAGAAGGCTGTTTCATTAAATCCCGCATGGCAGGATCCGAGTAACTTTCCGAAATAAACAATATTTTAGAATGTATAGTTGAGGCGGAGTCTATCAATGCAGTTCGATGCGCAAAACTATCCGTATGTTTGAAGTAGCCGACGCTGTCTTCGACACGATTTTTTGTTTAATATGGTTAGCCCATTACCATCTTAGACTGCATCATCACAAACAAGCTGGCAAAGGCTAACGTTAATTAAAAAAAAAACGAGCAAGCTCTTTGAGCATACGAACTAAACACTTCAGCAAAGTAACACCTGCTCTAATTCAATATTTAAAAACATCCGAAATTGAGTGGGAAAGAATAACGTGAAATTCAATTTCTAAAGAATGCAATGCTCAGTCATACAAAATGAAATACCTAAAGATCTATCGAATCGGTGCAGCATTTTGTAAACTGTTATATCGAATAGCAATAAATGCAGCGAGTAAACGAATTTCTGAGGCACGGTTTCGAGGAAAAACGAAATAAATACAAATTTGACATTGCTCCAAAAATACTTTTTTTTTGTGTTCGGGCTGTGGATACACCCCACTGTGAAAAGAAGTGCCACCAAGTGTTTTAGTATAATGGTACGTTCCTTTGTAGTAACCTATAAGGGATGTGGGTTTATTAAAGAAAAATTAAAGCTTTCATCGAGGCTGAGATTGCAGTCAAAAGAAGAAAGTGTTGTGAAATAAAAAAAAAACTTAATTGTTGAATCTATCATGTTATGTTATACAATATTATAAAATTCTTATTTTCCTTTAATGAGGTAATCTCCTGTGTGTCAGCCCTGCCAAATTAGAATTCTCGTTTGGTGTGGTGGAACGACATAATGGGCAAGAAAACAAACGGATTGACTATTACCTTTGTTGATGGAGTGTGTCCTGGTGTTACCCAAGCAACGTTTATAAGTTGCATCTTATTAATCGCATACATCCGATAAAGTGGTCGGCCCTGCTGAGTTTGGTCAAATGCTTAAATTGCGTTTTTTCGGCGCTTTACTTTGAGTCTTTGGTCATCTGATACGTTTGAAATGAAAGTTAATTAATTTACGACTATGTTTTAAATGTATTAACACTGCTAGTGATCTAAGAGCTGGCGCATATTAAGCCCAATGGTTAAGTTTAGCCACACAAAGAGACATTAGAACCAATGTTTGGATACTCTTTATGTGAACAAATATTTTCCATATTAGCTAATTTGTACACATACATACTTGAGAATGTCACTTACTCAGTTTTCCGTTTACACCGAAGATTTATGATTTTTCCTGAAACTTGTATAGAAATATAAGATCAATACATTGCTTTTAGTAATAATACTATATAGTTCGAGATCGAGATGCTATTAAGTACGCGCATGTTTATTTTATTGGCTTTAGGTACGTATGGTTTTTATTAGGGAATTTAGGTTTGCTTCATTACCATCACATCGACATCCAAATCAAATGAAAACTTCATTTATTTAAATAATCCTATGCAAATTTGTTTTTTTTTGTGAATATTCTTAAGCACCCAGAGGTGTACCGTACCTACTATCATCATAATCATCACTTAAACCGATTGTAATCCACCGCTGGACATAGCTATTTTGTATGGCATTCCAAATTCCACGATCCTAGGCCGCTTGTTTCTTCACCGCGTTGGGTGTCGACCAACGCTGCGTTCACAAGTGCGAGGTCGCCATTCCAACACCTTGGCATTCCAACATCCATCGGTTCTCCGAGATATGTGCCCTGCCCATTGCCAATTTAGCTTCGCGACTTGATGAGCTATTTCGGTAACTATAGATCTTCTACGGATCTCCTCATTTCTGATTTGCTCATGTAGAGAAACTCCGTACATAGCTCTTTCTATCGCCGCTGAGTGATTCTGATTCTTTTTATGAGGCGAGTGGGTTAGCTACCACGTTTTTAACAACGTTTTATGTGTACCTACTTAGAAAGGACTTTTTTACATTCCACCCCTTACGGTGGTCAGGTTTGGTCTGGTCTGGTAGGCTTTTGCCGTGGCTGGTTACCACCCTGCCGACTAAAGACGTGCTGCAAAGTTATGTCGCCTAGCAACCGATATGTGGTGAATATAACTGCAGTACCATATATGTTCTACCAAGTTTAAATGTATCATATCATTTCTAGTAAAACACTTACTTTTGATTGTTAAATTTTATGCATTTAAAATAATTTTTATAAGGAATATTTTATAAATAAAAATGTAAAAAAAAATATATAGAACATAAAAAAGTTATTTAAAATAAATTAATGAATAAGCACGCCAATCTTGGCAGGATATGTATATTATGTATTATTCTTAACACCTATGTTTATATACCATGTTCAAGCAAAGTTTATAAGAGTTTATAATATAGTCCAGTAAAAAACATCTATGGCCGTTAAGAATAATTTGAATCTGTATCAACTTGTTTTCAGTTGACATCTCAGTAGCACTAGTACCGAATGTGACAAACATAGATGAAGTTAAGAACGATTTAGGAGTAGTAGAAACAAGGAGAAGAGGAAATAGGAAAAGAGGAAAGAAATATAGATCAACATCATCAGAAGAAACTCGATTGGGTAACAGTTCTTTTTTTAATAATACCGAATATTTTTTTTATAATCCTAACTTGTTCGTCTACGAAGTAAGGTGTTTTTGTTTCTTTTTTTTCGTTTGTTTATTGCCAGTTAAACGCTGAACCGCTGCACAGATTTTAATGAAGTTAAACAAAGAAATAACTTTCATCCACGACATATTTTTTTATCCTGGAAAAACTTATGATCCTAACGGGATTTTTAAGAGAAAAAAACAGGGTGAAAATTCAGAACCAAAGCACAAGTGAACAGTGGCTTTTATTTGTCACAGGGATAGAAAATGATAATGTTTAAAAAACATACTATATTTATAATCATCATCATGATAAATATAGTATATTTTATAGCCCACAACTGAGCTCAGACTTCCTACTCATAGAAGAGAAGGTAATAGAGCGTACACCCACTCCAATACTGGTTGGATGATTTTACGTATGTTATGATAATAACTGGGGTCGACGGTTTAACTGCTCTCTGAGGCAAGGTATACTATGTATCTTTATAACTCCCGCCTGGTACTAAGAATTTTCAACAGCAAAAATTTTTCCCGACCTTGAAATCGTAGATACCGTACGTGGTATCGTACCTGGAACCTACTTGTGATTCGTAGTCGATACAACAGCCACTACGCCAACGAGGCCGTTGTCAACAATTTAAAGTATTTAATGTTAAATTCTCCTTTTCCTTTTTTTTTTTTAGTAAGACGCAGCAGCACCTCAGGCGATGACGAAAGCCTCGAACTGTCATCGCATGATACATCAACGAGCTCGTCAGAAGAGAAAAGGACACCAAAGTCTTCCATGGAAAGGAGAGGCTGGTAAGATAGCTTTCTTTAGAGTCAATTTTTTTATACTTTTCGAAGTGTTAAGTATTGGATAGAAGCAGGCGTTACTTTGCGGAAATCCATAATATATTATAAAAATTAAGCTTAATTTGCTATACTCCGTGAACAGCAGCAGAATCTGTATGGTGTTATTTATAATTACATCAATCCGTATACTCCACACCAAACAGAACCTTAGAAATGTACCCTCTACGCAAAATACTTGACAATTATTCATTGTAAATTCGACATCTTCTGAGGATGCTCTGGTTTCGGAGCGAAGTGTGTCTAGGTGTTTATCTTCAAATATTTATCTGTAAATATTGTAAGTATTTATCTATATAAAAATATACAACTACTTACCAGACCGTGTTAAAGATTTACCTATTAATAAATTTAAAAATTACATTTTTAAGAAACTAAACAATCAAAACTTAACATTAACGATTATTTTGAAATAAAATTTGACTTATATAATTAGACATTTTTGAATTGACCAATTATTTGACATTTACCTAATTTTACTATTGAAACTGAAACTAAATGAATTAATATTAAATACAAATAAATTGACTAATTAAATAGATTGGTATCCGTAAAAAACTTTGCACGCCTTTATGGCAAAACATGTTTAGATCCATTTTATTTTGTACCCATTTACCACATATTATGTAATGCAAATAAATGAAATTATTATTATTATTATATCATTATATATTTTATCAGTCATCTTAGAACCCGTAACACAAGCTACTTTACTAGATGGTGATGTGTGTATTTTTGCAATATAATAATAATAAAATACAAAAATATAATCAAATTCAAATTCATTTATTTTAAGTAAGCCTACTTTATAAGCACTTTTAAAACGTCAAGTATGTCTGTTTGTCGCGACTCTACCACCGGTTCGGAAAGCAGATTCTACCGAGAAGGGCCAGAAAGAATCTCAGTAGTTGCTCTTATGCAACATCAACATTTACAATCATTTTTCTATCTTGCGGGAGATGAGAGCGAAGCTGGCTGCTACCAATCCAACTTGTCATCAAGGAATTCATCAAATGTATAGTAACATCGCTGTATTAGATGTGTTTTTACACATTTTTTTAAATGTATGTATTGTTTTATCAGCTTTCAACCAAAAACGTCTAGCCTCTTACCCCAAATGCATGTAACATCTTAGTTCTGCCTTGTGTAAAATGATATTCATTCAAAAGGAGAAAATGGCACAGAAAATGCGAGAGCTGTCCAGAAGACATGGCGAAGAAATGGCGAGATCCAACTATTAAATGGCTATGCGGTGGCTACCAGCGAGCGAGGAGATCTTTCAAGAGCGAATGTATGATGCATTACAGGAATTGTCAGGATGGTACCAGTGAGCATCTATACCAATCATATTTAGAGTTATAAAAAAAAAAAAAAAAAAAAAAATATACTACGACAATACACACATCGCCATCTAGCCCCAAAGTAAGCGTAGCTTGTGTTATGGGTACTGAGATAGCGGATGAATATTTTGTTATGAATATAATACACATAAATACTTATAATATACAGATAAACACCCAGACACTGAAAAACATTCTTGTTCATCACACAAACATTTTCCAGTTGTGGGAATCGAACCCACGACCTTGGACTCAGAAAGCAGGGTCGCTGCCCACTGCGCCACTCGGCCGTCAAATCACTCGGCAGTTATATAATAATAATATACATAGATACAAGATTGAGAACCTACGCCTCAAGTTGATGGCACAATTTCCACTATTCGAAATCAATCGAAATTTCCAATCTTAATTCGCCTGTTGACTTATATGCGAAGAGGGTACGTTGCCGACGATCTGTTTGGTGTGGTGTATAAGGATTGAAGAAATTATCAATTACACCATACAGATTCTCCTGCTTTTCGCGGATTATAGAAAATTAAGTTTAATTTTTATAATATATCATGGATTTCCGCAAAGTAACGCCTGCTTCTATCCAATCGCCTGTTGACTATATTCATAGTGTTTTCGAATATAAGTTGATATTTTTCGTCATTTGGCATAACAAGAACTGCGTTTTAGAGGTCAAGATGAGTCTAGATGAGGCAGGTCTTTGACGGTAGCGTAGCTGGTTAAGCTACGACCAAAACCTCCCACCAGACCAGACAACAGAAAATTAAAAAAAAAAAACCAAATTGTTCGTGACGGGGATCGAACCCGGAACCTCCCACTTAAAACCGCAACGCACACCGCTTCGCCAGAGAGGGTGAAATTGATGTCAATAATTGTATTGTCATCGAGTGCATGAAAATCACAATCAAAGATTTACTTCCTAACCGTGCTAATAAAAGCGTGTTAAAAATGTAGCTTGAACTTTTAGTTTATGTTATCTCTAACATACGCTTGACTGCAATCACACCTGATGGTATGTGATGATGCAGCCTAAGGTGGTCTCGCGCTTGCCTATTCACGCTTGATTTGAAGGTACTCATATTGAAGGTACATTTTTAGTGTTCGTGAAAATCCACGACCATAGATGCGCGAACGATACTGCGAGGGATGGTATACGTCGAGGAATCCACTTCTTTTACGACTACAAAGCCCATCTGAGTGACGACTCCACGCGCAGCATCAGCTCCAGCTCAGGGTCTGACAGCAGCAGCTCGGGTGACTGGTAGAGCTCAACGAATAAATGTGTGAGAGGTACATACGAATAAACGTTTCGTGTCGGCAGATCAGGATACAGTTGTCACCACCCCTTCCCTTCCCGCAGGTGTCACTAAGAGATTTAATGGTTTGACGACCTCCCTGGCGCAATGGTGAGCACTGTAAATTTAAGTAGGTGGTCCCGGGTTAGATTCCCTGCAGAGGCAATTTATCATTTTTGAATTTTCTCGGGTCTGGTCTCGTGGGAGGCATTGGCCGTGGCTAGTTACCGCCCTACTGACAAAGACGTGCCGCTAAGCGATTAAGTGTTCCGTTGTTTTGTGACTGCAATAATTTGAACATTAGAAGCAAAAATAAAATTGCAGTGCTACTAGACTATATGAATTAAGTAATTAATTTAAAGGAAATTGTATACAATTTTACAATAAATTATCAGTTGATATGTTGGAGATGTCTCTGAAAAAGTTCAAAGTTTGTATTAAACGTAAGCTAGGACTACGTCAACGATAAAAATGCTTGGGTGTAAATGATTGCTCTCACCAGGTTGCTTTTTTAATACAAGTAGTTTTTAAATGACATCACATTGTTATCACCATCTCACAATGTCATTTTAAATTATAAGAAGCATTAGCTTTTTTATCGATTACGTAGTCCTTTATAGGATTTTATAGGACTTTTCTATAAGCTTACGTTTAATACAGTCTAGGGCTAACTTGTAGTGGAATAACAAAAAGGCAGCAGTGTCCCCATTTTTGCTACTGCAATCTACTGAGATCAAAAACCCGTTTGCCTAGCGTGGTGGTTATGGGAAAACCCTGCCATTGGCATTTAGTCCAGCATTGGACTTTTAATGGCTACTGAGGTGCCCCACTCCTTAAGTGCCTACACGTTTGAGTAATGTGCGCATCCAATAACATCACGCCTTTGCTGATATAAGATTACATTTTAAAGATTATAAAAAAGTTTTGCTAATACTACCTAACGTAACGCCATATTTCACTAAAAAATAAACTAGTTTATATACCTACTGGCTCCTGCCCACGACTTCGTAAACTGGGTCTAACATTTATAATATTAGTAAGATAGTAGGCCATAACGCAAGCCCTTATTTCAGTTACAAAAAAAACTAGTTTAATCCACAAAAAGAAAAGCTAAGGGAAAGTCAAAGTCAAAGTCAAAGTCAAAAATATCTTTATTCAAGTAGGTGGTACTTTTGATGCGTACATAAGAATTACACGGTAGTGAGATGATGGCGATAACATCAAGTTGTGTGATGAGCATGAATGTTTATGTGTACATTCATCGGTAATCTAAGAAACCCCTAACACAAGCTACGCTTACTTTGGGGGTAGATGGTGATATGTGTATTGACGTAATATATTTTGTTACTTATTATTATTATTATTATAGAACATTTTTCCTCTCCTCCATAACGTTACTGGGAGAGGCTTGCGTCCACCATCTCTGCTTTTAGTCGAAAAGTATTCTGCGTTTAAAAGGATTCATCACTATAATTTACCGTGAAAATAGTTTAAAACACCGCCCGGCAAAACAAACCACCTCAGAAACCTTCATACTCTTTTACCCGGTCCATTACTAGCGTATTTACAGCTTCAACTCACTCATTTAGTGTAGCCACGCGAGAATCACCTTTAATGCAAAGCAAATAAAGTTCAATTAAACCGCAAAAGTTACCCTACCCTCATTTTACACTATACAAATTTAAGTGAAACACCCATACAAAGGAAAACCTTCTTTGTGTATGTAATAATAGGGTCGGATGGAGGAGGAGTATTATTTTGGATAGCGTTGTGCACTTAACGTTTCATTGTAGTCTGTCTGTCTGTCCGTCTCGATGACAAATTGTTCACTTGGTGCGATTAATGTAGTTGTGACGTTATATGGATTTATGATGTGTGTTGATAACAGTTTGTGTAATACATAAGTATTGAATTCATTAATTAACTATGAGTTTTTGGTAGTTAAGCCAAATATTCGTTATAGTGGTATGTAGGTATGTAAAGTAATAATTTATTTCCGATTAGTTTTTATACGTACGTCGTAACGTTCATATGAAAAAAAATTACTTCCCTACATTTTTGTTCACAGTCATACAGTTTTTAAACGTATACTTCTTTTGGCGCGTTTGGGAAAAATAATGAGATTAAATTTTTACGATGCGCACAACGTCACAAAAAACCGACACCCTGAAGTTAGCTATAAGGTTTGACAGTGCACACGTTGATTAGCTCATTCCGGTGCTATAATTGATTTAATAGTACAAAAAACTCAAATTTTAATGTTGAGTCTATTAGTGTTTAAAATTGAATTATGTTTTTTATGTCCCTATCTAAAATTATGTAGATTTTTTTTTTGAGATATTTAAGTAAACTTTATTTAACATTATATAACAAAATTTTAATATTAAATTTTAAAATTAATAATTTTAATTATAATATTAAGGATTATTTAAACGATAAAAAAGCTTGGGTGTGAATTGCTCTAGCTTCATAGCTTAATATAAATTTACTGGAAGATGGTGATAACAAAAAAACAAATTTACCCGGCTAAGTTTGTTGTGGGCTCTTCTTAGAACAGGGCGCGTTTGGAACCCTCGTAGCTTTAGATTTAAGTTGGCGAACGAAGTTATCACCATCCCGTTACAATTATGTCAACAAATATGTATGAACGCTTCATAAGTGCCTGTGATAGGCCTACATGAATAAAGAAATTTTGAATTTCAACGTATGAAATACCTTTTTTCTATTGTTTGTGTCTTTTTTTCTACAAACGTAGAATAAGGCAAAGGATAATATTTTTGAAAAGATTTTTATTTCGTTATGCCAAAGTATAACTTCTAACTTCTATTACGTATGCTCTAAAATTCTCTCCCCTATGAGAGTGGAGGTCTGTGCCCAGCAGTGGGACGTTAATGGGCTAAGGTTGCTATGGGCAATTTGAGCTATGGTTATGGAAATTGTTTATAAGATATTTCATACTGTAGACTTTTGTTCTGACAAAAGATAATTACGTAAATTTTTAATGTCGTAATTATTACGAGATAAGTAGGATTAAGCGTTTAAGTGATAAATTTGTTGATTGCTTTTTGCAGACTGTAAATTGTGTATGAAAAGAAATTTCGAATATCCTGTACACCCCGTATGTTACGGGATATTTGAAACCTAACACATAAAAAAAGGATGGGATGCTTCGGTCGTCGCTAGTTACCACGATTTCAAGTGCGATGATGCTGCTTAAAAAGAAAGCGATTAGGTGTGTAGGTTTAATAAAACTGAACCTCCTAACAGTTTAGCCCGCTACCATCACATACTGCATCATCACTTACCACCAGGTGAGATTAAATAAATAAATAAATAAATACACTTCGACATTACACATTTCGCCATCTAGCCCCAAAGTAAGCGTATTATGGGTTACGCTTGTGTTATGGGTACTGAGATAGCTGATGAATATTTTTATATGAATATAATACACATAAATACTTATAATATACAGATAAACTGGGTGTTGAAAACCATTCATGTTCATCACACAAACATTTTCCAGTTGTGGGAATCGAACCCACGGCCTTGGACTCAGAAAGCAGGGTCGCTGTCCACTGCACCACTCGGCGGTCAAAGGCCAAGGGCTAACGTTTAGTCGAGAAAAAGAAATATGATTAGATGATGATCAAACACCAGTCGAAATTAATTTAGATCAGATGGTAATATCGAATATCTGATCGTGGTAGAGTTACTACAAACATACTGACTTGACGTTTCAAAAGAGCTTATAAACGAGGAAATACTACTTGAAACAAATGAATTTTGAATTTTATTATTATTATAACACTTTATTTGTACACCACATCATGAATATATAATAGAAACAAAAAAAAAAGAAATATGAAGAAAGAAGTAGAATACAAAGGGCGGCCTTATCCCTTAATAGCGATGTCTGACAGGCAACCTTAGAATTAAGAGTACATTTTTTTTTTACTCTACTATCTAAAGTGTTACTGTAGCTATAAAAGCGACTGTTGCTCTTTTGGGTCTACAACTACTACCTTACAAACTAGCTTATTCTACGTCTACGTACATTAGTCTCAAATCAATTATATAAATATTTCACGGCCTCAGAATAGGGGTTTGACAAACTTATGTTAACATCGGCAAACAATTTATTCTGGACCTCGCTACGGACACATTCCATCAGAATGTGACCAACATCTTCTCTTACACCACAGTCTGGACAATTGAGAGAAGGAGCCTTTCTGAGCATAAACGCAAATCTGTTCAGTGGAATGTGTCCGGAGCGAAGACGAAAAGGTATGACGAATTTTGTAACCAAAAATACCATTGGTAACCTCCTTTCGGATGTCAGTTGCAAATAAAATAAAAACCCAAAAAATAATAACCCAGTATTAATCCCGCAGCATGTCAAAGAATGGGGGAGAAAGTAATATAGGGTTACAATAATACACGAAATAAATGCGCACCCGGTCCGTATTACGCCCTGGTATTGGAGGGTCGGTACAATTATTCTTTTTGTATTCTCTTTAGAGCGCTGGCTCTCGGAATACCTTTGTAATACGCAAAAAGGGAATAATGGGTGAAAGATGCTTTTAACTTATCCATAATATAATATTTGGGGCCTCAATAACTTTACGTGGAAAGGCTCGACTGTATTTCAACAGGGCCCCGGTTGGAAAACTATTTTATTGAATAGCAGTAGTATTAACTTCACTTTAAAATACCGCACGGTTTTAAGGAAAACTTTTCAAGCGTATTTCTCTTTTATTTCTTCTATTAAGGTCTCTGAACGCTCTTATAGTCCCATATAATAATATCTTCAGGATAATGCTGTGACTGCCTCGATACTGTAGTGCGTCTGATATGTTTGCGGAGAACCGAGTTGATGGAAAAATATCGCGTCCCTCAAACGTAGGATCGAGAGCTGCTCCAATATTGTTCTGAAGGATTTAGCTGACAGGCAGGATAGTATATTTAAAGCGCACTGGATGCCAGCTTTAGTATGTAGTTACATTTATTATATTAACTAAACTTATAACTAATAGGATGACAGAATTACCAACATGGACCTTTGTAGTCTGAAATAAATGCAATACAATACAATTTCTTTTTGACGATTGAAATTTATACTATGAAAATTAAGCTTAATTTGCAGATGAATCCGTACGGTGTTATTTATAGTATCTTCGATCTTTATACTCCACATTAAACAGATCTTCGCCAATGTACTCTCTAAGCACGTGTCGCTCTGGCACCGGTGCATTCTCAGGAGTATGAGACTTTACAATGAATAATTGAAAAGTGGTTTGTTGTCTTAAAAAAGCACGTTAAATCATTGAACTCTATTTTTACACTACTCTGACTGCCATTTGTATAGGGACTTTACAAGCTAAAAACGCACGTAACTTAGAAAATTTTGAGGTGCGTGTGCTAAATGATTAGAAATGTTCAGGATGGCAATTAGATCTTTCATTAAGTACTAAGATTCGAACTCGGCACCCCGAAAGTGTCGGAGCCCTAACCACTAGACCAGCTGAAGGTTCGGTCACACATCCACATTTTTTTTTTCATAGTCTGTGTATTTAAAGTTTTTTCCAATTCACAAATTAGAAAATACGCTGGAAAATAAGTCAATTCGCAGACCACGATCTTTTAGAAATACTGAATTTCATATGAATCATAAAATAAATATGGAAATTTTTCTTTATAAATATGGACATTTGAGTCGCGTGTTTAAGATTTTTATTTTGTGCAACATAAAACGTTATTAAGTTGAACAACTCATCTTAGTCGCGAAGCAAGCGTGTTCATTCAGTCATACGTTCACAGATGCGAATAAAAATGAACGAGCATTATTTAAAAATGCAAAACTCTTTTTACGCGAACTTATTTTTAAAGAAAAAGATCTTTCAAGAAATATTTGAAAAATAGGTTCGTTGTCAAAGAATATAACAAATACTACCTAATATTTATTAGCTTTTGTCCGAGTTCGTTTATTCAAGGTTTTTTTCCGTCATTCAAATCCCATAGGAATCGTTTGTTTTCCAGAGATTAAAAGCCATGTTTCAACTAACTCTATGCCTTAAATCAAAGGCAAAAAAACACACTTTCGCAATTATAATATTTGTAGGACTCACTGGATATCACGTATTAGGAGAAGGAGAAGCTAAAGGGCAAATTAACAAAAAAATATATAGCATAAACATATAACGACAATCGTGAGCTGGCACTTATTCAGAGCAAAAGTAGCTTAAAAAAGGTTTCTGACACCATGTCAGAGGATAACTGAGTGCGAAACATATTAAAAAACTCACTGAATGCTTCACTACCGATTGAGGATAAAACAAATAAAATGGCACATAGGTTACTTTGCGGAAATCCATGATATGTTATGAAAATTAAGCTTAATTTGTTATACTCCGCGAAGAGCAGGTGAATCAGTATGGGGGAATTTATAATTTCTTCAATCCTCTTACTCCACACCAAACAGATCTTGTTAAGTGCAACCTAACAACTATTCATTGTAAAGTCAACATCTCCTGAGGATGCTCCGGTTTCGGAGCGAAACGTGCGTAGAGAGTAAGATGCCGGAGATCTGTTTGGTGTCGAGTATAAGGATTGAAGAAGTTATAAATTACACCACACAGATTCTCTTTCTTTTCGCGGAGTATAGCAAATTTAGCTTAATTTTCATAATATACCTTGGTGTTAAATGTAAAGAGAGCACCAGGCTACCACACGACATTAACCTGTAATGCCGAATTAATAGCACGATTGGGTATCAGTATTTTCGTTTACTCGATAAAACAAGGTTAGGAATGCGGTACGGCATGGTTTATAATTAATTAGATATTTTATTAAATTTAATAATATGAGTAATTTCCTGCCAGTCTTCGGCATAGTCGTATTTTAGAGTTGAAAAAGAGGAATTATTATATTTGAGGAATTTATTATACCTATTTGTTAAAACTCTATAATATTTTCTATTCCTATCGGATACACCATTGTATTAACTAATAGCAAAACAAGTCCTAACTGAAAGTATTGCAATACAGTCAGTTAGAGAAGTTTTGGACGCAAAAAAAAATTGAATTTTATTTAAAAAAACATTTATTTCAAGTAGGCCTAATGTAAGCACTTTTGAAACGTCAAGTCTGTCTGTGTGTAGTCATGTAGTGACTCTACCACCGGTTCGGAAGGCAGATTCTACCGAGAAGAAGCTGGCAAGAAACTCAGCAGTTGCTCTTTTCTAATATCAACAATTCACATTTTACATTTTAAATATTTTTAAGAATTTTCTTCTTTCTTTTAATTAATACCTAACAATTAAAACATTAAAAGTTAGCAAGAATATAGTTACATTACAAATACGACTAATTTATTTATTTATTTATTCACAAGTCACACCAGCAATTTATTGTAACTACATTAATGAAAAAATTAAATGATGTGTTAGAATTACGCATTATGTCTAGAGCCATAATCAATTATAGGTGTATACAGCATTATCGTTGATATCTCTGGTCACATTATAAAAAAATAAAAACTAAAATAAGTGTTTCAATAATGACAAACAAGTTTATTAATATGTATAATTCGTTACCTTAATATCGCAAACTTTAATTTTATTTATTTGAATAGATCGACTTCAGCCTTTATTTCCCGGTCGCACCCAGCGTACTCCAGTTATTTATATTCGCAATATGATACGCTATCAACTCGCACAACTCATTTGATTCCCGGCGCTACGTCGTTCGTTCTCTCATTCGGTCACATATGGTAGCAATAATAAAAATACTGTGTTACTTAAAACGAAAGTTATATCTTACATGGAAGGAAAATTTTACCTAAAATGTGTTTATTTATTTATTAAGTCCCTACCAAAAGTTAAAATTACCTGCTATTTACCTATTACTTTGGACGTAAAATAGAGAAATATTATATTAAAAGCTATAACAAGGCAAGTTTTATTAAGGTAATTTGTGTCCAACTGAATCCTCAATTTCCACAAAATATTTATATATATATTATTAAAATATTTACTTTATTTTAATAAAGTATTCAACCACTATAACATCAACAATCTCATCCTCAATTTATTGAAGTCCCACTACTGGGCACGTCTCTATCTTCTCGCTAAGGAGAGAGGAGTTTAAATAATAGCGGTATTTAACGAATATAATCACATATCAGTAATAATAATGGGAACCGAAAGATTAAAATCTTCTCTCCGAGACAGGGGAATAAGATTAAGTAAATTTTCTAAGGGAATAGATTAAGAAAACTCCGGACAGTTATCTACTGAGTATTTCTTAACATAAAACGGTAATCAAGCCTTGTTTAAAAAGGCGTGTAATGTCTACCAATCCGCACATAGCCAGCGTGGGAAACTAAACCCTTCTTATTCTGAGAGGAGATTTTTGCCCTGTAGAGGGTCGGCCCATGAAGCCCAGGACCTCGTAAATTGCAGTCAAACAATCTGACCACTATACTTTTAAAGGGTAAATAACCTTGAGAGAACAATCTATATAAATACGTAAACAACACGTGCAAACAAAGTAATTATAAACATTTGTCGATCCTAAAACATAACATGAAAAGTTCATGCAAAATTAATCAAACTTTGTCAAGGTATCATAAAACTTCATTCAGCTAAAACAGTACGGTAACATTCCTAAAATTCCTGGTTTAATAACGAGCCAAAATATAGAAAACGCGATCTTGTATCCTGCGCGAATATTAACTGGGTATTTAATTTAGCGGGGTAATCAACGACAACCCCATTCCAGCCCTCTGTCGCCGCATTATGCCCTCAAGGGCGACGATACACGGAGCGTTTTGAACGCATTAAAAACCATTACCGCGTTATTCAGTGCAGACATCCGCAAAAAGCCGCCCCTCTCTAGAGGGAAGGGATGCGACGTTCTAATCTCCTGAAGTGCCTGACCACTTTATTTTGAAGTTCATATAATGAAGTGTAGCTATCACATACAATGTGTATATACAAATAAGTTAATAATACTAACCGGAACAATTATTCCGGTAATAATATAGATTGGTATCACTAAACTGTTGTTAAAAGGAGAATTCTATATGATAAAAAAAACTATGCATAAAAATTTTAAACTGTTGAATTATGGTATGAAAACTTGCTGAATAATCGCGAAAGTATTTTTGTTGGTTCGTAGGTTTGACGTTTCGTTTTTTCAAGGAGCAACGTGTGGATAACGTGAATTTTTGAATAGAAATAGTATATAGGGCGGTAAATGTAGTAAGTATAATAATATGTTATAGGGTATCTCCAAAAATATAATATGGATCTAATGCAGAACTCGCAATGTGAAAATGGATGTGATGAAATTTATTTTTTTAGATCTTAGAAAAACAGAACAGTAGTAGGGTAGAGTTGCCGCGAATAGTCTTAAATAAAAAATAACAGTATAGTCTGCAGTAAACTTATCCAGTGTCAGCGAGTTGACCAATCAACGCCACACGCCTCAATTACGGCGAACAAGTACTGCTGTACAGGCTGCGAAGTGACGGGTCAATTTATTACGAGATTTATAGAATATTTTAATTTTATATCGGCTCTGTGTAACTTTTAATCACCTTAAAAATACACTTCGCTTTCCCTGTATAAAGTCAGAGTCTAAAAATTCTTTATTTGAATACTCTCAAATACTATAGACGGCAGTTTTTATACAAACTTTCTTTCCGTTGTAGTAAGATTATTGATAGTGATAAACAAAAGTTGAAGTTCGAAACGCAACCTGAACTAAAAAGCTATATTTTATTATTAAGATCAACTAATTAGTAAATTATTCAAGTTATAGGTACATATATATAGGTACACTAGATTACCTTTAAACAGAAGAAACCTTTTAACCTCAAAAAGGGTTTTACAAACCATTCTTAGCACAACTTCGCGTTGGTGATGTTCCATTGAAACCAGCGGCATACTTAATTACGAAATACTTTTGAAAAAAAATATTAGATTTAGCTTACTGTTTACTTTTGTTTGGTGTTCCGATTCTTGGGCTTACCTGTAAAGATAAAATTAATGGATTATTTCACTATTTCATTAATGACATATCTTTGCACCTTAGAGGCAAACATTTCTTTAGTTTTAGGCTTTTACAATAATTGGTGAGGAAAAAACTGGGTCGTCTATGTTTGAATATAGCAATGTGCTTTCAAGTAGCAACTTAAAAAAAAACTAGTTTCCACGAGGTTTCAAAAAATGTTACAAAAAAGTGTTACGTACTCCTGCAAAGTTTTAAGTTTCGTGACCTAGAAAAACATTACTCGTTGTATACCCTGCTTATTTAAGTCGAAAATATTACGTGCGCCGAGCATCTTCGTGGTTAAATCGATTTCCACATGGGTTGAGTTTTAATAAAATGTAATTAGGACTCGGGATGGGTGGATGGGTTTATCCCAAAAAAAAGCAAAGTGCTTATGGGAAGATAACCTTACGCTTACGCTCACGCTCGCGTTTGTTTGTATGCTTTCTTGCTAGCTTGATTGTAATTTGTGGTGGTGGTTTACAGGAACATTCAAAAGACATGAAAAGTTGTCCTTCATTTACTTCCTAACAAAGTAACCAAACTACTTTATTTTTGGCATAAAAATAGTTGAAAGGACGCAGAATAAAGGAGAAACAAGCGTCCTGAAATAGTGCACTGTTCTGTATTCATGATCGGTGTCCTTCTCTTCTTTCCTTGGGTTTGTCTCCTTACTTGTTCGGCCGGAACCTTTCGTTGTACGTAGTGCCACTGGTACGGCTCCCCGCTGGGTCAGCCGAGCTCACTCCAGAAGCTTGAAGGCCGCCCAGGTCGCCAAGTGCTTCAGGTTCGGTGTCCTATTCCTCCTGGCAAAGCTCTTCAAATTACCACGCGAGCGAAGCCGCGGGTAAAAGCTAGTACTTTAAAATACTAACTCGAAACTAATGGTTTTCCTTTATAAAAAGTATCCTATATCTATCTGTAGTATGCAAGTTATTTATATGCAAAATTTCGGCAAGATCGTTTTAGGTGTGAAACTCTGCGTAGGTAACTAAGGCTATAATTTCAAAGCTCCATCAACGTAGCCCTGATGTTCTTCCAAAATATATTCAATCCTTAGATTGGATACACCATAGAGCCCGATAGGCAGACTCTAGTTCTTGTTGCAGGATTGATTGAATAAAAAACGTGACCTACGCAAAGGTTGTATTTCAAGAAGTGAATGATATTACATTATTTTGTGTGACAAGTTACATTGACAGATGACGCAAAGTTCACTGACATTGACATGGATTATTTTCGTACTTGACATTTCACTATAGTTGTGTAAAGCGCGCCGTCAGTATCAAGTTCATGTTTTCATCTTCAAGTTGCAAGCTGTATATGTGTCAAATTTCATCAAACTCGGTGCAGTGGTTAGCCCAAGCATTTATAACTTACAAATAAACATGAATGTTAATTCTATTAGATTATTTTGAGTAGATTTCAAACATTTATCTATAATAGATCCAATATTCAGTGATTGATTTTAAAAATACTGTCACATTTTTAATATTTTATGCAAGGTATAAGTGTGTACCAAAGGTCATCATGTGGTTTTGGCTTACATATTAATATTTAACAAACAAACAAAGGGATAATTTGCATTTAATATAATAAATATTTTGTGTTGTGGTTTGGGGTAGTAGACATAAGTCTTTCTCCTTCTACTCTCTCCTCTCCTAGCTAGACAAAGAAAGCTGTTCCGATCCATCATCAAAATCTATTGTGTTAACAAGTACAAAATAGAACAATAAACATTAATAAAACCGACACACGACCACATCCAAATCGCGGACCACTTGCGGTAGATGATATGACAACGGTTATCAAACATTTTTTAAATATAAGATAAAAGCCAATATTCTTTAATCGTTTCAGTATAAGTTATATTTCGGTTTATAATAATATACTATATAATTGGGTAGTGTATATTTCGGTAGGAAATTAAAATTAAGGGAGATGTCGTTTCAGCGCGACACACTTGGTAAAGTTTGAAAAAAATACCCCATCATTTTATATTTTATTCATGGTGGTCGGAGAGTTGCGGATTGACAAAGGTTGTTTGCACTGTAGATTGTTTGGGTCCATTTTGTTTTTATATTTTTTTTTGTTTAACCGAAAAATAAGTTTTTTGTTTACTTTATATTTTCTTATTAGCAGTTATCCAAGCCTTCGTTTTGCGCTGAATTCCTATCTTCCAGTTTCCAGTGAAAAAAGTAAATGTAATGATAACAACAGTAAATGTTTATATATTCGTATGTAGTTATTTGAAGAAGAAGAAGAAGCAGAAGAAATACTTTCATCATCATCATGTCAACCAATGGACGTCCACTGCTAGTCATAGGGAGTTCCTAATACCACGGTTTTGCGCCGCTTTGGTCCAGCGGCGTCTTGTGACTCGCTTTATGTCGGCCGTCAACCTCGTCGTCGGGGTCCTAGTGTCACCTCGGGGTTTTACCGGTACGAGGTCGCCATACCAGCACCTTTGGACCTCATTGTCCCAAATAAATACTTTATTGCATTATTAAAGTTTAGAATGAAAGTTTATAATAGTTTCACCCCACCTTTAGACTTACTAGCTTAAAGCTTATAGCTTAAAGCAGTATTATTTCAATACAACAGTTTTTGTGCCAATACCTTTATTGTCCTAAAAATAAGGATTATAATTGTAAAGCAAGAGCTTTACGCTTATTATTTATATTTAATACATTGGTGTAATACTGTGATGGTAAAAAAAACACCCTGTTTATAAAACGGGTTCATGCAAATTGCCATGTCGAGGAACAATATGAGAACACAGAGGCTTCATTGCTGTATGAAAAATAAGTATTATAATAAAAACAGGGTGTTACTTTTATCAGACCCGTGCCAGGAGCGGCCGCTGTCGTTAATTTGAACAACTGGACCTAATAAAAATTTATAAGGGCAACCGGCCGTACATGACACCGAATGACATTGGGGATTAATTAGTTTTATAAGCTTAATTTTATACATTAATTTAATTTAGCTAGAATTAATAACACAATTCCTTTTAAAAGTAAATTGCCATAGCAGGTCTTTTTAAAAAAAAAAATATGGTACTAATCGATGAAAATAGGTCTTATGTAGTTTAGTTTGCCGCATGCGTTAAGCAACTCCTCATGACTCATTTTATATAGTATTTGTGGAGTTTGGGACTCTTTTCAACATTATTTCACAACTGTGGATGTCGGGAGACTATAGTGATTATCGTTACCCTTATCATATTTTGTTTCTGATTAAACTAAAGCTTAAATGCCTTTCCCATTCAAATCTCGTGTAATTTAGTTATGTTGATTTTTAAATACATCAAGTAATAGAAAATAAATAAATAAATCCTGAACTTTCACGAAATAAATAAATTTAAAATGCCCACTAAATATCTATCACTTTAAAATAACTTTTTTCTAAACTAAATATTCAAAAAACAACTAATTGGGCGTATAAAATGAAATATTTATAAAATAATTGCCAATAAATGTTACAGCGTGGTGTAACAGACGGACGTCCCTCTGAAATAATAATCTTTACATCTCGAATCTAATCCAGCTGGCATACTTAGGAGCGTCCGAGTTTATGATTTTAGGGCATCCATACGTTAAAATTTAATTATATCCGTGCAAATAATTATAAATTCATGTACATAAATGGGATTGTTTTTATTTTATTGTACAAAGGTGAAATTATAATATCTAATTGTTCGTAATGGATGGTCCACCAATTCGCACTGGGCTAACGTGGTGGACTAAGAACTTAAACTCTTCGTATTGTGGGAGGAGCCCCTTGCCCACTAGTGGGTTGGTGTGATGGTAATGATTGTTCGTATTTATATTCTATTTTAACTTTAAGCCTACGCCTTGTTTGGAACCCATAAAATTTGATAGGTTAATATCCAATTTTTAGGGTTCCACTGTCCAGCTATCACCAGGCTATTTCTCATGAGCCGTGATAGTTAGACCGTTGTCTTAGCAATTATTCACTGTAAAGTCAACATCTCCTGAGGATGCTCCTGTTTCGGAGCGAAACGTGCGTACATTGCCGTTGATCTGTTTGGTGTGGAGTATACGGATTCAAGTTATTATAAATAACACCATACAGATTCTGATGCAGTTCGCGGAGTATAGCAAATTAAGCTTAATTCTCATAATAGACGGTTGTGATTTTCACATATGATTTATTTCTGTTGCCACAATACCAAAAAAAAAAAATGAATACGTAATTCCACGTATATTAAGGAATCTTTGACGGTGGATTGGCGCAGTGGGCAGCGACCCTGCTTTCTGAGTATATATATTATAAGTATTTATGTATATTATTTATAAAAATATTCATAGTACTAATAACAACGCTTACTTTAAGGCTACATGGCGATGTGTGTATTGGCGTAGTATTTTTACTCCTATTTATGGCGATTTGTGTATTGGAGAAGTATATTTACTTAAATTTATTTTATAACGAACTTACTATCCTACAAACAGACCTGCCCAGTATATGCATTGTCACTAAAGTAAAATTACATTTATGTCAAAATCCAGCTCTTTCGGAAAGACAGACGTTCAAACGAACCAACAAAACTATAAAAGCTTGTAAGAAACAAATATTCAGGCAAGTTTTATTCATTCGGAGTACGAACTAAAGGAAAATATTCGATAAACACTTAAAACAATATCCAATACATAAAACGTTCCAAGAATACCAGAACACACCGCGAGGACAAAGTTTCCGCATCTTACATACATACTAAACATAAACGTGCTTATGCGGCATGAAAGTACATTGCAAACAACGAAAGAGTTTCCAGTTGAACTCAGAAAATTCACTTATATAGCGTGATTTCCGAGGATCTTGTCCAACCAAACTTTAATCCGTACGAACTACTTCGGCTTTTGGATTGCGCAAGTCATGAGCGATTGGCGATTGTGTCAAATAATAAAGACATAAATAAAAATATGTAACATCATGCAAAACAGTATATAATCATCATCATCACATCAACCCATTACCTCTCCTCCTACAGTGTGAATAAATATACTACGATAATACACTTAGCAAAGTATAGTAAGCCATCTAGCCCCAAAGTAAGCGTAGCTTGTATTATGGGTACTAAGATGACTGATGAATATTTTTATGAATAATATACATAAATACTTATAATATACATATAAACACCCAGAAACTGAAAAACATTCATGTTCATGACACAAACATTTTCCTGTAGTGGGAGTCGAACCCACGGCCTTGGACTCAGATAGCAGGCGCGCTGCCCACTGCGCCAATAGGCCGTCAAAAAAAGGGGTTAAGGCAAGGCAAGTGATATATTAATTACTTAAAACTTAGAAAAGTTAGAGGTGCGTGCTGGGATTCGAACTCGGCCCCCGAAAGTCGAGCTCCTACCCAATGTGCAATCCTTGTTTCTGTTTTATATTATAAAGATGCAAAATAGAAGGGAACAGTGATAGCCTATTGGTCAAAGCTTCGGCCTCCTTTACGGAGGGACCAATGTCGGTTCTGGACGCACCTCTAAGAGTTCTCGTTTACTTCATTTTTTTACTTGCTTTAGCGGTAAAAGAAAAGAATCCCGCATGTCACAGGGCACCTCCATGTTCTCAAAGGGGTGTGAAGTCTACCAAATTACACCTGGCTGCATGGTGGACTGCGGCATAAATCCTGTTCACCTCTAAAGGGGATTGATGCTGTGTGGTAATGGGCTTATAATAAAAAAATGACGATTATGTGAGTATGTTTAGTGTGAATCATCCCTATCAGTATCCCTATCCCTACTCATATTATAAAATTCAATGTAAGTTTGTTTGTTACGCTTTCACGCAAAAACTACTGAACCGATCCTCATGAAACTTTGTACACAAATTTTTGGAAGTGTTAGAAGTAATATTGGATACTTTTTATTTCGAAATTAAGCTCGGTTCTTTTGGGAGAGGGGATGAAAGTGTTTGACGATTTAACACCATAACTCCAACAAATTAAACCCGATTTTAATAATTATTTTTGTACTATATAGGTTATAATATGTGTTTAATTTTGCCCAAACTGTGGCGATAGAGGACAGAATTCCTCAGCGGACAGCAAAAAATCCCTCATTTAAGGCTTAGCGATACTGAATACTTTTTTAAGAACTACAATTAAATTTAATGCCACGTCAAATAACAAAATCAAACGCAGACTAAGTCGCGAGCAACAGCTAGTTATCTATATTATCATATAGATAATGATTCACACTAAACATATAAATAATTTAATAGCTGACCAATGGACATTGGTGTCCCAATCGGTTGGAGTGAAAACTCCTAACCAGCCAGCCAATCCTGAGGGGTTCTACCAACACAGCGTTATCCAGCAGAAGTGTGTCTGTACACTGCTAGGTAGATGATACTAGACTGGCGATTTTAAGCAAGTCGCAAGAATTGTTGGACACATACGACACATAACCGTTAAATGTAAGGGCCTTATAGAATCCATATCCAGCAGATGACGCCTATCGGTTGAAATGTAGACGAATATAGAGTATTGATTTCAATAAAAACACTTTTGACTTGGAATCGACTTAGAAACCTTGGAGACGTCGAACCCCAAAACCTCAAGATCTCTTGCCCTATACCACAAAACAAGGCGGGTGGGGTCTCATAAATATTTTATGCGATCTAAGAGCGCGTTCGGGGGCGTTTTTGTCGGTTAATAGATTGCCGGGGCATGACGAACCGACCGCCTGTATCATCACAATGCCATTATGGTGCTTCTTTTTTCAATGCAATGTGTTAACGGGCAATTTATTTGTACTGCAAGATGGATGGACGCGAATCTAAAACGCCTGCCCGTTTTGTTATTTGTAGCGTTGAGTTTTTAGTCTAGTATTTTTATTACCTGTTTTATTATTTGACGGCCGATTGGCACAGTGGGCAGCGACCCTGCTTTCTGAGTCCAATCCCGTGGGTTCGATTCCCACTAATGAAAAATGTTTGTGTGATGAACATTAATGTTTTTCAATGTCTGGGTGTTTATATGTATATTTAAGTATTTATGTATGTTATTCATAAAAAAGGTATTCATCAGTCATCTTAGTATCCATAACACAAGCTACGCCTACTTTGGGGCTAGATGGCGATGTGTGTATTGTCGTAGTATATTTATTTATTTATTTATTACAAGGATAAGGGTATTTTACCGCAGTCTCAGTTTAAGTCGCAGTTTTAGTAGTAGTAGTACTTTTTGCGACAGAGCTCGTTTGATTAAGTACCTACTGCCGCCATGCTTATTTCTGCCACAAGCAGCGTGAAAAAATTTGTATATATTTTATGTGTTATGTTAATTACTTTTGATTCTGTTTTGTTTTTCTTTATGACAATAAAGCAGTATTCATTAAAAAAAAAAAAAAAGAATTACAGGCACATGAGGTTTAACACCTACGCCTCAAATTGGTCTAAAATGGTTATACTTCTTCTTCTTCTTCTTCTTCTTCTTCTTCTAAGATGGTTATACTTAAGCCATACTCCTAATAAATTTCGTCGAGGCAGATCTTTGTCGGTAGGGTGGTGACAAGCCACGGCCGAAGCCTCCCTACAGACCAGACCAGAGACAATTCAGATATTATGAATGCCCATATTGCCCCAACCGGAAATCAAACCCGGGACTTCCAACTTAAAAGCAAAGCGCTTGCCACTGCGCCAGGGAGGTCCTGATAAATCTTTATTTATTTACTAGCTGTTGCCCGCGACTTCGTCTGCGTTTGATTTTGTATTTAAAGTATTCAGTATCGCTAAGCCTTAAATGATATATATATATAGTAGTATATATATATATATATATATATATATATATATATATATATATAACATATGATTGTCAATTAATTATAGCCAAATAATTTGCAATAAAATAAAATTGCGACTATAATTAAAGATCTAAGTTATCCTATCTCTTAAGTTGGATCAGACAACTCACAGTGTGCCAATTTAATTTAAAATCGGTTAAGTAGTTTAGGAGTCCATCGCGGCAAACATCGTGACAGGAGATTTATATATATTAAGATTTATTTTAATTTGGTAACTATGACCCATCTACACTATTACATATCAGAATAATTAAAAAATACATTAAATAAATAAAAAAAAAAAACTTACATGAAATATTAATATGCAATATACATAAAGTTACAAATTAGAATTACTGCGTCCAGGCAGCCCTACGTGGACTTTATGTTGAATACCTGTCGATTATAAGTTTTACCTGATAAACAAGTTACCTCATGTTCCGCAGTCAAGCACGCCAAAAATAACGCCAACGATGAACGCGTTGGCGTATTCATTTATTTTAAGTATCGAAAATACAACAGAGAATTTGGGTCCGGCACGAAGTGTAATTTCTTAGATGGCAATAAAGCAAAAGTTTAAATCAAACAATCGCGCGTAGCACCAACAGCTATAGCTGTGCGCATTGTAAATTTGTGTTACTCTGAACTGTCTACATTCTACGAACTGGGGAAGCTGCAAAAACTATTTGCGAAGGAATGGACTACGGAGGAACTGCTAGCAATGAAAACTGGTACAAACTAAACAACAACGCAACTATTTTAGGATCAACTGAACCGACTACTAATGATTTTGATATTGTACCTACAGACTGTAACGATATATGTGCCGACGAACCAATGTGCCGACTAAACTCAAAATAGACACATTTTGAGTTTAGTCGGCACATTGGTTAATGAGTAGTGATAACCTTGTGGTAACGGTATCCCACCTAACTGAGTGCTGAGTGCGAAATTCTTCATCTATTTGATCGCGTAAAAGTAACCTATGATTTTTATGGCGTCGACGGAGCGCCATCTAGGGACCAAAGATGGCACTCATTCGACGCTGTGACGTCACTAGAAGATTAATTAATATTGAATAGAATAGAATAGAAAAACTTTTTGCAACACAACACAATAGTAGGGTGCAAAGGCGGCCTTATCAAAGTGAAAAGTGGATGGTACTTATTGCTTTATATAATTCGTAATAATTCTATCTAAATATTTAATGTTTCGCCAAATAGAAAAAGGATCTGCATCCCTACGTTTTTGGTATGCCGCGGACGCGTACGAAGCGCTTTGCATCTTCGTTTCTGATTCGCACCGCAAGGATCTGAAATTCCCTTCCAGCTTCCATATGTACCTTCAAATCAAGAGTGAATAGGCATTCTAGGCAAGCGCGCTCCACTTTAGGCTGTACCATCTGGTGTGATTGCTGTTAAGCGCTCGTCTTTAAACATAAAATATATATATATTACATATATGTATGTATATATATATATATATATATATATACATACATATATGTATATATTATATATATATATATAATCAGTTAAATTAAATCTATCATTTTGCTTATTAAGAAACTCAAAATCGTCTGATGAAAATTTATCAGTTGAACTTCAAAGGAAGTAGGTAGGGAGGTATCTTTATGAGTTTAATTCCTGGTGGCAAAATGCTTGACTGCTCTGAGATCACGAGTCACGTAGCACGGCGTAACCTACTTAAGGGCTGGAAAGAAGAGCGGTTTTATAACAATAGATATTCCGAATACTTAAGAAAGTATACTTCAAGCAACTTAAGTTTTTTATTAAATATTATTAAACTTAAACCTACCTAAAAAAATACATAGAATTTTTTTTTTCAGAACCGATTTTGTTTGGCAACTGAATAGCAAGAAATAAATATATTTTTCATCAACATTTTTAAGTAGGTGCAAAGTAAAATATAGAAAGATACTATATCGGATGGATCATATTGTTTTTAAAGTTTTGTAATTGTAATTTGATATTTATTAAAATTTAAAAATTTTAATATTGTTTTTTATTTTTTTGTCTTATTTGCAATTTTAATTTGATTAAGTTAGTTAGGTTTAAGATCATAGTCTGTAAATATTTGCTTAACTTCACAGTATTTTTTTGGATTTTTTGTTTTCATTTTTGTCATTTGAGTTATTTATTATTAGCTCCGAAACCGAGCCGAGCATCCTCAGGAGATTTTGACTTTGCAATTATTAATCTTAACAAACAATTCATTGTAAATTAAACGGCAATGTACTCTACATTGCCGAAGATCTATTTGATGTGGAGTATAAGGATTGAAGAAATTATAAATTACACAATACAGATACTACTGCTGTTCGCGGAGTATAGCAAATTGAGCTTAATTTTCATAATCTTAATATATATATATTATAGATTTCCGCAAAGTAAAGCCTGCTTCTATCCAATAATGACATGATGCCTGATAAAAGTTTATCGCATGTAATAAATAGAAAGTATACAAGGAGGTAGGTAGCTGTCTCTATGTGTTTAATTCCTAGCGGCCAAGTGCTTGACTGTTCTGAGGGCAGGAGTCACGTAGCGCCGCGTAACCTACTTAAGGGCTGGAAACTGGAGCGGTGCTAAAATATTTACAGCCTTCGCCGACACTTAAGGGCCCGCCTATTCGTATTTATGCGACTTTAGCTAACCAGTTGAAAACTTTTTATTTTAATGTCGTCTGGCGTTGAATCTACACTCTTGATAGGCTACAAAGCGGCGGACCACGATCCACGTATCCCGTGGTCCCGTGGGATTGATACTTTGAAATTGAAATATAAATATAGTCTCCAATCATAACCTTAGGCAGTCAAACAGAAATGATTAGAAACAACTATAATAATAGTACATTTACTTTATTCAGCATGAACCGAAAATGCCACTATACTTTTGTCAAGTAGGGTTTAGGCCGTAGTCCACACCGCTCGCCAAGCGTTTGTTACGGCTATAGCGAACTCTAAGAATGTATTTTCTTCACCGTCCAAGCAAGTGGTATTTAATTTAATTGAAAAATAGGTGCGTCTAGGTGCATCAAATACAGTTCCCCCAAAAGGCAGGTCGGAGCCACAAGACTTATCCATATATTATCACCGCTATAATATAAGCGATGATAGCCCAGTGGGTCAAGCTTTGGCTATACTTTCGTTGAGACCAAGTTCTATCCCCGGCACGCACTACTGACTTTTCCGAGTTAGGTGCGTTTTTAATTTCAGCAATTTAAATATTACTTTAACGGCGAAGGAAAAAAATCGTGAGGAAACCTTCCACATTCTGAGAGGATACCCGTGACCTGTAGTGATACACAAAAATGAATAAACTATTTACGTTCATACTTTGGTTGAAGGTGGGCCCTTAACCGATGTCTGAGCCTTAGCCCGACGATCCTGTAAGTGACGATCTCGAAACTTTGGAGATTCAAAGTTCAACATCTGCAGATAGACGGAATCACTTTTTGATTTAGTTCGGAGATGAATTATAGATTTGGATTCGACTCAATCTGTTATTATGGCATCGTTACTGCAGATGATATATTGAAGGCAACCAAAGTTCGCAGAGGCTGGTTTATTATTACCATCCTCAGCCGATTAACGTCCCTCAGCTGGGCAAAGACCTTGTCTCTCATAGTAAATTTTAAACGTGCTAATGTTAAGGAAACATGGCGAAAACATGGTTGCCGATGGAAGCTATAATGACACACACTACACAGCTTAGAAGTTTATATACTTCTTTTACCTACTCTTAAATATTATCTTGTTTTTTTGACTTTGGTTATTATATATTTTAATATCGACATATTTTAAGTATTAGATAGTATATAATTGTAACGATAAAAGGACGTAGTGTTGGCATTATCTTTGTTGTCCATCGTTACTTTTCCAATGAGTATACAAACACTACGTCAGGGCATGTCACTGCCTGACCGTGCCACCACCTTCGGTACCTACTTCTATGGCGCTGCAAGCTTCTATGGTGCTGGAGCTGAGGAGGTGACCCATTAACCACAAGGATGCAACGTTAGTTTTATTTGTTTTTTTTTCTATTCTTTTTTATATTTTTATTATTATTTACATAGGAAAGTTTTTAGAGACACACCACGCTGTTTCTATGTGCAAATAAGACCGTCAATCAATCACTTATAAATCGTTTAACTGTTATAAGCATTATAAGTCATACATGTGTTCGTAAAATCAGTTATTACAAACCTAACTCACCAGGCATACGATTTAAATCATCTTAAATAATTCTAATAATTAAATGTGAAAAATGAGTACAATGAAATGTTATTAGCAATATTGAAAAATTTTCAATCTCATGAATCAATCTTCAATCACCTGTAAACAGATCAACACATCGCAAGAAGAAATTCCTGCAACGCGCCGCCCCGAGGTGTTAATGTTATAGGCCCTTAACAACTGTTAAGCCGAAGAAACGTACGTAGAGGGTACGTTGCCGAAGATCTGTTTGGTGTGGAGTAGAATGATTGAAAAATTTATAAATTATTTTCGCGCAGTAATTAAGCTTAATTTTCATAATATATCAAGGAATTCCGCAAAGAAACGCCTGCTTCTATCCAATATATAATATTTTTAGCTTGTAATTAAAATCTAGCGTGTATATACCTTAAACTACACCCAAATAATATCAGCTAGATAATTTATGCCCGGGCTTAGTAAGCATAATTTGACACGTGATGTCTATGATACGTGCTTCTAGCCGGGCCGGCCTCGTGCATATTTGATTAATACGGAATCCTAGTTAATGGTTCGATTACACTGGTCAAGTTTCAAATAGCTACTGCGAGTACTTACTGGCTACCTTACTTATTAAATAGTAATACAATTCCAGCAATTGATGATTCTGATAATAAATTTTAATTCTATTTATATTTTTAACATTATAACCTTATTAATTAGTAAAATATTTTTAGACATTTATTTTGTAATGCAGCTATATATAAAATGTAATTAATTTTGAAATTATTTGTAAACGTTGTGAAAACCTGTAATAAGCTGAACATTCACTTAGCTCGCAACGTAAAAACTTGGACAAGAAAAAATGTATTAGCGGTTGGTTTTCCTAAATAAATAAATAAATAACTCTCATTATTAATTTGACTGTACCGTTATTCGAAGCTTAAATAACTTGTATATGTATAGCTTCGAATAAGGTAACTAAATTATTATCCGTTTTATTGGTAGGTCAAACGGTTATATATTTTTTGCAGGAACGACTAATTTATAAACTTTATGAGAGTAATAAAGTTTTTCCTCCCTATTACCAGCCCAGTACAAGGCAAGGGTCTCCTCCCAGAATCCACCACGCTGGGCCCCGTGCGGATTGGTGGACACTTTGAATTAGAAATTCACTAACCTTAAAATCATTTGGGGTACTAAGGATTATTATTGTAAAGAGTTACTTGCATAGAATAAGTCTAAGTTGTAAAATCAGCCTACTGCAGTGGTGAACTTACAACCACACACTGCGGCCATGAAAAAATCTCCAGAATGACTTATAAAACTTAAGGGTAGGCTTTATATAACTCGTACAATACCTACCATAAAGTTTTTTATAAGTTGTACAACAGATTATTTTCCATTTTATATCATCTGGCCAGGTAGTGCATACTCTGTACATAGCCTGTATTCACTTATAAATCTGGTGAAAAGTCTATGATGATTAAAAAGTGCGGTATAGCTAAAGGAATACTTGACTGGCAAATATTTCCATGATAAGCTTGCTATGCAAAGTAATTATATTTACGAAATCGGATAGCGGTAGGGAGTTTCAAAACTAAGCTCATATAAGCTCTTAACAATATTATCTGCGCTGGTAATGAATTTATTTACAGATTCGACAACTTAATCAGTAGATAGTTTATATACAAATCATATTATAATGTCATTTATTCCGAAAATTATTAACGTTTTAGTAACCGCTTTATTTAAACTCTTCTAACCCAAACACGATGAGATTGAAGTTAGGGGCTAACTTGTAGTGAAATTCACTTGTAGAATCGTCATCATCATCATCCTCAAATAAACCCATTACCGGTCCACTACAGGGTACGGGTCTCCTCCGACTACCAGAAGGGTTTAAGGTCGTAGTCCACCACGCTGATTGGTGGACAAGAATAGTCACTATATAACATATTATGATATATAAAAAAGAAGGCTTCTTCATAAGATATCTCTTCTAGTCACCCTATCTTACTGTATCATGAGTTTTAAATGTGAAGAAGCAGGCAATAAACGCAGCAGTTTATGCTAGTAGTGCTACACACTTGGCGAGTGTAGTCAATACATTAGCGTTGCTATTAGGTTGTAAGCCATGATGGGTAATTAACAAGACAGGGATTATGTTGTCTATATTAATACCATGGGATATGTTTTTGGTAAATTTTATATAACTGCTATAAATATAATTTTTATAAACTAAGAATTACTAACTATAAATTCAATTTAAAAAAAAACTCGAACTTAATGCACCAAAATATAAATAACAAATAATTCGTTGGGTCCTATGTTTCGCGTAATCACTTATATTTCTCCATCTAGGTCATCGTTCACACAAAAATAATATATTTCCCTTCCTCATACCCTTTTAATATAGTGCATTATTCTACTAGTCAAGCACTTTCATTGGATACCAATATTGAGGGAGTTGTGAAAAAATATTTAATCCGCTACTTTGTGGGGACGGCCATGTTTGACCGATACTCATCAAACATAGCATAAAGTCAAATCCTAAGAATGTTCCGGTGCCGGAGAAAAACGTGCGTAGAAAGTAAAATGCGTGAAATTTTTTTTGGTGTGTATAAATATTGAAGAAATTTGGTAGCTACACAAACCGCGGCTCGCGTTTGTTACAAATGTTATCATATTACACGAAGGAGATATTTTTATTGTATTGCAAAGAGTATCTGTAGCAAGAAAAGCCCCTGGGCTATGGAACTTCCCCCCTATCAGCTACGTAGGTAGGATTTCACCACCTCGCGCTTTTATTTCATTTTTACGACACAATCTGATTTCCGCACTAGTGGCTTCTTATTTACAGATAGATGGGCGCTCGATGGCGTTGAAATCTAATAAAAGGGTGTCATATACCGCGAAATAGATTTTCCATTATCTCTATTCTGTTCACAAGTAGATACGTTGAGGTGTCATAGATACTTCCTTAGGTAAAAACCCTCAAGGTAGGAAGTAAAAGGCTGGAAAAATTAACTTTTCCACAAAAAAAAGGAATTATCTGGTATGGGTTGCTCATTTATGACAGGTGTGAGTGTACTGTGTACCTAATATGTACAATTTTGTAATTGCGTTTTAGAAATGTTTGAGTTTTTTTTTGTTTCGCACTCAGTTATCCTCTGACATGGTGTCAGAGACCAACTTTATGCGACTTTTGCTCTGAATAAGTGCCAGCTCACGATTGCCGTGATACGATTATGTTACATTGCTTTTTTTTAACTGCCTTTTAACGTCTCCTTCTTCTTTCTAATTATGCGTGAGTGGCGCTGTCTTCAGCAGCCCTGAGTGCTTTGTCAAATATTATATTTATATGTAAAATGCGTGGAGTTTATTTTATTTTAAAAATGGCTGCACCCACACTGTTATTACACCGACAACCACGCCTTTCAGACCGGAAAGCAGCATTGGAACAACGTTGCTTAGCGGCAGAGATAAACATAGTGGTATGATATCTTCCCCAGACGAGATCTGTCACAAAAAGCTCCGCTACTACTTTCTGTTTTTCATCGTTTATTATTATCATTTATTTATTTTAATTTTTTTTAAATTCTTAACAATGCTTACGAAAACAAAAAAACACTATTAAAAATTTATAAGAAAAAAAAACCACCCTCCGCTTGCGGGACTTTTGAATGCCCAAGCAACCGGCGGTCAGGGCTGCAGAGTGAGGAACCTCCTCACAATACGCGCCGTTTCAAGGACTACTGCCTTCTGTATCCGACCCTTGATCCAACAACCAAGCGAAAGCTTCTTAAGATGTTGGTCGAAACTTTTGTCGAGAAGACCATTGACTGAAACGACGTTCGGAACAATAACTGTCGACTCAACATTCCACATGGCGGTAATCTCGTGAGCAAGGTCGAAGTAATTCGATACTTTTTCCTTTTCAGCTTTCACCAGATTATTATTATTAATAGGTTGCAAATTCATGACAAGTGAGAGATATGTATAATCATGTAATTGTGTTTTTAAATTCGCCTCTTTTGGACGCCCCTAAAACCCGCGCTACACTCAGGATTCAAATTGCAACATCGGGAGTAACAGATCTAACCCGGCGCCTATAACGTATGATATAGCTTTAACCCCTGGTTAAATAATCTACTATTAAAAATATCTTACCGGAATGAAAAGTAGATAATCACAGAAATACGAAAACAAAAATTCCACGAAGGAAAAACAAATGGAAGGAATGGACAAAAACATCTTTTTCAAAGTCATCTAAATGGACTCGAGATGTTCAACATAACATAAGAGCGATGTTATATTTCAGCCGGAAAAGCCTGCTCACCGTTTTTACACATCAACATAAACCACGGAGTCTTATGTTGCATAAGCCCATAATAAAATTTATATAACCAGAGTCTGTATCCCAAGGCTTTGTAGTAAACCGTGAGAGGATGATCCGTCGGTAACTTCCTATTTGTAAAAATGTACTTGGAATATATAACAAAAGGTACGTAAAGGTTTATATGACTTTTACTCTAATAACAATCATATTAGACGGCCGATTGGCGCAGCGGGCAGTAACCCTGCTTTCTGAGTCAAAGGCCGTGGGTTCGATACCCACAACTGGAAAATGTTTGAGTGTTGAACATTAATGTTTTTCAGTACCTGGGTGTTATAAGAATTTATGTATGTTTATTTTTTTTCTTAATTTTTTTATTGTCATAATTGACGGAGCAAGCTGAAGGCGCACCTGATGGTAAGTGGAAAATCATCGTCTATAAACGGAGTAACACTTCACTGGGTATGCCAGGAGCACGTCTGGCATGCCGCCTTGAGTCCATCAATTTGAAGCGTAGATGTTAACTCTCATGTGCCTGTAATTACAGCGGCAACCGCGCTCTTCAGACTAGAACAGTGCTGCTTAGCGGCAGAGATATACATAGTGTAAGGCTGCCAGTCCACCGGAGCGGAGCGAGGCAGCGGAGCCGAGAAACGGAGAAATATTACCCAATAGGATTGCACAAAATCTCCGCTGCTCTTAAGTGAACCAGACACAGTAAGCAACTGCGCTCCGCATTAGTCCGTTTCTCAGCTCCGCTGCCTCGCTCCGCTCCGGTGGACGGGCAGACTTTGGTACCTACTTCTAGACGAGATCTGTCACAAAAAGATCTGCTACTGTCTTTCATCTTTTTTCGTTCAAAGCAGAAGATAACAAAAATAAATACTACTTCTTACCTTCACTTATGAATTTTAGTTGAGAAATTAGTAAATAAATATCAATATTAAAGATTTTAAACGAAGATTTTCGTGCTTAATCATCATTTCTTAAATATAGTTCAACGGGTATATACCACGATAATATTTTGGATTTGTCGATATTTCGACCCAGTTGCATGTGTGTGGAACCCAGTGGTAGAATTATGCAAACCAAGAAAGCATCGTACAGCTTCTGAATTTAAAAGTGACGTTGTCAGTGTAGTGTGTCGAATTGTTCGTGAAATACCGACAAAAAGAACACCAAAGCGGTTAGTCAAATTCTGCCCTGACATCCAACTTGATATCTCGTACTTACGCAGTCCCGTCGTGACCACGATCCATGCAACTGGGTCGAAATATCGACAAATCCAAAATATTATCGTGGTATGTTGAACTATATTTAAGAAATATCAATATTACAGATAATCAGTATCTGTATTGTGAAAGTCGCTTAAAAATCAAACTCGTTAGCATGCCGTTTCTGCTGTACAGGAGGTATCGTCAAAAGCATTTTTCTCTTGTAACATTTCACACTCGGCTACCATCTGCGAGGCATCCGAGCTATTTTTTAATAAATTCGCTCCGCAAAGCGGAAAATTATCAATAATAAAAAAGATTCTTAGACGCCCGCGTCATGAAGGAGCCTTTTGTATTGATACACAAAATAGAGTCCTAACACAAAAGCTTTTAAGCTCCTTTTCCGACTTTCTTCATTAGAAATAGTAGAAATACGATGTTGTTTTTAATTACGCGGGTTCTTGTTTTTTAACAGAAACAAAAAGTTGTATAAAAAGGAAACGTCATATGTTACTTGAAATTTTAATCCTACTAATATTATAAATGTGAGTGTGGATGTTTGTTACTCAACCACGCAAAATAGGCTAAACGGATTTGTATGAAATTTGGCATGCATGTAGCCTTTGAGATGGAAAATAATATAGGTTACCTTTATCTCAATTCCTTAAGTCGTTTCCGAGGGAAAATTATTTACGAGCTAAGGCGCGGGCAGACAGCTTTGGAATTTGATATGAAATTGTTAAGAACTATAATAATTGATAACTTAACAATTATTCATGGTAAAGTCAACATCTCCTGAGGATGCTCCGGTTTCGGAGCGAAACGTGCGTAGAGGGTACATTGCCGAGTATCCGTTTGGTGTGGAGTATACGGATTAAAGAAATTATAAATTACACCATACAGATTCTCCTGCAAATTAATTTTTATCATTTATATTAGTGTTTTGTTGGAGAAATTATCAATTTTATAAATTTAAAATGCGTATAAAAAATTTCAGAACCGACAGGAATTCAACCTCTCTGGCAATCGCGGCCTGAGCGCTTTATCCAATTAACTACTAGATGACGCTACAGTCGCTATAAGAGTGATGTGAAAGACATATACTAATTTCGGCATCGCCGGTAGAAGAGCCGTAGCTTAATTGGAGAAAGCGCTCAGGCCGCGATTGCCAGAGAGTCGCAGGTTCAAATCCTGTCGGTCTCGAAAATTTTTATATGCATTTTATATTTATAAAAAAAAAGCAAATTAAGCTTAATTTTCATAATATATTATGAATTTCCGCAAAGTAACGCCTGCTTCTATCCAATACAATATATTTCCCGTTGTAGGATTAAAATTGTTAACGAGCGAAGCTTTAGATCCAATTCTGAAGTCCACCCAGTCGCGCTAGTTGAGTTATAAAAGGAAACCTGTATGCCTAAAAGTTCTTTATGCTTTCAGAGCCTGACGAAGTTTATCAACCTGCACTAGGCCTTCGTGGTAGATAACATCAAAAAAACTGGTCTTTCTAACATGAGACACGTGTTCTGTAGTGAGCCGGTAATAAGTTGGTAATCTTATATATATATATTTACTGTGTGCGTGTGTATGTCACTGAACTCCTTCTAAACGGCTGGACCGATTTGAATGAATTTTTTGAGATGCATTTGGATGGCACCCTGGATGGTTTAGATTCACAAATCAGCCCGACAGATGGCGCTGGGGTCCGCTAGTAATGATATATATCACACATGCCACAGCACGTCACCGGTGGGAAGGCAGCTTAAGACCAGTTATTGTATTAGTTCTAGAACCATTTTGGCAGCAATACAAATAAACTGTAATTAATGTAAGTGCCAACTGTCTGTTTACGCGGACCTCGATACACTGTATTGATATTTCCATTTGGCCCGCCGCCCAACGGCTGATTTAGTTTGTGATATATTGCTACGCCGCGGCGTTGCTTGACGTGCCCGTGATTGATGTACGGTTGTAAAACAGGTATCGGTTTTTGAATGATCTTAACGAAATGACAACAATGACAGCTTGTAAATGGGGCCTTTTATGGGGATTTTGTAAATAAGGCCTTACTTAATTACGTAATTTTTTTATCTTCGAACATCGACAGACCATTAAATCTTAGCCTAAAGCGATAAAACCGCCTTCGCAAATTTTTATTTTTGTTCTTTTAATATTTACATTATTTATTATTTGTGTGCAATCAAGATATCTATCTCAATCTATCATATCCATAAAATAACACTATAACTTTTAAGAACTCCAAATATATCCTCCTAATATATATAACTCCGCCTTTGCGCATTATATATATATATATATACATGTATATATATTTTATTGTTTTGTTATTTCTTGTTTTCACTTTTAATTTGTGCAATAAAGACTTTATCTATCTATCTATCTATAAATTTCCAAATCAACCCTCCCGGGGAACAAACGCGATAATGTAGAAAATATTTTGTTCAACGTGGGCAAAGTCGCGGGTGGCAGCTAGCAAGTAATATTTCATTCAACTCCCGTACAAGATGTTCGACGCAGCATCGAGGAAATCTTGACATAATGTACTCCGAATAAAAAACTTCCAGAGAAAGTTATTTGCCTCTATTCGCGTTCTTGTATAGGTATTTGTTAACACGTTGGAAACTTGTGTGGACTTGTTGAGCTAATGCAATTTTGTATACGTATTTGTTAAAGTGTAAGAAACTTATTGAACTAATATATTTCTGAAGTAAAACTTCTTTAGGCGCGACTAGGGAGTAACTCCGATTTTTTTTCTGACGTAAGTAACGCTTACGTCAGACGTCTGTGTAGTTTCCGCTATTTAAAAATAATTATTTGGATTGGTCGTAAGTATATTTCATTTACTCCGCGCCTCTTGACTTACACGCCAGCTAGTGGCAAATGTCACAATCAATTAGGATTATTTATTTCCAATATATTCAAACGAATCAATTGCGAATAGCAAAGTGAATAAAAATTCATAAGTTTAAAAAAATATATTTTATTGCAAAGTTCTTCACACCAAACAGATCCTCGGCAATTTTTATCTGTTAAATTATAATTTTATCCGTATACTCCACGTATGCGGATTGAAAAAATTATAAATTACACAATACAGATTCTCCTGCTGTTGGCAAATTAATTGCAAAGTTTTTTGAAAATCTCTAAATATGCTTGTTTATTTATTACTTTTGTAATAAATATTTTGTGACAAAAACCGGGACTGATGGCTTTGAGTTCTGATAAAAGGTATATTATTCTAAGCAAATAATGCAAATTTCTTAACAGAAATCAAATCACCTACGAGTATATGACCTCGAGGTTTTAATTGAAAACGTTAAACTCTACACCAACAAGCAATTTTTGTATGTGTGTTGGTTAATATAATCTTCATCATCATATCAACCCATTTCCGGCGAACTACAGGGCACGGGTCTCCTTCCACAATAAGAAGGGTTTGAGGCCGTAGTCCACCGCGCTGGCTCAGTGCGGATTGTTCGACTCCACACGCCTTTGACAAAATTATGGAGATCTCTCAGCCACGCACGCAGGCTTTCTCACGATGTTTTCCTCAAAGCAAGTGATATTTTAATTGCTTAAAACATGTGCACCACTGTGTACGGGAGTCGAACTCAGCGCTCCGGAGTGATGCCGAAGTCCTAACAACTAGGCTACGACCGCTTCGCGTTTTGTAATAAGGTAAGATGGTATACAGCCAATAGACCTGAGCCAAAAAAAATATAAATTATGTTACGACCCAACAAAAAACCAGCGTAGCGTTACTTCATGAATTGGAAATATCATATGTTTTAGCAATCGTCCTTCTATAAATTTAAATTACAATGACTTCGACACGAACATTATTCACGCCACAATACAATGTAAATGCGTATTAAAAAAAACATCCACTTTGATTGCAGAAGTAATTGCAAATTTACGTACACGCGCTAACTGGAAGTGGTGCAGTATTTCAGCTCGCATATCCATATTTAAACTAGTTATTACAGTAACCCAGGTTTTCGTACAATGTTTTTTTACTGTAGGCATATTCTATATTACCTTTGTAGCATAACTTTGTGATAATTTTACAAGCTTAAATATAATGTGAATATGTTTGAAAGTGTTTTTTATATAACTGAAGCGGTGATATCTTAAGACTTCCGCCTTCCTTTAAGACGCACGGACCTCTAATGAATTAAATGTGATTAGAAAAAAAAAACATAAAAAAACCAACTTTGTAAAACAACACAAAAGCAAGTAGTAAAATATCTTCACAGCATTTTTAAGTTGGTGCCAGGTAAAATATAAAATTACCAAATGTATATTTCTTTGTATCTTTAGGGTACCAACAGGGAAAGTACGTACGTATTCGATGGTTGCTTTTCCATAGAAAATGCACAAATTACTTCAGAAATACTCAAATCGTAGGTGTGCCTATAATATTAGAAGAGTTCCCTCGATTTCTCCGAGATCCCTAGAATAGATATGTTCCAAATTTTAATGGGATACCACCTCTGAGTTATAACAACCCAACAAAAAATAATCATCAAAATCGGTTTTTAACTGTCGGAGTAATCGAGTATCAAATATACAAAAAAAAAAAACTTTAAGTCGAATTGAGAACCTCCACCTTTTTTCAAGTCGTTAGATACAATATTCACTTATTTAACTACGAAGGTTAACATGCTAGGAAAATCTGCATAGACGAGAGCTCTCCACTTTCTTCTCTAAGGCGTGTGAAATCAGAGTAGTAATAGGTAATTTTTCTTTATTTTTTTTAAATATATAGACTAGTGCTTGACTGCAATCACACCTGATGGTAAATGATGATGCCTTGCCTCGATGACGCCTCTTCCACTCTTTCTCTTTTTCACTATTGATTTGAAGGTACCCAGATTATAGGTTTCGGGGTAGACGGAAGATGGGATGGCATTCCAGGCTTTTTCGGTGCGTATCAGAAACGAAGATGATGCCTTGTATTTGTATGAAAATAGTTTGTTCGTTTTATCCCAGGAAAAGAAAGGGTTTTTTCGGGATTTTTCCTAACCCAAAATAAACACCGACAAGTAAAATACAAAATAAACATAGGCTGCTGAAATCATAAACCCTCCTGTATTCAAGTAAAAAATAAGAGTTCAAAAAGCACGACGCTTGCAGTAAAATATTTCTCACCACAGAAAGTGCCACTTAAGGAAGTAGGACGTTTTAAGATAATAGGAATCCGGCGACGTTTACTGCACCTCGCGTCGCTATTGGGTACAAATTGCCCCACAATGCGATTGCGGGGACGTGTCACTTTAGCACTCGTGGGTGCACGCCACCTGCATAGACTCTGAATAACGGGAAAAATGTGTTTACTTTAACGAAATATTATTGCTTTTTTGCGATATAATGACGGCAGTTATATAGAAAGAAAGGATTGTTTTTTTACATTGCGCCACACAACAATATTATAACACCACATATGATATGTGTGGTCCAACCTAGAAACAAGGTGCCAACTCAGCATTGTGCTGCATGCGCCAGTGCTGTGTGGTGGCAGATCGGAATAAAGTTGTATCAACCATGCTCTTCCCGCGGTACCCACGTAGACTAAGAGCGTATTACTGAAAACGGGCAGCTGCCTCCGAATCCAAAAACGAAACTAAATATGTACATTTTGCTTTTACGTTACAGTGTTTCAATACTCGACAAAGAATACGCGATTGCGAGCATTCGCGTCCAAACCTGGTGGGAGTGCGGTGAGTAGGCACGCAAGTGCGTTCGTACTCTTGAACGCTTACGTACGTACTGTGAACGCACAGAGTGTAATGGGTCAAGCCCCCACAGAACCGCGCCAGATCTCCAAATGGCGTGGTTTACGTCAAGCATCATATCTGTATACAAGTAATTAAATTTAAAACCCCCGACACAGTAAATTGACACCAATATTGAGGAAACTATAAAAAAACTATTATTTAATCCGCCATTTTGTAGCGAAAGTCATCTTGGATTGAGTTTCATGAAACATAGCTAAAAACATCCCCGACTAATTCACCTTTCAAACAAAAACATAGAATTGAGGAGCTACTATGCCACAGGCAGACACACACACACACACACTTATGACACCCCGTCGCTTTTGTCTTCAGGTTTAAAAACAATACCCAATAAGCGATAATTTGACGTACATACTGTGACGCAAGAAAAAAGTAAAAGCGAATAATCTGACACACCTATACGCATGTCAAACTGCCTATCCAATAAGCCGCACCGTCATAGCTTAGCATCATACATTCCCACGGGATCGCCTGCTAAATCCTTATTTGCATTCATGAATAACATCTCGCGAGCGCGACGTAAATTACAATTTCAGCTGAAAAAAATCCTCAAATAATCAGCACAGATTTCTGGTAACGCAATAATGTATTGTAAAGAAAATTTGTGAAAATAAATTCTTTCATTTGTACCTACTGTGTTTTCGGAAATGTATTTTATTTATATTTTTTTAATGAATTAAAATACTCATTAAAATACACATAATCACCGGCCTAGAGATAGTGTTTTGGGTCAAGACTCACCACGCTGTTCCAATCCGGATTGGTGGGCTTGAACGATTATTATAACACGCTAGTGGTAATAAGCTTAAAATTGTATCTTTTTCTTTACGGGTACTAACATCCTCAGAGGAACCAACATGAGACTCAAACGGCCGACTGGCGCAGTGGGCAGCAAGTGGGAACCCTGCTTTCTGAGTCCAAGGTCGTGGGTTCGATTCCCACATCTGGAAAATGTTTGTGTAATGAACATGGATGTTTTTCATTGTCTGCGTGTTTATAAGTATATTATAAGTATTTATGTATATTATTCATGAAGATATTCTTCAGTCGTCTAAGTACCGTATGTTATTTATTATTATAGAGTCTTCCAACCCTTGTAGGGAACATATGTGAATTAAAAAGAAGTCTATTTTACTTCTCGCATAATTTTCTACCATTTAAGGTCTAAACGGTCCAGTCGCTTTGAAGATTCACCAGAAAAAAAACATGGACAGACATAGACAAAATTTTTTTTTTTGGTTTGATGCTGTTCCTACCTTACAAACTCTGATATAAATAGTGGTAAAAATATATATATATTTTTACATAAATATATAATAAAAAATATTTAAATATATATATTTTTTTACCACTACAAGTTAGCCTTTAACTGCAATCTCACCTGGTGGTAAGCGATCATGCAATCTCAGATGATAGCGGGCCAACCTGTTAGGGAGTATGGTAGTCATACCCCTAATTGGTTTCGACATAGCACTTAATCGCTTAGCGGCTCGACTTTTTCGGTAGGGCCGACTAGCCACGGCCAAAGCCTCCCACTAAACCAGACCAGTGAAAATGCAGAAATTATAAATTCACAAGTTGCCCAGCCGGGAATCGAACCCTACTTAAATTCACAGCGCTCACCGTTGCTCACCAGAGAGGTTGTAAAAATTGTAACTTTGATATGACAAACAGAAGCTTTAATTTATTTGTACAGATAAATTCCCCTAATTGGCTTCTACGTAAGACGATAACCCGTGTTTGCGGTCTCACCGGTACTCTGTCTTGTTACCACTAACCACAGTCTAAACTTGTCGCTTGAGGAAACAACCAAGAACTTGGCCAAATTACATAAGATCGTTTACCAAACTAACGTTATCAACCACTACTTGGTAACACCACAACTCTGTCATTACGAGGCATTCGTCACTACCGTAGCTGCCTAACTAAAGCTACCATAATAAACCATAGTCTAAACTTGTCACTTGAGGGAATAACCAAGAACTTGGCCGAATTATATAAGATCGTTTACCAAATTAACGTTATCAACCACTACTTGGTAACACCACGACTCTGTCACTACCAAGCAACCGTCATTACCAAGCATCCGTCATTACCGTGTCTGCCTAACTATAGCTACTGCAAAATCTGGGGTATTACTGTAGGTTTTTGTCCTTATCGATATCTGTAAATTGGTGTGAAAAACACAAGAATGAATAGGCTATAATACTCTTCAAGACAATCGCGCTCCCCCTAAGCCGCATCACAACTTACTTTATAAGGTGTGATTGCAGCCAAACGACGACATTGACCAATAGACGTACACTGCAGATTATATAAACATTTATATCGGTATTTTTGTAGTTATTATATAAATGTAGTATGTGTGTTCATGTAATTTTTTTTAGTTCATCCACTTTCTACCTTTTAATCGGCTTCGTACTCTCAGGTTGCCTTTAAAAGATCACTTTTAGTGATAAGGCCGCCTTTGCACCCTAGCACTAAGGACTATTACTGTTTCCCTTGTGTTTTTCCTATTGTGTTGTAATGCAATAAAGTTTTTCTATTCTATTCTATTTTACGACAGTACACACCATCTAGCCCCAAAGTAAGCGTAGCCTGACTATTTTTGTGTATAATATGCATAAATACTTATAATATACATATAAACACCCACACACTGATAATCATTCATGTTCATCACAGAAACATTTTTTCACTTGTGGGAATCGAACCCACAGCCTTAACTCAGAAAGCAGGGTCGCTGCCCACTGCACCTATCGGCCGTCACCACCAATACCACGGTCTTGAGGTTTTTGAGTCCAGCGGTTTTAAACGTAAAAATAAAAAAAATAATAGTTTGGTGTATAAGAAACATCCTGTATCCAGTGTAAGAGGAGCGGTGCGTTCCATGTTTCACTTAATTTGATCAGCTCCTGCCAAATTTCTGAATGCAGTAATTAATGTAAACTTAATTTGTTTTACCTCCATCTCAGGTAAAATGGTTAATGGAATCAAAAAGTCAGCCATAAAAGTATATATACCGCTAATGTGAGAGGTGGTCCGAAGATAAATATTAGAAAACAATTTGTGATACCAAATTGTAGCCTCCATTTGCCGTGACAGAGCTAAAATGTCACGTAGCTTCCAATCGACTTGTAAAGCAATTTATTTCCGATAGCTCCTGAAGGTGCTCACTCTTTAGATTTCCTATTATCTGATACGTTCCTCCGGTATCATGAGTGGCACTTTTCTAGCACCTGAAAGTGTCACTCATGAAAGTGTCACTTCTAGTTATTCACTTTAAGCAGCACTGCCAGAAAAATGTTGTAATAATATTTGTTTATTTAGCATCCATGCCTTTAAATAGTCATGAGGCCCTGTCAGGGCATAGGAATTACAAAAAGTTTGACCCTTATAACCATTACACGATTTTAGGATTCTAATTAGTATTAGTAGAAATATATATCAGATGTCAGAATAATTTGTTACTATTAAAGATCGTCAAGTTAATAAATCTATTTTAATATTAAATAATTGCTCAGCCAATTATTTTGTCATTAAATTATGTTAAAATTTACTGTTGTATTTCATGAAAATAAATTGAAATAAGGCGATTATTTAATTTTATATAACATAAGCATTTTAAACGTCTTTTTATTGCAAAAATTAGCAGCCGCTCCTATCCAACATCTACAATTTTACAATTATTCTTCTGTCTTGCGAGAGATGGAATGGAAGCAGCTTCCAAGCAACCTTAGTTAAGGAATTCATCAATGATATACCTAGTAATCTCACTGTAGTAAAAGTCTTTTGACAATGTATTTAAACTTATAATGCATTGGTAGATCCAAAATTACCTTAGGAATCGCTGTGCTAACGTGGAAAGTTATAGCCTCTTTTGAGATTTTTTAAAGACATCGAAAATTACTTTATCAATTGCTTTGCCATCATGGAAATTTATTTTTATCGTCATTTGTGAATAATGAAAATAGAAGATAAACTTCATAGCCCGAGAGAGAGAAGCCCTAAATTTTAATTAAATTAACCTAAAATTGTTTGTAAAAAAGTGCGTATGTTTGAAAAAATGTCTCATCAAGCCAGACCCTCCCTGTGTTTTATTTATCTTTTCACCCGAATTTGTACATAAAAAAGCAAAGTTTTGCACCGGAAAAGCTTCGTTCCAACTTCGGTCATTACCGGGGACGGATTAGAGCATGTTCCAAAATTGCTACACCCCAACTGTTGGGGATTAAAGCAGAAAAAGAAATATTGTGGGTCTCAAAAAATGTAAAAAATCCCAGAAACAACAGTAGCGATTTCTATGCCACATTTGTGAGGGTAACAATTTTATCGAAACTTTACTAAACTGATTCGTTGGTATAGTTAACATGTTCTACAACTGGTCATGATGTCCTAGATTCGATTTCGAGTCAGCCCAACTAAATATATTTAAAAAAAAATGTCTTCATTCCAATGATTGGGGTTAAATTATGTATCGTATAATTGTTTACAATGTTTATATACGTTTTTTTAAGATATAAAATATGTTCTACAATTGAATATTTGCATGTCACTCGACGAAGCATTTTTGAACATAATTTTATCATCCCTTTACAATGTTTCCAAGAAATAAATAATTTTATTTAATTTCCTAGATATCGTGTTCTTCTGCAAATCCCGAAGTTACGACATTGACGCTATCCTAACCCTTTTCTCAGAGAGCAATTTAAGCCATCGCTCCCAGGTCATCATCAACGTCATGATATATAGATATAAAGGCCACCAATCCGCGTTGGGACAGCGTGGTGAGTCAACTCTCTAAATCCCTCTCTCTAATCATTGTGAGCGAAGACCCGTGCTCAGCAGTGGGACATAAAAGGCTTAGTTTACTTTATATTTTTTTATTTTACTACAGATATTCGTTACTTATTTGTTATCTGTAGAAAATTTTACAAATAAAAAAGCTTACATATTGAAGCAATACGCATAAAATGTAAACAAAGCCACAAAGTTTCCGTAACACAAATATTGTCGCAAACAAGAAGGTAAACAAAGTGTCGATAAACCGTACAAAAAACTGGCCGAATTTTTGACGTCAAATTACTGTAGCTATGTAGGTATGTTCGCGTGAGGTGCTTTGATGTTTTTTTCGGTAACGGATACCAGGATTGTTTGATGATTTTATAATGTTTTGGTAGCCACTCCTGGTGTAGAGTCAATCTTTTTGCTAATATTAAAGAGTGCTGAAGTATTTCAGCTCTGACACAAGAAGTTCTACTACTACTCGAAGTTGGACACGGAATAGTTGCACAGCTAGTGGTAGAATTAGAGTGAACAACTTTAAAGAATACCAAAGTTGTAAACACAAATACGCACAAACCAAATCAAAAAGTACAATTAAGTGCAAAGCTTTAAATTAAAATAAATGTGCACCAAGAAATCACAAAGACCGAAATTCCAACCAAAAGGGCTGCGATAATCCATTGTACAACCATAATCTGCCTAGTTTTGTATTAAGAACTCTATCACAACGCAATAAGAGCTAAAATCCTATTCAAGTTTCCATGTGTTCCTTCATTAAAATACCTTCCTTTAAGAGGCAGTTTTGTTCCCTCAAATGAAAGCTATATGTAGTAATAGAATGTTCTGGAATCATCAAAATAACGATTTGAACTAAACACACACGGTCATAACCCGATATTACATTTATGGCATTTCACAGCTTTTATGACCCTTTAAAGGACGTAATTAGAAATAATAGCGTATATGGTTCTATTTTTGATACTTAATAGTGCGAACTATAGTGGTATGCATGGTTTGATATGGCACGGCGATTACTACACAGTTCGTGGTGCCTAGTGTGATATTTTCAACATTAATGTCACTAGATGGCTCTGTTTTGATTCCATAATAATCGCGATTAACGTTCACACCATCGAATATTTAAACGTACGTAGAATATCTCACACAAGGAACAGTAAAAGCAGAAAGCCAAGTAATGAAGTAACTTTTGCTCAATGCTTCAAAGCTCAAATTCATTAACCATTTTCGAAGTAATGTTTTTAAAAATAAAATTTGTAGTACAGTATTTCCAACTCTAAAACGAATGGCAGTTACAAGATTTTACTACAACGGAAGCTGCTGCACAAAAGTCTGTTTAAAAGTCATCATTAATTAAAGTTAGTTAACAAACCAACCGATCTGCACTGTTAAAGTCAAAAATGTATCTTTGTTGAATAAAGATATTTTTAAGCTCATTTATAGATGTCATTTTTGATGGGTACAAAAAATTTGTTCATGGTAGTGAGATGATGGCGATAACCATATTTTTAAAACTAAAGCTACGAGGGTTCCTAGCGCGCCCTGGTCTTAAAAGAAACCCACGTCTTCTAGAAGTGCGTAAGAATATGAAAGAGGGAATGTAATCTCGCGCATGTATGCCCGGAATGTCAACTTCGTACGTTAGGAACCTTTGATGTCGCTAATGTAGGGCTCCCTTTAATAGAATCATTGAATAACAAATGAAGCTCCCTCAACAAACAGTTAAACGTCGTAAATATTAAGGACATTTCTAATTGTGTGAGTTCAACCTTGCTTTGTTGCTGTAACTACACCATCTATTGAAACAACTACCTTTGTTAGTCAAAATTACCCGTACACGTAATGTGCCTTTAAACTAAAAACCTCACGGTATTAGAAGCTACTTTGTGTGATATCAAACCGGTTATTTAAGTACATGTGCTGTGGGATAAAGTGGGAGCCATTTGGAAGTTTATAATTAGTGAATTTTCTCTGGTTTAGTCTGGTGCTTCGGCCGTGGCTAGTTACAACTCTGCCGATAAAGCCGTGCCGCAAAGCGTATTGGTACAATGCCATGGCTTTATATGGTTTAATATAAGTAACAGGTTAGCTCACCCGCTAATATCTTACGCTGTCTTTGGTCATTTGGGTTTTTCCTAATTTTCTACGACCCAAGTAAAACGAGAATTTTCAAATTTTTCCAGGCAATTTCGAGTTCATGTAAAAAAAAAACAATTTTTATATAATGTACCAAATCCACCTGGGTCCTCATCAAAGATCTCTCCGTAAGGTTTCATTATTACTTAAATAATACTGGCACATGATCATCCAGAGGCTAAGAACCCAACCTTGTTGTCCCATAATAACTCAAGACTTTTAGAGCGTCAGAAGCAACGAGTTCACAAGACCAGATTTCCTTAAATGGCATAAAAATAGGATCGAGATAACCACTAGACCCAATTATCAATATAATGTCTCCTTCACCTCATCAATCAATACATCATAGCATATTCAACTTCATCTCCCTACTCCAGGCATTCATATCTCCGTTAAACGGCATAGTGGATTCACTATGTATCACTCTTTCCGTCTAGTAGAGGAAGAAGTCTTTTATGCGAGCCTATGGCCCCTTTGAATTGCTAGCCTTAGCCGTTGGGCTAAACTAGCGCCATTTCTTGGGTCACGTCAAGTCCTGGTTGAAACTAAACTATAGAATAATTAACGCAGTTCCTGGATATATTTAACATAATATAATTTCAGTGCCATAACGTCACTTCACAATGCCTTAATACTATAATGTGGTTTTGTAATAGTTTAGTTGAGTCCTAAGTACAACAAAGCAAATGCTGGCATCTACCGTCTGCGCTCGCGTGAATTCGTTTATCGCCGCAAACTTGGATACAACTATCAACCTTGCTACACAGGCAACAAAGGTTAAATTCCAACATACTTCACAAAATACGCCAGATAACTCGAAAACCTCCACAACTTGTCGAACTAATACTCTTCTTACCTCAAAATGGCCGAAGTTGAACGTAAGCTTTATTACTCCGTAATCCATTTTCAACTTTAAAGTTCAACAGGTTGGAATCAAATTTGCTTGTATCAGTTTAGGTGTGGTGCGATCTTAATTTAGCAAATTGTGTGAGAATGACAACCGATCTACAATGTATTGTATAATATAGTATGGAAATAGGAATGCCTAAGCTAGTAAGAGAGTTATTTTTCGATACTATGTTAAAATTATCATTAAAGTAGCAAAAATGATTCCTTTGTTATATTTTTATAAACTAGCTGCAACCCGCGTTGTCGTACGCGTTTTTTTAAGGCTTCCGTATTTTTTTCGGAATAATTTTATTCCGAGAATACTCGAAATAATCGAAAACCATGCATGGATAATCTATACTTATAATAAAACTAACGGGTCAAATTCTGTACATTGAAGATCTTATAAAATATTTTTTTGGACGGCACTTTATAACCGATACCAAAACTGCAATTTTTTCATTCGTGTCTGTCTGTCTGTCTGTCCGTCCATCTTTCTGTCTGTATCTGGGCCGCGCATCGAACTGAAACTACTGAATGAATTCAAATGAAATAAGCACGATTTGAGGTCATACGACGAGGTAGGACATCGAATACTTTTTAACCCGAAATTCAGTTCAGTTTCTTTGGGAGAGGGGATGAAAGTGTTAGACGGATGATCCCCACAACTCCGTTAAATGTTAAACGATTTAAATAATTATTTTTAACGGAATATAGGTTATACTATCAGTTTAGTTTTGCTCAAGTTTTTTGTAGATCTGCTGAATATGATTGGAGATAGAGGACAGAACTCCTCAGCGGACAGCAGCAACCCCCTTATTTAAGGCTAACGATACCGAATACATGAAGTGTTGCCACTTTTATGTGGACTTGAGTTCTAGATAAAATGTTAGAAACGTTCGTGGTTAACCTTAGCATAGGAATCAACTAATAATGCGATTTCGATTCTTCTCTTAACTATATCTATTCTTTTTTCGTTATAGGAGCTGATGAATTATCTTACAAAATTCCAAAGATGCGCGTCCATCTATTTATTGACTTGGGGCAACGTTGCTACGCTATCGATTAATATGTAGTGCTGCTGATATGCCACACATTATTTGCTACAATTTCAAGGGAATTGCAAGTATTTCAAATGTGGCAAAATGGGACTAGGACTGGTCATTTGCGACTGGCAAAGTTTACGAGATTGAAAGTTTCAAATAATGGGCGATTAAACCTCCAAGATCAAGAACAAATATATTATTCGCCCACACTTCAGTCGGACATTTGACACTACCAGTAAGATTGAAAAAACTTTACGTTTAGTAGTAAATTCAAACCCAGAAATTAAGGAGAGCAAAGCCGCAGGGCACACCTAATAGTAAAATAACTATCATCTATGTATTGGCAAAGTATAAAAATAAAACTGAATTCTAACTTAAATTCCTACAAGACAGTGGTAAAGACGCTACAGATAAAAAAGAAATACATGATGCGGACACCTATTTTCAAGAATTTCCATTTAAATCAGAGAAGGTCACACGCTTCCTTCCGTTTTTATCTTTCGTCTATCAGACAGCTCGTTAGAGCCCCTGATACCCTGGTAACGTTTTCGAAATGTTCCCGAAATGTTCCCGAAATTGCGGACACCTTTCAGCAAGGATCACGGTCAAATGGCATTTTCACTCAGTAACTAATTCCTGAAGATTTTCACAGAGGAATTGAATCGAGGGGGAATTGAAATTCAGACAATTTCGTGGGCGTTTGGTTTCATGCGCTCATTTTTCTCATCAATACAACTTTTTAAAGACGTTTTGAACGGTGTCCTAATTTGATAAGAATTTCCAATTTCCAAATCTAATATTATAAATGCTAAGCGACGTTGTTTAGTTTATTTTCCTTTAACACAAATGCAAATGGTATCTTAGGTCTTAAGTAAATAAGCGGTTATAGACCAGTTGGTTAACCTTCTATTCCGGGGGATGGGTTTGATGCCCAGCACCCCTAACTTTCAGAGTTATCTGCGTTTTGAGCTATTAAAATCTTCAATCTTGGGTGGCTCACTGCGCCAATCGGCTATCATAAAGGTATCCAATAAAATCACAAATTTCCGTATGCAGTTTACAACTTTGGTTATTATTGCGCCAATCGGCCAATTACAATATTAAAACAGTTTTTTTTCCAAAAATAATGTTACAACAACACTTTGTAAGAATGAAATACCTAGACATTTTCCCCAAACCGGATAACGAGACAGAATGATTCGCGAAAAACGGCAAATTACCGTTGGACCCCGTCCGAAATAGACGTCTATTGTAAACACAAACAGTGAATTGACACATTTAGGGCCTCACAAATGGGGGTTCCCGGTGGGATTCCGTGGATAGTTGTTAAATTAGGTGTATTCTTCGACTGAAGTTATTTTTTCTTAAACTATATATACGAATAGCGAAGACAGCGCGTTTTGTTTGATTGCGTTAGTTAAGCAATAATAACCAAAGTTGTCTGCTTTCTGAGTCCACTGCTGTGGGCTCGATTCCCACAACTGGAAAATTGTTGTGTGATGAACATGAATGTTTTTCAGTTTCTGGGTGTTTATCTTTATATTACAAGTATTAATGTATGTTATTCATTAAAAAAAAATCATCAGTAATCTTAGTACCCATACCACAAGCTACGGTTACCTTGGGCCGATAAATGGCGATATGTATGTCATAGTATATTGATATTTATTTATTTATTTACCCTCCTGCCTGGTAGACACTCTAAGCTGTAAGTGTTGATGCAGTCTCAGATGGTAGCGGGCTAACTTCATAGGGCTATGTAAGTTTTATTAAATCCACATTCCTGAACGGTTTCTACATAAAATCGTACCGAAACGCTCATAAGCTTGGCGACAGGCTATGTCAGTAGGACGATAATAAGTCTCCTAACATTGTAGACAGAGACAATTTAGATCTTATAAATACCAAAAATCTGGCGCACTTGGAAATACATAGTCTAATCCAGGATCTCCGACTTTTAAGATCATGATGCTTCCAACTGCGCCAAGGATGTCATCATCATCATCGTCATCATATGACCCCATTACCGGCCCACTCTAGGGCACTTAAGGCCGTAGTGGTTGCTCACCACGCTGGCCCAGTGCGGATTGGTGGACTTCACACACCTTTGCGATTGTAGAGAACTCTCAGGTATGCAGGATTCCTCACGATGTTTTCCTTCACCGTTGAATCAAGTGATATTTTAATTGCTTAAAACGCACATTACTAAGAAAAGTTAGAGGTACGTGCGGGGATTCGAACGGGCCCCCCGAAAGTGAAGTCGAAGTCCTACCCATTAGGCTACACCGCTGGGCTGTAAATTTCATAAATGAAACGTTTTTACTAGCTCTTTTAAGTTGCATGTATGCATGTAACTCGTTATTCGATTGCAAACGATCTTCATACGAACTAAGTCCCAACATAGTTAGCGAATAACACGACCTCAATTAACCGGGGCGGCCCCGAAATAATCTGTTTAAAAATTCAAATCCACCGCTTTCCGTTCCACTCACTACAGAATCACATAGCTGCCGCTCTCGATCAAAACACGGTAACTACGTTTGAAAAAACTAAATTGGGAGCACGAAACGTAATTTGGTTTTTTGCTTTTATTACATTGCTTGATTACTGATGAATACTGTAGTAACTAAACACAATAGGTTAATTAAATGTTATTACCTTCTGTTAAATAATGAGGTTGGATTAAAAAAGTTATTTCGAAGTTTTTTTTTTACTTTTACACCACCACCACCTTAGGTCTATTATTGATGCGAAATATTCGGAGGGAGCGATTTACGTTGTTTTATAATAAGCACACGACGACTTATCGATGTGAGAAGAATCAGGTAGTTTCAGGGACCGCAAAAGAACCTTGTGATACAAAACACCTTTGAAACCTTTGAAATCTCAAAGCCTCAATAGTATATTTTTCAGTAAACAAAAATGTTTATGGTCGTTTTGAGGGAAACTGACTCTGCTAAAGTATGTAACCCTTTGTATAGGTAGTAGGTATCTGAAATTTATTGAACTTATTTCATTTTTACTTTTAAGAAACTTGGATTGTGCTAATATACCTAAAAATTTGCTTGGAAATTTACAGAGATGGAAAAAAAATACAAACGTTTTCCACATTTATATTGTTCTTATTAGTTGTGTTTTTACATGCTGTGTGCACTCACGTCAATTTATATGCAAAACACATTTGGACAAAAATGTTGCTTACTGGGTTTTGATATACAGCAGCCGCAATATATATCCAAGCAATCAAAATTAAACCCAAAAGGCATTAAAATAAAATACATTTTCGTTTGGTTAAGCGCGACGCTAATAAAATCCGTGGCTAATTGAGTGCCGGTGTTTCAAATATACTGCGGAATCCGATAAACGTTGTTTGCATTTGGTGGGTAGATAGAAAAAGTTGTTTTGGAAAAGTTTAATATTCATTGCTGGCGTTAAATGATTTTTGGGTTTATGACGCGAGTTTTTCGCTTTTGTACCTAAATACGGTGAAGTACATGTATGTGTAAATGTATCAATGAGTGATGAAATAGTCGTTTCACTACCAACTCCTATTAGAATGAGAAGGTTTAATTGCGTAGTTCACGATACTGGCCAAGTTTGAATAATTTCTTCTGTGTTCCGAGTTCTATTCTTCCTCGACGGCCGATTAGCGCAGTAAGCTGCGACCCTGCTTTCTGAGTATAAGGCCGTGGGTTCGATTCCCACAACTGGAAAATGTTTGCGTGATGAACATGACTGTTTTTCAGTGTCTGGGTGTTTATTTGTATATTATAATTATAATTATATTATTAATAAAAATATTCATCAGTCATCTTAGTTCCCATAGCACAAGCTATGCTTACTTTGGGGCTAGATGGCGATATGTACGGACTGACGTAGTATATATTTATTAATTTATTCTGATATAGAATGTAGGTTTTCTTACGATCTTTCCCGTCACAAACTCTAGTTCCCCGAATGAGGTGCCGAAGTTCTAGCCACAAGGCTATCAACGCCTCTGGTGACATAGTACGATTGTTTATGATTTGTACAAGCTTAGGTTAGCTTAGCGCACGCACCTCTAATGTGCGTTTTAAGACATTAAAATATCACTTGGTTCAACGGTGAAAAAGAACATCATGAAGAAACCTGCATGCCTGAGAGTTCTTCATAAAGTTCTTAAAGGTGTGTGGGGTCCATGAATTCGCAATGGTGGTGGGAGGAGACCCGTGGCCTGTAGTGAATCGATAATAATGATGACAAATTTTTCCGTCTCTTCATGCCAATCGAAAGTTAATTCTTAAAGTAGGTACAGAATAACTGTTACCAACTTTATCTAAATAATATATATGTGTCGTATTTTCGTAACTCTCATTAATCGTGACCTTTCCTCCGAGCGTATTTTTTTTCGTCTAATAAAACCGAAATCCCCAAAAACACAAAGGGCAAAAAGAGAATCGGAGCAATTTGCTACGTATTGTCATTCCTTACATTAGCCGACAATGGCTGGTGGGGTGTTGCCGCACAGAGGGGCGTGATGAGCATTATCCCCGTTGTAATACATTCATTTCGTTCATTTGTTCTTTCGTTCATACTATCATTCACTTTGTTACTGTTCCACTGCGACAGTGAGTTGGACAAAATACGTAAGCAATTATAAATGAAGGCAATTTGGTAATTTATAATTTCTGAATTTTGTCGGGTCTAGTATGGTCTGGTGGAATGTTTCGGCTATGGAAAGTTACCACACTACTGATGAAGACGTGGTTGGCACGTGATTAAGCGTTCCGGGACGATTTTAAAAACCAACCACCAATTTAGAATGTTAATTAAATAAATCTAAAATATCCCTAACATTTCATACTGCATCTTTATTTTCCATCAGGTGTGATCTAAAGTAAATAGTCTGTAAACTAATTGTATTTAACTGTACATTCGGTTTACTGACGATAGTTAAACGTGACAACGTCATAAGAGAATACTGATGGAATGGTTGCATTTTTCAAAAGAAAATTTAAATTTTATTTGTTTGATAGATATTTTGTATGGATATAGAAAGTAGATAGATTGAAATCACAATTGAATTGATCAAGTTACATTTATTTGTACGCATGAATACAATTATGCCAATTTTTTTACAATGTACATAGTTTCTATCATCATCGTTGCTATAAACAATTGACACCACATTCACTTTTCACTGCACTTCATACTTGACGAAAACATGTAAATGTATTATTGTATAGCAGCTGTCCACGCGGACCATCGCTCACTCAAGTAAGAGAGAGACAGATGTCGAACGCTGCCGAGCGCGGAGGCCGACCTCTTTGTCGCTCGTTCCGCGCTCTCGCTTGCACTTCAAGTCTTAAATGGAACGGCTCAGAGCGAGGTAACGCCGCATATTGTCATGTTTTTTCGTGCGTGCAGCCGGCTCCATCGAATTATAAGACATTATCACGTCAAAATGGAAACTTACATTTTTACACACTAATTTATTTTCCATTTCAGAACAGTCACATGGCACAGGCCTCGTCTCTCATAGGACAGAAGGTTTTAGAGCAAAGATCCTCCACGCAGCTGCAATCCGGGTTGGTGGGCTTTACCAAATATTATCAGAATTAAATGATAACAACCGTATGATATGTTCATAAACATAATTTACGAATAGTAAAAGGAGGTAATAAAAAAGATAGTTACATTAAAAGACTCGTCAATATCGTAATTTTTACTAACTAAAACCAAAACTATATTTACTGCAGTATTTTAACTAATAAATAGGAAACGCTTCAATATTGTTAATAGATTTGAGTTTTTTTATTTTAACGAAACTAAAATTTATAGATATTATATTTTATTCTAACTTTATTTAAATTTTTATTAATGATGCTACAAAGTATTGCTGGTGTATCTTAGAAATAAATAACTAAGTTTGTTCGTGATTTGCCCTGCATTGCGCGAAGTCCTTAAAATACTGTAATGTCTGTCCTAATGTATTGCCCACTTTTGTTTGATCCCCAAACAAGTGCTCATTCGGTTGACAGCTGTGAACCCACTGTCACAAATCTTGGTCGTTGTACACACGGCCTTTGCTTTTTACAATGAATGTTTTGAACTGTGACACAAAATTCAAAGGTTTTAATTAACTCCAGCACACTGTTCTGTCTTTACTTTTAAAAGGGCCGTAACTTAAAATTCAGCAATTACCACTGTTGGGCTTCTCCCAACGGGAGGTTTTGCAACGCTTTGCAGACTGTAAGAAACCTTTAAAAAAACAGTCAAGAAGTTTGCTGCGTAAAACAAAAAAAAAACCAACGATTTTTTTTTGTTCTGTTATTCTGCTACTTGCTTACCTGCAGCCTTTGATAGTAGCGGGCTAACTGTTTAAGGGTAAAGGAGTTAGTTAGATCAAACACGTACCTGTGAGGGTGGGTTAATAATAAATAAATTTGATATAAGTTCAATATTGAGTTTAAATTCATGGATTAAAGATAAGGTTATTGTAATAATAAGGTTAATGTGTTTATTGATTTTGTACTTTTTATACTAGAATTTTGTTGAAAAAGTTTTTATGTAATGTAAATTTGTCTTTAAAATCTTTAAGATTTAATTAATCTTAAATGCATTTTGTGATGAAATGATTATTTCATTGATTCATCACAAAATGCATTTAAGATTTAATTAATCTTAAATGCATTTTGTGATGAAATGATTATTTCATTGATTTGTAATTTAATTAATTTTGGAAAGAGAAAGGTGAGAGTAACTGTTAATTTTTATTTTATTTTTAAGGGGAAAGATGTGAGGTTGGCTTAATAATAAATATTGTATGAGGTGCATAGTTATAAGAATAAAGTCAGTACATGCCAAATGCTGGTGTATCATTGACACGTCTTTTCAGTACCCCTATTCGGTTTCTACGCAACATTGTAACAGAACGTTACATCGCTTGCCGAAACGGTTTTGCTTGAGGCCTCACTATCAAAATAAAAATATTAGTACTGGTTTACAGGATTTAATGCTTTATTGCACGAGAAGATACCTAATAAAATTTTCATAGAAAAACATTTTTGCATGTGAACGTTATAACAGATATGTGCTTTAGCTATTGTATCTCGTAATAAACAGAAGCCTATGTGCATTCAACACATTAGTAATATACAAAAATTCCGTTGGGACCGATAAAGAAGTGTCGCTAAAGACTTTCTGCTTAAAGATATTTATTCCCATAAAATACATAAGTTACTCACATGAGAACTTAATTGCATACACTTCGTCATTAAGTTAAATTTTTTTTTTTTTTCTTTATGTTTCGATACAGCGTTCCGCTACGATACCGCATAAAAACCAAGTAGATGTATGGGTTTAATATAAATGACATAGATCACAAGGTGGAATCGTGGGCAGGGGATAACCTTTAAGTGGAATTAAAAAAAAAACTTTTATCCATTGATAAGTTCAAGTGAAAGACAAACCAACAAAATATTTTCGCCTTTTTAATTATAATTAGGGATTAGAAGGTAACCTTTACACCGAAGCGTAAAACTTGAATAAAACGTAAAACGGAACGCAACAAGTGTGATGTCTAAAACTTAGTCCTAATCCAAGCAACAATAAACCCTCACTCGTACCGCTGAAAGTCCATTATTAATTAAAGTAACTTAAAAGATTCTTACCTAATCCTTTGTTTAATATATTCTATTCGTTTGTAACAAAGGAAGGGTTAGTTAGAATTTGCTGAAAAAAGGGCAGGGGAATGGGCGATTTTAATTAATAAAGTTACGATGTGACGAAACAAAAATATCTGCGAAGGTTTCAGTTCTAAAAATTTTAAGATGAAAGAAAGAAATAATTTATTCACTTTGAAGGAAGTATGAAATCGAATAACTTCCCGAAAAGTGATACAATTATTAAAGTAACCTTAAGTACTCTGTTGCAAAATCATTTGTTTTTTTTAATTATTTTATTTCACTACAAGTTAGTATTTGACTGCATCCTCACCTTGTGGTAAGATGGTAACGAGCCAACGTGTTAGGGATATGGCAGCGATATAAAAGACATACTTATCGCCGTACCGTGCTTGGACTTTTCATCGCTTGGCCGGAGCGTCGGCACTAGTCACGACCGAAGCCTCTCTTCAACCAGACCAGATCAGATTGAATTGAGAAAAAATATTAATTCCTTAATTGCCTATTATGAAAATTAAGCTTAATTTGCTATACTCCGCGAACAGCAGGAGAATCTGTACAGTGTAATTTATAATTTCTTCAATCTTCATACTCCACACCAAACAGATTCTCGGCAATGTACCCCCTATGCACGTTTCGCTCCGAAACTGGAGCACCCTCAGGAGATGTTGACTTTACAATGAAAATTTGTTAAGCATTATTCATTGTAAAGTCAACGTCGCCGGTATTTTTTTCATTTTAATTTTGAATTTTGAATTTTAACCCTTCTCAGTCTAAGAGAAAGCCTTGCACATCGCCATCTAGCCTCAGAGTAAGCGTAGCTTTGTTTATGGGTACTAAGATGACCGATCTTTTTTTACGAATACTTTTAACATTTGAAAATTTTAATTTTGAACATTTGAACATGAATGTTTTTCAATGTCTCGGTGTTATAAACAACGTTGAAAAACATTCGTGTTCATCATACAATAATTTTCTAGTTGTGAAAATCGAACCCACGGCCTTGGGCTCAGAGAGCAGGGTCGCTGCCCACTTTGCCAATCGGCCGTCAAATGAAATGTTGAAGCATAAACGTTTAGTACATCCAATTTTACTGTATGAACTAATGCACCAGTTTTATATAAACTAATCCGGCAATCGATCGAAAGATTAGACGAGTGCTCACGACCGGCTTAGGGCACACTCACACTCGAGACGTAACTCAAGTCCATCCTTATTAAATTAGAAGACATCTTAACACAATATAAAATTGTTAGGCCAGAAGCGAGAAATAGCACTGCAGTTGGTAACTAATTAAAAAAGTTAGGACAATAACTTTAAACTTGACGCTTTTTAAAGTAGTTTCGTGGATTATTAATAATTTATGAGCATTGTGAGAAGAATGTTTTGTTTATTTTTTTGTGGATCATTAAATAGATACTTAGTTATTTGTGTACTCCTATCTTAACGAATGGTAAAAGTGGCAAGTTTGATAACCGGCAGGTGTAATTTTCTCAGGTTTGATGTGAGCGTAATGTGAGACTTCGCAGAAAGATCCGTGCCGCCAAACCATTTATCGTTCCGGTACGTTGTCATGTGAAAACTGAACAGGGATATATAAATACCCCTAACAGATTCACCAGCTGCCAACGTAGATTACATCATTAGGTGAGATTTAAAAGTATTTTAATTTAGACAAGATTTTAGATTTTATTTAGTTTTACATAGTTTTTTTTAGGTTCAGTGGCGTGCATAGAGGTAGGTATGTAGGTATAAAATGAAGGAAATCTCCAGTTCGAGTTATAAATACTTAAGGATAGGCTCTTACGATGCCTATCCTTAAGTTTTTTATAACTTGTCCTGTAGATTTTATTCATTTTATATCATCTGCATACCCTGTGCATACCCTCTATGCACGCTACCGTTCGGGTTATAAAACAAATTTACGCTATAACCTAGTTAAATAAAATTGAGTCAAGAGTAAACTTGAAGGGAAACAAAAATTGTAATAGTAAATGTAATACAATGTATAGTTTATTTTATTCCTACCTAGTACAATAAAATATTTTAGTCCCACTAAAACGTGTGTAGTTTTTTGCCACGGCAAAGTCTGTCTTCGGTGGTAAAATCACTATAGACAGATAGACTTATCGTTCATAGTGTAAGCCCATCTGAAATATAATTTTGCAGAGATATTCGGTACTGTATGTTGCAAGCGTTCTTTGTCCGGGGTTAAAATGTAGTCTGTGTTACTCACCGACCGTTCAACCAACTCGATGCCAAAAATGAAGTTGATTGGTTTCTTGGTTGGAACGCTAAACAAGGACAGACAAACAATACATTTTTCGCAGTTACAATATTAGTAAGGATTACAGTCGACCGCATGTAAGCAGCCTAAATCGAGTAATTTTTATTACATCCAGATAAAATTGCCACTTGTCCGGTAATTGGAAAGGGAGATCCGGATAACTTCACCCGATGCAACCAGCCCGCGCCCGGGCAAATGTAACTAATTCCTGGACTTGAAGCAGTTGCTAAAATAAGAATTGGGATTAGATCTCTTGCTAACTTGGGACGAATTTAAATCTGATTTTTAGTAATACCTATACTTACTACCCAGCAACGCTTCGTTATGACTCCCGGAAACTCAAGAGAAACGCAAGAGTAAGTGGCCCATAATTGAATCTCATTTATGGGCCACCTTATGAGTTTTATGAATTTTAATCTAATAGATGTATTTGTATTTTTTTAAATCTTTTAGTTCCTTTTATTTTACCGGTATAAAAAGTACCTATCGGATGCCAGTTTCGAATTGAGATGAAAAGATGCAAGCTATCTCTATGCAAAATTTTGTCTGTTAGGTAGTTTTGCTCTTTAGCTGTATATTGATAAAGATTTTAAAAATCCAGCGGAAACGATCCCCTCCCAGGTGTTTTTTTCGGATCGGTGTTCAGAAGTTGAGCCCCGCGACGTTACAAAAAAAAAAGTTTATAATACGTACGGGAGGGGACTTTATGTATAAAAGTAAGTTACCAGCTCGCCATGCTCTAATATACAACATTTTTTTACGACCTATAATTAATGCAGGTGAAACCACGGGAACAGCTAGAAAAACATATTTTTAAGCAATTCGTTATAGAAAAATACTTACAACTGCCGTTCTTGTATTTGTATAAGTAGAAACAATTACCTGTAAACAAAAGAGAATAAATATTAAGCAAAATGCATTTGTATTTTTTTCAGTTTTTTTTCTTTGTATCGTAAAACACCGTAATAGTTATTAAAATACTTAGACTATATATATATTTAATGCACAAGAAAATCCAATTAATTGGTACCAAAGTAACTTTGAATACAATAGTGAATGCATACATATGTAACAATACATATGTGTATGCAAAATTTCTCCCCAATCCGTCCAGTGGTTTGAGACAATCAGTCAACCAGTGATTAAGCCAGACAGATACCTTTTACCCTAAAAGTAAGTACAGACTTAAAATACGTAACAACATATGATTGCATATTATTGAAATTAGGTACATTCAAACAAATTCGAACGTTGAGGATATATTTCGAACAAACTAAGAAGTAAATAGGTCTCGAGGCTCAAATAAAAGTTAAGACCTCTTAATAATAATACAATCCACTTTAAGAAAAACTCCTAAGCGTTCAACCGTAATATTATACACGGTGAGGATTTAAGGTACTGCGTTGCTATGACAACGTTATAACGTGCCTCTCTTAATCACGTATCATCAATCACCGCGCCAAGCTGGATAAAAAAGTTACTAGCGACCACTTAAGAATAACGCACCTGGGTAGACTTAACTTTGTGTATAAAGCTCGTGAGCCTTAAGGAAGAAGCCATGAGACATAACAATACAGTTTATCATCCTCAGCCTATTTATATCCCAATGCTGGGCAAAGTAATTCTCTTTAATAGCAGGGATAAGATGTCTGTCCACGTTTCTGCAATGCAGATTCGTGGGCAATTTACTGATTATAATCGCATGTTTATAGATTTAACGGAAATACATTTTTGTAAGCTAAGCGCCGATCGAGAGGACGGCCGCGGCGGCGCTGGAGTGACGATATTATCAAGGCTGTTGGGGAAACCTGGATAAGGCTGGCGAGAGAGAGAAATATATGGAAAGGAATAAAGGCCTATGCCGAAAAATTGGCACTTCAGTTGACTTAAAATACTTAACATTGACATACAACGACTTTATAAACGACAAACTAAAATAACAAAAAAATAATTAAGGTAGAAATTTTTTTATGCATAAACATGAATACGAATGTTTTATAGTTGGAAATAAAGGCTTTATTATTATTATTATTTAACTTTTGAATAAAGAATTTGAGTTTGAATTTTAATTTTAGGCCTTAGTTATTAAAACTTATAACTAAAGCCTAAAATTAAAATTCAAACTCAAAAATTCTTTATTCAGACTTAAGAATATGAAGATATATTTCCATTGCAGTAAGATACGAATTTAAACTTGAGTACTGGTGTGTTATGTATGTCTTTTTGTTGAAAATTACTTTTGTTACCATTCTATGTGCGCAGGGTACTTAAATACGGGTGTAATATTGGCATATATTAGTCTTGTAGAAGTAATCAAGCCGGTAGAATGTCTCTTGAATCTTATTTGTTTCAGTGATCAACATTAATCGATCGCCCACTTTAACAGCTAGGATGACCGTTAATTAGATCACCCTTTCAGAAACTGGGTGTAAGTGCATTCGGAAGCGCTGCGGTGTTGGCCGGGCGATAATAATTTTAGCTCCTTATCGATCGGTCTGGAAACGAGGCATCTCCTTAATATAGATCGGTTATTTTGTCGGTTTATTTGTATTCGATTATTCTGTGGCTCATGGCTCGGAGAGCACGTTAAACCATCGGTGTATTGCTAACATCTGTTAAACTGAGGCCCATGTTGGGGCATTAATATTTACGAACATAAATAGATGTAAACGAACATGGTAGTGATAACAAAGAGTTATTCCATTGCAATTTGTCATAGGAGTATGGTTTAACTTTTAAAGAATAACTTATAATTTACATAATTATAATTGTTTCTTTTTTTTTACGAAACAGACACAAACAGAGATTTAGCTATTGCATGTAGCCTTGGCCGAAACCCCCCTCTAGACAAGACCAGAGAAAATGCAGAAATTATAAAATACCTAAATTGCCCCACCCTCCTCCGGGGATCGAACCAGGTGTATCCCACTTATAACAGCGCTCACCAGACAGGTCGTCAAAAACACTTGCAAAATTTGTCAAAATTGATTAGTAAAGGCACTGTACTCAGTTGTACCACCATTAATACGGTTTAACCCGCCTAGGCTTTGTTCCGCGGGACCCGGTTAACGGTTAACCGGCACGCGAGGGGCTTAAGCCGGATCCACTGCGGTTTGTGTAATTAACCGGGCATTTGCTACTTGTCCGCGCCATGGTTTAACTGGCCTAACTTGCCATTTACCTTTTAATTATATTGTACAGTCTATTTTAATTATTTATCATCTTCATCATATCAACCGTTTATCGGCTCACTACATGGCACAGGTCTCCTCTTACAATGAGAAGGGGTTAAGGCCATAGTGTTATCTCACGATGATGTCCCATTGAAGCAAATGATATTTCAATTACTTAGAACGCCCATAACTTAGAAAAGTTAGATTTGCGAGCTGGGATTCGAACTCGGCCACCAAAAGTGAAGTCGGGCTTCTACATGCGCTATCACCACTTCATTTGAATTATTATATTGTACTAACGGGACAAGAGCGCGTGTTACTCACAAAAATCAACACATTTACAAGGTATTGTGTAAATCAACAGATTTACTCTAAGATAGATTGTAAATCTGTTGATTTTAGTGAGTAACGCGCGCACGTCAGAGTGGAAAGTTGTGGGACCGGAACCCATCGTTCCAATACCCATCAGCGAATATAACACGTGGCTGTACAAAACAACACAAACAAACACTCAGAGCTATGGGTGTACACAACCGAGCGTAAACACACGAAGGATGCCTTACAAAACCTCATCCTCAACTAGCAACAAACTCCTGCACCTAAACAGAAAAAAAACTTAAACCAGGTGCTAGATTATAACAGGCCACTAAACAAACACTTCTCTATTCTAAGTATTACTGACACTGAGAGTATGCATGGAGTCAGAGAGCACACCAACACACGTAATGGTCCTGCGGGGGAATATTCTGCCAAATTAAAGCGTATCTGGCTCCCGCCTAGCACAGCAGGAGACAAAAAAGATATCAATTTTCTAAATTTAAAATGCATATACAAAATTTCGGAACCGACAGGATTATAACCTGCGACTCTCTGGCAATCGCGGCCTGAGCGCTTTATCCAATTAGGCTACAGCTCTCCTAGATGCCGAAATTGGTAAGTATATGCCCTTCACATCAGTCTCATAGCGACTGTAGCGTCATCTAGTAGAAAACGTTGCAGTTTCGTTCTACTTTTTCAAAGGTCCATATTACAATGAGACACGTTTGAAACAAGCGATGACACATTCACTGACACGGGATATAATTAAAGTGTCCACCTGCTAAAGCATTGGCGCATGGAATAGAATAAAATTCATTTTATATATATTGAGTAATAATAAGTTTACACCCGTTTATTATCACTCATATATTAAATGAATTTTATTTCCACTGTGCGCCAGTGCTCCGAGAGTTGATAAAACAGTGGGAGAAGATAATTTTTTATCCTTTTCCCGGCGACATAATTGTCTCCTGCCCATTGCTAGCCGTGCTGAATCACTCGGCAACCTGCAGGGCTAGTCGGGCAGGAGACAAAAATTATATCCCCCGATTATATCCCCTGACAGGGGATATATCCCCTGACAGGGGATATAATTAACGTGTCCGTAAAGCACGGGAACATGGAATAGGAGAAGTTTACCCACGTTTAATATTGCACATAATTATTTGGATACTAGCTGTTGCCCGCGACTTCGTCTGCGTTTGATTTTGTTTTTTGATGTGGCATTAAATTCAGTTGTAGTTCTAAAAAAAAATTAAAGTATTCAGTACCTATCGCTAAGCCTTGAATGAGCGGTTTGCTGACCAACCAAAGGCTGCTAGAACTATCCTTGTACATGAGTGTACAAGGAAAGTAGCTGCCATAGAACGAACTAGGCCCAGACTGAGAAGAAGTGTAGAAAAAAATTGTACCAAACATACTTAACTTAACATTAACGTCGTATCCACGACCAGCAAAACGCGTAATGAAGCGATATTCGGATAATTACATGGAGGCACCCCTTTTTGCGCCCCTTGTACATTGAATGGGCGTATTTATGTATGTTGAAGGGTGTCGAACGGTATTGAAGTTCATTTAATCGAGTTGTGAAGTAATAAAACTTTTTATTACTGCAGTTTATTAATGAAGTCATTTTTGGAGTTGAGCATTTGTTTCTAAAACATGATTTTTAATGTAATTTTGGAATTACAAATGTGTAAATTTAAACAATTTTTAAAAACATTTATTACAGTGATTGGCTATACGATTCACTAGCGGTGATAGCCCAGTGGGTAGGACTTTGAATTCTCTTACGAGGGGGCAAGTTCGAATCCCGGCACGCGCATCTAACTTTTTTAAGTTATTTTCGTTTTTAGCAATTCAAATATCACTTGCTTCTACGGCGAAGGAAACCTGCATGCCTGAGAGTTCTCCATAATATTCTCAAAGGTATGTGAAGTCCACCAATTCGCTCTGGGACCAGCGTGGAGGCCTACGACCTTACCCCTTCACTACAGGGCACAGGTCTCCTACTACAAAGAGAATGGGTTAAGGCCGCGGTCCACAACGCTGGCCCAGAGCGGATCAGAGGGGAAATCTTAGGCTTGCAGGTTTCCTCGCGATGTTTTCCTTCACCGTTGAAGCAAGTGATATTTTAATTTCTATAATGCTCGAGAATTTTGCCCGGTGTAATTTATAATTTCTTCAACTTTGAACACAATACTTACGACACACTTACTACGTTTCCCGCCGAAATGGCGGCTTGGTCCGTCAACTATTACTATAATAAAGAAGATTGCTCTGCCCGTAAGCTTTAAAGTTTTGACGTGACAACGTCTTATAATTCGATGGAGCCGGCTGCACGCCCGAAAAAACAAGACTTATGCGGCGTTACCTCGCTCTGAGGCGTTCCATTCAAGGCTTGAAGTGCAAGCGAGAGCGCGGAACGAGCGACAAAGAGGCACAGTCAGCCTCCGCGTTCGACATCTGTCTCTCTCCTACTTGACTGAGCGATGCGTCCGCGTGGACAGCTTCTATATAATAATACCTTTACATGTTTTCGGCAAGGATGAAGTGCAGTGAAAAGTGAATGTGGTGTCAATTGTTTATTACATTAAAAATCATGTTTTATTAACGATAATATCTATCAAACAAATAAAATTAAAATTGTCTTTAGAAAAATGCAACCATTCCATCAGTATTTTCTTACGACGTTGTCACGTTCAATTATCGTCAGTAAGCCGACTTTACAGACAACCAATTTTTTTTGTGTGTGTGTCGTCAAAGAACTTTGTCAGCCTACTCCACTTCTCTTATTCGCTTCAAACAGTAATATTACATTCATGGCTAAACTTGCGTAATTCCGCTAATCCGAACCCACCCCAGCACCCGCAGTTCAATGTTTAAGTTATACCGTGCAAAGGAGTAAAAATTTTAAATGCACCGACCTAAGTACTGTCGGTAGAAGCTATAATACAGCATTGCAAACTAGGCATAAGGCTTGTGTTGCAATGAGAGTTAATCTTTCCATACTATACAAAGATTTAGCGATGATATGAAATGATATTATAGCTGTATCCATACTTCTATATAAAGCAGGAATTTATGTAATTGTTCAGGGTACAGGGGTTTGGACTCTAGGATTCTCTATAATCAATTGATAAAAAAAAAAATTTTTTTTGGCACTTATGAAGCGTTCATACATATATGTTTACATAATTGTCAGGAGATGGTGGTAACTTCGTTTGTCAATTTAAACCTAAAGCTACGAGCATTTCAACCTTTCAACTTTAAACTTTTTGATATCATAAACTTTTTATTCCATTTGAACTGTTCCCAGTGGCGAAGATTTGTTTCGTATGGAGTATAACGATTGAAAAAATTATTATTAACACCATACAGATTCTCCTACTTTTCGCGGAGTAAAGAAAAGAAGCTTAATTTTTATAATGAATCATGGAATTCTGCATAGTAACTTGCTTCTATCCAATATAAATGTATAGCTTAAGCTGGAACGTGGCGCTAATTTCACTCCAGCAGCATGAATTATAATTCACCGCGAGTCGCCACTAATTAAAATGTTAAAACCGTTTGACTGTTCGCACTCCGCTTTATTTACAAACCGACAGTGCAGATAGCGTCCAACCTAATTAAATATTATTCAAATTAAAGCGAATTAGGACATATCACTCTGACTTAGTGGCTAGCATGTTCAACTACCGATCGAGGTGCTGGATTCAATTCCTAGGTCGGCTCAAAAGTTGTTAGGCATTAATGAATGGATATACTCTGAGCTACACTAGTTGCTACCCGAAGCTAAGCCATCTTTTCTTTTTATATAAACAAAAGTATTCAATAAAAATTAAACACATAAATTTGTCGGTCTCGATTGGTTGTGTATTTTTTCTTTAATAGCGCAGCACACATACTTACAACTTCTTCGTTTATATATTGTCTGTTTGGAGGCTTTTGCTGGGGCTAGTTACCACCCTACAGACAAAGACGTGTCGCTAAGCGATTTTGTGTTCCGGTCACAGAACTAAGAGCATACAGAATCTAATATTAAAGAATTTACTAAGTTTAAATTGAAGAATGAAGCCTCTCACCAGAAAAACCTGAAGACAGACCAAAGAATAATTATTTAAATATAATTTTATTTATTTTCCTGACTTTCTTTTTTTTATTGTTTTGTTTATATTTCTGTAGGATCATTAAAGTAATAAAGTACCCTTGAACTGTAATATATGTCCTGCATTAGGGCCAGCGTTTTTAATTGCGCAGCACATGTGAAAAGAAGTTTCACATGTGCTGCGCAATTAAAAAAAATACTCAATATATACATATTAATTGAATTTTAATTGCATATAAACCTAGATCTACCAGAAACAGGAGACTCCCCTGACTAAAAACCACCACGACTTGTCCCTCTTATTGGCTTTACTATTCGCCCGGGGTACCCGGTTACCTACCTACTCCTCATAAAAAATCTCAAAAAATTAAAAACTGAGAAGAAAAGATAAATACGAGTATAAAGTTGAAAAGTTACACTCCAGTGACCTAAAAATAGAGCCCGTGGCAAATGAGTGCGTAATTACAATGGGAGAGCTCCTTTTGAAGAGCGCGAGGAGAAATTAAAAAATATCCAACCGAGGAAGTTGTTCCGGCGCGCTGCTGACTTGCGACAGTCGCACGTTAATTGCGCAGATAATTAAAACAGACCAAGAAAAAAAATCTTTGGAATACTCCGTAAAACTGATACTCCGTACTGATATATTTATATATATATGTAAGAATGAACGGGTTATATATATATACTTACATTAGGTTTGTTTTGTGGACAATAATTAAAAATATCACCAAACGCATATGCAATATCCTTTCCGTGGTAGGTAAGAGTAAAAATCAAATAAACTGTACCGCTAGGTTATTAAAATACTATCGCAATACTATCTTAAGTCATCATAATAATAATTCCTCTATTGTACAAGAGAGTAGGGCCAACTGAAAATAATCTGCAGATTGCATTTGCGAACATATGCAGAAACTGTAAAGTTTCTTGAAGTTTTATCTTAGTGCGGTAATATTCACACACACACACACACACACACATACACGCACGCACACACATACACACACACACACACATATGTTCAAAACATGTAACATAGTACAAATATGATTACCAGCGTTACCTGCGAATTGATATCTTTATTTTTTTACTTTTTGTTTTAAACGAGCCATATTTATAAGGAGAGCACTGTTGCCTATAACACAGGTTTATACCTAGCTTAGGGACAGTTGATTTCTGTATATCCGTGTTAATTTTAACATTAATATAAGTTATACCTATTGTGCAGATGTAATGTAAATTGTACCTATGTTTTATTGAACAATAAACAAATATTATTATTATTATTATTAAATCTGATATCTAATGGAAGTGCCGAACTATATTCTTCCTTCCATTATTTGAGGATCCTCTACAAGAATAACTGATTATTAAACACACGCATTTACTTATATAAAGCAAAAGATGAAGCAAGAGATGTAAAGCTTAGCCACCTAGCTTTTTCATTGCTGCCAACTAACAGAAACAGTTCTGATCCATAACAAAAAACTCAAAACACTGGGAAGAAAAGATAAATATGAATACCTATAGGGTTGAAAGTTAAGACAAAAATTTACTTCCGCTGTTTTTCGTAAGCGAGCTTTTGGAAATTAAGTCTTAAAACAGAAGAAACAACCTGCTCTGGGTACCTGTACAAATCAAGTAAGTTCGAAAGAAAGCTTCACGTACACACACAATCAATATACAAACACGGAGGCACAAATACACACACTTACACTCGCCAAACCCTTATTTCTAAGCAACGATGGGGTGTTTTACGTGGCTGTCTGTGTGTGTGTGTGTGTGTGTGTGTGTGTGTGTGCGTGTGTGCGTGAGTGTGTGAGTGTGTATGTATTTCAAAGGAAAAAAAACAATATCAAAATCGTGTTATCCATTAGACAAATACGATGCCACAGACACAAAAATACACACACATTCACACACACACACACGTAAGCACACAAATTCATGTAATAAAAATCATACTAATAAGGATCAAAGTAGAAAACATTTAATCTAAAGTGGAAACCATTTTGAATTATTTTCCTTAACTGGAACAAGCAAGATAATCATGCAACGCCAAAGTTGTCCGTTTGCCGTCTAAGACAATTGGGACCAGGCGAAACTTTCGGAAGAGACCTTTTTGGTTTGTCTCCAAAATAGTTTTCTGTTGCAGCTGGACTTTTAAATATAAAACCGGGAAGTTCAATTTTAATATCGCTTCCTGCAGACTCTTTGGCCTTTGTCCGATTCCGGGAATAAAATGCGACGTGGATGTAATAAAAAGTTTGTCTTGCGCCTTCTATTTCATTTAGAAATAAAAACTAGATATACTGTAAACCTACACATGCCATAAATGCGAAAGCATGTTTATTGATCTGCATTTTCACGCAGAAAAATAGCAACTTATTGACGTATTTTTTTTACAGATAGATTATAGGCCAGAAATTCATGTTATTAATAGGAACTATACTTTCTATTTAAAGATATATAAGTACGTATAAAAATAACAAAATTTCTTAATTCTCAATTTTTTTCATGCCAAAAAGGCTGAAGAGATTTCAATGTAATTTGGTATTATTTGGTTTCGAAGTAATATACCGGATGCTTTCCCGATAAACCACAATTAGATTTTCTCATTACTTTAGGAGAATATTCTTTCAGTACTTTTAACGGTGAACTGAGAATGGATTATTTTTAAGAATACTCCTAGGGGATAGGTTTGCCCCCTAGAGAGTTTAATTTAAGATGGAAGTTAGTAGAAAAGCTTGTCAGTGGTATTTTGAGTTTAATAGTGTTTTTATATATATTTCCGCACCATATCCGTCCACCAATCCGCACTGGGCCAGCGTGGTGGATTACGGCTGTAACCCTTTTTCACTGTAGAAGGAGACCCAATATAGATAAAAAAAATCTCTGGTCAGTTCTGGTAGGAGGCTTCGGCTTTGGCAAGTTACCAACCTACAGACAAACACGCGTCAGGCTAAGATGTCGCGTAGAAACCGGTTAGGGGTACGGGTTTAATATGACTGCCATTACCCTAGGAGGTTAGCCGGTTACTATCATAGACTGCACTTAACACCAGTTATGACTGTAGTTAAGGGCTAACTTGTAATGGAATTAAATAATTAGTATATTAGGTATGCTAGTAGTGATTCTAAATCATAAGATTGTGACGATTGGTAGTCATTACGTCACGATAGCGTAAAGTTTTGTGAGTTTGTATCGACGTTACCTTATCAAATGAACAGCAGCAAACGTAGCCACCATTCCATGAATAAGTAAACCGCTGGACACTTAATTAAGTATTCAACATTGCATCCCAACAAGGAAGAGACAAAGAAGAACATTATATAGAACTCTCAGGGGCATCCCTGCATGGAAACCATATTTTCCTTCACCGTTGAAACGAAATTATTTTAATTACTTATAACGCACATAACTTAAAAAAGTTGGAGGTGCTGGGATTCGAAATTCGAAGTCGGGAGTTTTTTAAATTTAAAATTTTTACAATGTAGGTCAACTTAAGATCAAGATTTTTTTTGGATATAGTATTAATGTAACTTTGATCGAAGCAGTAATACAATATGGACTGGGAGGTCAGGTGTTTCATTAAGTTTAGAATCACATGTGCTATGATGCGAGGATTAGGTTAATGATTACACTAATTATGCTTATTAATGTTATTAATATTAATATATACTCATTATCAATTAGAACTAATACTAGTCATTTCAAACTAATACCTCGCTTTGCACTGAAAAAATTTAGATAAATAAACACTTCATTGCACACAAATTCTTCACAAACCACACAAATGAGATACAGTAATACGTTTTTAAATACATTGGTATGCAAACCTCCCGGCAACTGTGTTTCCTGCAACGTATAATTTGAGTACCTTCGAGGCAAGAGTGAAAATGGTTTTTCTAGGCAAGCGTGTTGCGTGGCTCGATTGTCGTCAAGCGCTGGCCTATCGTTAATAAAAAAAAAAACATCAGTCCGAAAAAATTAAGGTGCGTGTCGGGCGCGAGCTCGGTACCTACAAGGTCCTACCACCAGGCTATCACCACTATAATCTTCAATACTAGACAGTTATCATAGAGACTTGAACTTTTTCTATACCCACCAATCCCAACCAGAATAGCGTCACGGGTCTAAGATATCCCCAATACTCCTATAGCATAGGACGCTGGATCTGGATGTCAACTGAGCCGACGATGATAACCAGAGAGTAGAGTAAGCAAATACAATATTATCCAAGAGTAAAATAAAAATGCACTATAACCGCGAACTAATTTTTGCTGCGAAGTTTGTATGGGGCGCTTGACACTATTTTTTAATTAATGTTTTTTTTTTCTCACAGTATTTTATAATTAAGCACGATATGTTATGTTCTGGATTTAAACAAACTGCATGTGGCTTATGGGGTATTCAATAATAATAGAGAGAAAGGGTCAAGGGGATTGCTTCAATTATATAATTTACTTACGGATTGTCCTAGTGACAATGATTTAATTCCTTCGTACCAAATTTAAAGAAATAGGTATACTTACAGTAGCCTCGCAATATATTTATAATAATATAATTTTCATTAAACAAAACATATTTATAAACAAAAAGTCGATATAAACAGTCGACTAACTAGAAACGAACACAAATTAGTGATATCTGCATATCGTCTAAGAAAAGTAGAGAAATCCTTTGTGGGGATGGGTATATGCTTTTATAACATGATACCGAAGGTAATATTAGATCTACCTTTACCTAAGTTTAAACAATATATTAAAACACATTTAACAAATCGTGGTTACTACACTAACAAGGCTGCTTGGAAGCAGGCCACTCCGCTCTCATCTCTCACAAAACAAAAAAATTCTATGAATTTTGAATTTTAATTTGAATTTGAATTAGGTCTAGGATAGTGGTTGTAGTGTTTAAATTGCATAGTAATCGATCTAGCCAGCAACATATCTTTTTCTGCTCGCTGGTGACTGCAGATCAGAAGACAGTTGTCACCATATAGTAAAGGACTACGTAATACGTAACGTAAACGTACGTAAATACGTAAAGCTTAGGTGTCAATTATTGCTCTAACCAGGTTGCACTCTTAATTATTTCAAATGACAATGTGAGATGGTGATAACAAAAAATATACCCGGCTAAGTTTTGTTGTGGGCTTCTTTTTAGACCAGGACGCGTTTGGAACCCTCGTTGCTTTAATTTTACGAATATGGTTATCGCCATCATCCGCCGCTCACTACCGCGTACTTCTCATGTAATGTACGCATCAAATATGCCACGGGCCTCCGGTTGGAAGAAGCTTTTCACCCACCAGTGAGCTGTTATACACGGTTAGTTATGACATGTAATGCGGCTCATATCAACCCATTACCGACCCACTACAGCGCACGGGTCTCCTACCACAATGAGAAGAGGTTAAGGCCGTGGTCCACCGCGCCGGCCCAGTGCGAATTTGTGGACTCCACACACCTTCGAGAACATTATGTAGAACTCTCAGGCATGCAGGTTTCCTCACGATGTTTTCCTTCACCGTTGAAGCAAGTGATATTTAAATTATTTAAAACGCACATAACTTAGAAAAGGTAGAGGTGCGTTAAAAAATATTTCAACACAACTTTATCAACTCTCAGAACACTGGCGCACGAAATAATATACAATTAGTACCTATAAGTGTAATAAAAAAAGGCGGTTAACTTCTCCTTTTGAATGTTTCCATGCTCAAGCCGGTAGACACGTTAATTATATCCCTTGGCAGGGGATAAGATTGGGAGATATTAGTTTTGTCTTTTGTCTGGGCTAGCCCTGCTGTACGAGTTATGAAAACTTAAGGTTAACCTAAATTTTTATTATTTCCACTCACTTAGTGCATACACCTTGTGCATACCATGTATGCACGCCACTGGCATAGAGTATATTTTGGAAAATAAAACTTCTTTAGTGATTTATATTCAATGAAACCTTTGTGCATTATGTTCATAAGTAAACATAAGGGTAATTCAACATTTAGGAACCAAAGGGCTAGTAACTTATTATTTAACCGGGCATTTACGCTGTAATAAGAATTTTTAGATTAAACAGCCTTACGGATGATTAAAAATGCATTGGAGTTACAAAGCTCACTCGCACAAAAATTAACATTTACGGCATTTTTTATTACGCCATTAAGATTTTGTTTTCTTTAACATTTCTCCGAAGCTAAAGTAGCGCTACAAAAGAATTTCCTACGCGAAAACAGCTCATATTATGAAAGTAATAAAAACCGAGATTTATAACTTGGATAACACAAAAAAATAATTTTATAAAGTGACATAACAGCTAGTAAACTAAAATCCATCAATGCAAAAGTTTGGATAGATATTTGTACCTACTGAACTGCGCCCGAATGACTGTATGGATCTGGATGAAACTTAGAACAGTGATAGATTAAGGTTCAAATAGCACATAGGCTAGTTATTTTCTGACTAATTGTATGCCTCTTGTGGAATCGATTTAAAATAAATATACTACAACAATACACAAATCGCCATCTAGCCCCAAAGTAAGCGCAGCTTGTGTTATGAGTACTAAGATAGCTAATGGATATTTCTATGAATATAATACACATAAATACTTATAATATACACATAAACTCCCAGACACTGAAAAACATACATGTTCATCACACAAACATTTTCCAGTTGTGGGAATCGGACCCACGGCCTTAGGCTCAAAGCAGGATCGCTGCCCACTGCGCCAACCTGCTGTCAAATTATCATGTCAGATCAGATCGACATATTTATTTGCATAGTGGTTTTAACATCAATAATTCCACGCGAACGAAGTCGGTTGCATTAACTTGTAAAACTATATTCGATAAAAGTGGTGTGAAATCCTAAACTAAATGTATAGGAGGGGTATAAATTTTAGCTTTTGTCCCGCCAAGTGAGACGGGCCACAAACAAAACCCGCCTTTGAAAATATTTTCCGAAATAATGGATAGTGTGGACGGAATAATTTTTAAGTGGGAGCCTTTTAGCTTTGAGTGGTATATTGTTCATTAACTTAGCAAAAGTATATAAGAATGCTATTGACTGATGTTATTTGAAGTCGCATCCATAATAATATATGTGTTTAAGATAAATTATGATGAACTATGTATAATATTGGACACGCTTTTATCACCTTTTACGGGATATCGTGACAAAGTCGAGAATAAACTAGCTTTTGTAATTATTTTATAGAGTGATATAACAGCTAGTAAACTAAAATCCATCAATGCAAAAGTTTGGATGGATATTTGTACCTACTGAACTGCGCCCGAATGGCTGGCAGGGGTTTTAACATCAATAATTCCACGCGAACGAAGTCGGTTGCATTAACTAGTAAAACTATATCCGATAAAAGTGGTGTGAAATCCTAAACTAAATGTATAGGAGGGGTATCGATTTTAGCTTTTGTCCCGCCAAGTGAGACGGGCCACAAAGAAAACCCGCCTTTGAAAATATTTTCCGAAATAATGGATAGTGTGGACGGAATAATTTTTAAGTGGGAGCCTTTTAGCTTTGAGTGGTATATTGTTCATTAACTTAGCAAAAGTATATAAGAATGCTATTGACTGATGTTATTTGAAGTCGCATCCATAATAATATATGTGTTTAAGATAAATTATGATGAACTATGTATAATATTGGACACGCTTTTATCACCTTTTACGTGATATCGTGACAAAGTCGAGAATAAACTAGCTTTTGTAATTATTTTATAGAGTGATATAACAGCTAGTAAACTAAAATCCATCAATGCAAAAGTTTGGATGGATATTTGTACCTACTGAACTGCGCCCGAATGGCTGGCAGGGGTTTTAACATCAATAATTCCACGCGAACGAAGTCGGTTGCATTAACTAGTAAAACTATATCCGATAAAAGTGGTGTGAAATCCTAAACTAAATGTATAGGAGAGGTATCGATTTTAGCTTTTGACCCGCCAAGTGAGACGGGCCACAAAGAAAACCCGCCTTTGAAAATATTTTCCGAAATAATGGATAATGTGGACGGAATAATTTTTAAGTGGAAGCCTTTTAGCTTTGAGTGGTATATTGTTCATTAACTTAGCAAAAGTATATAAGAATGCTATTGACTGATGTTATTTGAAGTCGCATCCATAATAATATATGTGTTTAAGATAAATTATGATGAACTATGTATAATATTGGACACGCTTTTATCACCTTTTACGGGATATCGTGACAAAGTCGAGAATAAACTAGCTTTTGTAATTATTTTATAGAGTGATATAACAGCTAGTAAACTAAAATCCATCAATGCAAAAGTTTGGATGGATATTTGTACCTACTGAACTGCGCCCGAATGGCTGGCAGGGGTTTTAACATCAATAATTCTACGCGAACGAAGTCGGTTGCATTAACTAGTAAAACTATATCCGATAAAAGTGGTGTGAAATCCTAAACTAAATGTATAGGAGGGGTATCGATTTTAGCTTTTGTCCCGCCAAGTGAGACGGGCCACAAAGAAAACCCGCCTTTGAAAATATTTTCCGAAATAATGGATAATGTGGACGGAATAATTTTTAAGTGGAAGCCTTTTAGCTTTGAGTGGTATATTGTTCATTAACTTAGCAAAAGTATATAAGAATGCTATTGACTGATGTTATTTGAAGTCGAATCCATAATAATATATGTGTTTAAGATAAATTATGATGAACTATGTATAATATTGGACACGCTTTTATCACCTTTTACGGGATATCGTGACAAAGTCGAGAATAAACTAGCTTTTGTAATTATTTTATAGAGTGATATAACAGCTAGTAAACTAAAATCCATCAATGCAAAAGTTTGGATGGATATTTGTACCTACTGAACTGCGCCCGAATGGCTGGCAGGGGTTTTAACATCAATAATTCCACGCGAACGAAGTCGTTTGCATTAACTAGTAAAACTATATCCGATAAAAGTGGTGTGAAATCCTAAACTAAATGTATAGGAGGGGTATCGATTTTAGCTTTTGTCCCGCCAAGTGAGACGGGCCACAAAGAAAACCCGCCTTTGAAAATATTTTCCTAAATAATGGATAGTGTGGACGGAATAATTTTTAAGTGGGAGCCTTTTAGCTTTGAGTGGTATATTGTTCATTAACTTAGCAAAAGTATATAAGAATGCTATTGACTGATGTTATTTGAAGTCGCATCCATAATAATATATGTGTTTAAGATAAATTATGTATGTAAATGTACTGTGTATAATATACAACGTGTAACAGAATTACGAAATACTGTTGAAGGATGCACAAGTAGGTATATTTCATAAGGAATGACCCAGTGAAGATATTAAATCAAAAGAAGCATATTTATTTCTAACATTCTAAGTGTTTACTCATGACAACCATATTGAAGATAAAAGATCGACACGCGCATAGTACCTACGCTACGCAACGCGTACCTAATAAAGTGACGGTAGTCAAATGATTTTAATTTTGCATGTGATGACATCACTGCTGTATCAGATTGTATTCAGCAAAAACTATGGCAGTGACTCTCTATCTTTCCTGTTTATAATTTTAGTATATTTTGGTATTTTAGTCATATTTATAATTCAGTACAGGTATAATATACAGGTTCTACGTAGCGTGTGAAAGTCTCAGCAAAAGACCCATGCCTAGAATTTGACGTCCTATGGTTGTGATGATGATGATGATATATAGGTTAATTACGAATTACAAAACTCCGTACTGTTACTTACTGTTAGAAAAAACTTAATTATTAAGATACCGCTGATAGTTTGTCCACAAAACTTTTTGCGCGGCGTTGTTTCCTAAACAAAGTCGCTCCAATTTTTTCCCAGAATATGTTTACAGGGGTTTTGTTTATAAAATATTTGCGGGACCCATTCATCTCAACGCAGCTGTACCGCAGGTGGAGGTAATATAACAAAAATATACCTCACGACACCCGACGGGCTATGTTTCAATATTGGACACGCTTTTATACACCTTTTACGGGATATCGCGACAAAGTCGAGAATAAACTAGCTTTTGTTTGCCGTATACACTGACACGAGAAACTATTTAAAAACTTCACCATTAAATCTTTACATTGAATCGGAACTCACTGGCGCATCGTCCACCGTGTGTTTTTATAATAATAATTGAGTGATCTACTGGGATCGAACGATTATCACTGACAGGTTTATTACAGCTAATAGACCTGATATAGTGCTAGTCGATCGATCAGTGCGCCGTGCAATAATTGTTGACATAACTATTCCAAATGACGATAATCTGGTGAAAGCTGAAAAGGAAAAAGTATATAAATACTTGGACCTTGCTCATGAGATTACCGCCATGTGGAATGTTGAGTCGACCGTTATTGTTCCGATTGTCGTTTCAGTCAATGGTCTTCTCGCGAAAAGCTTCGACCAACATCTTAAGAAGCTTTCGCTTGGTTGTTGGATCAAGGGTCGGATACAGAAGGCAGTAGTCCTTGAAACGGCGCGTATTGTTTGGAGCTTGGTTCTTCACTCTGGAGCCCTGACCGCCGGTTGCTTGGGCATTCAAAAGCCCCGCAAGCGGAGGGTGGATGTTTTTTGTTTTTATATAAATTTTTAATAGTTTTTTATTTTATTTTTAAGCATTGTTAAGAATTAAAAAAAAAATTAAAAAGAATAAATGATAGATAAAAGTGGAGTGCTAAAGCATACGGTTAACTTAAAAGTACCTAACTGTAAAATTTATACCTATAAACAAAAAAAATCGCACTACATGCATGCAACACGTACAAATAACTTTCGCCTGTATCCATCAACCTTAGGCGTAGGTGCTTAGCCTCGTGTGCCCGTAATTATACCGGCAGCCACGCCTTTAAGACCGGAACACAGCAATTCAGCTTTAAGGCATGGCGGATGCACTTCCCCAAACGACATGTGTCACAAGAAGCTATACCCTGCCCTCAGGTCCTAGCCTACTGACCACACGATCAGATAGCATACCTATTCGCGTTATATTTAACATACAAGATTGTTATTAAAATTAAGCTTAATTTTCTATAGTCCGCGAGAAGCAGAAGAATCTGTTTGGTGTATTTATAATTTCTTCAATCCTTATACTCCACACCAAACCGATCTTCGGCAATGTACCCTCTACGCACGTTTCGCTCCGAAACCGGACCATCTTTAGGCTTAATTAGGCTTAATTTTCATGATATGCATAAGAAATGTTACTATTATATTTTTTTTTGGCGTGGTGGAAAAGCTTTATGGCCACCTCCGACCCTTGGGCAAGACGGAGGTTAGGTGGGACTCCCCCCTCTAAAGGGGTATACCCACGTTTCGCTCCAAAACCGTAGTATCCTCAGGAGATGTAGACTTTACATTGAATAATTGTTAAGGGACTTACTTCTGCACTTAACAACAAATTACACCATACAGGTTCTCCTGCTTTTCGCGGATTAAGCAATAGCAAATTAAGCTTAATTTTCATAATATATCATGGATTTCCGCAAAGTAGCGCCTGTTTCTATCCAATATACTTACAAGATTGTATCTCGTATCGTTTTCAAAGCTCACAGGGTCACTGTGAGCTTTGAAAACGATACGAGATACAGACGAATGGAACTCCTCGAAAAGTACAACCTACTTGCGAACTTTCAACAAATGAACTTGAGTTGCGAAAGAAAAATCTTTTCATTGAAATGAATAAGTTTCGCACTGAAAAAGTAATAAACCTATTTTTCAGTTCTGGAAATGAAAAAAATTCAATGAATGGCTTCTATGAGGTTTTAATTGGTTTGAGACGTTTTGCATAGGTACTATAGAAATCATCATTCCTGAATCAGGCCTTCTCTCTCATAAGAGAGAGAGATTCAAAGACCCTTCACACGCATGTTATTAGACTTCTTTTTCTATGTCTTACTTGATAGTAAGGACAAAATCATCACCTATAAACGGGGCAATACTTCTGCAGGCATAAAAACGTCCTGCAACGTGCCGCCCTGTGTCCATCAACAGCCAAGTGACGCCCAATTGGCGCAGTTTGCAGCAACCCTGCTTTCTGAGTCCAGGGCCGTGGGTTCGATTCCCACAACTGGAAAATGTTTGTGTGATGAGCATGAATGTTTGTCAGTGTCTGGGTGTTTATATGTATATTCTATGTATTTATGTATATTATTCATAAAAAAAATATTCATCAGTCGTCTTAGTACCCATAACACAAGTTACGCTTACTTTGGGGCTAGATGGCGGTGTGTGTATTGTCGTAGTATATTTATTTATTTATTTATCAACCTAAGGCGAAGGTGTTAAGTCCCATTTGCATGTAATGACACCGGTAACCACGCCCTTCAGACCGGAGCACAGCATTGCGATAAGGCTGCTGAGCATATACATATATAATATATATATATATAATTTATTATAATATATATATATACATAACATACATATTTATATTAGCGTGGTGGTAATACCACGCGGACGAGTTCTGTCAGTACTACTACACCCATATATCTACAAGACGACCGATTGGCACAGTGGGCAGCGACCCTGCTTTCTGAGTCCATGGATGGCCCTGCGTTCTATTCCTACAACTTGAAAATGTTTGTGTGATAAACATGGATGTTTTTCAGTGTCTAGGTGTCTAATCTAGATGCATTTGTCTACATAGTAACAATACTTATAATATACGTATATTATAAGTATTTATGTATATTATTCATAAAAAAAAGTATTCATCAGTCATCTTAGCACCCATAACACGAGCTACGCTTACTTTGGGGCTAGATGGCGATGGTTTATTGTCGTAGAATATTTATTTATTACAAGTATTTTCAATTACCTATTATTATGTAACCAGCAGCCTTTTATTTGCCACCATTATAGGTTTTTAAACAAAAGGCCAACTGCAGTTTCCCTATATAAACAAAAGGCGTAGAAAAATCTAGTTCACGTTTTAACTTCCGGTACAGGGGTGCGCGGTGAGAACAAAAGGGGCTCTTTATGAGAAACGCCAATGCCACTGATAAGGGAGGATAGTTGGTTGGAAAAAAATAGAGAGAACTTAATTAAGTTAGTATTTTTGCAAGTTACTGTTGTTGTATCTTCATCATACCGTACATCATCATCATATCGACCTATTACCGGCCCACTACATGGCACGGGTCACCTCCCAGAATGAGAAGGGGTTAAAGCCGTAGTCCACCACGTTGGCCCAGTGCGGATTGGTGGACTCCACATACCTTTGAGAACATTATGTAGAACTCTCAGGCATGCATTTCCTCACGATGTTTTCCTTCACCGTCGAAGCAAATGATAGCGAACTCTACCTCTGCGAACTCCGAAAGTACTCCGAAAGTAAAATCAGCATCAGAAATTTTATATCGATTGTAGGTATGATGAATCATTTTTGTATTGATTGAAACATTTCTTGTATTGATTTTAAAATCCCACTGTTTATACGGGATGGTTTTCCATTTACAATTAAGTTGGCCATTTGCTCCGTCAATTATAAAATAAAAAACGAAGAGGAGGAGGACCAGAGAGCTTGTGAGTTTTGGTCGTCTTCGATGGAGAAATGTATTCAAGCTAATTCCGACCGGTTGGTTGGATGGCGACATAAAATAGAGCTGAAATAAATATTTTTTTCGCAGAAATCCAAATAACTATTATGTAGACGAATATATTTCTGCAAACATGATATTCAATGTTTCAGTAACAAATTGATATAAATTACAGTCAACTTCTGTGTATACAAAACAAATTCGAAATCGATAATAATTTTTTTTCGAGTAATTTGTAAATAACGGTCGTACACAGCGGCGCCTAATGACGCGTCCGTCGATTTTGTTAACTCATCTCTGACTGCCAGTTTATTGAGACCTCCATTAATATAATGTTCGACAAATTTATCGATACGTAAATTCTTGGCGTTTTATCATCACTAAACGCCTTGATATCCGTCATCATTATCGACTAATTAGCAGCCGAATACAGGGCACGTGACTTCACTTAGATTGAAAAAATTATGATCTTTATAAAAACAGACGTGTGTGTACGTAAAAAGATAAAAATCTTTTCAAAAATTTTATCTTTCGCCTTATTCTACGTTTGTAGAAAAAACTACACTAACAATAGAAAAAAGGTATTGTTTGAATCATTGAAAGTTAACCGTCAAACCTTTTTAAAAAAAACTAAAATATTGACACCATCAAGTTAGCTAACTTCATGGTGTCGGTTTGTGGTGACGGTGTACGCGCGCATCGTTAAAATTTACTTTCGCCATTTGTCCCTAACGCGCCAAAAGAAGTATAACTTCAAAAATTATAATCTTTAGAAAAAAAAACGGATTAACATGAATACATATCAACGCCCCAGAAAGGTCTTCTCACAGTGGCGTATGGCAACAAATTACATCAACGTAAACAAGTTGAACGAAAATGTCAGTTAGACTGATGTTCTTTTAATTTGTGTACTCGACTGTAATGGCGGATTTACTTTAGTCGGAATGGTTTATTGGTTCATAAAAAAACATAATGGGTTTTTGCGATTTACGAGATATAGAGACGATCTGTGATGCTAGGTTTTATTTTAGTTTATTTTGCACTTAGGGCATTACACGTTATATCTGCTGTAACAGTCGTGGGGGTGTAGCGTGTCAGGAATGTTCACGATGCGCAGTAATGCTTAAGGTTAGAGCGGGTTTTATTGCGCGACTTACGAACAAATAACCAATTTTCACTCTGCAGCCCTTAACTCCAGATTCCCACACTTAAGATTTTAATGACATGACTATAGAAATAATGTTTTTTATGTCATTTATTTTGTAAATGCTTTTCTCATTATTTAAAACTTTAAAAATATTTAATTTAAATATGGACTACTCATACTGTGAGTCCGGTTGGATGTAGTAAGAAAATGGAGTGTACGAGAGCAAACGCTAAGTTAGCAGTTATATGAAAAACTGAAAACAGATTTTCTGGATTTCACCCACGGTGATCAATCTCCAGAGAAATTTTCTAAGTACGCGGGATATATTAAAGTACAATACTATTACCGCAGATAGAGGTGCAGTCTCTTTTTAAGCACTCTCGCTCAATCTAATCGGGTTTTACGCTTCATAGTACCGGAACGTTAAATCTCTTGGCGGCACGCCTTTGCCGGCAGGGTGGTCACTAGGCACGGACAAAGCCCACCACCAGACCAGAGTAAATTCAGAAATTATAAATTCCCAAACAGCCCCTGCCGGGAATTGAACCCGAAAATCACAATTAAAACCGCTTACCGCTGCCCCAGGGTGGTCGCCAAATCATAATTAATTATTAATAAATTTATTATTTATTATTAATAATGTACTTATTATATAATAATGGGTAATAAATAACATTTACAACTACATAAGGTTTCAGGTTAAATACGAGTTTCGACAAGTGACAAAACTAGAGGCGTTTTAAAAGAACTTGTGAATTGAATAAATGCAGTAATTGGCGCCTTTCCATAGAGCGTGAAGAAGGACCCCGTATCGTCTTTCAAACTGTAATTCAATAAGGGATACCCTTTCAGCGAAATTGTATTATCGTTTGAGAACCGTTGCGTCCATAGTACTTGTTATGACTAAGATATTTGTTATGACTAAGAAATTGTCCTGCCCTTTGATTTTATATGCAAGAAAATGTACAGATTCACAGTCGTATACAAAATCATGTATATCAAACTGGCCACTTTTTCCGTGAGTATTTATAGTTTTTTAAAGTTGCGCAACCAAGTTTCCTAGAATAAAATGTATCCCATAACCGTTTTCAGGATGCCAATTATTTCCATGGAAAAAGTTACCGAAATAAGTTAGGATTCAAGGCTTATGTTGCTAATGTTTTTTTAAAATCCCGCGGGCAACTCTTAACAGTATCTTATAAAATATTATAAATGTGAAAGAGTAGATGTTTGTTACTCCATCACGCCAAAACGGCTGAACGGATTTGGATGAAATTTGGCACGCATGTAGCCTTTGACATGGAAAAGAATATGGGGTACCTTTTATCCCGATTCCTTAAGTAGTTCCTGAGAGAAATTTTTTTACAAGCTAAGCCGCGGGTAGACAGCTTTGAAATTTGGTATGCATGTCACCTATGCTATGGAAAAGGACATCTACTTTCTATACCGGTCACTTAAAAAGTTCCGGTGGTAGGATTAAAAATTGTTATCGAACGGAGCTTTAGAAACAATTTTGAAGTCCACGCGGACCAAGTCGCGGGCAGAAGCTAGTAAACATATACATATCCATCCATCCAAACGACATGTGTGCCAAATTGCATCGAGATCGGTTCAAAGGTTGAGCCGAACATAGGTAAAAAAACTAAAATACACACTTAGTGTTACCATCTAACATTATCATTTAAAAACTTAAGACACAACTAGTTCGGGCAACAATTGATTTACGAGATTTTTAGCGTTAACGTTATCCTTTATGCGATTGGATTTTTTTTTGTCGCAGGAAAATAGAACATCAAATTTTTGCAAAGTCCTTCAACGATTTCAAAGGACCGAATAATTGGAAACTAAGACTCTTGGAATTATCAAAGTTAGGTACCATTTACCTAATAAAACCTTTGAATGTAACCAAACCTAAGCTAACTTTAATCTTGGTAAACATTTAGGTAGGAATGCGAAAACATTTTTTAGTTTCCAATGAATTATCCAGTTGTTTGGAATCGTCCTCGGGTTTTTGCAAGGACTCCATTTGTCCGATTATTTTGTGACATATTGATGGATTTAATAGATGATTCAAGTTGAATGAACTCTTATATATACTTACTAGCGCGACTTTCCCAAGGTAACTTTTACTAACATTTTAAGAAAGGAATGTGTAAACTTTTTTAGATTCCACTTAATTATCAGACCCTTTGGAATCGTTTTTGGGTTCTAGCAAATTTTAAACTTTCGTTCTAGTAAACGAACAAGCTTTTCAGCTTTATACATTAGTATAAGATGTGGGTATAGCTGATGGCATCTTGACCTTTACACACATCATCAACTTCCCATCAGAATACAGTTCAAATGGGGAGTTATATATTGTTTATAAATAGGACTATCTACATTTTACATAAAAGGTAAAAAGAACCGATTACCATCTGTCGAAGACACTCTTTACACTTTAAAACACATTACAAAATACGAGGCGACGGGTATAAAATCACAAACCGAATTCACAATATTTCACCCTAAAGTAAAAAAATAATCTACCCTCATTTGCAGAGTGGCTGGTCCCGCGATTTCTCCCAATTGACCTGATTATAAACGTTGGGAAAAAATGAGTTTTAGTAGCTTAAAAATTGTAATTTCCCTCAAATTCTCATTTTCGTAGCTTGTTAAATTTGGTTCGCGATGATTGACTTCATGTTGTTCGGTTTTTACATTCTCAATAAGTTTTGTTTTTCATTTATGCGAAGTCATTAAAATTTTCAAATTAATTTCGCAAGTTGTTGAATTTGGTCCGCCATGATTGACGTTATATTTTTATATCACCAAAAAACCTGCTATTATATTACAATTAAAGGTATTTATTTGTTTCACCAAGAACATTAATGACAAGAATATTTAATACGCATTATCGATGAACGCGCAATTGGAAAATTTCATTACGCCGATCTTCATGATTAATGTTTTTACCTGACTGCGTAACGTAATCGAAAAACAAAACTATGTTTATCGATATAAATTGTATCAACTACTACACGAGTATATGTAAAAAATATATACGTATTCGAAATATTCACTTAAGGAAGTGCCCGAGACATGCAACATAATAATCCTAATTCAATCACTGATAAGATCATCAAAACCCAGTCCTTACCCATAAATCAGAAGACGAAAGTAAAAAACAGAATCCATGTTTGCCTAAGGCAATATACTTGTTTAAACTATAGACTTTGACCAATCCAGCGTTTTTAAAATTTACACGGGGAACATGGGGTTGACACTTCCTATGAGACTTAAATTTTCCTTTCTGGTCACTAAACTTGCTTAAACTCAGTGGTTTCATGTGAGTGTTAATCTAAACTGGGAGATGGATGCAAGTTGCTCTAAACGGATAAATAATCTCCAGTGGGAGGAGTAGTATAGCATGAAATGGACACTACCAGTGGCGTGCACAGGGCTTTTGACCAGGGTATGCATAAAGAAGGAAGGTGCCATAAAATGGAAAAATCCTTCGCATTTATGAGTCATACAAAAATTTTAGGGTATGCAGTGCTTTTGTGCATGTATGAAGTGCACGCCACTGGACACTACATTTTCTTTATACTAATGTGGACCCTCTGTTTGGGTTATGGGATGAGATGACGGACGCCTTTTCTGATATAGATATACACAGGCGTCATTTTGCGGAATTCCATGCTATTCTATGAAAATTAAGCTTAATTTGCTATACTTCGCGAAAAGCAGGAGATAGGAGATGAATACTCCATACCAAACAGACCTTCAGCAACGTACTCATAATATCAACGCACGTTTCAATTTATTATCAATTATTATATATAATGTTATGTCATTAATAATATTATTTAATATATACTTATAAGCAAAATAACTTTTGTAAGGTTCAATGCTGCCAGCATCTTGTCTCATCCATGTCTTGATGTGGTGGTTTTCAAGATGTTTTAGATTGTAATAAATTCTAAATTCTAAATGACACCATACAGATTCTTTTGCTTTTCGCGGAGTATAGAAAAATAAGCTTAATTTTCATTGCCTCTTCTGATTTTTTTTTCAATATCTCATGACTTAAAAATGTCTAACTTCGTTATTTTTATAAGTAAGTGGTATTTACCTTTATATTATGTTAAAAAAAATAATATTAAGAATTATTATTGATTGTTTCCGATCTATTTGTTAATCTATGTACGCGTAAATAAATAATTATTAGTTAGTATATTATTAATTCATTTATTTTCACACAATTACACGTAGGTATTATTAGAAATTTAACATTTATCTTCCTAACTCTTATATTACTTATAATAGAATACTGTTATTAAAAAAGTTACAAAATAAAGCGCACAAAGGGAAGCTTATCTCTCTGAGATATTACTTCAAGCAACCCTGAAGAGTAAGTAAAGTAAAAATGATTTTATAAAATACAGAATACAATTTTTCATTGTATTAAACACTACAATATTCCACTATACAAGCGAACGATTTATTTTAGAATATAAACTTAATGAAAAATAGTCTTAGAATTCATATTTACAGTCTCGTAAATGTATTATTTTAATAGTTATTTATGCAACTATTGTATAAAAGCGGTATAAAAAATGAGAATGTGGGTAGGCAATAAGCTAACTGTTACAGAATCTCTAATAGAGGTTTTAAAGCATGGGATAAGGTAAACCTTTAAACATCTCATTGTTGCGCACCGGTCTCGTCTTTCATGGGAGAGGGGGTTTTAGGGCAAAGACCCACCACACTGCTTCAATGCGATCAAGCGGGATTCAAAGATTTTTAAGACAGAATTACAACAATGCTGCTTGTTGGCAGAAATGAGCATGAAGGTAGCTTCTTTATGAGACGCAGGAAAAGGACGCCGGAAGGGCATTCCAGCTCTTTGCGGTGCGTATTAGAAACGACGTAGCAAATTGCTACGTACGTGTCCACGGGATATTAACAGCGTAGCAGTGTAGATCACTACGATGCGTTGCGGTTAATGGATTGCTCCTCCACACTCTCCGAAATACTCCTAGTGGAATGCTTACCTCGGCCACTTTTCTAGCATGCATTACTATCGTTACTTGCAGTTGTTATCTTTCTAAAAAGGAGGTGTTTCTGTGTTCGACTTCATGTAATTTGAAGCGATGATAGCGCATTGAGTAGGAGCTCGACTTCACTTTCGGGGTGCCGAGTTAAAAGCCCAGTACGTACAGCTAACTTTTATCATTTATGTGCGTTTTAAGTAATCAAAATATGGCTTGCTTCAACGGCGAAAGAAAACATCGTGAGGAAACCTGAATGCCTGAGAGTTCTCCATAATGTTCTCAAAGGTGTGTGGAGTCCACCAATCCGCAGGGCCAGCGTGGTGGACGGCCTTAACCTCTTCTCATTGCAGGAGGTGACCCGTGCTCAGCCATAAAGGGTTGATGTGATGATGATGACGAATTTGAAAAGATAAAATAATTCTTGTACTGACCGTATGTCGACAGAAGATCTATTACTTCTTATATTCTAGAACTATGAAGTTATAAATTTTTAGGAACTCTGGCTGAGATAATACGTGTAAGTTTTTTATTTTTTTCTTTTACGACAATACACAGATCGCCATCTAGCCCCAAAGTAAGCGTAGCTTGTGTTATGGGTACTAAGATACCTGATGAATATTTTTATGAATTATATACATACATACTTAGAAAATACATATAAACACCCAGACACTGAAAAAAATTCATTCAAAAATTTTCCAGTAGTGGGAATCGAACCCACGGCCTTGGGCTCAGAAAGCAGGATCGCTGCCATCTGCGCCAATCGGCCGTCGTGTAAGTTTTACTTACGTGAGTCAATTTTGGAATTCACTTGCGATTAATTTACTAATGTATACAACTTTGTAAGCTAGTTCTAACGACTTACAACATACGTTAGTCACTATAACTAGCTTACAAAGTTGTTTACATTAGTAAATTAATCGTACTTGATTTCCTTACCAAAAAGTTACGGGTGTAATCCCAGACTTATACATAGCTAAATGTCAGGCCTCTACAAAATTATCATAAAATAATTATCTATAGGTACTTATAATAAAACTGTAACGGGAAGATTTCTGTACATTTAATATATTTTGAAAATTTTGATCGGGGGATGCTTTATAATCGATACTGTGTCCAAAACGGATTTTTATTTAATTTTTGTCTGTTTGTCTGTCTGTCTGTCCGGGCATCACGTGAAAACTACTGAATGGATTTAAATGCAATTTGGTACAGTGGTAGCTAATATTCCGGGTCAACATAAAGGCTTATCCCGATAAACAAAAAGTTTCCTCAGGGAAATCGGATGGAAGTTTTTACCAATTTTACTTCATAGCTTTGTAAAATTTGCATCGATTTTAATAATTCTTTTTTTATTTGAAAGTATATACTATCAAGCATGTATTGTCTAATTTTAAGAAATTATTTTATCTGATAAATATTCTCGGAGATAAAGGGCATAACTCTTCACTGATAACAGCAAGTCGCAAGGCATATGGGATATTAAATTATTTGGGACGCCCGGCCGCGTATTATACAGTTTGGAAATAAAACTGGACCCAGTACGTGGCGCTGCAATAAGGTTATTAGTTATTTTTTGAAATTAAAACAGACAATAATCGATTTGATGCAGACGAAGTTGCGCGGGTCAGCTAGACTTCTGATAATTTTGTCTCGTGGGATGCTTTAGCCTTCACTAGTTGTCTACCAATAAAGAAGTGACGCTAAACGAATTAGTGTTCCAGTATAAACCGATTAAAAGTATCTCATTATCATCATATCAACCCATTACCGGCCCACTATAGGGCCAGTCATGGGTTGACAAGCCACAGCCCCTAGTCCCCGGCAGCCCCGCTATTCCTGGCTCTGGCAGCGGTTATGGTAACGGCGGGGCAAGGGGTGTCAAGAATCTCCGGAAGAGATTCCGCTGCCAAACCCGACGACTGGACCTGGCAACGTATAACGGTAAGTATCTATGGGTTTAATATAACTGCCCAAACAGATTAGCTCATTACCATCATAGTACATCATAACTTACTACCAGGTGAAATTGCAGTTAAGGGTTTACTTGTAGTGGAATAAAATATATTATTTACATAGATATATTTACCAAATTCAGATGAAATTTAGTTTACAAGGTTGTTTAAAAGGTTTTTGTTATTAGTATTATTTATTTATTGTCTTATTCTAACACCATCATTACAAAATACTTAAACCTAATGCGATAGTGTAGCTTTTTTTTTTAAATAATCTTAACATTATAATATTTAATTATAGATCAATTCGTATGATAAACTACGTTGCTGCGTGAAAGATGAAGAAACAACACTCCAATTTATAATATAATAGAAATAGTACCAGAAATCTTTCACCGGACGTACCCAATGGTATATATTTTATCACATTTTCTTTTCAGCATGATACAGTGCCTTTGTTCGCAGTAATATTTTTCGCCTACCTCTTTCGATTTCCATCATATTTTGTCCTTTATCAAATCTACGCCGAGGGTGTGACCGATCGGCGATATTGTCCCATAAATCCATTAAAATAGAGCACATATTTCTGTATCCTTTGTTGGGCTGGCCCCTGGTTCCAGACCCCCGGGCCCGATTCAATCGTTGGTAAGCGTCGTTCTTAAGTGTTTATTTTTAAATCCTCTTGGTTCTCGTTGATAGGTATATTACTGCTATTTTTTATAATTGTATCTTTTTTTTTAAAGCAATAATTGACAAGCGTCGGTCTTAAGTGTTTATTTTTAAATCCTCTTGGTTCTCGTCGATAGGTATATTACTGCTATTTTTTATAATTGTATCTTTTTTTTAAAGCAATAATTGACAAGCGTCGGTCTTAAGTGTTTATTTTTAAATCCTCTTGGTTCTCGTCGATAGGTATATTACTGCTATTTTTTATAATTGTATCTTTTTTTTAAAGCAATAATTGACAAGCGTCGGTCTTAAGTGTTTATTTTTAAATCCTCTTGGTTCTCGTCGATAGGTATATTACTGCTATTTTTTTATAATTGTATCTTTTTTTTTAAAGCAATAATTGACAAGCGTCGGTCTTAAGTGTTTATTTTTAAATCCTCTTGGTTCTCGTCGATAGGTATATCACTGCTATTTTTTATTATCTTTTTTTTAAAGCAATAATTGACGGGCCAAGTAAATGTGAAATACCATCGTCTAAAAACACAGCAAAACTTCGCAGGGCATGCAAGGAACACGTACAAAGTACCGCCCTGTGACTATCAACAGTGCAGATGCTAACCTAGGCATTGCCTCGAATGCCTAATAATTTAGGCAATGTCTATAGAATAACTGTTATTAAAACAGTTACAAAATAAAGTGCAAAAAGGGTAGCTTATCTCTCTTAAACATTATTTCAAAAAACCCAGGAGTGTGAGTAAGTAAAAATGATTTTATAAAATACAGAATAAAATTTTTCATTGTACTAAAAACTACTATACAAGCGCTAGGTTTATTTTAGAATTTAAACTAAATAAAAAACAGTCTTAGAATTCATAGTTTCAGTATCGTAAATGTATTGAATAATTGTTCTTAATGCAACTTTTGTATTAAAAAGTTGACGGCAGTTTGGCGCAGTGGGCAGCGCAGCTAGTTTTATGGGTACTAAGATGACTGATGAATTATATTTATGAATAATATAACTAAATACTTATAATATTAAATCTTTATGACGGTGACGGTGCATAGTCAGTACAAATATGAAAATTTAATTTATGTCCATAAAAATATATCTAAATTTAAATAGAAAATGCACTATAACAATATTAATATTAGAAGCAAAAATAAACTCGCTGTTTACTAGGCTACACAAAATTGCAAATTCATTCAAGGGCAATTGTATATTATTTTATAACAAATGTCTCTCAATAAGTTCAAAGTGTATATAAAACGTAAGCTTACAGAAAAATCCTATTATAATATTAAGGATTATTTAAACGATAAAAAAGCTTGGGTGTGAATTGCTCTAGCTTCATAGCTTAATTTAAATTTACTGGAAGATAGTGATAACAAAAAAATAAATTTACCCGGCTAAGTTTGTTGTGGGCTCTTCTTAGACCAGGGCGCGTTTGGAAACCTCGTAGCTTTAGATTTAAGTTGGCGAACGAAGTTATCACCATCCCGTTACAATTATGTAAACAAATATGTATGAACGCTTCATAAGTGCCTGTGATAGGCCTACATGAATAAAGAAATTTTGAATTTGAATTTTTGAATTTGAATTTGAATTTATTATTATGATTTATTAATATTATAGATCACTCAGACACTGTAAAACATTCATTGTTGATCGCATAAATATTTTCCAGTTTTGGGAATCGAACCAACTGTTTTGGACTGAAAAAGCAGGGTCGCTGCCCACTGCGCCAATCGGCCGCCAAACATGCTAAAGCAATCAAATTTTTTGTATAATCCAATAAAATATAAATAATATAAATCTTCGTAAGGATCGCAAAAGTATTTGAAAATAAGTTCCAAAAAAGTATTATATGAATAGGCTTTAAATTAAAGCTAGCAAAATTGTATCCTGCGAGTTTAAAAAAGCCTGAAGTTTGTAAAGTGCGGGGTATATTTTTTGCACAGCTCTCAATATTTCAAGTGGCTCTGGAGTTTTTCTAGTCTCGAATTGCACTTCCTGCAATTGCGCAATTAAGCGTGTCTTTTAATAAAACCTAGAACTAACTGCGCCGTTAAAGTATACGTCCACTAGAACAGACAATGGCGTGCATAGAGGGTATGCACAGGGTATGCAGATGATATAAAATGAAGAAAATCACCAGTACGAGTTATAAATACTTATGGGTGGGCTTTTTATAACTGTTACAACGCCTATCCTTAAGTTTTTTATAACTCGTACTGGGGATTTTCTTCATTTTATATCATCTGCAAACCCTGTGCATACCCTCTATGCATGCCACTGATAATAGAATATCATATATTCCGCCAAAATAAAGAACACACATTGTAGTAAATACAGATTGTAAAACATACATTGACGGCCGACTGGCGCAGTGGGCAGCGACCCTGCTTTCTGAGTCCAAGGCCGTGGGTTCGATTCCCACAACTGGAAAATGTTTGTGTGATGAGCATTAAGTGTTTTTCAGTGTCTGGGTGTTTATATGTATTTTCTAAGTATTTATGTATATATAATTCATAAAAATATTCATCAGTCATCTTAGTACCCATAACACAAGCTACGCTTACTTTGGGGCTAGGTGGCGATGTGTGTATTGTCGTAGTATATTTATTTATTTATTTATTTATTTATTTATACATGAGGCGCCTTCGAAAAAATATACCCAAAAACTCCCTTAAAGCAAAGTAAAAAATAGATTTAATCATATATGAACATATCTTCGATGCGTACATCTAGTCTAGTAGAAGTAGATGGTTTTGCGACAGAGACTGTCCGGGGAAGTAATACCACCATGCATATTTCTGCCATTATCATTTCCGGGCCACTACAGGGCCCGGGTTTCCACCCACAATGTGAAGGGGTTTAGGCCGTAGTCCACCACGCTGGCCCAGTGCGAATTAGACTCTACACACTTTTGAGAACATTATCGAGAACTATCGTTTATGCAAGTGATATTTTAAAACTTAAAAACGCACATAACTCAAAAAAGTTAGAATTGCGTGCTGGGATTCCAATTCGGCTTCCCGAAAGTGAAGCCCCGCACTGGTAAGCAGCATTGAATGGTATCCAAAAAAGTAATATATATGTACATTACTTTTATTTATCATTAGTAGTTTAGTTATCTCAGCGCACACCAAGTAATGAATTTTATAAGCAACATTTTGCTACTTTGGCAATAATATATTTTGCAATTTTCATAAGGATCTTCATAGTTTTTGAATATAAATTATAGCCTATGGTACTTCGCGATAGTTTAACCTTTTTTTGGCGAAGAAATGGTTAAAATCGGTCGAGTACTTTCGGAGCCTATTGGGTACAAACAAACGAACAAACAAGACAATGTTTCCTTATTTTAATGTTATTATAAAAGTATAGATGGTTATTGGTTACTAACTAAGACAAAAGGTCATTGACATTTTGTAAATCGAATAACCGTCCCTTGTAGGTTTATGAGATATATTCGCGTATGTCAAAAACCGTTTCTCTCTTCAATATGTTTGTTTAATTATGCATAATTTAATGTAGGTATTAATGGAGTTCACGAACATTATACCCTACGTTGATTGGGTAATTAAGTTGTATCAATAACTGTTATATTGATTAACCATATTATGTTGCTTTGGGCTATTTGATACAGGTGAGTAAACATAGATTGTCTGATTTTATTAGCGAATATCGTTAGTTTATTTATTAGGGTACATCAAAATCATCTTCATCCTACGGCTGTAGACAGCCCCATTATTTAAGTGAGATGTAAAACAGAAAGCCTGCGTCCAGCAGTAGAATATCAATAGCTTGGAATACAGAGCTAAAACCCACCAGGCTGCTCCAACGTGAAAAGACAAGTTTTGAAAAATTACGTGAAAACGCCAACTTCCTAACCCCTTGATGCTTCCGAGAATTACATACAAAATTCAGTACTCAACCTTCTATCCCGATCCGGGAAGCAAACCCAAAACCTCGCGTGAACTTTCCCTACACTGAGTCAGTGTAGCCTCATAAGAAGGCTCAGAGTCACTCAGCGGGCGATGGAGAGAGCTATGCTCGGAGTATCTCTACGTGATCAAATGTGTGATATAATCCATCCATCCGTAATAATCCATCAGAAATGTGGAGATCTGTAGAAGAATCTGAGTTACCGACATAGCTCAACGAACCGCGAAGCTGAAGTGGCAATGGGCGGGGCACATAGTTCGGAGAAAGGATGAACGCTGGGGTCCCTAGATGCTGGAATTGCAGCCCCGCACTGGTAAGCGCAGCGTTGGTCGACCCCCAGACAGGTGGACAGACGACATTAAGTGCGTCGCAGGTAGCCGCGGGATCCAAGCGGCACAGAACCATGGAATTTGGAACTACAAAAGACCTATGTCCAGCAGTGGACGTCTGTCGGTTGATACGATGATGATAAGGTGACAGTCAGTGTAGGGAAAGTCTATGAAATGGATGTAGACCTTTATTGAGAATTTAATTAATGTAGAACTAAGGAAAGTAATACGTCGACATTTCTTAACCGTTAATCTTTAAGAAAGATGTTCTGAGTGGAAATAAGTTTTAATGAAGAAGTCAGTAAATGTAAGTGACAATTTAGACTGGTTACGATGGCGCGAATCTATTGATTGGAACATTGAACTAAGATAGAAATTACTTTGGAGGTGTTCATGTGGCTTTTAATCTTCCTCACTAAACGGTTACCCCTAATCGGCAACGTACCGGAACGATTAGGCGGTACGTATTTGTCACTAGGGTGGTAACCAGCCACAGCCTCCAAACAGGAAAGGATATGTTTCTTTTTATTTTTCCGTTTTAAAAAGTAGTCTTACACATTTCGGTTGCTTGCCATAGAGGCAGTTCAAGAACCGAACCTTTGCTTCGAAACGTTGCTGCATGAAAAATGGTTGGCCCATTAAATTTAATTCCGCATTATTTATACGGGTACGACTTATAACACTAGCTATTGCTTGCGTAGTAAACGCGTACGAAGAAGTACGCGTGTATTAGATGTTTTACAAATCCCGTAGGGAACGTTAATTTTCCTGGGACAAAAAGTAGCCTATTGTACTTGCCGTCTTATCAACTAACTTTCTGCCATAAATCACGTTAAAATGGGTGTAATGAAAATACAAACACCCAGCACACTTTTTCATTTATTGTAGTAGTTATGAGTTATGACTAGTTAGGATTAGGATATTCTACTAATATTATGAACATCCACAATGTTTGCTGCTCAATCTCGCTAAAACAGCTGAACGGATTTGGATGAAATTTGGCATGCATGTAGCCTTTGATATAGAAAAGAACATAGGCTACCCTTTATCCCGATTCCTTAAGAAGTTCCCGAGGGAAAATTGAAAATTATTTACGAGCAGACATACAGACAGCTTTGAAATTTGGTGTCCATGCCCCCTATGCTATGGAAAAGGACATGTATTTTTTACACCGATCTCTAAAATAAATGCCGTGGTAGGATTAAATATTGTTAACGAGCCAAGCTTTAGACTCAATTTTGAAGTCCAAGCAGACGAAGTCGCGGGTAGAAGCTAGTCAAACCTAATTCCGCCTTCTTTTTATATTGGTACGAATTATAACATAAATTTGGATTGAATGAAAACAGTTCCGTGCAAAACCTGTAATAACGTGTCGAGTCTACGTTGTTCCTTTTTCTTCGTAACAATTTTCGTCCAAGTAAATAGCTGTAACCTGTAACATAGTAAAAGAATTCCCAATTCCCGTAAATAAACGTTGACCGGCGTGGTATTAATTTTCTCTCGATTTCTGCTATTTTTCCGTCGGCGGACTCTTTTCCGATATTACGGATCGTTGTTACACAAACTGCAGTAAATATTGCGTGTTTGAGATTAATTCCTTTTCATTCCGCCATTACATAGAGATTTGGACGGGGACATATACAACGTGTAAATGAAAATCGAAATATTACGTCACAGGCTTTAGAGGTACATTATTTACTTTCTCTGTCTATGTGTAAAACCGAAAACCTAATAGTATTTGAGTAAACCACTGCCATAGTTATTAGATACAGGCCAAATCAGATGCAGCCCTAACATCACCATATGTAAAATTAAAAACAAGTGACACATGCCACTTTATCGGTCTTTTGTCTTCAATAGGGTTGCCATACGTAAATACTTAGAAAGTGTAATCGAAATAATTTTAAATAAAACCTACATATATATATATATATTTATACATATATAGAAATATAGACGAGAACATATAAATCTTTATATATATATTTCTTGTGTGCGTGTGTATGTCACTGAACTCCTCCGAAACGGCCGGACCGATTTGAATGAATTTTTCGGTATGCGTTTGAGTGGCACCCAGGATGGTTTAGATTTACAAATCAGCCCGACAGATGGCGCTGGGGTCCGCTAGTAAATATATATATTTATATTGATACATAGTATAACTCTGATCGAAATCCGTCGGCGGCAACTAGGGAGTTTATAGTTTCTTAATTTTTCTGGCCTAGTCTAACGGGACGGAACAGGCTGTGGCCGTAGCTAGTTACTCTACCGACAAAAACGTGCTGCCAAGCAAACTGTAGCCATACTGAGAATTTCATGACTAAAAAAAACGACACTTGACATTTTTTGACTCTAATGAATACGGAATACAACCCAAGAACTCGGGATCTATAGTGGATTATTCTCACTACTGAACAGAAGGGGATTTTAAACGCACCATGCTGCTCATTGGAGCAGAACTTGACATGCTCTTGAAGAAAGAGCATGAAGAAAGAGCAGGTAAAAGCAAAATGAATACCTCAAGCTCAGCTAACTTGTGGTATAAAAGAAGTCTAAGCGACAGAAGCGTCATCCATCAAAGCGATATACATCCTCTTAAAACTGTCGGATTAATTTGGAACATCGCAAACTTATTCAAGTCCAGACAATACAATCAATTCTGCCATTGAACTGTGAAGATCCTGGGCGTAATTGCGCATCGCATTCGCAATCAAATCAGCTTTGTTTGTACCATAGTTGACTTGAAAATGAAACAATACAAATCGTAATTACACAGTGTCAATAGAATAGTCTATGCAATCACAATCGTCTTTAATTTGGAAAGCATATGTAACAGTGACAAGTTAAGAAGCGGTGATAGTGCATTGTGTATGAGCTCGACTTCACTATCGGTGGGCCGAGTTAGAATCCCAGCACTCATCTCTACATTTTCTAAGTTATGCGCGTTTTAAGTAATTAAAATATCACTTGCTTCAACGACGAAGGGAAACATCGCGAGGATACCTGCAGGCCTGAGAGTTCTACATAATGTTCTCAAAGGTGTGTGGAGTCCACCAATCCGCACTGGGCCAGCGTGGTGGACTACGGCCTTAACCCCTTCTATTTGTGGTACGCTCCCGAGCTCAGTACGCTCACGCTTCTCCGCTCAGACTCCTCACACCTTTGAGAACATTATGTAGAACTTTCAGGCATGCAGGTTTCTTCAAGATGTTTTCCTTCGCCGTTATATAAAAATAAATGTATAATAGATGTATAATGCGTATAAATATATAGTACGCTAAATTTACACACAAGCAACACCGCAGGAGCAGCTTGTATACTATACATTGATTTTTATTACCGAATCTAAAAGTGTCAGGAAATTTAATATCATAAAGTAAAAATTTAAATAAGAATTCCCGCAAACGAACCGCTGACTAAAAGAATTAATATGGTAGAGTGAACACTTCTTTCTCTGTGAATAACTCAAGTACTCTCTTACGACAGGAACGACTTTCCCTAGGATAACAGAGGCGTATAAGTCTGTCCTTTTTGGTTATTAATTTATACACTTTATTTGTACACCACAAATAGGAAAAAAAAACAATGGACACAACAAAAATAAGCTTAAAAAGTAGGATACAAAGGGTGGCCTTGTCGCTTAGTAGCGATCTCCTAAAACATACTTAAATATGAGTTAGAGTTAATCACTGTCGTCTTTATTGCTCAAGATAATGGGCTTTGGTTACCAGCATTCTTAGTTTTAGCTTCCCACAACTGGGCGGATAAGACTGTTATAGGAAAGATGGTTTTAGAGCAAAAACTCACCACGCTGCCTCGAATTATCACATCCGTGGTGCAGTGGTGAGTGCAGTGGCGTGTATACAGGCTATGCACAGGGTATGATGATTCGATCCCCAGCAGGACCAATATGGAAACCAGAGTAAACTCTGAATCTGAGATGCTTGGGCCATGGCAAGTGACTACCCTACCGACAATGACGTGCCAAGCTATATAGTGTGCCGGTACGTTGCCGCGTAGATACCGCTTAGGGTTAGGTACAATGGCGTGGATAGGGTATGCACAGGGTACGCACTAAACGAGCAGATAATGTAAAACGAAAAACCTCCCCAGTGCGCGTTATAAAAATCGTAAAGATACGTATTTTTGGAGTTATGAAAAAAACCCACCCTTAAGTTTTAATGACTCTTGCTGTAGATTATCTGCATACCCTATGAATACCTACTTTTTATTTTAAATTGTGTATGCATGTTCACAGTCATGTACACGTATATCTATAAATTGTATATGCTAATATATATATTATATATTATATATGTATTATATAGAAATTTATTCCACTTTTTACTTCTTAAAGTTTTTGGCCACACCCTCACTCGTTTTTCTAAATCACCGGTTTTGTAAACGGGTTTTTATGGTTGCGCAATAAAGTGATTTAAATAATAGACTAGATATACCTACCCCTCTTTTTGGTCTGATCCGGGAATGGTGACCAGAACGGGTAGATACCCGGACACGGGGTCTGTAATTAAACATGCTAACCACGGAGGAGTGATAAGGCAATTTCCGCAGCGCCCTAGGGCCGCCAGGGTGGCTTATAATGTTTAAACATATCTGTAAACCCAATCTGAGGTAAAGGTTATCTTACTGCATGCCCAACCGTATTCTGGAAAATTGTTCTCTATTGCCGTACAATATATCTACTGGCTAGAAAAAACATAACATCATCACTATCAACCGTGCTCAGACTCACTCAGCGGGCGATGGTGAGAGCTATGCTCGGAGTATCTTTGTGTGATCAAATCAGAAATGAGGAGATCCGTAGAAAAACCAGATTTGCCAAAATAGCTATATGAATCGTTAAGCGTTAAGTTAAAGTGGCAATGGCAGGGGCACATACTTCGGAGAACGGATGGACGTTGGGGTCCCAAGGTGCTGGAATGGCGGCCCCGCACTGTTACGCGCAGCGTTGGTCGACCCCCGACGAGGTGAACAGACGGCAAGGACACAAGCGGCACAAAAGCCTGGAATTTGGAACTCCCGGATGATGATGATTATAGTCATAATGGGTTTATACCCATTACAGTGTTCGGGATATCCTTTAAGCCTAGGGTTAAGGCCGTAGTCCACCACGCTGTACACGTATATATGTTTTTGTATATTCGAAAATTACACACGCTTTTCTGAACAGAATGGAAAACTCTACGGTTATTTTCTCTTTCGTTAAAGCAAGTGATATTTTATTTTCTTAAACGCAAATAAGTCGAAAAACTCCGAACTTCAGGCTTGGGTCTCCTCCCACGCTGGCCCAGTTTGGCGGATTGGTGGACTCCACATATCTTTGAGAAGATAATGAAGAACTCTCAGGCACTCAGGTTGCTCGCGATGTTAAACTTTACCGTAGAAACAAGTGATATTTTAATTACTTAAAACGCACATAACTTTGAAAAGTTATATGCGCGTGACGGGATTCGAACTTGGCTTCCTGAAAGTGAAGTCGAGCTCCTACCCGCTGGGCTATCACCGGTTCATACCCCTATACTCTACCTACCTACCATGGAGCCCTGAAAAGGTAGGGCGTAGTCCTAAACATCAGGCTATTACCGCTACATGCAAGAATATATTTCAAAAAAGTTATTTATGATCTGTCCAATGTTCTTTGAGGTAAAAATTTATGATAGCCCAGTATTTAGGTCTTCGACTTCAATACCGGGGTTCGAATCCCAGCACACCTCACTAACTTTTCAAAATTACTTGCATTTTAAATAAAAAAATATTTGTTCATCTTTCACTTATGAAGCGTTCATACATGTCTACATAATTGTTAGAAGATGGTAATAACTTAACTCGTCAACTTAAACCTAAAGCTACAACGGTTCCAAACGCGCCCTGGTCTAAGACAGCCCACCACAAACTTAGCCTGGTATTTTTTTTTGTCACTATCTCACAGTAAATTAATATTAAGCAATGAAGTTAGAACAACTCACACCTAAGATTTATAGTTTTAGTAATCCTTAACATTATAATAGGAAAATGTTTTCATATGGTTCTCAAAGGCGTGTGAAGTCCACCAATCCACACTGGACCAGCGAGGTCTTCATCTTCTCATTCAGAGAGGAGACCTGAGCAATTACAAGGCCTGATATGATGTTCTTTCTAACATTTTCAGTTAACGAAAAACACTTAATGAAAATGTTGGGAAATGTAAGAAAATTGAAAAATAAAAATTATAATTTTAAAATACCAAAGCATTCTCTGCATAAAAGTGAAACAAAATATTTTTAACTTTAAAGACTTTAAAGTTATCTCACATTACAGTAAAAGCTAACGCAAATAAAATTCAAGTAAGTATACCCGTAAAATGCAAGCAAGTGCACCCACTAATTTTAAAACTGCCAACAAAAATAAACACTGAATGCTTTTAGCGGGCGATATTTGTTTCACTGTTAACATCACAAAACGATTAAGTATATATTGATATACAAAAACAATTTAACTTAATTTGTTTCTCCGTGATAGCGCTCGGGGTAAAACGGGGCCCTCTTACTAAGAGTTCGTCTGTCTGACTGTCCGTGTATCACCAGGCTATATGAACCGTGATAGTTAGACAGTGAAAATTTTCACAGATTATGTATTTATGTTGCCGCTATAATAACAAATACTAAAAAAGAATAAAATACATATAATAATAAGCACAAAATTCAAAATTCATTTATATCAAGTAGGCCTAATTAATAAGCACTTTTGAAACGTCAAGTCAGTCTGTTTGTAGTGACTCTACCACCGGTTCGGAAGGCAGATTCCACTGAAAAGAGCCGTACAGTAGACAGTAAGTTTTTAAGCACCATGTTTCTTCCCCGTCCTTCTTGGCGCAACGGTGAGCGCAAGTCACAGGACTTGAAGTAGGAGGACTCAGGTTCTATTCCCGGCAATTTATAATTTCCAAATTTTCACTGGTTTCACGGTACGGGCGTACGGGCCTAGGCCATGGATAGTTACCACCCTACCGACAAAGACGTGCCGCTATGCGATTTAGCGTTCCGGGCCGATGTCGCGTAAAAACTGATTAGGGGTATGACTACCATACTCCCAAAATAAACTTAAGAAGAGCACAAACCTCTTCCCTTTCAATAGTATACGGTGTTCTTTAGGTGGAACGAAGATCACGAGGTCATGGTAAAAAAACAATTTTTTTTATTTCTTTCATCATTTTCCGTTAGAATATAATTAACCCGTTATGAAATGATTTTTATGATAGCTATGCTTTTATGAAAAACTCCTATACAGGATTTGAACTCGTAACCATTGGTAAGTGTCCATGAACGGTTGCGCTTCTAAGGCTTTTATATTTATGGGCTATTTATCAAGAGGCGACGCGTCGTAAAATTCGTAGCTTCGGATGATCCATTATTGAATAGCGCACGTGGAATGTGTAATGGTATGATCTCGCGGCGAGTGAGTTCGGTAAGAGATACATTTTGTAGCGTTTTAATATGTGTTTAAAGTTGTCTACGTGACAGGTAATACTATGTAGGTAATACTAAAAAATATATGACTTTTAACTGCCTCATTGGTTGAAAAGCGGTGATAGCACTTTTGGAGTTTGGCACATTTTTCTAGGTGTTATTCCGGATCCAATGAACTATCGCACATAATTTTAAGAACAGTATCTCTATTTTGTACAATTTTCAACTAGTCGACTAGAAAAACAGTGAAAACACCCAGCGCACGTCTGACTTTACAGAATGTTGCTAGCTTCCAAACGTTTTCTTATTTTCACACTTCATGGTAAACTTTTAGAACATTAGAGGTAAAATAATGAACACAATCAACTAATTGTCGTGGACACGGAGTCGGTCGTGCAATACGACACAGCGAGTTTACTTGATAACATTTCTTTTTCTAATTCCTTCACTCTTTCATCTTGCTTGCTGACGCTTTCACAGTGCGGACTTTAATTTATATTATACTCGTAGCAAGCGCTCTCATAAATAAAGCGAAACTATGTGTTCATGCCAAGTTTTCTAAACTCTAATTAAAGTTAAAGGACAGATATCTATTTATTCAAACAGGTCTGTAAACACTGCCTTTGAATTACACTTTTGATGCGCATATTAATTTATATGGGATTATAGTGGAATTATGGTGAACCCGTCTACTTTATTACGATACCAGACTGAAATGTATCGAAATACCCATCGACACAATGGCCATGAACATTCGCTGTAAATCAAATAGTTCTTGAAAAGTATTCATTAATTAAATAAGAATTATTAGCACATTCGTAAACACGCTTTTCGATTAAATAAAATATCTGGAACGTATCAAATCACAGTGATCAAAAGTTTCTTTATAGCCATTATTGATGGCTCAAGCGAGGGCCCACCTGGTGGAAAACCATCGCCTTTAAGCAGAGCAAAACCTCGCAGGGTATGCAAGGAACACGCCCTGCAAGGCGCCGCCCTTGGTCCATCAACCAGAGACATAGGTTAAGGTTAAGGTTAAGCCTCATCGTCATCATCTTCATATAAACTCATTACCACCTTACTACAGGGCACTTCTTCTTCTTAGGGTGCCGTCTCCTTACGAAGGTTGGCAATCATTAGGGCTATCTCTACCTTGGACACGCTGCTCTAATTTTTTTTTTTTATTTAACGACAATACACACACACGACAGACACTGAAAAGCATTAATGTTTATCACACAATCATTTTCGAGTTGTGCGAATCAAACCCACGGTCTTGGACTCAGAAAGCAGGGTCGCTGCCCACTGCGCCACTCGGCCGTCCAAATTATGATTTGGTGCTCTTTCCAAACCATTATCGTAGGTTCAGAGCCATGATATTCTTCTTCGGCCAGGACTTTTTCTGCCTGCCACTTTACCTTGAACGATAAGCTGAAGAAGTTCATACTTTTTAATGTTCCGCATCAGATGACCAAAATATTCTTTTTTTAATTGTTAGGAGTACTTCTGGAACCTTACCCATTCTCTGCAATACAGTGCTATTCCGTACACGATTTGTCCAAGATATTACAGGGCACGGGTCTCCTCAAATATTAAGAAGGGGGTCGTAGTAGTTCACCATGCTGGCCCAGTAGGCCCTGTGCAGTATAATTAGATCAGAAAGCATGCCTTTCCCACTAGAACACAGCATTGAAACAATGCTGCCCAGCGTCAGAAATAAGCACGGTTGTAATACTTCCCCGGACGTGCTCTGCCATAAAGCGCTACAAATAAATTTTAGATTTAATTATTTACCCACTTATAAAATTACTGTAATAATATATATTACAGCGCTCAAAGAAACTAGACTGCCCTACCTTCATGATAATATTTATTTTAACCCTTTTACCCTGTCGTCGCGCTGCCCGTCTCATTTACTCTGAGAACTCTAATGTATATTATAAGAAGCGCCCTCATAAATAAAACACGCTGCACTTTGGATTAAAACTCGCTCTTAAGACTCAGTTAAAATATTTACTTAAATTAAAATCATCAACTACACACGTGTTTTACTCCCTCTGGAGCACACATGGATTCACGAAACCTCCCTGTTTAGTGCTCAGAATATGAGCTAGGAAATTAACGTAACGTATCTACGTTACATGAGGAACTGTGGAAAATTATATTATACTATAAATATAGTACAACAATACGCACATCGCCATCTAGACCCAAAGTAAGCGTAGCTTGTGTTATGTGAATAATATACATAAATACTTATTATATACACATAAACACCCAGACACTGAAAATATTCATGTTCATTACCAAACATTTTCCAGTTGTGGTAATCGAAACCACGGCCTCGGACTCAGAAAGCAGGGTCGCCGCCCACTGCTCCAATCGGCCGTTTTTTTTTCTCTATAAGTTAGCCCTCCACTGTAATCTCAGCTTGTGCTAAGTGACGATGCAGTTTAAGATGGTAACGGGCTAACCTGTTAGGGAGTAAAATAGTCATACCCCTAATCGGTATCTACGCGACATTGCATCGGAACACTAAATGCTTAGCGGCAAATCTTTGTCGGTAGAGTGGTAACTAGCCACCACCAAAGCCTCCCACCATACTAAGTATGTCACATAGAATAAAAATCATACAGAACTTTCATTCAGCAATTATGTTTCAAGTGCATTGAAAAGACAAAGACAGTGAAAACGCCCGGCGCACGTCTGACTTCACAGAATGTTGCTAGCTTCCAAACTTTTTCTTATATTCACATTTCATGGTAAAGGTTAGAACATTAGAGGTGGTTCGAAGTTGGTTAATTGAATAGGTCTATGATCAAGATAGCGCATAGATTGCGCTCTGGGCACGTTCCATCCAATTTTTTTTAATTTTTAATGAGGAAATCGGATTCTCCAAATTGTGAGTGTGTAGAGGGACATTAATAAGGAATTTAAAATTAAACATTAGCGATGTGTTTCATACCATCCTGTCTTCCCCAACTTCTGGGGAAAATGATATATGATTTTTATAGAAGTATTTATTCATAAGTTGTACATGAATAGAATAAGGTACGATAGCGCTGACATATAAGTCCTTAAATCAATAAGGATAAAAAAAAAAACATTAGAGTATTTTCTGTCAACTGCTTAATAGAATGAAGTGATTAACCGCCTGTTCGAAAAATTCTACTAAAGTGGAGTGGTTTTTGATGCTTCAATATTAGTCGTCTGCACGGTTTCTGTATATTCTTAATTCTGTGGTATGTCAATTTTATTAACCTTTGGAGACAGCTCTGGAATTACATTTAGTATACTAATACTGTTATCACAAAATATAAAACTAATTGTCATAAAACTGGTTCTCTCCATATCATATGTTTTCAGATTTCCCATTACTATCCCAGTTAAATACACACACACTGTCATTTACGCTGAGTAAAGTCTGCAGTTAATTTTCCTTACTCGTAGATTAAACCAAATACAGCATGAATTGGGCTTTGAGGTTTAACTACAAGATTAACTACAACTACAGATAACAACGTCTTGTATGTCAAGATCGGCGTAATTTTTTAAGTTATTGCTACTAGGCCAGAGAATTTAGCGCTGTCTGTACTGTGCCTTTTAAAACGCGTTAAGTCGTTGGTTTGGTTTTAAATCACTTACATGTGTCAGAAGCAAAACCCACCAATCCAAACCATAGTTTCGTGGTAGATTAGTTAAATTTCTCTCTAATAAAAATTAGGAGGCCTATGTCGAGCGATGGGATATTCCAAAAGTTTTAGATGAAATAAGAGCAAAAAGATGTTACCTAATTCCATGCGGTATCAAATTGATGACAGTCATAAAATTGTATAATACGTACACCCTAAGACTTATAACACAAATTGAAATAGATGGACCAAATATAATGAAGCAGGGGTCTTAACATTTCAACCTCTTCATCCCAATCCACGGATTTTTCATATTGAAACAAAAGGTATTTTTCAAGAAGGAGGTCAAGTGAGGTTGAAATTCAGTCGACAATGCGGTGGGGGGACCCGTAAAGCCTTCCCCGCTCTAAAAGGGGAGGTGATATGTGCAACATTCCTATCTGAAAAGTACTGGACCGCCAGGTCACGTGACCAGAAGTCGATAAATTATATAACAGAAGTTTCACCTTAACGATTATGGGTAACATGGAAAATTATTTAATTTTATAGAACACCCTTATCTTCTTCCACATAATGTTATTATAATATCCAAAGTTACATGTCTTCTAAAATAAAGTTTAGGTGCAACTTGACTGAGCAGGTATATTGGATAATTAAACAATTTTCTTGTAAATTATTATTCATTGTAAAGTGCTCTGTGCTCTGGTTTCGGAGCGAAACGTGCGTAGAGGGTACATTGCCGAAGATCTGTTTGGTGTGGAGTATAAGGATGGAATAAATTATTAATGACACCATACAGATTCTCCTGCTTTTCGCGGAGTATAACAAATTAAGAATATTTTTATAATTAGCTACATATAAAATGAAGTTGTCGAACAGAATATGGCCAAATAAATATGTAAATAATTAATTTTGCTTCTCGATATAAAGAAACACAGTAATGTGGGTGTGCCACATTGCTCAACTGTCTTTCTTATTTTATAAAAGCCTCCAGGATTTCTTTAAAGATTACATAATTCTATCCCAGTTGAAAGTGTTTAATGAATTGCAATTTCTACTTCATCATCATGATCGTCATCATCAACATTTGAAACCGTTACCGGCCCACTACTGGGCATGGGTCTCCGCAGGTGTTAAGGCCATAGTCCACCTGGCCCAGTGCGGATCGGTGTGCATCACACATCATCGAGAACATTATGGAAGACTTCCTCACGATGTTTTCCTTCCCCGTTGAAGCAAATGATATTTTAATTTGAAAAGCAAATATTTTGTATCACATGACATCCCTAGGCCTTCGCTTAGGCGTGTTGCTTGTGAGTGGGTACCCCATACTTTTCAGGGCACTGTTTTAGCGAAATCATATTTTTTAATGGGATGCCTACGAGCAACATTGTGTTTAAAAACTGGTAACACTCCATTCATGATGAATATTGTTTTACCGAGTTGGTGGTTTAAATTTTGTTGAGTAATTCTTATTTTCCCGCTAAGTTAATGCAATATGATATCTATATTATTATGTTACTTTATTTAAACTCAAACATACCACGTTGATATATTTCTTATACTGAGGTTAAACAACTAAACTAATACTAGAACTGAAGTCCTACAGTTAAGACATATTTTATAAACACTGAACGATTATTTATTTGTCGGACAACGTATTAAGAACCATACATAAACGTAATAGTTCAAACCTAATGTCCAATATCTCAAGTACAGACGTATAGTAACTCAACTTGTTGGCCTATTTAATATTATAAGAGTCCTAATTAGATTTCTCACCGAAATAATATATAACATACATTTGGTTAGTCCAAATATTTAACTGTAGATATTAGTTAGAACTCGCTTCTAACTTTTCTAAGTTAAAACGCGTTTTAATTATATATTCAATCAAAACATCAAATGCTTCAGCGGTGAAGAAAAACATCGTGAGGAAACTTGCATACATGAGAGTTCTTCATAACGTCAAAGGTGAGTGGAGTCCTCTAATCAGCACTGGGCCAGAGTGGTGCACCACAGCCTTAATCCCTTCTCGTTGAGGGAGGAGACACAGGCCCCGTAGTGGGTCGGTAATAGGTTGATTTGATGATGAAGATGACGATTGGTTAAAAGCAGACTCTACTAAAGAATGCTCCGGTGTGGGATTGAAACGGGCGTAAAGAGTACATTGCTAAATATGGCAATCTGTATGGTGTGGAGTATAAAGACTGAAGAAATTATAATTTACATCATACAGATCCTCTTGTTTTTCGCAGAGTGTAGTAAATTAAGCTATGTTCTAATTGTATACGGTATATGTAAAGGTAGGCAAGATATTGAATAGAATCAGAACTTAGCGGAATTCAAAATAAATATAAATATCAAACTTACCTTGCTGTAAATCCGCGAAAAGTGGGAACATTTGCACAGTTTAATTTACAATTCCTTCAATCTCTGTAGTCCAGACCAAACAAAATCAGGTAGGTAGAATCTAATCTGATTATTTCGTTTCGATACTAAATAAAGTTCAAATACAAAAAATCAGCAACTACAGTAACAGAAAATCGAAGGTGAACTTTGTTTAATTATGCACTCGTAACAGGCAACCTGGACGGACATTTTCTCAACTCTGGAATCAAATGTCTATTTGCATTGTTTGCGAGAAAACATGAGCTGAAGTTTACAAAACTTTGTGGTTCAATTGTTTTTATCTATTTTACACTATGGTAATATTGATAGCTTAGCGGTTAAGACTACAGTTTCACTTTTGGAAGGCTTAGTACGCGACAAGCCCCTCTAACTTTTATAGGTTTGTGAAGAAACCTACATGCCTGAGAGTGTCATGTCAATGACTTACAGCAAAATAAACTCGTATGTCATTGAACTTTTGAATATGCTAATATACTAACTAACTAATCCACGGATCCCCAAGCATTAGGTTCAATTCCCGGGTCCCATATCCCAATAATTATAAGATATCGTGTTTTTTCTGGTTAGGAATGTTTTAGTACCAGATCAGAGTTAAATAAATTGGCGGTATCAACCCCCGTCCTTCGGAGAGTACGTTAAGCCGTCAGTTCCGGTTATTATCAGTAACTTGTGATAATAATTGTCAAAGCCCACCAATCCGCATCAGAGCAGCCTGGTAGCAACCTTCTCTCCTACGAGAGTGGAGGCCCGTGCCCAGCAGTGGGACTTCAATAGGCTGCTGATGATTATGACATAGTCAGAGGGTATACGATTGTAACAAAACAGTTCGTTAGAAAAATGTTAAGAAACTTATAGATACTGGTAGCTATGGGAAAGCAAAAGTAAACTTTGTTCGAATTAATGTACTTCTAACAGACAACCTGTATGGATACTTCCTCAACTCGGGAATCTAACGCTGGTCTATTTGAATTGTTTGAGAGTCAACTAGAAGCGCAATGGGGAACTTTTATCCAACTTCGGGGTGTAATTGTTATTTAATCGAGATAAAATTCGGGAATTGGAGCGAATAGAATGTTATGTTATTTGGTTAACCTATTTCTACTGTAGCATCCCCTGGTGGTTAATAACCGTATCTAAAACCAAAGAACATTAATTTTTATTTGCTATAATCCGCGAGTGTGTGTTATTTTGTCATTACTTACTTACTTACTTACTTGTTTACTTTAAACTGTTAAATATGTACTGTTTGTGTTACTTTTAGTTTTATTTGTTCTTTTTTCAATTTATTTCATTTCTTTTTTATTTAATTTTTTTATCAAAATTAACTCTAGTTACAGTAATAACGCAACGGGCGACGCGGATGTTTGGTCAGTCTGATACTGGTGCAGACTGAAAATCAGCGCTGAGCATTGTTGCTAATGCACAGCATAAGGGTGAGTTTGCGGCCATTTGCCATATTGTTAATATTAATTGATAAACATTTAGTTAAAAATCTTGTATTAACAATAGTGTAGGGCAATAAAGAATTTTTATTATTATTATTCGAGATTAACTCTCACGCCCGTGTACAAAATAAATCCATAAAATGAGCCAAAACAACATTAATATACTTACTTAGATATATAGAGATTAATACACTACATACATAAATACATATACATTACATAAATACATATTTGCAACGGGCGGAGGATTATACCCCCCCGGGGAGACCAGATGGCCGGGGGTCAGGGCGACAGGCTTAGGAATCGGCGGACTATCCTAGCCGAGTCCAGCAACACCACTTTCTGCATCTTGGCTGCCAGTGAATTGCCACGGAACCCCAGTCGCCTTAGATGGTGTGCTACGCTAGCTGGGATTAAACCATAGGCAGATATAACTATAGGGATGATTTCACGTGCCACATGGCGGTAACCTCGTGAGCGAGTGAGAGAGTGATCAAGATATTTACGTTTTTTCTCGGTCTCAGATCTCACGAGGCTTTCGTCATACGGAATCGTGATGTCCACCAAAAGCACCCTCGACTGCGCCCGGTCCATTATCACAATATCTGGCTTATTAGTTATTATCGTCCTGTCGGTAATAATAGACCGGTCCCAATAGAGCCGGACATTGTCGCGCTTGAGTACCGGCACCGTTGTGCACTTGTAGTACAGCAGCCTCTGATCCATGAGACCGTACTTTAGAGCAAGCTCTTGGTGAAGGATTTTGGCTGCTTGGTTGTGCATGTGCAAGTACTCAGTGTTAGCAAGCGCAGGACATCCCGAAAGCACATGTCTGAGTGACTCGCCGGAATTATTATTATTATTCACTAAATATCACTTTTCATCGAAAATGTCGTGAAAGTACGACTAAATTTTTTTTTGATGGTTTAACTAATTTGGTAAGCTGAATTCTAGCAATCCTAACTTGGCCAGCGTGGTGGACTACTTACGCATTGAAACTGAATTTCTGACGGCCGACTGGCGCAGTAGGCAGCGACCCTGCTTTCTAAGTCAAGGCTGTGGATCGACAACTGGAAAATATTTGTGACATGGATGGTTAGTTTTCAATATATCTTTCATAAAAATATTCCTCAGTCATCTTAGTAGACACAACACAAGCTACGCTTACTTTGGGGCGATGTGTGTTTTGTAGTAGTACCAATATTTATTTATTTATGTAACATTTCAAAACCGATCCCTATAATTCAGTTATTCTTGTTTACAAATAGATGCATGTTTTATAGTTTTAATAGTTTTTTTTTTAATATAAAACGATGAAACAATTCTTTCAAATTCTTCTTTTAAAACGCCAAATACCTGTTTGTTGTAACTCTAGAATATCTATAGTAATTTAGTTTTGAGAGACTTGTGTATTAAGCTGTGTACATAAAGATATAACTATCAAATAGAGCCCAAAGCACCCTATCAGTAGGTAATTTTGAAACGTTTGATGTTCAGAGACTACCTACAACTTAGATTAAACGAAATTCAGTTCAAATTGAGATTAAAGCAACGCCTATAGGCGTTCGCGCTCAGGCAAAGGTTTTAAGCACGAAACCCATTAGACTCGAATCGTATTTTAATTTTGTTTCCAATTAACTCTCATTAATCCGACCTGAATTTCAGAGTTTCGCAAATTAATCTCAAATCCGCAGCTATTGCCGTACATAATTAAAACATTTACAATTCATTTTAGACAATTATTTTAATTGCATGTTAAATATGAAATTATGCTGTAGCGCATAATTACCGTAAGCAATATTAGACTTGTATGTATCAGCCCTTTTTCAAATAAGTTTTCTATTGAAAAAACCCTTTTATTATAACCTTCACTTTAGTACATAGTAAGCTTTAAAAGATAAACTATTATATTTTCGTTGGGGATCAGTCCGAACACCAGCACGCACTTTTGAAAGTTTTGTTTTTTTTTTTTCCAGTAGGTACAGGTTAGCTCTTAATGATGATGCCGTCTAAGGTGTTAGCGGGCGGAAGTATGGTAGTCATACCCCTCATCGGTTTCTACGCGACATCGCACCGGAACACTAAATCGTCGGCACGTCTTTGTCGGTAGGGTGGTTTAACTAGCCACGGCCAAAGCCTCCCACACGGAGGAATTGGCCTTGCTGGGAATCGAACCCGGGGCCTCCTTAGAACCCTCCCTCGAAGCGCTCGCCGTTTCGCCAGTGAGGTCGTCAAAATGTGCGTTTTAAACATTTAATATTAGTTGCTTTAACGGTGCAGAAAACCTGCATCCGTCCATAATATTCTCAAACACGGGTGAAATCTACCAATTCGCACTTGGCCAGCGTGGTGGGTTCCCTATGAGAGGGACCCATGCTCTATAGTGGGGCGGCAATGAATATACTTAGTATACTGACACCTTTTGAGTATGAATAAAAAATATATCAAAGCGGGCTAAAGGCGGCGATAGCCTAGTTGTTGGAGCTTTGCCTTACTTTCAGGTGGACCAAATTCGATTCTCGATACGCAGCTTTAACTTTACAGAGTTACATCACTGGCTTTTATGGTGAAGGAAAACATCGCGAGGAAACCTGAGAGTTTACCATAATGTTCTCTTACGAAGCCCACCAATCCGCACTTATGTACTAAGAAAATCAAGTTTAATTTGCTATTTAATGTTAAGTGACTTTATAAGTAAATTAATCAATATTGTAAAGACAAAATCTCCTGAGGTGCGTAGGTATTACATAACTGAAGATTTATTTGATGATTAAAGAAATTATAAATTCTACTGCTTTCCGAGGCGTATAGTAAATTAAGCTTGTTTTCGTGGTATATGATAGAATTCCGCAAAGTAACGCCCGCTTCTATCAAAGTCAAAGTCAAATATTTCTTTATTTAAATAGGCACATAGATGGTATTTTTGATGCGTTGATTATATACAAAAGTGTACATAGCAGTGAGTAGTGATGGCGATAACTAAATTCGTAAACATAAAACTAAAGCTACGAGGGTTCCAAACGCGCCCTGGTTTAAGAAGACCCCACAACAAATTTAGCCAGGTATTTTTTTTTGTTATCACCATCAAACAGTAAATTAATATTAAGCTATGAAGTAAGAGCAATTCACACATAAGCTTTTTTATTGTTTAAGTCATCTTTAGCACTATAATATGATTTTTCTGTAAGCTTACGTTTTATAAAAACTTTGCTCTAAAAAGAAGCCCAAACCTAACTAAGCCGGGTGTTCTTTTTGTTAATACTATCACACATTGTCATATATTTAAGAAGCAACCTGGTTTGAGCAATAGCATTCTAAGGGTATACTCGTACCATGTAGTGGGTGATGAAGACCTGGAGGCAAATGTCTCGCTACTGTACAACCCCACGTTTCTATAAGGCGAGAAGTGTTTAAAACTTCTACATACAAGGTTAAACAGTGTCAGTCGGTTAAATACATACACCGTGATTCAGTAACGCCTCGGGCGACGAGGCGCGACGCGGAGTTCCCTGTTACATGGCGCAGAGTAGCGACTGTTATTATATCACGGAAAGACGTTAACATTTTGTAGGGGGAAAGTGTTAGTGTTGCCCGTGGACTTTGCCGCGTTTATTACGCTTTTTTACAAATACCACGCGAACCGTTTGTGGTCCTGACATAAAAAAGCTATGTTACTCTGTCCTATCTACTAAATAAATATACTACGACAATACACATCGCCATCTAGCCCCAAAGTAAGCGTAGCTTGTGTTATGGTATGCCAAGGTGACTGATGAATATTTTTAAGTAGGTATATAAATACTTATAATATACATATAAACACTCAGACACGGAAAAACATTAATATTCATTACACAAACATTTTGCAGTTGTGGGAATCGAACCCACGGCCTTGGACTCAGAAAGCAGGATCGCTGCCAACTGCGCCAGTCGGCCGTCGAAAGAAGCATATAAAACATTAATAAGGAGTGAATGCATCAGTGTCCCCTGAATTCACATGGGCTTAGAAAGTGAACACACCTAGTATTTTAGCGGTAAAGGTTGATGTGTTATGTCTATTCAATCGTTGGTATAACACAAGAGGTTTCTGCTCATTATTCAACAGGCCTCTAACATTTCGTAATATTCTAAGAGGTGAACTTTGGCGTGCTCAGTTTAAACTTTTATGTATAAAAAGCCTGCTCTGTATGTTAGTTGCCTGCAGCGTTCGTTTCACTGTACTTAACCGACTGGCACTCTTTCACTTCGCGTATACCTAAGTGGAAAGTTAGGTTATTTTTTTACCAAACTGCAGCGTATTTTGACGACCGTAAACGCTGTGGATTTAATATAATGATAATAATTCAAATTCAAATCTTATATCTTGTATATATATATATCTTATATCTTTAAACGAACAATTCTTGTATATATAATTGGAATCTCGGAATTGGCTCCAACGATTTTCATGAAATTTAGTATACAAAGGGTTTCAACAGGGGGCGATAAATCGATCTAGCTAGGATTCATTTATATTGGAATCTAAGAATCATTAATATTCGACATCCGACTATTTTTTTTAAGTAGACTCATTCGCGGACGAAGTCGCGCGGGTCCGCTAGAAAAAGTCATTTTGTTCGTAACCGATTTGGTGCAGACGAAGTTGCACGGGTCAGCTAGTTTCTTTTATTTCAAGAAGGCCTAATATAAGCACTTCTGAAAAGTCAAATCTGTCTGTCTGTAGCGCCGGTTCGAAAGGCAGATTCTACCGAGAAGAAGCCGGCAAGAAACTCAGCAGTTGCTCTTTTCCAACATCAACAATTTACATTTTACATTTTAACATTCATTTTGCTATCTTGTGAGAGATGAAAGCGCAGCTAGATGCGTCCAAGCAACCTTGTCATTAAGAAATTCATTAATTGTATAATAACCTCGCTGTAATAAATGTTTTTTAACTTATTCTTTAAACTTATGCATTGGTAGGTCCATAATTACCTTAGGAATCATATTATAAAAGCATATACTCAATCCCACAACTGACTTCTATACCTTTCTGACGACTGTTTTTGTTTATATAGACTAATATGTTGTCTTACAAATACTATTTATATTATTGTAAATATATTTTGAAGCTACAGTAAGAGGATATAGTTTAAAGATAAAAAAATACACATTTTTGGACACGCTTGTTTAAGTAAATTAAAAAATATATTTATTAATGGCGGGTTCCACGCTAAGCCCAATTACAAAGGAGAACTGCCAAACACCTACCATGTTAGTGCGTTCTAACCTTGGACTGAATTCTCAGTAACTGTCGCCTAAGATCGCAGTAAAACACTACTGTGTCAAGAAAGAATAAAAAGCTAATGTGTATGTGTTTGTGGATTCCACAATAGTGTAAGATTACATTCACAGTTCTTTTAAAAAAAAAGTTTACAAATGAAAACTGCACCAGCTGGGAAAGTTGGAGAAAATCTCAAGATCAAAAGACAAGGCAACAAATAAAGAACACTTTTGTGCCTCCGTCAGGAACTTGTTCAAAGTTAGTTAAACCTTAATACCTTCTGTTAAAACCACACTTGTACATCTATATAATTTACGTTTTCGAGATACCTTCTGCGCTCAACAAACCGACAACAGTTAACAAATAAACTTGGGAGGCACTTGACTACGTAAACACCGTTTTTGAACGTCGCTTAAATTGGATTTAGTCCTTTTTAAATACCCATGCTAACGAACTCTGCATTATGTATAACGGGTGGGAAATAAGTCCACAGCGATGTAAACACGACCTCACACAGAGTTAAGGGGCGCCCTTTCAAAATTCATAAACACGCTAAACTAAGTATTTCACCTGTGAAAACCGTTCCTGAGCGTCGAGGATGTCGATGAAGAGTGACAGCTTGTGGTCCATAATGTGGAACCCATTTCTCGGCTGCGCCAGGAGGTGTCTCACGGCTTCTCGCACGGCTGCTGGCGTGCTCGGGGTCCCGGGGGTCCCCAATGTGGGGACGGGCCCCATGAGCCCCGAGAGCCCATGGAAGGTGGCGGAGAGCTTCGGCACACTTTGCACCCCGCCGGGTAGTGATAACCGACGCGACGTCGCCGGCGGTACGGCGCCATAACCGTTCGTCATAATCGCGGGCCTTTGCAACTGATAATCACTTCTCGAGGACGGCAGGTTGAAACTCGCGCGCGGTAACGTGGCAATGTTTTGGAGGTTCGGCACCGGCCGCCGCGGCACCGGCTGAATAAGAGGCACGCACCACTCATCGTCCACGGAGCCGATGGAGTGAGGCCTTCGCGGAACAGGTGGGATCTGGCGCGGTGACACCACGCTCTGAGGCCTCCGCGGCCGCCTGTCTGGTTGGATCGGGGCAGGCGGCGTGTAGGGCGAGAAACCGCCAAAGTCGGCGGAGTCTCCTATCGGAAGCGGCGGTTTTGTGGGCTCGGGCGCCGGTGGCGGAGGGTCGTCCCAACGCGGCCACGAGAGGGTCAGGGAGTCCGGTTTCCGGGGCGGTGCGGGCCTGGGCCTGCCCGCCCCCTCAGTCATGGCGGGCGCCGGCAGGGTCACATGGCGCGAGGCGTGCGTCGCGCGCGGCATCCGCCGGCCGACTGCCGTGACACCCCGCCCCCGCATCGACGCCCGTGTTTTGGTTCCACGTTTTTAGCGCCGGCCTGTTAGAGTTCGGATTCATAGGTGGGAATTGCATTGAAGGGTTTCCGTTCTATTTACGTGCACGGGGGGTTGAGAGTACAGATTTTTAATTAAAGATAACGAAGCGAAGGAACTCGAACGCCGAAAACATTTGTGCCACATTCATAATAATTCCTTTCGAGAACAAGGTGGGAAAATGAAAAATGTTTTCACAATAGGAACATTAAACTGAACAAATGAGTCCATCAAAATATGTATTCATACAAAATTTAAAATATAAATTAACACTGAATCTGATACCGAAAAAAAAACACTGTTTTTATTCTATTTGTAATAATATAATTTTCAAGAATTATTTTTCAATGAGGTAAAGTCTTTAATATGAAAGTGAAATGTGATTAGGCTAAAATCCTTAATTAAACGTAGCAACGGTATGTCTACGGATGTCTACGAAGGTCTACGCAGCACTTTGAAGGTACTTTGTAGCCTGAGTACACATGAATTATTCGACTATGAAATTAGTGACGGGTCTTCCTGGAATAATAGTATATTTATCTTAAAACTTCTCCAAGCAGCAACGGAGCAATAAATTGTCGCGTTACTTTGCTATATACTTTTGAACTTACAATATAAGTATTCATTGCACGAAACACGCAATATCAAATGAACATACAATAATATTATAATTTCATAACAGTAGAAAAAGAGGTAGAAATCTTGGTCTCTATATTGTTTGAAGTCGTAATTAATTTCATAGAGAGTAATTTAATTAACATTTCAGACAATACCTTTCTCTGGCTACTTCTTTAAGTACAGTTGTTTCAAAACTGAAGTTATGACAAATTGTAGCTTTTGACTTTCTGAGTTAGCGACATCTTTTCTCATTCAATTTTCAACATGTTTTATACATCGTTAAACTAAAAAGACCACTTACAATTGATCTACGAATTTTAATACTTGCATTAGAATTAGTGCGATTTGATTATTAAAACCGACCATAGGAGACCGTAGCGTTGGTCACCCCCAACAAAGTTAGCATATTACATTAAACGAGTTGGTGGAAACCGCTGGGATCCAAGCGGCCAAGGACCGTCGATATTGGTACTCTCTACGAAATACCTATGTCTAGAAATGTACATCATTCCGTAGGGAACATGGTCATCGTCATGATTAACCCGCAGCCCATAACAGGGCATGGTGCTTATCTCAGAGTGAGAAGGGTTCAGGCTGTAGCCCAGTGCGGATTGGTGAACTCCATACGCCTTTGAGAAAATTATGGAGAATTCAAGCTTGCAGGTTTCCTCACGATGTTTTTGTTCACCGTTTAAAGCAAGTGACATTTATAGGGCGTAACTTTAAAACGCACATAGCTCCGAAAAGTTAGTGATGCTTGCTTGGGCTCGAACTGGGTCTCCACGAAAGGCAAGCCGAAACCATACCCATTAATTAGGCTATCACCGTTTTTTGAGATTTTGATGATAACGATGAATGTTTAAAGATTTTTAACGTAGTAAACATTAAACTAACGTAATTGGCATAAATTGCGCAGCAAGACCGTCACAGCTTTTTTTACCTGCCGTTATAGTTTTCACCCATAATTATAAATAAATAAATAAATATACTATGACAAAACACAAATCGCCATCTAGCCCCAAAAAAGCGTAGCGTGTGTTTTATACAGGTTATGATATAGGGTATTAAGAAGACTAATGAATAATTTTATGAACAATATACATAAATACAGATAAACACCCAGACACTGAAAAACATTCATGTTCATCACAGAAACATTTTCCAGTTGTGGGATCGAACCAACGGCCTTGGTCTCAGAAAGCAGGGTCGCTGCCCACTGTGCCAATCGGCCGTTCATAAAAATCAGCAACAAATCTGTCTTCACGTTGTTAACACATGTTGTGCCACTTAACTTGACTAGAAGAAGAAGAATTTCACCCAAAAACCATAAGTTCCATGAAAGTATAATGAAATAGTAGGTAATTAAAGAATATTACTAACGAAACCGATTCCCGGGCCACTCCAAAGTGGAAGTTAATTGTAAAACTTATACCCAGATCTGACCACAGCCTCCGAGGGGGACAAATTATAGACCTATAAACATATATATAAATATATATATATATATGTTTATATGTGTCTGTATTTATTTCTGTATTATTTGTATTTGTATTAGCTGTTTATGTATTATTGTTATATATAGTAGATGTAGTTTATGTTATATATTTTTAAAATTGCACTATCCCGTTTCCATACTCCTGTTCTTCTTTCATTAAGGGTTGTCTGGAGGAGATCGCTTAAAGCGATAAGACCGCCTTTGCGCATTGTTATTCTTCTTATATTTATGTTTTCAATTTATATTATAAATTATGTGCAATAAAGAATTTATCTATCTATCTATCTATAGTTAAGTTGCCAACTTAACATTCACAATAATGAATTTTAATGCGAAAACGTCTAGTTGTTTGTTACCTTTCATGATAACAAACAACTAGACGTTTTAGACTAGACGACGATAGGCCTTTTTATATCGTAGAAGCTACGTAGAAACCTATAAAGGTTGTCCTTATAGGTTTCTACGTAGCTTCATACCGGAACGCTACATCGCTTGACGACACCTCTTCGTCGGTAGGGTGGGAAATAGCCTAACGCTATCCGAAAAAATACAGAAATTGTATATCTATACTTATAATAAGACTGTAACTGGAATATGTACATTTAATTTATTTTGAAAATTTTGACCGGGGGATGCTTAATAATCGATACTGAGTCCAAAACAGATTTTATTTAATGTTTGTCTGTCTGTCTGTCTGTCTGTCTGTATGACTGTCTGTCTGTCTGTCTGTCCGGGCATCATGCGGAAACTACTGAACGGATTTAAATAAAATTTGGTATAGTGGTAGCTGATATTCCGGGTCAGTTTATAGGATACCTTTTATGCCGATAAACAATAAGTTTCCTCCGGGAAACAGGATAAAAATATCCTGTTAAATTATATTCATATCTACGTTATTTTTGAACCGATTTTAATAATTTTTTATTTTATTTTAAAGTTTATTCTATAAAACATGTAGTGACTAATTTAAATGAAGATCTGATAAATATTGCCGGAGATAAAGGACATAATTCTTCACAAAAAACAGCAAGTATGGGACATGCGTACTACTTAATATTATAAATGCGAAAGTTTGTTAGGGTGGATGTATGGATGTATGTATGTATGTATGTATCAACTAAAATAATGACAACTTACTAACTCAGTATACCACGTACAGTAATAGTAGGTACATAGGTAGCTACGATGATTATTATGTTCATCACATCTATTCTCGGTTGACTCATACGCGGACGAAGTCGCGAGGGTCCGCTAGTTTACAATAATTCCTCTACAGCACTACGAACATTGGGCCCTTCACTAACTACTGCGCTAAGGAAGAGTTTTGAAGCAAAATAAGTACTACTACTGGAAAATAATCCGTAAAAATGTTATTAAGAAACTACGCTAAGTCGGAAAGCTGATTAAAATTTGTGTTCCATTCACGAGTTGTCGTTCGAACTACTGCGGGGCTTAAGTCTTCAAAGTAACTAAAAACTCGAAAGTAACCATTTTAAAATGTAATATTTTCAATGGCGTTTAATTACAAGAACCTACTTTCATTAAGACAAAATGAAAACTTGCTAAAGGAAAGCTTTACTGGAAATATACGGCGATTAAGTTTCGCGGCGATTGTAAAATCCTAAATTAAGTTTATAGAATGAAATCTAGGCAACAAAATATGACTTTAAATATTATCTATACTTATAATAAAACTTTAACTCAAAGATTTCCGTACATTTAATATATTTTGATAATTTTGACCGGGGCAAACTTTTTAAACGATACTGAGTACAAACAGATTTTTATTTAATTTTTGTCTGTCTCTCTGTCTGTCCGGGCATCACGTGAAAACTACTGAACGGATTCAAATATTCTTTGAAGTCGACTCATTTGCGGACGAAGTCGCACGGGTCCGCTAGTATATTGTGTTCCAGAATGTAACCGTTATAGTTAAATACAAATGAATGTAGATATATAAGTAAGTATTGACGGCCGATTGGCGCAGTTTGCAGCGACCCTGCTTTCTGAGTCCAAGGCCGTGGGTTCGATTCCCACAACGGGAAAATGTTTGTGTGATGAGCATGAATGTTTTTCAGTGTCTGGGTGTTTATATGTATATTATAAGTATTTATGTATATTATTAATAAAAAATATTCATCAGTCATCTTAGTACCCATAACACAAGCTACGCTTAAATTGGGTCTAGATGGCGATGTGTGTATGATCGTAGTATATTTATTTATTTATTTATTTATAAGTAAAGGCGTTTTGTACGGCAAGAAAGAGTCTGCAAAAATGCTTAGTAAAATTCATAAAAAAATAAATATCTAAGTTATGTGTTTTAATTCTCTGTTAAACCTACGAAAAATAAATGTTCATGGGCTTAATGCCCAGGGGCATTTTAACTAGTTTAACCTTTGTTAACGTGGACAGGTTTAATAATAGTGCTTTGATTTTAATACCGTAAGTGAATTAATAACCTAATTAAATAAATACAATTTCAAACATTAAAGATTTGTTTCCGTTTGATGCTAAGAAAATTTATTGGAGATGGCTATGAATTATTTGTGTTGCTTTAAATCACGGTCTTAGTTCACATTGAAAGAGAATAAAGGATCTAAAAATGTAAAGGTCAATAAATATCAAAGCATCTTTATAATGATAAACTTGTACGTGTACGAAATACGCATAAATACTCATGCGGACCCTTAAAAGGTTTAGCCGAAAGCTTTCCTTCCGCAGAAAAAAATACAAATGTTTTATCCAGACGGAAAACAAGCTCGTTTTCAAAATCGGGCGAAAAAGGAACTCGAAGGAAAAATGCAGTAAACTGTAGTTTATTTTATTGCTAAGCCATTTGCAATGGAGTTTTGTCCCTTGTATAAACAACTGCGGGTAACGGGACGTTAGCAGCAGTGCCGGATTGTCGATAGTGTTTCCCATTCGGGCGGTGTTTCTGCACGATCGCCACGAAATTGCCCTAGTGTTGTGCATCGATGTCGATAAATTTAATGCTTTTATTATCAAGCTACAAGAAGTTTATATTAGAATCGAATTTGATAGAAGCAGGCGTTTCTTTGTTTTATGGATTCTATTAAAGGTTAGCTATAATAGCAAGCTAACGTTTTAGGAGTAGGACATTAATTATATTAAATCAAAATTAGTTTCCGTGGATTATATTAAAGGTTAGCCCTGCATTAGAATTTGTCAATCAAATAGAAAAAGATACAACGAAATGAAAATGAAATAAACCCAAAGACCTTTCAAAGAAATATTTAAATAGTTGAATTAAATTAATACACTCAGGATAGTTTTAATTCATTTATCGTTTCAAATCGATAATAAGTATCGATAATAATTACATATTATATGAGCACAGCACTTCTGCAAGCAAGCATTGCCTGCAACACACAGCCCTTTTCGAGTCTAGCAAATTGATTTATAGTTTTACTTGAACACCGAGAATTCTAATTCTATCTGTCTGTCTGTAACCTTTTAGGATTAAACTACAGAATGGATTTAGATAATAATTGTTCAGAGGTGGCTAATATTTGCTCGAACATGCATGTTTATTGTTTGTAAAAATGATTCTTTTAAATCAATGAACAAACATGGTAAACTAGTGATTTCCCTCGAACGAAAGATTATGTTCGAAAAATAAAACGAGGAATTTGTTAATATATATTTTTCAACAGAATTTTAATTTATTAGAAAAGCAATGTATTCATTGGCGGGATTGGCTTCAATTTTTTTATTGAAACCCACGCCTGCGGCTCTGGCTTCGTGCTCTACTTGTCCAACAATTAGCTAAGTTTCTGGCTTAGACAAACGTGTACCTACTAGTTATTATCTGAAGGAAAGAAGAACTGGAAATTCACAGAAGTAAATTCTGAATAACCCAGTCATCATTATCATCATCAAAATATCAACCATTACCGGCCCATTACAAGGCACGGGTCTCCTATCACAATGAGAAGGGGTTACGGCCGTAGTCCACCACGCCAGCCCTGTGCGGATTGGTGGACTCACACCTTAGAAAACATTATGGAGAACTCTCAGGCATATCGTCGGCCGATTGGCGCAGTAAGCAGCGACGCTGCATTCAGAGTCCAAGGCCGTGGGTTCGATTCCCACAACTGGGAAAATGCTTGTGTGATGAACATGAATGTTTTTCAGTGTCTGGGTGTCATTAAAGGAATTTATGAATATTATTCATAAAAATACCCATATAACACAAGCTACGCGTACTTTGGGGCTAGATGGCGGTGTGTGTATGGTCGTAGTATATTATTATTATTAAATTATACACGTTTCCTCACTATGTTTTCCTTCACCGTTGAATCAAGTGATATTTTAATTACTTAAAACGCACATTACTTAGAAAAGTTAGAGGTGCGTGCTGGGATTCTAACGCCCCCGAAAGTGAAGTCGAAGTCCTACCAATAGGGCTTCAAAACTCAGTAGTGCGTCAAATAAGGAACCACTAATGTATTGCTCGGGTCTATCTCGGGACTCCTTTCATCCTTTCTTCACCTTTTGTTTATGATCGGGATTAAAAAATTCCATCCGGATTTCACATTTTTCCGCAAAAAACATCGAATATGATATACCGTGAAGCTAATCGCAGATTGCCACAGAAGCCGCGATAGCAGCAAGCTATCGCGGCTTTAAGCAAACTTTAAGCAAACCTGTTTTAACTAAGTATAACCTTCAAAATCGAAAACCAAGTTTCACGCGCATTTTTGTATGTAAAAGAAAATATACGAAATCCATCACGATTTTCTTCGTTATTTAAAAAAAAACTAAGCCCAAAATTCAAAAGTTAGAGAAAATCTCCATTAGAAAATTTATACTATGACCGCTTTTTTATTTTCACTTTGGCCGATGCTTTTTTTTCCTCAACAAGATTGCAGTATCACCGCGTGGTAAGCGATGATGCTGAGTAGCATGGTAGCGGGCCATAGAGAGATACGGAGTTATATTTAACCCACACTCCTAATTAATTTCTACGCGACATCGTACCGGAACGCTAAATCGCTTGGCTCGTCTTTGTCTAACATGGCACTAGCCACGGCCGAAGCCTCTCACCAGACGAGACTAGTTTTTCCAGTCGACCAGGAATTCTCAAATTGCCTCAGCCGAGAATCGAACCCGGGACCTCAAACTTAAAGCCACAAAGCTCAACCCTGCGCTAATTATGTCGTACGTTTCTCACAATAGTATGTGAGCAGCTTTATACGTTTCTCTGCTCTTAAATAAAGCTATAGATTTATTACGAGGGGCAAAGTATTTTCCTAAATATTTGTTTCATAATGTAAACCTAGAAGAAATTATTAAGGGCACTAAATAACCTAATCTGATATTATAGCTAAATAGCTTGTAGGTTTGTTTAAATGTTTTAACGCTTTAATGCAAATATCTCAGAAAATATACCATGAAACATATATATATGTTGCTATATTATGAAAATTAAGCCCAATTTGCTATACTCCGCGAACAGCAGGAGAATCTGTATGGTGTAATTTATAATTTCTTCAATCCTTGTACTCCGCACCAAACAGATCTTCGGCAAATTTCCTCTTTTCGCACGTTTCGCTCCGAAACCGGGGCATCCTCAGGAGATGTTGACTTTACAAAGATTAATTGTTATTCATAATATATCATGGAATTTCGCAAAGTAACTCCTGTTTCTATCAAATACCATGCATGCTCCAAATATTTTGCGTTCGAGAGCCCATTTATTTTAGATGGTTATATGCTATAACATCACGCTGCGACCCAGATAGGTCTAATTTCTAAGCATATATAAATAGAAATAAATAAATATACTACGACATTACACACATCGCCATCTAGCCCCAAAGTAAGCGTAGCTTGTGTTATGGGTACTAAGATGACTGATGAACATTTTTATGAATTATATATACATAAATACTTAGAAAATACATATTAACACCCAGACACTGAAAAACAACTTAATGCTCATCACACAAACATTTTCCAGTTGTGGGAATCGAACCCACGGCCTTGGACTCAGAAAGCAGGTTCGCTGCCCACTGCGCCAGTCGGCCGTCGATATATCGATTCCAGTAATAAATAAATAAATATACTACGACAATACACACACCGCCATCTAGCCCCAAAGTACGTAGCTTGTGTTATGGGTACTAAGATGGATATTTTTAAGAATAATATTCATAAATTCCTTTAATGACACCCAAACACTGAAAAACATTCATGTTCATCACACAAACATTTTCCAGCTGTGGGAATCGAACCCACGGCCTAGGACTCAGAAAGCAGGGTCGCTGCCCACTGCGCCAGTCAGCCGTTAATAATAATATTTAATACATAACATACTCGTAATAACCCATAAAACGTAAAAAGTAGTAGTAGTATTTGTGAAAAACTTGTTCGGGGAAGTTCTACCGCCATTTTTATTTCTGCCACAAAGCGGAGCGGTTGTCGTCAAGCAGCATCTGCTGTGTTCTGAATGGTGTAGCTGCCGGTGTAATTACAATGTAATTGCGGTGATAGCCCAGCGGGTAGGTCTTCGACTGCACTATAGAGGGGGGCGAGTTCGAATCCCAACACGCACCCCTAACTTGTCTAAGTTATGTGCGTTTTAAGCAATTCTGATATCACTTTCTTCAACTGTGAAGGACATCGTGAGGAAACCTGCATGCCTGAGAAATACTTATAATATACAGATACAGAAACACCCAGACACTGAAAAACATTAATGCTCATCACACAAACATTTTCCAGTTGTGGGAATCGAACCCACGGCCTAGGACTAGAAAGCAGGGTCGCTGCCAACTGCGCCAGTCGGCAGCGACCCTGCCGACTGGCGCAGTTGAACATAAATTGTTATTCCTATCCCAAATCAGAAATTGAAACTAAGATTCCCGTGCCTTTCGCCCCTTGGCCACTTCTAACGTTAAATTTACTACTTCATATCGAAAGCTCTCGAAGTACTCGAGCACTTATAATAAATGGTACGGAATAGTATCCTTGACTTGAGAACCATAGTTACCGAAAATAGCAATCCTTGAGAGTTAAAGATTTAGTAGTTCGTTGCTACCACTTTTATTTACTGTAAGGATTTTATCGGTTATCGTATACTAGCGTTACCTTCAGTACACAAGAAAAAAGCAATTAATATTTATTTACGCTCATTATTTGTACACATAGTAAGGAAAACAAAGGGCGAATATAGAAATACACAAAAACTGGAGAAGAATACAAAAGGCGGCCTTATCGCTTAGAAGCGATCTCTGCCAGGCAACCTTAGGGTTAGGACAACATTAGCAAGAACAAATAGGTGGTGTAAATTACTATAAACCCATATTCAAATAACTACCTAGTATTAGAGTAAATAAAAAATCACTTTTGCTTTGTCAAATATATTATGTCATCTGAAGGCGTATGAGTAGTTTTATTTCTTTATTGAAAGATATTTGTTGACCTGCGCAACTTCGTCGGTGCGCAACCAAATCGTTAACTACCCGTTTTAATATCTTAAAAAACGTCATTTAAGCGTCACCTACCAAGTCGAGTTTAAACTATATTATATTTCTTTCTGGAACCTCTACACTAACACTTAAACTTTATGTTTTGATATTAAAGTTTAAATTGACTTTTGAGTATACAAAACGTTTGTATACTTAAAAGTACCTATAGAAAAGGGTTGTTTTTAGACTTTTTCAGACAATTTTTTAAATATTTCTCTTCGTAAGAACCACCATCTTCGTACTTCAAGGAATATTCTAAAAAAAGAATTAGCGAAATCGGTTCTAATGCTCTTGAGATTTGCGCTTGGCAACACATTCAGCGATTCATTTTTATATTATAAGATAGGTAAACGTTTGTTGTTGAGGCGAGTCTTAATAGTTTCAAATAAATATATCATTTAATCAATCAAAAATACTTTATTGCACACAAGAAAAAAAAAAATAAAAGAGACAAAAACAACAAAGGTACAATTAAATTTGTGTAACCAAGGCGGCCTTATCACTTATAGTGATTTCTTCCAGGCAACCATTATGAGGAATTGGCTTACATGTGAATCCTTATAGCGGTGCACAAAACTCTTAAGAATATACATACATAATAATAATTACAAAAATTACAAAAACAGTACATATATAAAATAAAATGAAATACTATATGGTAAAATAACTAATATTAAAACTATATATAATAATGTTATCGGGACAGAAAGTAAATGTGGAATATAATAATCAAACTTACAGTGTTAGACGAGTCTTAAAAATACTGTGTGATTTAGCGTAACGAATGTCACGTGGAAGATCATTCCACAATTTAACTGCCTTGATAGTAAATGACTCATTGTAACAGTGCGTACGGCTGATTGGCACTTCCAGCTTATTGTCACTCTGAGAACGGAGAGTAAGTGAAAGAATTGAGAAAGCACCAAGAAATGTAAAGCGATCTTTAAGTTAAGTCGGAGTATGTGGATGAAACAAAATAGTGTAAAGAAAACTTAAAATATGATATTTTCGTCGGTGTCTAATATATAAAATAAATAAATAAATAGTTTATTTTTTCCAAATTTTTACAGTTTTAACAAGATTGCAAGTTTGGGACCTTCTTTTAGATGTAGTAGTACTACACCTGTATCAGAAGACTCCGCTCTTCCATAACAATATCCGTTATATGCGTAAAAGAAGTAAGTTGCGTTTTATAATATTAAAATATTATATATTAACGTTGTGCGTGTGTGCGTGTGTATGTGATATGTGTGTGTGTGTGTGTGTGTGTGTGTGTGAGTGTGTGTGTGTGTGTGTGTGTAATAGTGAGTGAGATAGTCCAATAGTGAGCCATTGGAGTTTAATTTGTCATTAAGCTCTATTTGTAACTAAAACAAAGCGTCTATAATTAAGTTTTTACTACTTCATTATTGTTTTCCTCTTTACAACATTGCAGCGGAACCATTTTTTTTCCAAAAGTCAGTACCCAATGTTCCAGCTAACGACTTTTTAATGCGAGTTACTTGATATTATTTTGCAGACTAAATTGTTTTCACGCGGAGTGCCGGGTGTCGTTATAACTAACTAGGAATGCCACGGAATTTATACTCTAACGTGAAAACGAACATTAAAAATCTAGACAAACCGACTTTGTTATACAACTGAAAAGCAAGAAATCCTAAATATTTTCTACAACATTTTTTAATGTAGAAAGTTCTCTCAATTTCCACAGGATCCCTTAAACAGATCTTGACCTGATGAAAATGGGACCACATGGGCAGTATGCCCTCGCGAACAAATATTAAAATCTCAAATCGGTTTATAAATGCCAGAGTTTGGAGTTAAAATAACATAAAAAAAAAATACAACCGAATTGAGAACCTCCTCCTTTTTTGTAAGTCGTTTAAGCGCTTGACTGCAATCACACCTTATGGTAAGCGATGATGCGCGCTTGCCTAGAAGATGCTTATTCAATTTTGATTTGAAGGTACGCATATTGTTGGGAAATTGGAAGGGTATTCCAGATCCTAGCGGTGTGGATCAGAAACGAAGATGTGAAGCGCTTCGTACGCGTCTGCGGTATATCGACCACGTAGGGATGCAGATCCTTACGGTGCCTCATGGTTCGATGGTAAAAGGGAACTAGATCGAACAGCTCTTGAGCACAGTCTCCGAAATATATCCTATAGAATACCGAAAAGCAGGCAACCTTGCGACGATGTTCCAAACTCTGAAGTTTTTTATTGGCTAGGTCACCGATGAGCCTTATAGCAGGGCGATCCACCAAATCCAAGGCATCAAGCCAATATTTGGCAGAGCCATCCCATAAATGGGAATAGTACTCCAAGCACGATCGAACTTGAGCTTGGTACAAGGTTAGAAGCAAACACCCGTAAACACGTAAAAATATTCATGTTCATCACACAAACAGTTTCCAGAACCCACGGCTTTGGACTCAAAAAGCATGGTCGCTGCCCACTGTCAAAAGGTAGCCCGTACATGATTCGATTCCTTTAAATTTTATTTATCATATTGAACTTCAATTTAAAAGTTATTTAAATACAATTGAAATTCTAAAAACGGCATTTTATGAAAACGTTCCCTGAATATGAAGCAGTTTTAAATAATTTCCATACAAATGAAATTTTTATTGAAAAATTCAGTTTATTCCTGGTCGTTCAAAAATGAAATATTTTTGTACCTACAAGATAATAAAACGCGTTTGGTGTTTGCCTATAATTGATACCTTATCATATTTACGGTCTGGCTATAAACAGAACTTTAAGCGCATGATATAAATATTTTCTACAACATTTTTTAGCCGGTGCCAATTAAAATGTTACCTTTTATACAGTAGAAAGCATCTAGTAATTTTCTACATTCATCATTCATCAAAAGCGGTGTATAATTCGCGGAGTAATGGCGTAACAAAAAAAAAAACCTGTAGTCGAATTGAGAACGTTCCCCTTTTTTTTAGGTCGGCTGATGATGAAAGAGATTGTGCTCCGCCTAATTTAATGGCAGATGTCAAATTAGCTACGGAAACTAATTACCATATAAGTTAATGGATTTTTTGGTTTTGTTTTAAAGTGACACTTTTATTGCAAAGTCTCAAACTTTTTCGGCTGTGTGTTGCGTGTCGCGTGACGGTCGGCCGCGAAGTAGGGTAGTGACTGGCGCTCGTCAGAGCAGCCTAGACCAATATGGCGGCGCCTATAGTTCGCATCAGCTGACCGTGTAGTGTATAGGGTATAAAATATTGGTTACATTTATGATGAAGATGGAATTGATAATGGAATAATTGAAAATAATTGAAACACGAATAGATATTAAGTAAGTCGTACTCTAAGACACAGAGTTCCATAAAAATATTAGTTGTCTACTTTTACCACTATTTTTATTTTTTTTTATTTTTTCCCACTATCATTCCCATTTTCTAAGTATAAAATTAAGATTAATAAATTAAGATTTATTATTCCGAAAATTTTTAGTTAAATGTCTATAATGTGAAAATTGTTTCACTTTTACCAACTCCAACATAAAACCACACAATCCTTTTTTTTTATAGAATTTTGTTTAAGTCCTTGTTGAGTAAAGTAAGTATATTACGAGCGTCGGCGGAAAACTGTTTGTCCAGCATATCGCTTAATCGGCCTCAACAATAAATGTACCAACGTATTCCCAGCGAGAAAAAAAGAAACGTGAATATCGCTTTGTGCATTACACGGTTATTAGTTAAAAATAGTTTTTAAGGCAGAGTTTTGGTGGTGCTTTAGAAGATTCTTTACGACGCATGTAAGCTTTTGATGTGGTATTTTCATTCCCCAGAACAGGTTTTTCGATGTATTTAAAGTTACGCATAGTGCAGAAGTTAACGTTTCAGATATTTCCTTTATTCAATTTATTTATATTTATAAGTTAAATATTCAATAACTAATATCAAAGTTCATAACATAATTTGCGAGCACGTAAATAAAAAATGTTTTGAGTAAAATAAGTTCGTGATTGTAATATGGGCGGGATTCGGAATATTGGGCAAAAAACTTTTATTTGAACGAAACCACTGACAACCAAACACTGCCGAAATTACTAAAGTTCTACGCAATGAGAAGCATTTGGAAGGAAGCTAAGTTTATTGCATACTGCCGCGTCAACCGCACTACCAACCGCAGGAGTCACAAAAGCAGCACGAATTTTTTAATCAACACTATTTTCATACCAAGCTACTAGCGGACGTCATCGTAGAATTTCTGATATCCCGTGAACAAGCATAATGTGATCCCTAAACGGTCTCCACTAAGACACTAAATGTGTATGTTAGGGTACAGAACGTAATACCACAGTATAAAGAAATGATACAGTAGTTCAACGCCTTTGATTACGTGGCAATTGCCAACTTACCGCAAGATTGGTTTTTCTAGACGGCTTCGTTACAACTCTGTATGACTATCTTTCATCAAAATCGTATCGCCACATTACCGGTCCACTAAAGGACACGGGTCTCCTCCAACAATGAGAAGGGTTACTATCTTTACTCTGTGGTAATAGAATCTTTTCCGTAAAATATATTATAAAGTTCCGTAAAGCCAAAAAAATGCGTTAAATACGCTTGGAAGGTATTCAAATTGGGCAGCAATTAAAAGTATTGTCATGGTATTTAAGACAGTTCACAAGTTATCGGATAGTGGTATCCTTGATATCCCAGTCAAGAACCATCCCGTATTCATAAAGATATACTATAGAAAGATATATGTATTTGAGTTTACGTCGACATGTTTTAACGTGCTTATCTCAAAAATAGCATTTTGATTTCGAAAAAAATATTATTGCATTATGTATTCCGTTTGATTAACTTACCGCGGATGAGCTCTTAGTTTAAAAATAGTTTTAAGTATCAAAGCTTAGATGTTTTAAAAACCAGCAATGAACTGCATATCGTCCCTTTTTTATATAATACTGTTTCCTCCAGTTTCCAAATCAGTCAGCTCGTGGCCGGTCGACAGTCCTGTGCCGTGACAAATCCTGCTTTGTATGGGAAAGTAACGAGGTGATATTTCGCTATAAATTAATGTAGTTCGTTAAAAATAAATTCCGAACACAGTTAAATAATGAATTTCCTGCCGTATCGAGACCTCATCTTCTTTTTTCGGTCGAAAAATACATTAAACAGTTGAACGGACGGAAACAGGGATTCTTATCTTTTCACAGGAATTCGGAACATTTTGAATTAAAACTTGAAAACAAAAGGTCGCACTTTGACGGCTTCACAGAGTATGAGCGGGCGTTTTATCGATAACAAGGGTTGCCTATTATCGGACGTCTTTCTTTGGGCCCGTCCGCGCGGAAATATTGTAATTCCTTATAAAAACGCAGCTAAGCGAGCGTACAGTTCAGAATCGAATTCGTAAAAGCTTTCCAGGAAAGCGAAGGGTTCCTTTCGCAAGTGCTGTTTAATCAATGTTTACCCAAACCGGTTACTGGTTGAATACTTTGGAGATTTGAATATGGCTTAAACCCTTTTTAACATTGCCAAGAGTATGTTTAGCTATCGAGCCCAGTTATCTATCACTTATTCTAATTAATAACAAAGGATCTAAAATCTATAAAATAAGTATCTAAGTCCGTCAGTCTGCAACCGTAAAACTCTATAAAATCTGTCGTTTATCGATAATTACTGCATTGTGCATATGGTAAATTATGTTATAAAACCCTCTACCCTAACTTCCTAAAAGAGGATGCTATGAGCATCAGTGGTACTTACATTACTAGGCGGTGAATGAGAACGATGACTTATAATGTAAACATAAATAAATATAAATAAACTACGACAATACACACATCGCCACAAAGCTCCAAAGTAAGCGTAGCTTGTGTTGTGGGTACTAAGATGACTGATGTATATTTTTATGAATGATATACATAAATACTTATAATGTACATATAAACACCCAGAAACTGAAATACGTTCATTACACAAACATTTTCCAGTTGTGGGAATCAAACCCACAACCTTGGACTCAGAAATCAGGGTCATTGCCCACTGCGTTAATCGGCCGTCAAACGTATGAAATAATATATTATATGCTCATTGCTGTTCAAATCAGAACAACCGTTGACTAAGCAACAAAAATTACTACAATTCCATTATAACTTTCACTTTTATAACATTCTAATGTTATAAAAGTGAAAGTTATAAGCTTGAGTTTAAAACCGATTTCCCTACTGTATGATTGCTAAACTGCGCTAGCTGCCGGGATTTTTCGCTAGGCCTCCGGATCTTATAAGGCCGCCATTATTAAAGGTCCCCCGATATAAAATGCATTCGCTCATGCTAAATCGGCAAGCCAAAGCTGGAATTGTTTTTAAACGACTTCGAAACGATTCTTCTAATCGGCGTTGATTCGTGAATATCGTTTAGCCATCGTTTTATCGAAGTTCGAGAGAAATTCACTTTGTATCTTTAGTTTTTGTTATCAACAGATAGACGTCCACTGCTGGGTTGTGTAATGGTGAGGGTGTTTCGAAACGCGATGGTTTTATTCAGTCTGAACTCGACGGTTAATTTCAACTTGCTGGATTCAAAGTATTAAAAATCCTACTCTAAAATTAACTTATATATTTAAGTTAAGAAAGCTATTGTTTTATACACGAACCTAACTAGCAGTTGTCCAGAACTTTGTATACGTACAAATCGTATGAGTTTAATTTCTCATATAGGTACAAAATTGTTATTTGTTCACTACAGGATTTTTTCATTTAAGCAATGATGATTGACGGCCGAGTGGCGCAATGGGCAGCGACCCTGCTTTCTGAGTCCAAGGTCGTGGGTTCGATTCCCACAACTGGAAATTGTCTGTGTGATGAACATGAATGTTTTTCAGTGTCTGGGTGTTTATCTGTATATTATAAGTATTTATGTGTATTATATTCATAAAAAATATTCAGCTCAGCTATCTCAGTACCCATAACACAAGTTACGCTTACTTTGGGGCTAGATGGCGATGTTTGTACCTATTGTCGTAGTATATTAGTATATTTTAAAGCCCGCCGCATCAGAAACATATGACTTTCATACAATTTCGAATACTCTCCTAATATCAGAAACGGTTGGACTGATTTGATAGTATCTGCTTTTTTCTTTTGGTTGATAGCTGATGTTATATTATGGAGTTACATAAGCTACTTTCGTTTTAAAATTAACCCTATAAAATTGTGAAGAAATTCCTATCCAATAACGGAAGTCAAAGTCAAAGTTAAAGTCAAAGTCAGATATGTATTTATTCAAAAGGCACATAGATGGCCCTTTTGATGCGTATATTATATAAAAAATATGTTCATAGTAGTGAGGTCATGGCGATAACTACATTCGTAGACTTAAAACTAAAGATGCGAGGGCCTTGTCTTAGAAGAAGCCCGTTACAAACTTATCCGGATGTTCTTTTTGTTATCACCAAGAAGTATGGTTGATGCGAGGCAGGAGATCGGGGTATATTGTATAGAGTACCCCTTGTGCGGGTTAAGGTTTGTATATGAAATAAGGTAGGTACTTATAAAGTAAAAAAATGTATCTACGCAGTCACGGGGAACCGTTTGCATTCAAATAAACCAATTCAACAGTGCAACTACGGTTATCTATTACTATAATTATTATTTCCATAATTAATTTCATTTTTGATTTTTTATTTTTCCTTTTTCGAATGAGTTTGAATCTTATTCCGTAGAATCAGAAAAGATTTGCACACTGTCGTTGGCAGTAGATTGTGTAGGAGTGTATTTTAATTATTGTAAAACAACTTATTGTTACCCACAATTCTAGCAAATAAATTATTATTTATCTATCATTTATTTATATACTTTTCAAACAATTAAATTAAAAAAAACACTCCTCCGCTAGCGGAATTTGATTACCCAAGCGACGGGAAGTCAGGGCTTCATAGTGAGGAACCTCCTCACAATACGCGCTGTTTCAAGGACTACTGCCTTCTGTATCCGACTCTTGATCCAACAACCAAGCGAAAGCTTCTTGAGATGTTGGTCTAAGCTTTTCGCGAGAAGATCATTGACTGAAACGGTCGACTCAACACCCCACATGGCAGTAATTCCGTGAGCAAGGTCCAAGTATTTACGATACTTTCTACTTTTCAGCTTTCACCAGATTATCGTCACGTGAAATAGTAATGTCAACAATAACACGGCGCACTGATCGATCGACTAGCACTTTATCAGGTCTATTATTTGAAATATACCTGTCAGTGATAATCGTTCGATCCCAGTAGAGCAATGCACTGCTATTTTCAAAAACTGACGCCGGGTCGTACCTATATTAAGGCTTCTCAAAATCGATAATGAAGAGCAAGTTGTTGATGAATTATCCTGACTACTTGATTATGTCTGTGCAAGTATTCGATGTTATTATTATTATTATAGATATAAGTTGAGAGACACACAGATATGCTTTCGCATTTATAATTTTAATACAGATAATGCTCGTGCGAAAACTCCAATACAGTATCACGGAATACTGACAACCAACGCAGGTGGGCCCGCGTGAGTGTGTATGGATTAATATTTGACAAATCCCAATTGATTCGAGTTGGTATGCGCATTATGTATGAGGCGATTGTCACAGGCGCCCGTCATGTGTGAAGGACGCCTTATGTAGATTTTATTATCACTAACTCACTCGCTGAAATAAATCACATCAAGTGTAGGAGGGTTTTAGGAAATAAAGAAAATATCGGTAATATTTTTGGGCTCGATTTATGTGTATTCTCATTTCTTTCATAATCTACTTTTCTTTGTTCATTTTTTTTCGTAGATTATCCATCGATGAATTATTCATATGTACCTATACACAAGGCTTGTACTATAGATATTTTAAGATTATATATAGATGTTTATTCTACTTATTGACCTGATTTTCTTTTTAGTTTTATTTATTATTTTTAAGACATCAATATTAATTATTTCATCATCATCATCATCTCAACCAATTGACGTCCACTGCTGGACATAGGTCTTTTGTAGGGAGTTCCACAATGCACGGTCCTGGGCCGCTTGCCTCCAACGGCTCCCAGCTACTCGCCTGATGTCATCTGTCCACCTCGTTTGGGGCCGACCTACGCTGCGTTTACCGGTGCGGGGTCGCCATTCCAGCACCTTAAAACCCCAACGTCCATCGGTTCTCCGAGCTATGTGCCCCGCCCATTGCCACTTCAGCTTCGCAACTCGCTGAGCTATGTCGGTAACTCTAGTTCTTCTACGAATCTCCTCATTTCTGATTTGATCACGTAGAGACACTCCTAACATAGCTCTCTCCATCGCCCGCTGAGTGACTCTGATTATTTAAATCAGATTTATTTGATTAAATTAAATTATTTAATTTAGCTTTTAATAATTTTATGTTATACTTTTAAAGGTTTATATTAAAAGACTAATCACTGTAAATAATTTATGGAAAACTTTATGCACTTGCTTTTACATGAATGCTGTGATAAACTGTTAATAGGTGAACATTTTTTAAGTGATAGTTTATCTATTGTTGGTTGTCTATTATAAATAAATAAATAAAAGGTTTACCTGTCAATTACTACTCATAAATAGTTTCGATCAACTGGATTTAGAGAAATGTTTATAATTCAAAAAAACAGTTCTCAAGTTAAGTCAGATTCAAATTCAAATTCAAATTCATTTATTTCAAGTAGGCCTACTTTATAAGCACTTTTGAAACGTCAAGTATGTATGTTTGTGTGACTCTACCACCGGTTCGGAAAGCAGATTCTACCGAGAAGAGCCGGCAAGAAACTCAGTAGTACCTCTTTTCCTTTTCAGGTAAGGGTAACCTAAAATATAAGTTGACAACCCTTATTATTATAATTTTTTTTATAAAGGTTCCCGTTTCAATTTATAACAACCGGTTACGTATAAGCGAAAGAACTATAGACTAGAATCAGTGGCGTGCATAGAGGGTATGCTGATGCACAGGGTATGCATATGATATAAAATGAAGAAAATCTTCAGTACGAGTTATAAAAAACTTGAGAATAGGCATTGTAATAGTTATAAAAAGCCTACCTTTAAGTATTTATAACTCGGACTGGAGATTTTCTTCATTTTATATCATCTGCATACCCTGTGCATATCCTCTATGCACGCCATTGACTAGAATGACAACCAACCATAGAGTAAAGATATAAACGCGGGCTATGACCTGTCAAACGACTTATTTTACACTGTGATTTATACAGTATATAGCCGCATTATTTTTCTTACATCTTTAAATAGGTATAATAGTAAACGAAACTGTGTATCGATATCAATAGATTTAGCAGTAAGTTAAAAAAATCACTCACCAACACTGAAGTAAAAGCTGCCAATGAATTTCGCGACTTACCTGAAAAACGAAAGGACATCATTAGAAAAAAAAATCTTACGAATGACACAATTTTTTTTTTTATATTTTTAATAACGCACTTTCACATTTTAAAAGGACAATACTTATAGTCTCTGATTATAAACTTTTCATTAGTAGTTTAAAAATCCCTGAGCTCTATGTTTAAAAATACAGTGATATTTTTTTTTATATTTTAATGTTGTGATAATTACAGATTAGGTAATACAGTATCTCAAAGAAGCCACCTTATTTTTTTGTTCGCTCAATTTATTATATTAATTTTTGTATAAAAACTTAGTTTAAGTTATACTTTATGAAGACGGTTTCCTAGTAGCCTATAAATTATATTTTATCTTGGTACATTTGGAAAGGTCAAAGGTACCAAGATCATGACGTCATCATAATGACATTACCGGCCCACTACATAGCACGAGCCTCCTCCCAGAATGTAAGGGGGTTAAGGCCGTAGTCCACTACACTGGTAAAGTGGGGATTGGTAGACTTCACACGCCCTTAAGAACATTATGAGAACTCTGCATGCATGTTTTCTTCACCGTTAAAGCAAGTGATATTTAATTGCTCAAATTAAAAAACGAACATAACCGAAAAGTTTGAGGTGTGGGATTGAACTCGGTTCCCGGGGAGCCGAAGCCTTAACCACGAGGCATCATCATCATCATATCAACCCATTACCGGCCCAATACAGAGCACCAGTCTCCTCCGACAACGAGAAGGGGTTAGGGCCGTAGTCCACCATGCTGCCCAGTGCGGATTGGTGGACGAGTTGGCGTAGCTACGAGGCTATGACCGCTTGAAATTACAATTACTAACAAAAAATATTGTATAAAATCACCAGTAAAGTACAGTGAATAAGCAATTATAGAGTTCCCACTTTTAGAGTGAACGCAAAAACGGTGAGCCGCACATAATACAACTTTGCCCACCAATTTAAAACTGCGGCAAAGTTTAGATCATGCAATACCCCTCTGTTCTGTTCCTACGCATAAGTTAATGGTGGTTAGCAAACTACTCTCCTACGCGATTATATGAGACTACGGACCGGCAAATTCTTTTTTTTATTTCCTTAGACTACCATTTATCTTCTGCATCCTTGCAGCAATGAAATGCGCTTTCTTAGATGTATTTTCATTATTTTCATTTTCAAGTATTTTCTTGATTTTAGAATTAGTCGGTTATTAGTAAAAATGACTGGGACTAATGGTTTTTTAAGCCCAGTAAAGACTTCGGCATCACATTCGGAAGGCCGAGTTTGAACCCTAGCACGCTACACTTCAACGGTGAAGGAAAACACCGTGAGAAAACCTTCATGCCTAAGATTAATAATATGGACGGATGGATGGTTGGATGGATGGTTGGATGGATGTTTGTTACTTTTTCCCGCAAAAACTACTTAACCAATTTAACTGAATTTTGGAATGGAGTTAGATTATGCCCTGGTTGCATCTGTTGTTTTTTATCCCGGAAAAATGTGCGGTTCCCGCAGGATTCATGAAAAACCAATAAACCACGTTTGAAGCCGCGGGCAACCGCTGGTTCTTTATAATGTTCTCAAAGGCGTATAAAGTCCACCAATGGGCCAGCGTGGTGGACTACGGCCTTTTAACCGTTATCATTGTGGGAGGAGACCCTTAGTTGTCGTGGGTCGTACTATCTCAGACTGTATCATCACTAACTAACAAATAAACTCATTTTCACACCCCAGGAATTAAAGGACCTTAAGAACCAAAACATTAATTTGAAAAAAAATAACACTATGACCCAAGCAACCTCAAAGAAATATGCGAAGGGAGATAGAACTAAAAAATAATATCTGGAATTTCTAACAACGCTGCCATAATAGAGGAAAAATAATATCAATGTAAAAATGTTGAATATAATGCAAAGTTATGATTTCGCTGAGCACAAAGTGAGCTTGGTATAAGTTTGCGCTTAAAGACGTCGCCTTTACAATGTTTGTAGCGCTAGGGTGACCATTCGTTTGGTATAGTTTAGGAACATCATGGGTTCGTATTTAATAATAGTATTTCAATGACAATAACACAGAGATACTATGACAAAACCAAATAATTCGAAAATTTAATCAAATGATTTAAAAGTGAGAGCATTAACAATTGTAGTTATGCGTTTAACACAACTGTCATACCAGTAACAGGTTAGCCCGTTTCATCTCAGACGGCATCATCACTTAACACCCGGTGAGGTTTCCATCGAGGGCTAACTTTTAGTGGAATAAAACGAGGCCGTTATCGTAATTCGAAAATCAATGCGTTCTCATATCACTTATTCTGTTAAATTTGTTCTTGAAATAACATAATTCATGGACAATATGCAATATTTTGGTTGCTTTAAGAAAACCTTTTTAAAATGTTTAATGTAATTCGAGTTAACAATATATGTATTGTATTCATATTAGGTAGTGTTCCAGGGACTATAACATAGTATTAATATGATATTAATGATATTAATCTTTATTTCAGACAAAGTCCATATTCGATAACATAAATCAATTACAAAATTGGAAAGAAAACAGTATAATGGACCCGCTCTCCGGCTCAGGTTCTGTCATACAAAGATTGCCTGTCAGAAATTGCTAGCAGCAATAACGCCGCCTTTGCATGCCTACATTTTTAATTTATTTTTTATTCTTAATATTTGGTTTTAGTGTATTATTTTATGTCTTCTTCTACTCCCGAATGAACATCTATACGTTTTTAATAGTGCCTGGATCTAGCAACTAGGTTCTGTCGGTAAAGTGTTAAATTAATAAAACAACACTTTCATGACATAATACAAATAAAAAGGTAAATTTAAAATGCATATAAAAATTTGAAAACAGCAGTATTTGAGCTTGCGACTCTCTGACAATCAATTGAAACAAGTTGATCTTTCCTCCAAGTATAGGTAATAGGTTTTCTTTTTAGTAAAATGGTAAAGAAAACTATCAGGTCTCCTTTAATTTTGTAAGGATTTTTCTCCTTTAAGGATTTTTTTTTATTAAACAGTTTCCTTAGTGATACGAAAAGTGTAGTGTCACCACGCGCATCGGTCGGCACAGTTGCCGACTGATGCGTTTTGCTGAAAACTTTTAAACCAGCGCAAAGATCAAAAGTATTTTTTCAAAGTTGGATTCCTATTTGTAGAGCATTCGTATCGTTGAGTTTCGTATTTTTAAAATGAAATGGTTCCAAATAAATTCGTTTTAGAGGGTTATATGTTAGGATAGGAGGAGTTTGTTTGTTTTGGGCTCTTCTTAGACCAGGGTGCGAATGGTACCCTCGTAGTTTTAGGCTTAAGTTGGCGAACGTAGTTATCACCATACCCTTACAATTATGGCAACATAGGTATATGTATGTACGCTTCATAAGTGCATGTGATAGGCCTACATGAATAAAGAATTTGAATTTTGAATTTGGATAATTCCAGTTTCATATAGGCACCTAGTAAGACAAGTCTAGCACAGTAATAAAAGGAGGGCCAAGCAGCACGACTAGCATGGGAAGGAGACAATTATCTCCCCGGGGAAAGGACATAAAATTATCTTTTCCCACAGCTGTTCCAACTCTCAGAGCACTGGCGCCCAAGCGGAAATGATATCCAAATAATATATGTGCAATAATAAACGGGGGTAAACTTCTCCTATTCCATGTTCCCGGGCTTTAGCAGGTGGACACGTTAGTTATATCACCTGTCAGGGGATATAATAAGGGGATAACATTTTTGTCTCCTGCCCGTGCTAGCCATCAGGCTCACCTGAAGGAAAGCCATGCCATGATCATGGTCATGGCTTGACCAGCTTTCTACCAATCCGCACTTGGCCAGCGTGGCGAACTGCATAATTATAATCTCTTTAACTCTTGTCATTCTGTGAGATGACCAATGTCTTGTAATGGGCCAGTAAAAGTTTGATAAAGATGACGATGATAAAAATCAGAGCATTCCGTATAAATAATGATACCTATGTCTTTTACAAATACTCTTGTCAGTAAATGCAAGAGAAAATTCAAATTTTTGTGTACATTATTCGCTTTTACAATTTCGTTTACTTTGCGAAACGTCTGCAGGCGGTCGTTAAAACTTTTGTTGCGAAATATTAACAAATTCGTATTGAACTTGTTGATGCAAGTTGCGATCTCGAAATATTATGTTAGCTTGGGAGTTGAGACGGGGTGCTAAAGGAAGCTGTATCCTTAAAGTTTAGGCACTTGTAAATAATCACGGGCGCATTGTTCGCCTTTTACAAACTCTGCAAGTACGGTATTTTAGTTAGAGGAGAATTCCGCTTGTACCACGCTGATCCGCGGGGTATTTTTCCATGGATAAATTTAATATAGACCTCATGTTATTTGAATCGGGTTGTCAATTGTATGCAAAGTTATCGACCATACGGTATAAGTGTGTTCAGAACTGTGTTCAGCCAGGTCTTTTGTAGCTAATTTAGATCAAAAAAAATTATGAAGAATATTTTAAATTACAACGTAATACAGCCGTTTTACTACAGATGTCACTAGTAAGAATATTTCAAATAAAATATATTTAATACTACCAATCACAGAATGAACTTACAAAAAACACAATAAAAAATCACGTAAAAGTTTTGAGTATTTTTAAATATACCAGTGGCATCTACGTTTCTCATAATAAGATAATAGAAACTACAATAGATGTCACTAACTTATTACAATATATTAAAACTGTCGCGGTCCGTGGTTGTTTACGAGTATTCTAAGATAGCGCCATTTTGTTCATCGGTCGAATTACATAAATATTTGTTCACTGTACCATATCTATCCATTAATAATTATAGTATAGTAATAGTATCTAACACTTGAAGTAATATATATTTTAAACCATACAGTGACATCTATGTTTTATCATACTTTATAGAAACAAACCTTTCAGAGAGAGTAGAGGAAATATTTGCTTTCTTTTGCTGTAGTAGTTACCTCACCCTACAAGAGATGGCGCTGATTGCAAAAAAATAATGAAACAAGTGTTATAATATAAAAGAATTATAGATGGCGCTTATACAAAACGTTAAGACTGACGTATTTTCAATGAATCAAAACTTTAAAGAGACATCTATGTTTTTATAGTCGAACTAAGGTTACTATTTGGCGAAGAAGTAAAACCGCCCTGCAAGAGAGGGCGCTGGTTGCAAGGAATAAAATTCAACAAAGTTAGATCACTGCTTTTTGTACTTTTGATTTTCACTAAGCGTAATAGTTATACCACCCTGTAACAGATGTCACTAGTAGCAGTGAAATTCGTTTAAACTACGTGCAGTAACTGTAGCACATATGCGGGTTTCCTTTTGCGTCGATGTCAAACCAGCCTGCTAGAGGGCGCCAGCATCAGACAATTATTACCAACGCCATCTACATTGGCTATACGGTACTATATTATGAAGTGCTAAGCGCTTTTTATGCTAATTGCGCGAGTAAATTATGCACATGTTTTAAGCCTGTTCTAGATACTCGTCAAATATCGAAGATTAATAAGCCAATGAGGTTAGTTAAATAATGAAACTGCAAAAAATTTCAGAAAAAGTAGCATGAATAATGGGAAAATACATTTTCCGTTCAAGGTGCTGTGCACTCTTGTACACATTGGTAACATTTTTGAGTGAGTAAGTCCATGTTTTTTTATATATAATATGAATAAATAAATAGCAATATACATATAAACACCCAGACACTAAAAAACATTCATGCTCATCACACAAACATTTTCCAGTAGTGGGAATCGAACCCACGGTCTTGGACTCAGAAAACAGGGTCGCTGCAAACTGTGCCAATCTGCCGTCACTACATGGTGGTAGTACTTCACCGGACGGCACTGTCACAAAAAGCTGAACACTGCTAATTCTTAGTGAGAAAACTGAAGCAGTAGTCTTAAGACGCTTAAGAGATATTCTTACCTTAAGCAGATGAGGATCGCGTTCAGCTGCGTCCAGCAATGATTCCGCTTCGCTCAGCCAAGCGACGAATTTCTCCAGAGAACGATCGAAGTTCTGCAGCGACGAAACCGCGGAATGGAGTGCTTTTCCACGTGCCACAATGCTTTGAAGGAAAAAATAAGAGGGTAAAAAAGATTTCTAGAAGAATTACGCTAAGTCTCTATACATTTATTTTCCTCCATTTCATCATCATCATCATATCAACCAACAACAACAACAACATTACCAGCCTACAATGAGAAGAGGTTAAATAAATAAATAAATGAAAAGTTGCCTTCCAGGGATTGAACTCGGTTCCCCATAGCAAATGTCAAAACCCTTTATCACTGTGTTATCATCGTCATGCCCAAAGACACCATTTGTACCATAACTAGTTCACTGTAGGACTAAAGACCTCTGCTTCCCAAAGGGAGAGTTTGCCCGTAATCACAGTCGGGCAGAAGGGTTAGGGATCGCATTATATGGTAGTAGTAGCAATAATATAGTCGCCTCATATGACACCCGATCATACCAATACCTTTCAGTGAATATAAAACATGGCTACATAAACAGACGCAATCCTCACACTCAGAGCTATGGATTAACGGAAATGAGTGTAAACATACAAAGGAGGTCTTTCCAAAACTAAACAACCAAACTACTAAAACTAAGTCGGAAAAAACTAAGGAAGGTAGTAAGCATGATAACAGGGTATTGCTCACTAAACAAACACCTTTTCATTTTAGGAATAACCGACAGTCCTCTGTGCAGGGCGTGCATGGAGGCAGATGAAACACCGACTCACGTACTGCTCCAATGTAGAGGAGTAGAAGAAAACGCACAGCATACCTTGGCTCCCCAGCATCACTCCCTGAAGCACTTGGCGGCCTGCTAAGCTTCTGGAGTGAGCTTGGCTGGCTGGAGTTACCCAGCGGGGAGCCGTACCAGTGGCACTACGTACAACGGAAGGTTCCGGCCGACCAAGTACGGAGACAAGCCCAAAGAAAGAAAAAAAGAAAGAAGAAGACACCCGCAGGGAGACCAGGAGAGTCGAACACACGGCATTTAATGCTCATAGTACCAGGATATAATAATAAGGAGGAGTTACCTGTTGTTCAGCTCATTGTATCGATGGTTGATCGCTTCAGTGGCGCGCTTGATGCGAGTGGTATCGTCGTTACGATAAACGGCGATGAGACGCTGGGTTAGCTGCCCAAACAGCTCGATCTGGTGCTTGTATTGATGCACCTCAGCATGGAACGACTGGAATATGAAACAAAAATATCTTTATTGACCCCAAACATTTGAAATAACTTACCTAAACCAAATCGAGAATACAAAAGTATATAAGTACCTCTAATAATGCGAAAAACTTTTACCAACTGCTTTTCCGGAATAATAATACCTATTTGACGGCAGATTAAAAAAAAATATCGGTGAGTCGATCGTAAGAAAAAATAAGCAACATACAAACCAACGCACTTTCATATTTTGAATATTAGTTAAAATTTCGCTTTATTGTTTCATTGTGCGTAGTGCGTATGAGAAAGAAAGTAGCATGCCATCGGTCGGTCCCGATTATAATCGCGAAGATGTGATTATTATCGCCAACCAGCATAAGAGCAGTGAGGTGGGTGTAAAACATTATCTGCCATGCGTGACAATTAGGTCTGCTGGGAGGCTTCAGCCGTAGGCTTCGGTCGCCGGTTTTCATCCTACTGTCAAGTTAGTCCTTGACTTAAATCTCAATTGTACAGCATTTGGTTCTGATACTCCGACCTACCCTACCTAATCGGTGTCTAACCGGAATTGTTGTTCAACCATTGAATTAAGAACATAGAGAATCCATGTTGACGTGCTCCTTACCTTTTGTTCTCTAAGCTGCATTTCTAGCACATCAGCAGTGTGTCCAGGGGCTGTCATGGCGCCCAATCGAGTCTCTATGCGCGTAAGCCACGCGTCCGCATCGCGTCGCCTCGCCTCGTATCGCTGCGAATCGCCAAGCATCGCATCTAGCTGCGCTTTCCGCTGTAGCACGCGAGCGTTCGCCTCATCCCAGTGTTCTCTCAGAGCGGTAACTGGAATAGAATAAAAGAGTTTCATAAATAAAAGTAGAACAGTGCACCCTCGATAAAACAAATCGAAAAAAAACAAGTATTTTATTCGTTATATAAAGGTTGCTCATATTGCGGTTAGTTTGGTCTAAAATTTGTTATAAAGAGGTTAAAAAAAATTTTTATTATTTTATTTTATACAACGTGTTACAAAATAACGAAAAAATTAAGAAGTATGCATCAGTATATTTCATGACGAATCTCTCTGTAAAATATTAAATCAAAAGAAGCACATTCATTTTTCCATACATACGAATTAAAAACATTCTAACACGCGCATAGTACCTAAGCTACGCGGCGAGTACCTAATAAAGACAGGAGTCACATGATTTTAAATTACGGCTGTATCTGATTTCTTTCAGTAAAAATTATGGCAGTGGTTTAAAACTCAAAAATATTAGGTTATCGGTTTCACAGATAAGTCACAGAGACAGTACATACTGTACCTATAAATCCTGTTAAGTATCATTTCGGTTTTCTTTGACATGTTGTATAGTTGACGGTGAATATGACGGTGCATAGTCAGTACATTTATGAAAATTTAATTTATGTCCATAAAAATATATCAAAATTTAAAAAGAAAATGCACTGTAACAATATAAATATTAGAAGAAAAAATATACTCGTGCCGTTTACAAGGCTACACAAAATTGCAAATTCATTTAAGGGCAATTGTATATTATTTTATAACAAATTACCAAATGAAATCTTTGAGATGTCTCTCAATAAGTTCAAAGTTTATATAAAACGTAAGCTTACAGAAAAGTCCTATTATAATATTAAGGATTATTTAAACGATAAAAAAGCTTGGGTGTGAATTGCTCTAGCTTCATAGCTTAATTTAAATTTACTCTAAGATGGTGATAACAAAAAAAAAATTTACCCGGCTAAGTTTGTTGTGGGCTCTTCTTAGACCAGGGCGCGTTTGGAACCCTCGTAGCTTTAGATTTAAGTGGGCGAACGAAGTTATCACCATTCCGTTACAATTATGTAAACAAATATGTATGAACGCTTCACAAGTGCCTGTGATAGCCCTACATGAATAAAGAAATTTTGAATTTCAATTTGAATTTTGTTGATAAGGTTTTAGGGTTGACAGAGTTCGTTATTTAGAAGAAGACAAAACTCTTTATTGCACGCAAAAGAGACAGTAAGAAGTTTACAGTAAAGGATATTGTAGGCATGCAAAGGAAGCTGCAAGAAATCTCTTACAGGCAACCTTTGTAGATGGGACTCACAGTAAGGGAACGGGATAGTACCAAGAGGGTTATATGCATACATATATACCAACCAAATAATTAGGTGTTTATACCCTGTTTATGATATTTGAAAATTTGTTATAAAGAGGTTATTCGTAAAAAATGTTCGCAATGTAAAGGTATATTTACATTGACTCATAAGAACAATTTAAGGAGATTAGGAACAATGTGTTAAATCGAGGAAGTCTTTAGTGGAACGTTATATAAAGGTTGTTGTATATAAACATTAGCATCATTATCAACCGAATCCAATCCATTAGGTACCTTCTCAGTATTAGAAGGATTAGGCTTAATCCGAATACTAGCCAATATATCTACAATCAGTGGCGTGAATGCAGATGATATAAAATGAAGAAAATCTCTGGTACGAGTTATAATAACTTAAGGGTGTGATTTTTTAACTACAATGCCTAACCTTGAGTTTTTGTAAACTATTATTGGATTTATTTTTTAATTTTATATCATCTGTCCGCTTAGTGCATACCCTGTTCATATACCCTGTATGCACGCCACTGTTTACAATTAATATTGAACTTAATTAGTTATACTGCGCGAAAATCTGTACTATGTAGTTTGCCATTTCTTCAGTCATTATACTCCACATCAAACAGATTTTCCACAGTGTAATCCCTACGCACATTTCGCTCCGACACCATTTATTTTACAATAAACAATAACGAAGCAATTATGGTCGCTTGAATCCAAATAAATGTTTGATTCGGTACATATGCACCCTATAACAAATGCAAGCGGCAAGGTGCGGTGTCGGAGAACTATCGCTGTTCAGGTCATATGACCGATTGGCGCAGTGGCAGCGACCCTGCTTTGTGACGCACAAAGGCCGTGGATTCGATTCCCACAACTAGAAAATGGTTTTGTGATGATCATGAACGTTCTCAGTGTCTGGTTGTTTATATGTATATTATAAGTATTAATGTTTATTATTCATAAAAATATTCATCAGTCATCTTAGTACCCATAACACAAGATACGCTTACTTTGGGGCTAGATGGCGATGTGTCTATTGTCATAGCAATTATACTGTTATTTAACTACGGGGCCTAATAAACGAGCAAGCTGTATTCACTCAACATTAAGACGTTAATAGTCAGTTACAATTATAGACAGCTTCAATCTAGGTCTGGACTAAACCAATTATTATCTGACTAAGTTCCCTGGCTGAGCTCCAGATGTTCTATAACCGATTCCTGTCTATAGCAATTATTGGTACAACTTACCACATAGCTACATACTCCGAGACCCGCGCCCTAAATACGCGAAGTCTACGCTTTTATAATATGATTCCTAAGGTGATTTTGGACCTGCCAATGCACAAGTTTAAAGAATTTGTTAAAACACATTTATTACAGCGAGGTTACTATACAATTGATGAATTTTTTAATGACAAGGTTACTTGGAAGCATCCGGCTCCGCTTTCAGCTCTCACAAGATAGAAAAATGAATGTTAAAATGCAAAATGTAAATTGTTGATGTTGGAAAAGAGCAACTGCTGAGTTTCTTGCCGGCTTCTTCTCGGTAGAATCTGCCTTCCGAACCGGTGGTAGAATCACTACAAACAGACAGACTTGACGTTTCAAAAGTGCTTATATTAGGCCTACTTGAAATAAATGAATTTTGAATTTGAATTTGAAATAGAGTTAATTTAGAGTGCAACGTCAATTCTATAACGAGAGTAATAACTGAGCACAATAGTCTTTCTAAGGGCGGAGGCGCATGAAGCGGTTGCCGACTGACAAAGTTTTAAATGAAGTGTTATCATTATAGCAACGGCAATAATAAAAGGAGAGTAAAAACTGGGGCAATAATCTCTCTAAGGCTGAATACATCTGCAGCGTTTGCCAATCGACAAAGTTTTGGATTGAATTTTAAAATTGCAACGTCGCGTTTTTAAGGCTAAATAAAACTAAAGCGTTTGCCAATCGACAAAGATAAGATTGAATTGCTGGTAATATATTTTCATGTTAAAACCCTAATCATTGGATAGAAGCAGGCGATACTTTGCGGAAATCCATGATATATTATCAAAATTAAGCTTAATTTTCTATACTCCGCGAAAAGCAGGAGAATCTGTGTGGTGTAATTTATAATTTCTTCAATCCTTATACCCCACACCAAACAGATCTTCGGCAATATACCCTCTAGGCACGTTTCGCTCCGATACCGGAGCATCATCAGGAGATGTTGACTTTACAATGACAACAATTATTCACTTATTTTATAATGTTAATTAATGGTAGCTTTTTATATATTGGATAGACCAATGACGCGTTTACTCATTTAACCAAATGGGCTTTGGTTATTGCAATATTACTTAACAATTATTTATTGTAAAGTTTAGTCGAATAATTTGACTTCAGATAACGCATCGATGGTAGTTTACAGTATAGAGAAAAACGCAGTAGTATAAAAAGTCTGTAGTATAAAAACGGTTAAAAGTTTGCGTGTCAGTGTAACAATTGTAAACGGTCGATTTCACAATCGCTGCTCTGATTACTGCAATGATTACTTGAAAATATGCCAAATGGACTCCGCAATAATATATTTGTCTATTAAAAAGTCCAGCCTTAGTAGATAAAGGGAAAATAAATTAAAAAATAAAAATTTAATTTAAAATATGTGTTAAACCAAAACAAAAAAATTGATTTACTTTATCGCTAGGGTATTTTGTTGCCGAACCGCTATTCCATTAAAAATATTGGCAATTACTTCGCTGTCAATTAACTTTTTATGACACGTTGTTGCGGGAAAAAGTTCAGTGTATGTAGTTCCTAAACTTTAAGTTGTACGTTATGAAATTCCGTGTCTAATTATAAGGTTTAATGCCTTTACACACTCGACATTTTCACGTTGGTTGGCACGTTAAACGACACGACATTGTGTGCAATAGATCTTATATTGATAACATTGGAATATTTTACTTGGCTATTTTAGCTCATTATAATAGTACTAACTGTACTCAAGACTCTTGACCTATACCTGTAAGAGATTACTTGCAGCAATAAAGCCGCCTTTGCATGTCTAAATTGTTTACGGTATACTCCTTACTGTTTCTTTTCCTGTATGTCATACGTGCAATAGTGTTTCTTATTCTTCTTTAACTATACACTAACATTTTCAATCTTTGGTTGACAAACAAATTTGACGTTTTATTGTTTTTAACGACAGAGTTAAACCACTGTTAAGCTAATGGGGTAATCATATTATAAAGACATGGTCAAAGACACAGGTCGTATGTTTTTACACCCTGCCTATATATACCTACCTATTTGACGAGTGTTAGCTTAAGTAGCGTATTAAACTTTACTACGCAGTCTTATAGAAACTTAAAACTAGTATTGTTATACACGATGTCCTTTATAAGGGACTAGCGTACCCAGCCCGCTTCGCCTGGCTAGATTTTGCTTTATTTTATTTAAACAATAAACTTACATCATTAAATTTTTAATTTAAGTCTCATAATATATTAAATCATTTATTTCTCTCCGTATTCATTCTCTTCTATTCTCTTCTCGAGCGGGTGAAGATCATTATCTACACCCATGTACACCCAAGTATACCCAACAATAGAATATCATCATAGTGAATAAAAGCTGTATTTGATAGTTTGACAGTTCAAAAATAGGAGTGCTTTATCGTCACCAAACTTTACAGGATTACTCGCCAGGTCAATCCGGAGATTCCCTGAAAGTTTCATTGAAATCGGTCCAGCCGTTTCGGAGTCTATACGGAACATACCCACACACTTTCTCTTTTATATATATAGATAGATAGATAACAGTGTTCTTTAGAACTATTGCATGTGTCATGTAAACTGAACACTTATGGTTCACTTGGTTTTTGTAGCAATAATAGGCGGACTAAGCTGCCTGATTGTAAGTGAAAAACCATCGAATATAAACAGAGCAAAGCTTAGCAGGGAACGCGAGGAACATGTCTTACAAAGTGCCACGTGTCTATCGACCTAAGTCGTAAGTGTTAAGCCTAAGCCTGTAATTACACCGGCAACTAAGCCCTTTAGACCTTAATTCAGCATTGCTCCTTGGCGGCAGAAATTAGCATGGCGAAAGTACTTCCTCGGACGAGTCTGTCACAAAATACTCTACGACTATTATGAAAATTAAGCTAAACGGATACTCCACGAAGAACAGGAGAATCTGTATGGAGTTATTTATAATTTCTTCAATACTTATACTCTACACCGAACAGATCTTCGGCAATTTACCCTCTACGCACGCTTCGCTCCGAAACCGGAGTATCCTCAGGAGTTACTGACTTTACAATGAATAATTGTTATGTCACGTAATCAAACACAATATTATTCATCAAATTCCGCAAAGTAACGCCTGCTTCTATCCAATACTCTACGGCTACTAAGAACCAGCAAGGATGAAATTTTATTGAGGTGTATGCGAAAGAGTGATGCATGATACATCATCATCAGCCTAAATAAAGCATTCTTTCTAATAACTTCAGATGAATGTAGAGCTAAAGCCTTCAACACTGCTCCAATGTACGTTGTGAACTACTGCCACTTCTGGTGTTGGCGACTTGGAGTGGTTCCGGCGTTTGTGGCTAGAAATACGCGCTTAGATACGTAATTTCAGTAGCTGCTGATATCTTCTTCTTCTTCTTTCTCTGGGCTTGTCTCCGTACTTGGTCGGCCGGAACCTTCCGTTGTACGTAGTGCCACTGATAGGGCTCCCCGCTGGGTCACTCCAGCCAGCCGAGCTCACTCCAGAAGCTTAGCAGGTCGCCCAGGTCGCCAAGTGCTTCAGGGAGTTATGCTGGGGAGCTAAGGTGTGCTGTGCGTTGTTCTGCTACTCCTCTACATTGGAGCAGTACGTGAGTCAGTGTTTCATCTGCCTCTATGCTTGCTCTGCACAGAGACTGTCGGTTATACCTAAAATGAAAAGGTGTTTGTTTAGTGGGCAATGCCCTGTTATCATGCTTACTACTGTTCTTAGTTTTTTCCGACTAAGTTTCAGTAGTTTGGTTGTTAGTCGTGTGTTTAGATTTGGAAAGACGTCCTTTGTATGTTTACACTCATTTTCGTTAATCCACAGCTTAGTGTGAGGATTGCGTCTGTTTATGTTCTGCTGATATCTTACTGCCGACAAAGATTTTGAACTTGTTAACAACTTTGTTGCGTATATTCATTAGATCGTAAGCGCTCATTTTACGTGACTCCTACAATATCTTTGAAAGCCTCCTAGCGATCTCATCTCAAGATCAAGGGTTTGCTTCCCGCCCCAGGCGTAACATAACTCAACATTCAAATTGGAAAGCCATCTACGACGAAACAAATGAAATCAAATAAAACAGAAATCTTCAAAGAAAACAGGAGCAAATATGGCTCACGAATGTTTGCGAAGGGAAATGTATTTTCGAGCGAAAGGGTTTGAATTTGGATTGTATATTATGTGTTGCTAAGACTGTTATTTAAAAAATAAGAATGATCATTATCACAATCGTTATCATTATCTTTGTACGTCCCACTAAGGCCGTCATTTTAGAAAGGATTTTAGAGCATAGAACCACCACGCCTTTACGATGCGGGTTGGTTGGCTTTTAATGATAATGAACACGGGTAAATAACGCCAATTTCAAAACTTCAGGATAAAGAAAATCTCACAATGTTTAGATGTACCCGGGAATCGACCTTCCTGGCGCAACGGTGAGCGCTGTGAATTTAAGTAGGAGGTCCAGGGTTCGATTCCAGGGGCGATTTGGGAATTTATATAAGCTGAATTCCCTCACTTCCTCTGGTCTGGTCTGGCTGGAGGCCTTGACCGTGGCTAGTTATCACCCTACCGACAAAGACGTGCCGCTAAGCTTTTTGTGTTCTGGTGCGATGTCGCACAAACCGATTAGGGATATGACTAACATACTCCCTAACAGGTTAGCCCGCTGCCATCTTAGTCTGCATCATCACTTACCACCAGGAGATTGCAGTCAAGGGCGAACTTGTAGTGAAATAAAAAAATAAGTAAATCGATACCAGGCCCTCTTAATCTGTTATTGAAGCTAACCACAGATTCATCATCCTTAACCCACTACAGGGCGCAGGTCTTTCTCTCAGACTGAGAAGGTAGTCTGTCACGCTGGCCAATTGCGGATCGGTAGACTTCAAACGCCGTTGAGAACATTATGGAGAACTCTCAGTCATTCAGGTTTCCTCACGATGTTTCCCTTCACCGTTTCCAGCAAGTGATATTTATATAATACATAATGCAAGCAAGGTTGCTTGGAAGCATCAGGCTCCGCTTTCAGCTCTCACAAGATAGAAAAACTAATGTTAAAATGTAAAATGTAAATTGTTGATGTTGGAATAGAGCAAATGCTGAGTTTCTTGCCGGCTTCTTCTCGGTAGAATCTGCTTTCCGAACCGGTGGTAGAGTCAATACAAACAGACAGACTTGACGTTTCTAAAGTGCTTATATTAGGCCTTCTTGAAATAAATGAATTTTGAATTTGAATTGAATTTGAATATAGCTATAGTCTTAAATTAAAAACGCACATAACTCCGAAAGACAGCGGTGCGAGCCGGGGCTCGAACACGGTCTCCACGAAAGGAAATCCGATGCCTTACCCACTAGGCTATACTCGGACTCAGATTACCAGGACAGAAAACTCAATTCCAATTTTTCTTTGGCATTCCACAATACCCTTTGGAAGTTGGTTAAAAAGCACAATCCATTCCATTTCACGGACTGTCTGGTACACGGGCGCATGCATAAGATAAATATATTAAATTATGCATGACGTACGGAACGGCGGTACGTAATGCTGATTGAAAGGAGTTCGGCTGGAAAACGTAATAAATATCATTTCCTATTTCCCCGGGAAAACTCCGGTGTAATCCGGGAAATTGTAATTATTTGTGGAACGCTCTCCCGCGGAATCCCTGTTTCCTGACTCTTAATGAAGCGTAATTCTTCTTCTTCCTGTCTTATATCACTTTATGTGGGGTCCGAACAACATGTCTTCGGCAAATTGACAGCCGATTGGCGCAGTGGGCAGTTTGCTTTTTGAGTCCAAGGCGTTCGATTCCCACGACTGGAAAATGTTTGTGTGATGAACATGAATGTTTTCCAGTGTCTAGGTATTAATTTGTATATTATAAGTATTTATGTATAAAAATATTCATTAGCCATCTTAGTACGTATAAAACAAGCTACGCTTACTTTGGGGCTAGATGGCGTGTGTATTGTTGTAGTATGTTTATTTATATCTTTTTTCACCGTTCAAGCATAGTGATATATGAATTGCTTGAATATTAAGAAATGCACATAACTCCGAAAAGTCGTCCGCTCTCATCACTACAATATTACAGCTTAGATTGGCATATTAATGAGGCATTGATGATGAATCAGAGAAACGATATCGAAGCGATAATAGGTGATTAGTGGGTAGGACTTCGACTTCACTTTCGGGGGAGCGAGTTTGAATCCCGGCACACACATCTAACTCTACTAGGTAATGTGCGTTTAAATCAATTAAAATATCATTTGCTTCAACGGTGAAGAAAAACATCGTGAGGAAACCTACATACCAGAGAGTTTATCATAATGTTCTCAAAGGTGAAGTCCACCAATCCGCTCTGGGCCAACGTGGTGGACTACGGCCTTATCCCCTTCTCATCGTGGAAGGAAACCCGTGCCAAAGTCAAAGTCAGAGTCAAAAATATCTTTATTCAAGTAGGCCCACAGGTGGCACTTTTGATGCGTACATAAAAATTACACGGTAGTGAGATGATGGCGATAACCACATTCGTAAACTTAAAACTAAAGCTAAGAGGGTTCCAAACGCGTCCTGGTCTAAGAAGAAGCCCACAACAAACTTAGCCGGGTTTTTTTTTTTTTGTTATCACCATCTCACAATGTCATTTTTGCCCTTTAGTGGGTCGGTAATGGGTTGACATGATGAATTGATGTAGGTTATTTCGACCTTCTACTACTTTTTCTCCTCTAAAGCAGTGATACTCTGGTAGTTTAAATGTCGACCTCCTTTTCAGTGAAACAGAGTTCGATTCCCGGCTCGATACCTAGAACTTTTTAGAACTTTGTGCGTTTTTAATTTAAGCAATTTAATATCACTTTAACGTTGAAGGAAAACATCATCATGCCTGAGAGTTTTCTATAACGTTTTGAAAGGCGCGTGAAGTCTACCAATCCGCACTTAGGCAGCGTGGTAGACTACGGCCTAAACCGTTCTCATTAGCCCAGCAGTGGACTGATAATGGGTAAGTTTTTATTTATTTAAACAACTTTATTGCATAATATAGACGTACACAGGAACACTTATGAAACATAATTATGTGCAAAAGGCGGCCTTATCACTAAAAGTGATCTCTTCCAGGCTACCTGAACTAATGGAATAAGGCAATGAGAGACGGGAAATCGTAATTCTATACATATAATTACATAGATCTAAAAAATACATAAATAATTAAATTAAAAAAAAAAAAAAACAATTATGTTGTATAGAACTTAGACGTACAAGAACGGACACTGAATCGCCGGTTATCAGTTGACAGTGCCGGGTCTTTATTGTGTATTTATTTAATTCACTGACTATTTAAACTATTGTCAAAAAAATATTACAGTTTTAAATGGCACTCAAAAAAGGCTACTTTTAAAAATAAACCGACGTTTTTGTATTTCGCGTCTCTAATGACATCTTTTTTAATTCACTGTCTATTAAAACTATTGTCAAAAAAATATGAGAGTTTTAAATGGCACTCAAAAAGTCTAGTTTTAAAAATAAACCCACGTTTTTGTATTTCGCATACAGAAACTCAATTTCCCTAAAATAACAGAGTCGCTTTTGTCCGGTGTCGCTGGACAAAGCAATACTTGAATAAATCGAGGGTGGTGTGTCCCGTTTACACTTTGTCGTATGCAAATCGTTGCAGTATAGAGTATACGGAAGGGCCAGGTTGCATGTCAATTAATTGTCACCTATTCGTATTGGGTGAAATGCGACATTTGACATCGTTGTCGTCAGCGTATTTATATCCCACGGTTGGGCACCACGCTGCTCCAATGCGATTTGGTGGGCCGCCTGCTTATACGCATAGCGAAAAAAATAGATTATAGGCTATTTAATATCACACTTTGATCCTTAGAAACTGAGAAAACGAAGACAGGGCGGGCGATGCGCTGCGGAGTGTCGGGGCATATTGTCTCTACTCAATTCGCCCTAACGGCCGAACGCAGCGCATCGGCCGCCCTGTCTTCGCTTAGCTTATATAACAAAAAGCGTTATCGTTATATGTATAAGTTATTCGGGCGAGTACAAAAGATCCTGGAGGGTCGAAGTGCATCCGCCGAAGCGGGCCCCACTATAAGATAGATTTTATAAGTTATTTAAGGATAATAATTAGGACCGACGGCTAAACGTGGTATCCAACGCACGGAAAGAGACAAAAAGCCATGCTTTATATATATTTATAATATTTATTTTTTATAAAAATATCGCCCTGAAAAAAACGAAGTCAGAAGAAAAAAACGTTTGCGATAGTATGTTTATCCGAGTTTACTGTATAAATTGCGAGTTCTACTTTACTTAGGTGGATTTGAAATAAGTCATCGACACCTATCAACTGGAAGCTAAAAAAAAAATTTTCAATCGTAATTTCGCATTAAATTTTAAACCTTATAGATAAAAGTAAACTTTATTATCATTACATAGATTAGCTTACAAGCATATTATTCAGTTGCATAGTTTAAGAGATAGTAAACAAATAATATTGCTGAAAGTATCGGAGGTATGGGCATGAGTAGGTTTAACCGCGTCAAGATTTTTTTGAAGTAAAACTTCTTTAGGCGCGACTAGGGAGTAACTCAGATTTTTTTCTGACGGAAGTAACACTTACGTCAGACGTCTGTGTAGTTTCCGCTATTTAAACATAAATATTTGGTTAAGTCGTAAGTATATGTCATACTCCACGCTTCTTGACTTATACGCCAGCTAGTGCCAAATATCATAATCAATAAAGATTATTATTATATTATTATATATAATATCCAATATTTTCAAACGGATCAATTGTGAATAGCAAATTGAAAAAAAAAATTAAATTGCAAAGTTTTTTATAAATCTCTAAACATACTTGTTTATTTATAATTTTTAAAATAAATAAATTATTAAAAAATTAAAAAAAATTATCTGAAGATTGTGACATTCTATTATATTCAATGAATTTTAAATAGATTATAAAATATAATGGTGAATACTAAATGAAATGGCGCAGTTACATTTTACTCTTTACTTCAATCGCGCGTAAAGGTAACACGTACACACGTACACTTTTTACGTTTACAACATTTTCCTTTAAATTAAAATGATCAGTCATTATCAATAATGAACTTCAAAATCATGCCGAAATATGAACAAAACCGCATCCAATTAATTATTTGCAACGCTGATCACGATATTCACTGCTCGACGCAATGATTTCCACACCAATTCCTCAGTAATTATATGCGTGAATGTTGGTACAACAGTCTGGTGACTGTTTAGTTTCTATGGCGTGCACTCTAACTATAAGACTCTATGTATTTCCATCTATACGTAATTTTAGCGTCAGAGTCAAATATTTCTAAAACAAATAGGCCCACAGATGCAATTTGCGTACGCGTTTGTTACATAAAAAATGTTGAATAAATAAATATACTACGACAATAAATACATTGACATCTAGCCTTCAAGTAAGCGTAGTTTGCGTTATACAAGGTAGTAAGGGTACAAAGATGAAAGCTGAATATTTTTATGAATAATACAAATAAACACTCAACCCTAAAACATTCACACATGTTCATCACACAAACATTTTCCAGTGGTGGGAATCGAACCCACAGCCTTGGTTTTAAATACCAATGTCACTGCCCACCGCAACAATCGGCCTTCTAAAATGTGTACATCGTAGAGTCGTTTATCATTTAAGGACGGAGGGTCCATGAGCATGGTTTTTCTTACAACACTCGCCTTTTTTCATGTTGCGCAGATCACCTTCTTAGCTAAAAGTTTTTTGCTATTAAAGAATTGAATTTTCACTAGATGGCACTCTTTTGGTTCCATACATACCGTAGTTAACTTTCACGCGATCGGATTAGTAAAGGTAGGTTTACTAATCCGATCGCGTGAAAGTTAACTACGGTTTGTATGGAACAGCAACAGTGAATTTAAGCAAGGGGTCCCGGACTCGATTCCCGGAAGGGGAAGTTTTCTCTAGTCTGGTCTAGTGGGTTTCTGTGACTAGTAACCACCCTACCGAAAAAGACGTGCCGCTAAGCGATTTAGTGTTCCGGTGCGATGTCGCGTGGAAACCGATTATAATACTCCCTAATAGGTTAGCCCGCTACCATCTTAGACTGCATCATCAGTTCCCCCAGGTGAGATTGCCGTCAAGGACTAACTTGTAGGAGAATAATCTGGTTATATTACCCAGAATATACTTAACTTTCTTGACGGGGCACGGGAGTAGGCAATGCTAATTCCCCATCAAACCCTGCTATGCGATGAATAAATTTACCGTACAGTTTCATCATATTAACCAATTAACACTCACTCTCACTAAAAGGGCACGAAGGTCCTTCCTCAGTGAGAACGCTTTTTGCCGTAGTCCACCACGCTGGCCCATTGCGGATTGGTGGACTCCACATGCCTTTGAGAACATTAAGGAAAACGCATGCATGTTTCCTCACGATTTTCCATATCCGTTAAAGCAAGTAATATTTTAAATGCTTAAAACGCACATAAGTTAGGTAAGTTATAAGTGTGTGTTGGGATTCGATCTTGGCCCTCCGAAAGTGAAGCTGAAATACTAACCACTGCGCTATCACCACTTATACAGTCTACAAGATGGAAAATTAATTATTGTTAAGTCTGTAGCTAACTAGGGAAGTTAAGTGCTGTGAAAATACTACGAACGGTCACAACTTTAATGGCGTCCAACGTATCTCGGCGCGGAAATAAATGACTCAAGCACAAGCAATCTCAAGCACCGGAAGAGAGTAATTAAACATCTTTGGAACTCTACCAACTGTGGGTCTTTAGTAGGTACATTACTCTTGTTGTCGGCTTTGTACTAACTTACATCGCTTCAAATTTGTAAATGGATAATAATAAATATACTACGAAAATACATGTCGCCATCTTGTCCCAAAATAAGCGTAGCTTGTGTTATGGGTACTAAGATGACTGATAAATATTTTGTGAACAGTATACATACTCGTACATACTTATAATATACATATAAACACCCAGCCACTAAAAAACACACATGTTCATCACACAAACAATATAAAAATAAATTAGATTTTTCAAAAATCAATATAGAAATAAATTAGATTTTTTGTATGCTTCTATGTATTAGATAACTCGAAAACTAGCGAACAAACTTAAATAATTCTTTTACCTATAGAAAGCTACATTTTTAGTAATATAGGATACATTTGAGCCTGAAGTATTTTGGTGTGTCTAAATATTTAATGTTATCCAAATAGAATAATAACAATATATTTTGTGAAATAACTTACCGGAAACTAATATCGTAAAATATTATTATTGGTTCGTTTTGTTGTCAACATTGTAAACGGTACCTGAGCCGTAAAAAAGTAGAAGCATTACCTTCTCAAGCATTCATTCTGTATCAAGCTTTTGTTGGGGGAAAAAGAATCTACCGAGAAAGATCCACCTGTGCTAAGTAAATGGACCATCATAAATTTATTTATTATGTGCTTCAAAAATACTGTTATCTAGTAGGCCCGCACTTGTTACGTAGGTATACCCACGATATAGCCCAAACAAGTAATTATAAACAAAAATAAACGATACGATACGAACGATATAAACAGTTGACTTTCTAGAAACGGACATAAATTAGTGATATCTGCGTATCGTAATTAGGGCTTTATTTTATTTCAGTACAATTACGATTTCAGCAGTGAAGTATTGGTATTTGCAAAGCAAGTATGAAGAAGCGGTGCCGAGCTACTTAATCCACTTTCACAACTAAAGGGACCACGTACGTACGCATTTAATACTAATTGTTGCCCGAGTTCTTCGTTTACATTCAATACGTTTTCTTACTAATCTCGTGGAAACTGTATGTTTTCCTGGTATAAAAAGTAGCCTATATTACTTTTAAGTCCTTTTAACTAAGTATACAAAAAATTAAATTCATCGGTTGCTTAGTTAGAACGCGAAGGGAGGACAAGTTAACAAACACTTTCGCATTCATCATATTAGTACGAATATGGACAATGAAAGAATTGTTCTCTAGAAGTGTCGCATTTGACCGGCTGGGTGATTAGGTATCTCTAGGTTTTTATTGTATGGAAAAGTGACGTTTAACAGCAGTGTAACAGCAGTTCTTATAAAAACATTTAGTGATAGTAAAGGTAAAACGTTACCAGTAACTTAAATGGCATCCAATGCAAATTAACTTGAGCACGGAAATAAATGAACTCAACCTACGTGGGCGAGTAATTAAATGTCTTTTGAACTTTACCAACTACGGATTGGTAGTGCTGACTACATCACTCGTATCCTCAGCTTCGTGGCCATTTAACTAACATCGTTTAGTGTGTTGCCAATTATAATGTTAAATTAAATTCTAAATTATAACTGCAATTCAAAAAAGTAGACTTTTCAAAATTCACAAACTTTTTATTGCAAGTAGTCGTAGTGTAGTTAGTCTGTTTGTAGAGACTCTACAGCCGGTTTGGAAGGCAGATTCAATCAAAAAGAGTAAAGACTCAGCAGAATGCTCTCTTTCATTTTACAGTTTACAATTTAAATATAATTCTTCTATTTTGTGAGAGATGAGAGCGGAGCGGCTCGGTACCAAGCAGCCTTGTTGTTGAAAATCCTTTCTTAGTAGGTTATCAAAGAATATTCTCCCAAAATTTCATATTTCTACATTCAGACGTCTATGACAAAGTCACGACGAGACCTTTATAGTTATTGATGACATATAATTACTAAGTTTGCCAGAAAACTTTGGCATAAAAATAAATATAGTCAAGGATCAGCAATACATATATTGATGTTAAGCAAATGAGGTACCTACTAACCGTTGTAAAAACACATTAAGGATTATTATGTTAGTAGTATAAAATATCGCTCTAATAGCATTTGGCATAGAGATAAATAGAGTCAAGCACCAGCAATCTCAAGGACCGAGAGCGAGTAATTAAAGATCTATGGAAAACAACCAACTGCGACTTGTAAGTGCTGACTATTTTTCTTGTTTGGAGCTTTATAAACTAAGCTTTCATGTTTTAAAGATTGGCATATACGTATACAAACATAGTTAGTAATTATTATTAAGTTGCATACAAAGTTTATATCCAAGAAACTTTGGCATGGAAATAAATAGAATCCAACATCAGCAATCTCAAGCACGGAGAGCGAGTAATTAAACATCTTTGGAACATTACCAACGACGGTCTGTTAGTTCTGAGTACGTTAGAGTTATTCTCAGTTATGTAATAATTCAAAATTCAAAATTCATTTATTTCAAGTAGGCCTAATATAAGCACTTTTGAAACGTCAAGTCTGTCTGTTTGTAGTGATTGTACCACCGGTTCGGAAGGCAGATTCTACCGAGAAGAAGCCGGCAAGAAACTCAGCAGTTGCTCTTTTCCAACATCATCAATTTACATTTTACATTTTAACATTCAGTTTTCTATCTTGTGAGAGCTGAAATCGGAGCCGGATGCTTCCAAGCAACCTTGTCATTAACTTACATCGTTTTTTTTTTTTTTTTTTTAATAGCGGGCAAACGAGCAAGTGGGTCACCTGATGATAAGTGATCACCGCCGCCCATAGACATCTGCAGCACCAGAGCAGCCACCGATGCGTTGCCGGCTTTTAAGGAATTTGTTTATCCGCCCCTTGAATAACCCTAGATTGTATTTTTGAGGAAACACATCAGATGGGAGATTGTTCCATAATTTGCAAGTGGGCGGTAGAATCGTTTAGTTTCTTACAGAGTTTGGAGTTGTGCTAATATTTTTGTGAAAAATAATTTACCTACCTAGTGGTTATTGGAAAATCATCGCGTATAAACAGGGCATCACTTAACACATCATGCAAGCGGCACGTATTGCAACATGCCGCCCAGTTTCGATCAATTTGAGACGAAGGTTTTAAGCCTCATGTTCCTGCAATTACACGCCATTCAGACCGGAAAACAGCATTGCAACAATGCTGCTTAGCGGCAGAAATAAGGATGGCGATAGTAATTCCCCGGGCGAGCTGCTGTTAAAAAGATGCATCATGTAGATACTCGTAGTACTACTAAAAAAAATTGATATTGAAAATTAATTTCTCATCAATTTCTCTTTTTTGGCCGAGCAAACAATTTTGGCAATCTATTAACTGGGCCCGACGATACAGGTCGCCTAGTGTGGGGTCCACAGGTTATCAATAATAAGAGGCAAATATCAATATAATGTGCATTCAGCTTTACAAATATGTTTACCAATTTATGTGAAATTGTTTTACTTTTTGTGTTGTGTTTCATTCTACTGTTGTATTGATATTCTGTGTAACATTTTTGATGTAATAAATTATTATTATTATTATTCATGATTTTCGTTGTTGGCACTACTGGTAATGCTACAAGCACGTTTAAGCACTTTTAAGCACGGATGCAAACTTAAGTAAATTACAGTAACTTTTGATGACATCCAACGAACTTTAGCATGAAATTAATGGACTACAGCAATCCTAAGCACAGGTAGCGTTTAATGAAACTTTACCGGTCTGTTAGTGCTGAGTCGTGCTGGATACCTTTTTCCTATTCCAACTTTGTGCAAAATAAACTTTCACAATTTAAAGTTGCTGGTTTTTAAATCGATATTGCTATTTGTAAATGACATAAATTTGATTATTTGAACGATAGCACAAAATACAAGTAGATAAATTAAATGTTAACAGATGAAACTTAAGAGAAAGTCTGAGAATATTATATAATATATTTTATGTTTGATTATGTCATATTTATTTTCTTTGTTGAACCATCCTTTCATGCATCCTATATAATAAACTAAAAGTGTCAGTGTTTCACATTTGCCTGGAGCTTTGCGACAACCCAGCTTGTTTAAAACATGTACATACCTATTTGATAGTATTGAATAATAATTGATAAATAATAGATGGGCTGTGCTCAGATATAATAAAAAAATAAGCTGAAATTATATGATGAAGGGGCCCTTTTACGTATTTGTATGTAGTTTCTTAACCAAGGTAAAGACTACAGAAACGCTAAGTTCATCGGTGTGAGGTTCCAGCACCTTTCTTACTCAACTTCAATCGGTTCTCCGATCTATGTGGCCAGCTTCGAGACTCGTTGAGCATTTTTTTTACACTCTGGTTCTTCTCCGGATCACCTAATTGCTGGATTTGGTCATGATGATATACTTAAAACCCATTGTCTTGTAAAACAATTAAATTATTAAATCATGATTTATGAGACGCATGTTTTTAGCATTTTTATATGTACTGTGTTATATTGTGATATTTCAAATAATCTGGTTAATGATAAATGATTGTAACACAAATATTAAATTCGTATGCAACAATTAGTATCCATACATTTAATATTTGTCAAATAGTACTCCATTAGTGCTTATTTTTTCAAATATAAGTCTTTTAACATTTCCAGTATTCTTATTAAATTATTTAGTATACTCATAGAGAAACCATGATTTTTTTATAAATATTTTATTTATGATAATTAATTTGGTTACTGCCACACTGTTAATGATTACATCAAACGGGAATCGAACCTTTTAACAGTGACCTTAAGTGCAACAACTGGGCGCTGGTCTTTGAGACCGGGAACCCGGTTATATCCGCTGAAAGAAATAACAGGTATTTAGATAATAATCAACACTTTTTCTCATAAATTTCATAATATAAATAAATCAGTCTAGTTATTTTTTTTTTAAGAAATAAGTGACGGACCAAGACAATGGCACACCTAATGCCCGGGGGGAAACCATTGATGGCTGATAAACGCAGTGAGCAGCGACCCTGCTTTCTGAGTCCAAGGCCGTGGGTCCGATTCCCACAACTGGACAATGTTTGTGAGATGAACATGAATTTTGTTCAGTGTCTGGGTGTTATATATCTGTATGTTATAAGAAATTATGTATATTATTCATAAAAACATTCATTCTCTTTATCCTTAGCACCCACAACACAAGCTACGCTTACTTTGGGGCTAGATGGCGATGTGGGTAGGGATGTTTGTTACGCTTCCACGTAAAAACTACTAAACCGATTGCCATGAAACTTTGTACACATATTTATGGAGGAAATAAAAGTAACATAGAATAAAAAAAGTTTCTTGTAATAAATAAAGATTTAGCAGTCAATTACAAATCTAAAATATCATTCCATACAACACAAAACTGATATGTACGTTACAATGCTTTGAATTTCTTTGCTTTTCTCTACATATGAACCTTCCTCTTTGAATCACTTTATCTATTGCTGAAAACAGCATCTAAACCCGTTGCGTGGTTTAAATTATCAAAGCGCACAAACAGCGTGAGCAACTTTGATTTTTTACTCTGTAAAGATTTTGTTAAGATTTTTTGTTCGAACAAAAAATAACAAACATTGATACATAAATACACATAGACTGACTACTAACTCGTGAATGAGTATTAATACCATTGACGAATGACTTGCTCCGATAATGCAGAGGAAAGGGCATTCTTCGAATCGATAAACCCCCACTCAGCGGGTTCTACCATTATCATACAACCGTCTCCTCTCGGTCGATTAGACCTCGTTAAAAAAAGATTTGTACGCCTGTGGTGCCGCTTGTAACAGATTAAAGATAACGCGTCGATAGGGCCACTTAATAATAGCGTTATTCTGTGGTAAAATATTCTTACTGACTTCCGTTTTTTTTTAATTTTCCTCCTATTTTGTTTCTGCTTAAAGGAATCAAAATAATTATATATTAGTTTATTTTTATATTTATTTATTTATTATATTATTTACTTTTTATCTATTTGTGCACACTAGTTTATGTATTAGCATGTAGTTATTTGCATGTATGTATTTTAATATTTGTACCACCAGCAGTCTATTCTCCTCTTCTTTTTTTTCCTAATTCTAAGGTTGCCTGGCAGAGATCGCTATTAAGCGATAAGGCCGCCTTTTGTATTACTACTTCTTTCGATGTTTCTGTTTTTGTTATATTTTAAATGTTGTGGTATACAAATAAAGAGTTTAATAATAATAATTATTGACAAAAAAGTTTGGATGTTCGTCAATAAATATAAATAATCGTATAATATAGTCAGTTAAAAATAGTGCAGAAAAACCAAAGCAAAAATAAACAATCCAAAATCATTATGAAATAAATACAAAGCAAAAATTCTAATTGCACTTTTAATTCGAAATCGGTTTTTAAAATTTATTTATATTAATTTATATAACTCGCACTAAGGGAATTTTGTACTAGGATAGTTTTATTTCACTTTTGTGGATAAAGAATGAAATAAGATACTATTTTATTGATAAACCTTTGAATTAATAGTTTATACATCATTTATAATAAATAAGAAAAAGAAAAAAAAGAAATGGTATCCGTATATAAATCCATACTTAATATCATAATAATAATATGGTCTGTTAGATTGATTGTTTCTTATCTAATAAATAAACGTTTGGCTCAACCGATCACCGATCTCCATGTAATTTGGCACAGAGCTCGCATCCTTAAGTCGGACATAGGATACATTTTATACTCGAAAAATAACCGTTTCCTAAGGGATTAATAATAACATATGTTTTTTGTTATAACCGTTGCTTATGATTGGCTCAACCGCTTAACCATTATTAGCGTAATTTAGTACATAGATATAGAATACTTTGAAATCCAAGAAAAAACACACACTTAAAATCGTAATCGTTATCGAAAGTACATGTTTCATTTAACAAATAAATCAAATATGCAGGCAAAATCAAGTGTTTAAGCTAGTATTTCATACGCCTTTAATCCATATACTAACCCTTCTAACCCATCGTTTATAAACTAAACCTTATAAGCCATCACAGCCTCAACAAGGTTTACGTACTATTTAAAGTTCCTTAAAGGATAAAACTAAAGCTGCCAGTCCACTAGCCAAGAGGTACCAAACGATTTTATAGAGCCAAGTTCGAAATTCAAAAATCATTTATTTCAAGTAGGCCCTAATTTATAAGAAACTAGCGTAGCCAGTCCGATTCGCCGGGCTAGATTTTGCTTTACTATATTAAAACAACAAACGTACATCATTAAATTTTTAATTTAAGTCTTATAATATATTAAATCATTTATTTCTCTCCGTATTCACTCTCTTCTCGAGCGGGTGAAGATCATTATCTACACCCATGTACACCCAACAATACAATATCATCATAGTAAATAAAAGCTGTATTTGACAGTTTGACAGTTGAAAAATAGGAGTGCTCCGATCGTCACCAAACTTGACAGGATTACTCGCCAGTTCCACCCAGAGATTCTCTGAAAGTTTCATTGAAATCGGTCCAGCCGTTTCGGAACATATCCACACACTTTCTCTTTTATATATATAGATTTTAAACGCCAAGTCAGTCTGTTTATAGGGACTCTACCACCGGTTTGGAAGGCATATTCTACCCAGAAGAAGCCGGCAGGAAACTCAGCAGTTGCTCTTTTCCAACATCAAATACTTCGACACGTGCCTCGCTACACAGCTTTCCCAATCTCTCGTGGTAAGACAACCTTAAGCTCTTCACTAAGAGTAAATTACACTGGTTTTCAACATGGCCGCTTCGAAGACGGTCCAACAAAGTTATAATTGAATTCGTTTAGTTTCAACCCCTTTCATACGAAGAATAACATTTGAGTAGGGAAAAATTTTGTTGGAGAAGCTTTCGGGTTGGATGATAAACACAACGTTTATTAACGCTTGTTAACTGGCCTATTAAATTGGAGTTAAAGTACTATCGAAAATTTGTAGAGTTTGTATTGAACAGCAACTAAAGAGCAGGAAATAAATATTTAATACAACATTTTTATGACGGTGCCAAGTCAAATGTAGCTAATTAAAAGGTACTTTCCATGTAAGGTTCTATAAAATAAATAAATATACAACGATAATACACACATCGCCATCTAGCCACAAATTAAGCTTAGCTCGTGTTATGGGTACTAAGATGTCTGATGAATATTTTTATGAATAACCTTATAATATACAGATAACACTCAGACACTGAAAAACAATCATGTTCATCACAAAAACATTTTCCAGTTCGGGGAATCGAACCCTCTGCTTCAATCGGCTGGCCAACTATATACTTAAAACTGTAACAACTGAGCAACTATAAACTTAGTAATTTTACATTTGAATAGGCACCGACTTAAAAATGTTGAAGATAATATTTATGTCTTGGTGTTTAGTTGTTTAAAAAAGTGGTTTTTTTTTGTCAAACATTTTTTCAAATCCACAAATTGAAGGGTAATGCCAAAGCCTGACGTGTATAATAAAAAACCTCGCCATATTGCGGATAGAAATGAAACTATTTTTGTCTCTAAACTTACTCTGTCAAATGTATACTATACTAAAGTGCGTCCCCAGAACATATTTTTTATTTTGCACTAGGAGGAAATATGAAATATAGACTTTCGAAATGCATAATAAGCCCTCGTTCTACCGATGCTGAAATTATTATATGACTTTTTGACAGCTTTTAGTTACTACTAGCGCCATCTAGTAGGAAATACGTCAGATTCAGTCGAGTCTTTAAACCTCTAAATTAAAGAAGCCTATTTATTTACACCCAATTGTATTTAATTCATGTTTAATATTTCTATTTTTTTTACGGCGATGTTTAATATGTTACTTGGGATTAAATTGCTTATTTTATTTTCTATTGAAGAGGCCGTGTAAAATATTTTACTTTATAAGAAAAACAAGACTTGAACAATTAAATTTCCACCGCTTGATAAACAAGGCTGTATAATTCTACGCCGTAGTCAAAACTATGGGCGAAGTACGACGATGGGCTAATTATGCCCCGGGGTAAGAGAGAAAAGGGTTAAAGGCTTTGGTACAAGAAAATTTGAAATCTGAACATTTCATGGAAAATGTTTGAATAAAACTCGGGGCTAACTTAAATTATCATAATCATCAGCTTATTACGCTACCGAAATGTACAGGCTGATTCTCTAATAGGAAAGTGGGATTTCCACCCACCACCATCCACGCGATCACCCACCACGCGACCTACTGAACTTATGGAGAGAGCTGGATTGGCTGGAATGACCCAGCAGCCATACGTACAAAGGCTGTTTTTTTTTTAATATTAATAGCGGGCCAACGAGCAAGTGGGTCACCTCATGATAAGTGATCACGGCCGCCCATAGACATCTGCAGAACCAGAGGAGCCACCGATGCGTTGCCGGCTTTTAAGGAATTCCTTTATCCGCCCCTTGAATAACCCTAGATTGTATTTTTGATGAAACACTTCAGATGGGAGATTGTAAAATAACCTGCAAGTGTGCGGTAGAAATTATCCGATTCCGGTCAACTAAGTGCGGAGACAGGCCCAGGGCCAGAAGAACACCCCCCACGCTGCTTGAATAAATAATAAATATATAAATATACTAAGACAATACACACATCGCCATCTAGCCCCAAAGTAAGCGTAGCTTGTGTTATGGGTACTAAGATAGCTGATGAATATTTTTTTATGAATATAATACACATAAATACTTACAATATACAGATAAACACCAAGATACTGAAAAACATTCATGTTCATCACAGAAACATTTTCCAATTGTGGGAATCGAACCCACGACCTTGGACTCCGAAAGCAGGGTCGCTGCCAACTGCGCCGTCAGATATGGGTTTATTAAATGAGTCGGAGTATGGGTATCGCATATTAAATATTCTGGTAACGAGCTAACCAGTTAGGGAGTATGGCAATTAAATTTTACCCGGATCGCTATATCGCTTAGCGTCGTGTCTTCGTCGGTAAGGTGGTATCCGGGTGGTAAAGCCACGGTCGAAGCCTCCCACCAGACCAGACCGGACCAGAAACAATTCAGAAATTATAAATTCACATTAAAGAATATGTTTTAATGTTTTGGTATATAATTCAGTTATTTATTTGGGAACGAAATTTTTTTTGAAATTTAATTGCATTATCATAACATAGTAATATTATAAATATTATAAGTTTAAAATAATGATGATGATTTTGCACGCCAATTTGGCAGGATATGTATTACGCTTGATATCTATGTTTTTGTACCAGTTTCAAACAAAAAATATAATGAATAATAAATAAACAAATTTCCCTTGCCGGAAGTCAAACCCGGGTCTTCTAACTTAAAACAACAGTCCTCATAACTGCGCCAGGTATTTTGTCAAAAAATAACCTAGCAACAATAGACATATATATTCTGTGTAAATTTCAACTGTTACGGTCTCCACCATAATAGTTATTACCGGTTCATATAGAGTATCATGACAGACAGACAGACTGGACAGAGATGGATGGCGTAGTAATTGGGTCAAGTTTTGAGTTGCCATACTTCGGGTAAGGGATAACAAAAACTCTGATTTCAATGTCGTGAAATCCATCAAAACTGTCGTTAAAAGCTTAAACAAAAACGTCATGAATTTATCGCTCAACAATAAACGAGTCCGGCGTACAATTTTACCTTCGCAAAAAAGTACAGCCCAAGTACTAACCTCGAGGGTTAATTAGGCCAATGTACAAAGAAAAAGGGCTGAAAGCGTTTAAGGGTTTTTGTTAGTAGTGCAATCTACAACCGGCAAGATTAAACTTTTTTTTTGTGAAGGGAAAAGGACGCGATACTTTGAATAAAAGGATAGTTTATTAATGTAAGTTTGTGTGTTACGCTTTCACGCAAAAACTACTCAACCGATCCTCATAAAACTTTGTACACATATTCTTGGAAATGTTAAAAGTAATATAGGATACTTTTTATCCCGACATTAAGGCTTTTTACTCCGACAAATTATAACCGATTTAAATAATTATTTTTGTACAATAGAGGTTATTTACTTACTTTGTGTTGATCTGATGAATGTGGTTGGAGATAGAGGACAGGCTTAGCGATACTGAATACTTTTTTTTTAGAACTACAACTAAATAAAATCAAACGCAGACGAAGTCGCGGGCAACAGCTAGTAATACATAAATGAGAAAATCTGTTTATTTGCTAACTCATTTCGTCACAACGATTGCCTCTATGTTGATGAGATTTAATACAGTGCTAGCTTGCTCCTAGAAATGGGATAATATTTATTGAAACTTTATGTACCATCAATTGTGAATGTGAACATGATACATGAAGTGTACAAATTGTTAGTTGTTATAGGTATATAGGGAAACATAGGGATAGGGATTTTATCCCAGGAAAGCCTCCGGAAGTCGTTGCCGCGAGATGTTAAAAAATGTACTTTGTAACATATGTACTTAGCTCAGCGGCACCACCGATGTTGAGTATTCAGGAGACAGATCCGTAGGGTTCTTTAAGCTTATATGTAGTGTTAGGTTGAGTTGGCTATTATGTGTTATTACAGTTATTTACATAGTCGTACTTAAATGCATTAATTGGAAGCACGTCTTTGTCGGCATGGCGGTAAACTTTTGTACAACTTAAACTTCTCAGATGAAAAAATATACTTCTAGAATAGATACTAATAACAATACTAACTATACTACTTAGCCTATAAAAACACAAGGCATAATGTCGTATTAATATTAATCAAATACTAACAAAAAACTTTCGAAGTTTGAATTTAACAGACTTAATTATTTGACCAATACATAAATAATATTTGCACAAGATAATTAAAAAAAAATACATCAAATTAACTTTCCGCCCTTAAACCCTTAAAGGCTTTCAGCCCTTTTTAACTTTAGACGGCCGATCGGCGCAGTGGGCAGCGACCCTGCTTTCTGAGTCCAAGGCCGTGGGTTCGATTCCCACAACTGGACAATATTTGTGGTATGAACATTAATGTTGTTCAGTGTGTGGTGTTTATCTGTATATTTTAAGTATTTATGTATATTATTCATAAAAATTATTCATCAGTTATCATAGTACCCATAACACAAGCTACGCTTACTTTGGGACAAGATGGCGGTGTGTGTATTGTCGTAGTATATTTATTTATTTAATTTATTTATTTTAAACTTCACCCAAAAAACAATATCGCCGAATTGACAATTATTCTTCTTTTGAAAGTAGGTTATAAAAATAAACCGTGACGAATTACCCATACAATACAATTCATAAAACAAACATTCTACCTTCACAATAAACATCCACTTTGTTAGAAATCCTTTTTCCTTCAAAAAAAATATAAAAAACACAAAGCACAAAGACAAACCACAAAAAATCCGCTTTGAAGTCCCCGATACAAAAGAGGGAAATTCTTCGAGCAATCTTTTCCGCCCCATAATCTGAGAGGCTAGTGACCCCTGTGACGTCACTTCCGCCCAAGTGGGGGTGAAATGAAGACGCATCATAAGTAATGAGATTCATCTTGTAACTTCTATTGTTAGGGGAATTTTGTTTGCGTAGCTGGGATTCATTAAAAGAACACGTAAAAATATTTAAAATCTTAAGATGGGACTACGTTGATGGAATGGGTGGGAGTCAACAAGTAAGTTCCCGGCCTCTTGAAAAGTAATACCTTGTAAAGGGTTATGACTTTATGAGCAGTTGACATTTGGCTATTAGAACTTTGATAATTTTTGATATAAAAAAAATTACAGAAAAAACCGACATTGTTAAACAACACAAAAGAAATAAATAAATATTCTCTACAACATTTTTAAGTTGGTGCCAAGTTAAATGTAAAATTACTAACCTAACAAGAAAAGTCCTGTTGTATAAAATATTTACTTTATTTGATAAACAATCAAAATTGGTCTTTTTGACGGAATATTTTTGTTTGAAAGGTGATCTAGTGTAGTGTTCTAGCTAGCTATATTTTGTGAAAATCGATCCAAGATGGCCGCCGCCACAAAATAGCGGTTTACTTATTTTTCCACAGCTCTTTCAAAATGGATACCAAATGAAAAGGCTCTATTAGTAAAATACTATGCTGAGTTTCTTGCCGGCTCTTCTCAGTGGAATCTGCCTTCCGAACCGGTGGTAGAGTCACGACAAACAGACTGTTTTGCCGTTTCAAAAGTCCTTATAAATTAGGCCTACTTTTGAATTTTGAACTATCACAATTTTGAAATCCAAGATGGCTGCACCACAAAATTGCAAATTACTTTTTTTTTTATTTTAAATTTATATATTTTTTTAAACGGTTTTACTCAGCTTAGACGGTATGGGCTTGGTAAGCGTTTGGCGCCAATAAAACTATCCGACAAAACCGTCATCACAGTTTTCTATTGCGGTTTCTGTCCCTGGGGCCGGGCATATTGTTTAAATCAGCAGCGAGTTGAGGGCGGCTTACGTGTTAAGGGTGTGGTTTCTTCTATATTTATGAATCGTGAAAAAGATAGCAATCTACTGCTTTACTATACAATGTATGAATAAAAACCGAAATAATACTTCAGAGTCTTTAAAGGTACATTATTTATTGTCTCTGAAAGTTATCTGAAAAAACCGAAAAGCGAGAAGCAAGAGAATCTGTATGGTAAATAGATCTTCGGCTATTTGCCCTCAATGAGGGTACAGTGCCAAAGGTGTGGAATTTGGTGTGGAGTATAAGGATTGAAGAAATTATAAATTACACCATACAGATTCTCCTGCTTTTCGCGGAATATAAAAAATAAGCTTTTTTCATAATATATCGTGGATTTCCGCAAAGTAACGCCTACTTCTATCCAATAGTTTTAGTAAGTTAATCAACATACATCTAAAATAGTTTTTTTCAGTAATAAAACTTAAAACTGTTTCAAAACATATGTTAAAAATCTAATAAATTTAATCAAATAGCTGAATCTACTGATTATACTTAATCGGGCGCTTGACTACCTCATTGTTCAATCTAACACGGAAATTGGTAACGAGGAAGACAAATGACCCAATCGGCAGGAAATGGTTAGCAATACGAGTTAAAAAGGTACTCGTATAACCGTTGTATAACTTTAGGATGGACTTTATATATATATCGCCTTACTAATAAATGTTATACAGCGAATACGATATTCTGCAATATTTTGTCCGTTTCATTAGTATGGCAAATTCCTGATCACAGAAAGAGACAACAAGGTCTGTTACTATTTTTTATCCGCTATTTGATCAAGGAGCTAAATTGTTTTCCAAATACAAGTTTTCCTTTTACATTTTTTTTCTTATGAATTTACATTGATTGTTTCACATTTTTTGTTGTATCCGGTAATTTAAGTGTTATTCTACTTTTGTCTCTTAATCGCAAAGCCACCACGAGAACGTTTACCGTACGGTAGTAAACGATAGCTTTCGTAAGGGGACCACAAATACTCGTATAATACTACTAACCTATCCTACTAATATTATAAATGTGAAAAAGTGGATGTTTGTTACTCAATCACGCAAAAACGGCTGAACAGATTTCGATGAAATTTGGCATACATGTAGCCTTTGACATAGAAAAAAACATAGGCTACCCGGAATTTATCCCGGAAAATAAGTGAGTTCCCGCGGGAATAAAAAACCTTAATACACGCGAGCGAAGTTGCGGGAAACAGCTAGTTTTTCAATAATTCGTCATCTTAAACGTACTCTTAAATAAAACTTTATATACAAATAATAAAATTTGTATTTAAATAAAAATTAGAATAGAAATTATTAGAATAAGTGCTACTTATTCTAAAAACTAGTCAATGATCCGTAGAAAAGTAACTTGTCTCGTTCAAAATAAATTATGAAATTATGTTTTCTTGATTAATTAATTTAGATTGGATAGTAATTATTAACACGATTAAAGTTTCAAGTAAGATAATTTACTACTTAAAATATGTACGTATGTAGTTAGTAACTAATTATCAATCTTCATGTACATTTTTACATATTTCCATATTTGATGTATAGAGAGCCTCAATCACGCTATATAAACATTCCAATATTAGTTTAGAATTATTTTCCGCACTGTCCTACTTAGTTTAAAAGCAACACCAAAGGTAGAGTTCATTTCTGAGGAAACAGGTAATTAGAAATTACTAATTAGCCGACTGAAGATGGAGGAGCAAAAACTTAATCAAAGTTGCAACTAAGAGAGTTCCCTCTTTATAAAGGTGAATTAAGACATATCAGGGTCAGGGATCTCGGGACTCCGGACCTCTGGAACCTTTACGTAACGTGCCGTTAGTTATAATCATTTATTATGTACTAGAGGTTCCCCGCTGTTTCATCCGCGTTCACGGGTCGTAGCTAAGTGCTTTATTAAAACATATGAAACGCGCAGGTACTCATAGACAGATAAATTCGCGTAACTCAAAGGTACAATATGGCGATACTATACGGTAGGGTAATTATTGGATCTAAGCAGGCGTTACTTTGCGGAAATCCATGATATATTATGATAATTAAGCTTCGGCAATGTACCCTACACACGTTTCGCTACGAAATCGGAGCGTCCTCGGGAGATGTTGACTTTACAATGACTGAATGTATGAATGAATGAATGACTTAACAATTATTAATATTAATTTATTATACGCGAAAAACAGTAGAATCTGTATGATGTAATTATCCTTACACTCCACACCAAACATATCTTCGGCAATGTACCCTCCACATCTGTTACACCCTATCTATTTTCAAGGCCCTGATTCTCAATGACATGTAAACACATGTTCGTTATTTTAAGAAAGTAAATAAGCCAGCTAATGATAAAAAAGGAAACGTTAATATATAATGTTTTAATGTACTAGCATTTTTGGACGCCGGGCCGCAATTCACAATGTAGCGTACTCTAAACTCCGGCAATACACTGACAATGTCCTTACTCTCATAAATGTGGGTAGACCATAACAAGAAAACATTTTTAATGAATGTCCGCGAGTGTAAACTTTCTCATTTCGTTGATGTAATTATAAGTTGTGTTTACTTTGACTCAAAATAATTAGAAATAATTTTTATTCCACTCGTAGTTTTATAATAATTTTGAATTAATAAGAAATGTGATTTATCTCTGTTCTTGGTACCATCCAGCCATCCTTAGTGTAGTGTCCCACAACTGGGATACGCACTTAGACACTGAATAAGACCGTGAAGATGTTCTTATCAGGTTGGCGTACTTTAACCACTATTATCACATACTTCACTGACGATAATGAAGATTAAAAGCTTAACTTGCTCCCTGAGGTGCTGTTCCTGAGAATTTCTTAAGGTAGTTGCATAAATAGCTCTTTTTTCTTACACATAATAGCCAAAAACTAATACAAATAATGCTACTGTCAAGTCTGTTTTATTTATTCCACTAGAAGTTAGCTTAGCAATCTCACGTGGTAGTATGTTATGATGTATTTTAAGATGGTAGCGGGCCAACCTGCTAGGCGTATCGCAGATTTGTTACAACAATACCCCTAGTAAGTTTTTAAGAGGGAACGTATCGTAACGCTAAATCGCTAATAGGCACGTCTTTGTCGCTAGGGTGGTGAGACCGGACAAGACAAGAGAAAATTCTGAAATATAAAATCCCAAATTGCCCCTAAGGGGAACCTAGGACTCCCGACTTAAAATACACCGATTACCGCTGCGCCAGAGAGGTCGTCATACCTGTGAGCATTCTCCTTTAAAGGTACGTTACAACTCTATTACACACGATTCTCAGTCGAATAAAGTATGATGTTATTAATATCATACGTATCCCATAACTCAGGGTAGCGTAGCAACTTGTATCTGGACGGGGGATGAATTACAATAGGGGTGTAATCACGTGGAAACCTAACCCCAGGGGATTTTGAGTCTTAATTCGACGTGGTTGAGGTGTGAATTGCTCTAATTTAATACTCGACGGGGGATCGTGACGCTTTGCGCGTACTATTAAAACTTTTAATACCTTTAACGATTGTGTATGTTTAGAAAATGCTGGGATAACGTATAGGTATTTGAAATTATAACATGTGTTTTGATGAACTTCTTGGCGCAGTGGTGAGTCTTGTGGTCTGTGGAAGTCCCGAGTTCGATCCCTGGCAGGTTTAATTTGGGAATGTATAATTTCTCAATTTTCTCTGGTGGGCGATTTCAGCCGCGTTTACCCGTAACGATAAATGCGTGCCTACAAGCGATTTAGCGTTCAAGTACGTAACCTGTAACATGTTAGGGGAATGGTTTAGTGTAACTACCATGCCCGTAACCGGTTAGCACTCTATTATACTAGACTGCATCATCATTTACCACCAGGTGAGATTTCAGTGAGACGCTAACTTGTACTGGAAATTTAAAAATTCCAGTACAAGTTAACGTCCCGTTAATTTAGGAACACGCGATGCTGCTTAGCGGAAATAACATCGCGTTAGTAAATCCCTGGACGTGCTCTGTCACAAAAGCACTACAGCTTAATTATACAGTAGGTATAATCGATTTGATTTGACGGAGGTTTTAGTTGTTTGGTTCAATCAAACGAATCACTATGTACTACCCCCAAAGTAAGCGTAGCTTGTATTATGGGTACTAAGATAACCGATGAATATTTTTTATGAATAATATATATATAAATATCTATAATACATGGATAAACAACCAGACATTGAAAAACATTCATGTTCAACATGAACCCACAACCTTGGACTCAGAAAGCAGGGTCGCTGCCCACCCAATAACGTTTGTTTTGAGAAAATTGCGGGTACCGCTTAAACAACAAAACACACAGACTGCTCATACCACTAGATCTCTCGTGTTCAAATATATACCTTATATACTCAAGATACTATTTCAAATCATACACAATATATCTCTATAAGTATTAACAAAGTGTCTCCGCCATTCTAAAGAGGACCTTCTTTTCAAAGTGACAGAGTCTAAAATCGAATAAAACATTTATCTATATTACTTTACCCGAGTAATAAGCGGGTGCTTGTTTATAGTTCAATATCTTTCTGGGACACTATTAGACTCAGTTTAGCAATCATTGACCGAAGGAAGTTAGGTCACAGAGTTTACTTAGGTAAGGCGCTTTTATTTAAGCAATTAGCGATTTTCAGCCTACTACGGAAGGCATTTAGTCTTAGAATTGGTCCTAAAAACACCTAAAAACTGTACCTTATCTGTAATGTACAAAGGCAACAAAATATGTACAAACAGTTACTAGTCTTTACGATTAGCGTATTCGCTTGCTGATTATGAAGTACTGAATTTGAATTCCGGTTCGGGCTAAAATTGGAACTTATTTAGTTACTTATACTCAGTAGCAGCCTAGAAATAGGAAATTGTCGTTTTCTCACCTCGGTGCCTGAGACCAGTTAAGCCATTGGTTCCAGTTTCTATTTATCTTATCATATTCTGTAGAACCCATAAACATGGAGAAGCGTGGTGGCGCTCTCAGTCCGTTTACTATAAGATAGGAATTCTATACTTGCAGTGAGAAACTACAACGCTGAAATAATTATGACGATGATGCGGTTTAAAAAGGTCCTTACAAAAATGTTCCCACTAGTAAACATATCCTCATAATACCAGTTGATAGGTGGCGAGTTTTCGTATTTATAGATTAGTAGATTGACTCAAGACCGTGGGTTCGATTCCCAAAACCGGAAATGTTTGTGTGATGACCACGAATGTTTTTCAGTGTCTATGTTTTGTAAGTATTTATGTATAATTTTCATAAAATTATTCATCAGCCGATGATGATGGCGATGTGAGTATTGTCGTAGTAAATGTATTTATTTATTTATTTTTAGAAATTATTTTACATTATTAAACAATTGCATTTTACGTAACTAAATAGTACATAGTATGGATCGTCAAATTAACTTGTGAAGAATAACAGCTGAAGCTTTTCGAGGTAGCTGGGAATAAAATTTGCATGCTAAAACACAGTTTAAAAATAATGCAGTTGTGATTTCGAACGAATTTCTATTCACAGTGCTTGTTGGTTGCGGTAAGCGAATAATGCAACATCGTTTATTTTGTGGAATACTAGATGTAGCTATTTGCGTGCGGCTGTTTGTACCTATTTTGCGTTATAAATTCTAAATTTAAATTGAAATTTAATTTCATTTATAATATTAGAAAGTATAGCTTGTTTAAAAGCGTCTTTGGAAAATCTGGATTCGCTGTAACCAAGCTATATGCGTCTTCTTTCTTTATACATAGCTCAGCCCTCTCTGATCTTTATTGCGTGACTTGTATAATAAAAGGTATCTTCATGAAAAATGTCACCCCAAGTTTCGAGTTAAACACAAAAGCTTTGATAAATTAAGTTTGCAATACCTTAATGAAGTAACTAGTGTAAAACTTTAGTCTTGCATTAAAACGACGTAAACACGTGTCGTGACTTAGGAATTCGATAAACTATTACGCGCGTGTAGGTAGATAGGTAGCGTGTTTCTATTTTCGACTACATCATCACATAAGAGCAGGTGATCTAAATCTAAAAAATAAAAAGGCTGCAATCTATTTCATACGGCGGTTTCAGAACTGTATGATTTTTAAACTGTTATAGTGCCCTGGGTTCCCTTAAAAATATTTGGTATGCAGGAACAATCGCCGACCCAGCGTAGTAATAGTGTCGTTTGTTAAAGTTAAATAAAAGAGAGTCCGTAAAACAGTTACTCTGGGCATAAAGGGATATCTTTTCGATAGATACTAAGTACATAGATATGGAAGATTTTAAGATACAGTACCTTTGCATTTTTCTAATAACCACATTCTGATTTTAAAAACCAGACAATTTATGGAGCGTTATCTTTTTTTTTTGACGTGACAACGTCTCATAATTCGATGGAGCCGGCTGCATGCACGAAAAAACATGACGTATGCGGCGTTACCTCGCTCTGAGGCATTCCATTCAAGGCTTGAAGTGCAAGCGAGAGCGCGGAACGAGCGACAAAGAGGCACAGTCAGCCTCCGCGTTCGACATCTGTCTCTCTCTTGAGTCCTTCTACTTGAGTGAGTGATGCGTCCGCGTGCACAGCTTCTATACAATAATACATTTACATGTTTTCGGCAAGGATGAAGTGCAGTGAAAAGTTAATGTGGTGTCAATTGTTTATAGCAACGATAATATCTATCAAACAAATAAAATTAAAATTTTATTTTGAAAAATGCAACCATTCCATCAGTATTTTCTTACTATGTTGTCACGTTCAACTATCGTCAGTAAGCCGACAACCAATTTTTTTTATTCCATTTCATGACTGAATCTCGCTACTGTGACTGTGACTACGGTAAAATTTATGATCAAGTAAAATAAATTGGAAGGTTTTTATTTAAATTAACATGCGTAAAGTTCATTTTTAATGTGTTTGACGGCTGAATGATTGCCCGTTTCGTTTAAGTGCGGATTGCACGCATCAACTACAAACGCATAAATAACTATCTCGAATGGATTCGAAACTAGTCGGGCAACCTTTGGCTAAAATTCTTGCTAGTCTATAACACATTTAAAATGAAATCATGAATCCTATCTAGAAGTTACGAGCAGGTTCACACGTCTATTGTGCTGTTCGCTTACTGTATGATTAATAACCGGTGTCAGAGTGACCTAGGATCTCTTAACAAAGTATTTGGTATTCGGCAGCAACCGCTCACATAGCGGAATATTAAAGTCGTTTCTCAAAGTTAAATAAAAAGAGCGAGTTTGAAATAAACACGAAGGGTTCTGTGTAAGAATATAAAAAAATTCTGTTCAGAATTATTTGTTGCATAACGGTTCTTGAGATACAGTCCGGATTGCAGACCGACGGACGGACAGACAACCAGTAATAAGGTCCCGTTGGTGTCCTTCGGGTACTAAAAACTAAGAATAGCCTGTTACTTTAAACTAAGAATATTTTTATCCGTGGATATTTATCGTATTACGTAGTTACGTGTATCCTATTATTAAACACATTCTATGTAGATATTTTTTAGCACTTTATGGTTTACCAATGTAAAGCAAAGGACAGCATACATCCTTTTTTCTTTTTTTGGTCGTGGTGGAAACGCTTTATGGCTAACTTTGTCCTTTTGGGCAGGACAGAGGTTATGTGGGACTCGTTTACCCGAACTAAAAACCACCACGGCATGTCCCTATCGTTCGCTTTATTGGACGTCCGGGGAACCCGTTGTATACTTCCCAGAAAACCTAAAGGCCTGAAAGTTCTTCATAATATTCTCAAAAGTGTGTGGAACCCACCAATCCGCACCAGGTCAACGTGGTGGACTACTGCCTTAACCTTCTCATTCTTGGAGGAGACCTGTAGTAGACAGGTAAACGGGTTGATATTATAATGCTCTTTAAATGTTAAAGAATGTAACGATAATCTAAAATGCACTCTCCATCAAATACAGAGTAGAAATACAGTATTACGTTCCATTTAGCATTAAAAAGACATTGTTTATTCACAAGTTGCAAAGATCTGAAACAAAATTAACTTTACCTAGACTTTATTCCAATCTAGCTGTATAATCACGTTCAAAGCGCTATCTGGGCGTCGCAGTCACGTACAGACTGACAGTCCAATAAGGTGGCTTTACTCCGCAATCCAGAGTAAAGCCCAACTACACTTGCCTACATTATAAAGCCAAGCCATCCTGTTTGACAGATATGTAATTAACAACCTGTACATATTCATCCTTGCTCATATTATTATAGCGGTCATTACTTTGACTTTACTTTTGGGAGGAGAGTTCAAGCACGCAACTCTAACTTTTCCAAGTTATGTGCGTTTTGAGCAATTAAAATATCACTTGATTCAACGGTAAAGGAAACAGTGTGAGGAAACCTGCATACCTGAGAGTTCTCGATAATGGTCTCAAATGTGTGTTAAGTCCAACAATCCGCACTGGGCCAGTGTGGTGGACCACGGTATTATTCCCTTCTCATTGTGAGACGAGACCCGTGCCCCTTAGTGGGCCGGTTATGGGTTGATATGATGATGAAACGTTTCTTCATTAGTACTTTTTGTCACTTATTTCCCGGTAAGCTTTGGAACACGCATACTTATACAGACAAAAAGAAACACACACATATACGCACATATGTAACGACAATATGTGTTTCGACTAAGGTTTCGACATACTCTTGATAATATCAAATACGATTAGCGTGACGTAACATCTAAGATGGCGGATTAAGTTGAGATAACTAATTTACTTCCCTGCGAGGATAATCTGTTAAGATTGCTTCCAACCAAGGAGGAGTGTTAACGCGAACCAGTATTTAATCTTGTTGTAAAAGTTTTAATGTCATAAACTTCAAATTTAATGCTGGATTCTAACAGCTACTCTGATGAGAAGGGGTTAAGACCGTAAGCCACCACGCTGGTCCAGTGCGGTTTGGTGGAAGAAACGTTTTTATAATATTAAAATATGTGCAAAAACAGTCAAAGAAATTTGTTTTTTATTTCGTTTTTATTTCGTTTACTACTATTAACGTGCTAACATACGAGTACGTCCCAGTAACTGTTTTTTTCCTAAGCGTAATCATCGAAACTTCAACACAGACACTACTACGTCAGTCGCATAGTGCATTTGAATGCAAATAGAAGCATCAGATTCCAACGCTAAGAATAGAGAATCTTGTAACATATTGTTGACGGTTTTTTTTTAATTGATCCAATCCTATCTTACTAATGTTATAAATGTGAAGTGTGGATGTTTGTTACTCAATCACGCAAAAACGGCTCAACGGATTTGGATGAAATTTGGCATGCATGTAGCCTTTGACATTGAATAGAACATAAGCTACCTTTTATTCCGATTCCTTAAGTAGATCCCGAGGGAAAATTGAAAATTGTTAATAAGCCAAGCCGCGGGCAGGCAGTTCGGAAAATTGGAATGCAAGTCACCTATGCTTTATCTGTATTTATGTGTATTATTCATACAATTATTCATCAGTCGTCTTAGTTATATTTAAATACACACATCGCCATCTAGCCCCAAAGTAAGCGTAGCTTGTGTTATGGGTACTAAGACGACTGATGAATATTTTTATGAATAATATACATAAATACTTAGAATATATATATAAACACCCAGCCACTGACAAACATTCATACTCATCACACAAACATTTTCCAGTTGTGGGAATCGAACCCACGGCCTTGGACGCAGAAAGCAGGGTCGCTGCAAACTGCGCCAATCGGCCGTCAAATTATTATCTTTATTTATTTATAGTGGTAGTAAAAAGCTCTGTTACCACTAAATTAGATCTAATGAATCGTAATACACTGATCTAATCCAAGTAATAGAGTGAGATTGCGAAAAAGGGCTGCTTGAAGGAAATTCGGGACAATAAGGGGTATGATTGGGAAACGGGAACGCCTTGGGGTAATGACCTTGCCGAATTGAAGGGGGGCGCCGGCAAGCGGTTTCCTTTGAACTCCTCGTGAGGAAGGACTTTTGTCATTAAGTTATACGACCCTTTTTGTGATAGGTGTCGAAAAGTTATGTAAGTGAGGGATAACTTAACTGTCTTCATGGTCATATATGTGTATAGTTTTAGGGACATGATAAATAACCTATATATTAGAACTTCGGCTTAACTTTCGGGGGCCCGAGTTACAAATCAGAATCCAGAACGCACCTCTAACTTTTTAAAGTTATGTGCGTTTTAAAGCTATTAAAATTTCACTTGCTTTAACGGCGAAGGAAAGCATAGCAAAGAAACTGCATACTACTAATAATTCTCCCTAATTTTCTAAAAGGCGTGTGATGCCCACCAATCCTCACTGGGCCTGCGTGGTGGAGTATGCCTAAACCCTTCTCATGGAAAACCCGTGCACTGTATGTGCACTGTTTTAAAATGTAAATCGTTACATTTTAAATTTTTTCTGGAAAAGAGAAACTGCTGAGTTTCTTGCCGCCTTCATCTCGGTAGAATCTGCCTTTCGAGCCGGTGGTAGAATCACTACAAACAGACAGACTGGTCGTTTCAAAAAAGCTTATATAAGGCCTACTTGAAATAAATGAAATTTGAATTTGGATTTTTGCAGTGGGGCTGTTAAGATGATACTGACAAAATATTTTGCGATTATAATTGAAAACACCTCTTTTACATTAACGATCAAGGATTCGTTTCGCATCTCTATCGATCCCAGCTCCTTATAAAAGTGAGTACTTCCCGCACAGCCCTTTTCACATAAACTTAATTACGCCTGTAAAACCCGCGGACAGAATGCAAATGGTCGAATTGAGAAGGATTCCGAGTTTCGACAGATGTTCCAATTAGTTAATAGGAGTGTTTGATTGAATTAATCATTTGTTGGATTTTAGATTGGACTTCTTCCTTCAGTTGATGCGGTGGACCTAAGTAAAATCTTAATATATATAAATCTCCTGTCACGATGTTTGTCCGCGATGGACTCCTAAACTACTTAACCGATTTTAAATTAAATGGGCACACCGTGAGCAGTCTGGTCCAACTTAAGAGATAGGATAGCTTAGATCTTTAATTATAGTCGCAATTTTATTTTATTGCAAATTATTTGTCTATAATTAATTGACAGTCACATGTTATATATTTATGTATATATGTATATATATACTACTATAATCATTTAAGGCTTAGCGATATTGAATACTTTAAAAACAAAATCAAACGCAGACGAAGTCGCGGGCAACAGCTAGTATATTATATAATACTTGGTCGTAACATCGTTTACAAGCCATGATATTTCAACACGCGTGTTTTTTAATTACTGCACTCGTATTTTATTAGTGCCTCATTGCAAGTTATAAAATAATGTAGGAGAAGCATTTCTAATTAAAATGAATAAATAACGCAGTTCATGCCTTTTAAAACAGCAAAAAAAGTCTTTCTGGTAAAAAAAAAATGTATTATTTAATAGATTATTCATATTTCAATGGAATATCAAATGTAATACTTACATATTTATGTAGGTTAGCGTGGGAAGCATATTAAAAGGATAACACTACTAATTCAATCTGCTATCTAAAGATTTTGGATGAGATGGCTCTTGAGTTTCCGGAAGGTAAAAAGATATCTGTTTTTTTTTAATATCGGTGCCAAATGTAGGTCACAAGCACACTTTTGCATTTCAAATATTTCTAAAGATAAAGACAGTTTATACCTATTATAATAATGCTGTATAAGTAGGTGCTGACTTTTAATTTTTCAAACTTTTTTATTTATATTTTGGGATTCGGCCGCAGTTCGTTTTTAATAATTTAAATCCCGGACGGAGGTTGTAAGCGGTGGACAGACTTCCGCTACGCTATTTAAAAACGAAAATTTTAAGAGTAGTTTAATCTCCGTTAAAACAATGATATTTTATAGTTGGAAGAATACACTTCCTATTAGTTGAAAGAGTATGCTTCACAACTATTTAATGTTGTTTCACAAAATTTCTAATTAATGTTGTAATTTGCATGTTTTTGTACAATTTTTTATACATTCCGAGGTTACTATAAAATAATCACAAGGTTGCTTGGAAGCATCCGGCTCCGCTTTCAGCTGTCACAAGATAGAAAAATGAATCTTAAAATGTAAAATGTAAATTGTTGATGTTGGAAAAGAGCAACAGGTGAGTTTCTTGCCGGCTTCTTCTCGGTAGAATCTGCCTTCCGAACCGGTGGTAGAGTCACTACAAACGGACAGACTTGACGTTTCAAAAGTGCGTATATTGGGCCTACTTGAAATAAATGAATTTTGAATTTATTTTTGGAATTCATTATGGAATGCTAAATAGCTTAACGGCACGTCTTTTTTGCTAGGGTGGTAACTAGCCACGGCCGAAACCTCCCACCAAATCAGATCAGAGAAAATCCGGAAATTATATTATCTAAATTGTCTCCGCTTCCGCATCCGGGACCTCTTACTTATTAACTACAGCGCTCAACATTGCGCTGGATAGGTCATCAAAAAGGATGATGATGATGATGACGGATGATAGTAGTTGTGGTGAGATGAAGATGACTTTTATGACAGTGATACAATAGCAGCTCTGAAGTTAAGCTCCAATGGAAATATGCGATCATTGGATATTATGAAGAGGAGGTAGGGGTGCTACAACATTAATTACAGCAGCACGGTATCGCGATATGGTAATCGCGCCATAATGGCGACCGTCAGGCGATAGCGCAACACGCACTGTTACTCGCGATACACGTTTATATTTAATCAGATCGCACATCAATATTAAAGTTTAATCGCCATTCGAAATTCAGTAATTCCAAAATTAACACGTCTTTAAAATGTAGACCTTTTAGGTATTAATAATCGTAAGATCAGTTTTTTGTTTTAGCATCTTAGTTTACATCACAAGTGTACGTAACAAGAGCATCCTCAATATAAAAATAATACTTCTTTAAGCGGCGGTAGTTAGCTCTCAGGATGATTATTTCACACTCCAATTTTTATATTTTACACTATCGAAATACAAGCTCAAAGACTAAGAATATGTACCATTGAGTGACTTGACATGCGTTTTATAATTAACAAAAATTTCTCACATCGAAATATCTAATTAATTTATCTTACATAATTTTTTGTACTGAATTTAATTCAGAGGAACAAAAACATTTGAAGTAGGAATGATGACAAATAAATAAGAACTTTTACTTCATATTGTTTGTGAACAATCTTCGTAGTATAATTAAATTTAGCCAATAAAAATATGTTCACTGTAACCAAACTGAACATATACGATTTCTCTTTACGCATAATAATAATATATAGTACAGCTTTCTCTTATTTATGTGCAGCCCAGACTCAGCGATTTCATAAAGAAAACATTACGTCAATCGTCAATAATAAATACTTAAGTGTAGTTTATCATCCCTTTAAGCTTACTGGGAGAGTCGTTAATGTTTAATTGTGAGAATGCGGATAATTTACGGAGTCCCCCTCGCGTAAGGCTTTTGTTAGGAAGGAACGGGCTCGCCTAATGCGAGGGTGTAAGTATAACGAGGCCTGCTTTCACTATAAACTCACATTACTTGTAGCTTTAAACTTAATTCTTTTCGTGTAACTTTAACGACGCGTTATAGATAACTAAGCAGCTGTTGAATGAAGTAACGACGAACTTAATTTAAAATAAGTATAATTAAAGTTAGAGAACGGATTAACCACATTAAAGAAGTGGGATCAACTTCTAAATACCTTTTTTCCACGGAAATGGACGCTTGTGCGCTTTCCAGGAACAAAAAAAAATAACGTTAACATTTAAAAAAAAATAACCATGTTTCATGTTAAATAATAACAAACCATTTCATTTAATTTGAATGAACTCATATATTTTTGTTCAACAAAGGTTCAGTTTTTTTTGTACGCAATATTTTGTCATTTTTAACTAGTAAACACATTGTAGGTTACATTTTATATGTTAAAAATAAAGTAAATCCTTGACTAAATATTATCTTGAGAATGTAATACAAGTCTTTATTGTAATCAAACAAACACATACACACTCAAAAATTAACAAATAATATTATATAAATATACTACCACTAAACCAGGAAAGTATTAAAAAGATTTAACTTTCAGTAACGAATGCACGAAATATATCACTTGAAACAAAATACCCACGCCTTGTTACCTCATACATAAATCACCATCAATCATCCCGCACTCAAAATCCGGAAGCGATTTCTAGCATATTTTGTAAATTCTCGAATATTCACCCGCTATGTTGTATTTGCCCCAGCCTCCCCTCCGCCATATCTGGTTGGCTGTTTCGAAAATAGAATAAGAACGTTATATACTTGCCTTTTTTTTAATACTGTCACGGTTTTTTTGCACAATAATATTTTCCCAATCTGACCTTATACTTAAACTAAGGCGAATTTAGATTAATCAAATTTTAGCTTTTAACACTTCATGGTGTTAAAAGTGTTGATTTATAAAATCACGCACACCGACCTAAGCAGATTTAAATTTAAAATTTAAAGTACAATTATCTCGGAAAAAAATTCGTAGACACTCGCAAATTAGCATGACGAGCTACGAACAAATTTGACGCGATGAGAAACACCATTTTATTCCTAAAACTGGTTATAGAAAACCACACTTAAATACACAATCTCTTTGCTATGACTTAATTGTTCACACTTGATTACAATCAGGGGTAAAAGTCTTGCTGTTGGAATTCTCGAAAACATTCACCCCCATGGTTTATCTACCCCCGGCTTCCCCTTTCCGCCATTTTAGATTGTCTGCGCCTAAAATAAACGCGTGTCAAAGATATTTAAACTTTTTATTTGTGACAGAAAAGATAAACACCTCCGTTTCTTCAGTGTACAATAAAAGTGAATTTATCAACTAATCCATTCAAAGATACACGTCAAGGAAATTTTTTTGATGTGAAAGCTCTATAGGCGAGTTCAAAACACTCATAAAAATATTTTTAACAATAACAAACGTCTGACAGCAATAATTCAGGAAGTGAGTGTCCTACAAAGAAGGGAAAATCATACTACGATTGTAATGCTTTATCTTACATCTGACTCCTGCTATAATTTGTTCTTTTATGCATATAACTTACACAAAATAATTTTAATGTTTCACATCGGCCAGTCATCCCGTTTTTTAGAGCTTGTATTCTTTTAGTTAGACGAGCTGATATATATTAATTATAATGCCTTTTCAATAAGTTGCTGCTCAGTGTAAGTAGAAAACCTGGTCTCTCTCTGCATGTTTCAAAAGGAAAAAAATCTCAATAGCCACTCTATTCTTTTAGTTATCTCTATGGCACTCGCTCGTGACTACGCGCCTTTATCCTGGCGTTCCTGCTTTTATAAGCGAACTATTACGTTTTCAAAGACTCCACTTAACTTCTAAACTCAGAAGCCCAACGGTTATATTATGACGTACACGGGAGGTCGTAGGTTCGAGCTTTTAACATTCAGTAGAGGTAAGATTATGTTTACAATTTAGTGCTTCCCTGTAATCATAACACAAACACTAATAACTAGTGATGACAGTCTAAGATCATAGCAAGTTAATAAGTATGGTTGGATTTGAGCAGCGTAGTGAATCTATGCTCTAGAACTCTCTCTCCTATGAGGGAGAAGGTTTGTTTCTAAATAGCCCGATGACGATTAATAGTAGTAGAGCATTTTATGACAGAGATTATCCACGGAAGCACTGCCGCCACGCTTATTTCTGCCGTCTAGCAGCATTGTTTTTTTTTAAATTCAAACAAGTACGGTTAACACCAATTACACTTATTAAATACATAGCAGATTACAACGAACACAAAAAAAAGAAAATACAAAAAAAAACATAATTAAAACAAATCAATTAACTTTACAATCGTTTTACCTCATAGTATCTTTTATCTTCTCAAAAAATCAAAAAATAGTTAAGCCAAAAACATGGCGCTATGCTGGGTTCCGGTATGAAAGGCGTGGTTGCCGATTACACGAGGCTTAACACGCCTCACGTTGATGGACACAGGGCGACGTGCTAGCATGACTTGCGAAGTATTGCTATTTTTATAGTTTAATTGAAGGTTTTCCACAAACCAACTAATAAAAAAAAAAAAAAAAACTTTTAATTTTTTTGATTAAGCACCGGTAAAATTACGCGACATATCAAGCTAATCATCAAATAATACACAGGCAATTATGATATTTATCTACATGTCACCACATAATAGTTCATTTGTGAAAGGATCGCCAG